>NC_139517.1:96163923-96848923 GCF_947247035.1 Vipera ursinii
TTGTAATCTGGCCACACGGCAAAGAAAAACTGGATGACTTCCTCATACACCTCAATAGCCTACACCCCAAAATACAATTCACCATGGAAACAGAAGCTAACAATCAACTTCCCTTCCTTGATGTCTTAGTCTACAAGAAATCCAACGGCTCCCTAGGACACACTATCTACCATAAAAAAACACACACAAACCGCTATCTGAACGCACTCTCACACCACCACCCAGCACAGATCAACTCCGTAGCCAAGACACTCATCTCCAGAACAAAACATCTAGCTGACGAACAACACCTAAAAACCGAACTACACACTCTCACTAATGTACTAACAGCCAATGGATTCCAAAGAAACACGATTACCAACTTAATCCGAAGAGAGACACCCACAAAAACCCAAGACAGAGAACAAGAAAATGGCAAAGCCCTCCTCCCATACTTAAAAGGGACCACAGACAGAATCAGCAAGGTCCTCCAAAAACACAACATCAAAACAGCATTCTACACAGACAGAAAAATATCCACCATCCTAAGAAACCCCAAGGACATAATTGGGTTAGAAAACCAAGGAGTATACGAAATCCCATGCACCACCTGCCCCACCACATACATCGGACAGACCAACAGAAGAATAAGTGCACGCATTGAAGAGCACAAAAACTCACTCAGAAAGGGAGAACAAACTTCATCCCTGGTCCAACACTTTGAAGCCACGGGACATGAAATTGATTTTAAAAAAACCAAAACTATCGCCAAAATTGAACATTTTAACAACAGAATAATCAGAGAAGCCATTGAGATAGAAAAACGCCCACACAGCATGAATACACGAGATGATACCTCTCGTCTACCAGCCATTTGGAAACCTGCCTTGATTGACAGACGAGGCCCAACCACCAAGAATGATACCAGACCCAAACTCATGATAACATCACATGACATCACCACCACACAACCATTCAAAAAGCAAATCCGAACCCACAACGATAAAGACACACAACCACAAAACAGAAACCTAACTACAGCTGCAACATCAGCCACTTTAAACCCCTCCAAACCACACAATAAGCAAACTGACACCCACTATAAAAACATGGCACCACCACAAACACGAAGCCGAACAAAAGCAGCACAACTCACCAGCTCAGTTCTGGAGCTGGCAGCTGAGACCAGCCCATCCACTCAGAACACCCCCCCACCCAATCAGAACACACCCACCATTCAAAACACACTCCCACCCAATCAGAACACACTTGGTCCCCTACCCAATCAGAGCACACCTCCACAGAACACACCCCCTCTGGCAGTTTAAAAAAGAGGAACTAACAGCCACATGCTTCTCCCAGAAGAAGGAAGCTAAAGCCTGATGATGACGGATGGGACTCCGTCGAAATGTTGCGCCCACACCTTTAGTTCTACGTGGGGAAAAACCCGAAAAACCAAGGATCCATATATATATATATATATATATATATATATATATATATATATATATATATATATATATATATATATATATATATATTTGTTTTCGTAGATTCTCGCGGGTGTCTGTATGTGTAGATCTAGAGTCTCGGGTTTCTTCCCGCATTCCTTTCATCTTCAGAAAGTTGTGGCGACGTTTCAACGAAATCCCATCCGTCATCATCAGGCCGGAGTGTTCCTCCTGCTGCTTCCAGGATTTCGTCGAAACATCGCCACAACTTTCTGAAGATGAAAGGAAAGCGGGAAGAAACCCGAGACTCTAGATCTACATATATATATATATATATATATATATATATATATATATATATATATATATATATATATATATATATATACATATATATATACATATACATATACATATACATATACATATACATATACATATACATATACATATACATATACATATATATATATATATATATATATATATATATATATATATATGTATACAGTTCTGAGTATTAAAAGTACTTTAAGATTTCATGAATGATAATTAAAAAATAATTAATTAGGCAGTGGAGTGGTATCAGCTTGTTATTAAATTATGTAAGTACAGTATCTTTTGAATGTTAAAGGGCTTCTCATCAGTAAAGAGTGACTGTGCAAACATATGCAAATGTTTGGGGTTGGGGTGAAGGCTGCTGCTTCTGTGTGTGCTGGGGTGGGGTTTCAAATCCCCACAATGATAGGGAATGGCGGCAGGTGGTTGCACGGAGGGCCGCATCAACATCTGGGATCGCGCCCCCCGCTGTCTCCGTGCGGTGGCACGCTCCGACCCTCCGGTTAGCACCCTTTTGCCCGGGGATGAGGGTGATCAGGTCCCTGAGCTTAGGCTGGTTTATCTTAATGCCAGATCTGTTGTTAATAAGGCTCCCCTCGTTCGTGACTTGATCGAGGAGGAATGCGCGGATCTGGCATGCATTACGGAAACTTGGTTGGGCTCGGAGAGAGGGGTTCCTCTGACCACGTTATGCCCCCCAGGCTTCCATGTGCTACACCGGCCACAGGCTCAGAATAGGGGTGGAGGGGTGGCGGTGGTTATTCGGGAGACTTTATGTCTGTGGGAGACCACCATTGTCCAGATTGACGGGAGTGAGTCCCTCCGCCTGAGATGTGGCCCTCGGGCTCAGATGGACTTGTTGCTCACATACCTGGCACCCAGCTGTGTGGCAACAGCCCTTCCCGGGCTGCTCGACACCCTGTCAGGGTTGGCGGTGGAGTTCCCCAGACTTATATTTCTGAGTGACTTCAACCTGCCTTCCCTGGGAGGGTCATTGGAGTTAGCCCGGGAGTTCATGGCTTCCATGATGGCCATGGACCTGACCCAGGTAATTCAAGGCCCGACTCATGTGGGGGGTCACACTCTCGACCTGGTGTTCCTGTCTGGTCAGTGGTTGGATGATCTGGGGAGGGGTTCACCAGTCATTGTTCCCCTGTCATGGTCCAATCATCATCTCCTGCAGCTGGTCTTCCGTTATGCCACCCCCCGCCGCTGGTCTGCGGAACCGACCAGGTGGTTCCGCCCCAGGCGCCTAATGGACCCAGAATGGTTCCAGATGGTGCTTGGGTCTATACCTATCGCCCTCACTCACAGCCCAGTTGATGCCTTGGTGGTGCCTGGGAAAGGGCGGCCACTGAGGCACTCAACTGTGTTGTACCCTTGCGACCCCTTACCTGGTGCAGATCCTGTTGGGCTCCATGGTTTTCTGTGGAGCTCCGGGAGATGTAGCGTCGGAGACGGGGTCTAGAGAACGGTTGGAGGTCCAGCCATTCTGAATCTGACCGATTGCATTTAAAAACCTTTATAAGGTCTTATCTTGCGGCGATGAGGACGGCGAAGGCTAATTACTTCGCTGCCCTCATCGCGTCCACAGATAATCGCCCGGCCGCCCTGTTTAGGGTGACTCGCTCCCTCCTTAATCAGGAGGTGAGCGAGGAGCCCTTGCAGGGGTGGGCCAAGGAGTTTAGTCACCATCTGACGGACAAAATTGCTCAGATCCAGGCTGGTTTGGACTCCAACTGGGCAGAGTCTGATGTGGAGGAATCGGACGGTCTTGAGCATGTTATCTGGACTGAGTTTGATCCTTTTTCCCCTGATGATGTGGACAGGATTTTGGGGAGGCTGAGCTCCACCACCTGTTTATTGGACCCATGTCCCTCCTGGCTGATTTATGCGGCTCGGGAGGAGACACGGAGCTGGTTCCAGGCAGTAATATCTGCCTCTTTGAGTGAGGGTGTCTTCCCCACCGCTTTGAAGGAGGCAGTGGTGAGGCCCCTTCTCAAGAAGCCTGCCCTGGACCCAGTGATTTTAAACAACTATCGTCTGGTCTCCAACCTTCGCTTTTTGGCGAAGGTTGTTGAGAGTGTGGTGGCGCATCAGCTTCCTCTGTTCCTGGAGGAAACTGATTATCTGGACCCATACCAATCGGGTTTCAGGCCTGGGTACAGCACGTAGACGGCATTGGTCGCACTGGTGAATGATCTCTGGCGGGCTCAGGACAGGGGTTGTTCCTAGTTCTATTAGATCTCTCAGCGGATTTTGATACCATCGACCATGGTATTCTACTGCGGCGTCTCAGGGGGTTGGGAGTGGGAGGCACTGTTTTGCAGTGGTTCTCCTCCTATCTCCTGGGCCGCTCGCAGTTGGTGTTAATGTGAGGGCAGAGGTCCGCTCCGAGGCCTCTCGTTTGTGGAGTTCCTTAGGGATCGGTTCTCTCTCCCCTCCTGTTCAACATCTATATGAAGCCACTGGGCGAGATCATTCATGGTTTCGGGGTGGGGTATCATCAGTACGCTGATGATACCCAGCTTTTTTTCTCCACCCCGAACCAACCCAGTGATGCCCTTGCCATGATGTCCCGTTGCCTGGAGGCGGTCCAGGTCTGGATGGGGAGAAACAGGCTTCGTCTCAATCCCGCCAAGACTGAGTGGCTGTGCATACCGGCATCTCGGACTAACCAGTCCATTCCACCTTTAATGATGGGGGGTGAGGTGTTACTGCCCATCGATACTGCCCTCCTTGATTCGCGGCTCAGTTTTGAAGACCATATAGGAGCCGTGACCAGGGGGGCCTTTGCCCAGGTTCACCTCGTGTGCCAGTTGCGGCTGTACCTGGACCGAGATGCCCTGCGCACAGTCACTCATGCGCTCGTGACCTCCCGATTAGACTACTGCAACGCTCTCTACATGGGGCTGCCCTTGAGAACCACTCGGAGGCTTCAACTGGTGCAGAATGCAGCTGCACAGGTTGTGATGGGGGTTTCCCGATACTCCCATGTAACACCTCTGCTCCGCGAGCTGCATTGGCTACCGGTTGCCCTCCAGGTGAGATTCAAGGTGCTGGTGATGACCTATAAAGCCCTAAATGGCTTGGGTCCGGGATATCTGAAGGAACACCTTCTGCCAGCATCAAGCTCCCTTCGTCCTGTGCGCTCCCACAGGGAGGGTCTTCTCAGGGTACTGCCAGTAAAAGATTGCCGGTGGATAACACCCAGGGGGTGGGCCTTCTCTGTGGGTGCATCTGCCCTTTGGAACCAGCTGCCCGTAGAGCTTAGGACTGCCCCTGACCTTCGCTCATTCCGCTGGGACCTGAAGATTTGGCTCTTTGAGCTTTCTGGCCTGGACTGAGAGTATTAATTGGGGTTTTAAATTGGATTTTAATTGGGGTTTTATATTTATTCAAGGTCTAAATGTAATTATTTTAACTGTTTTTAATTTTTGTAATTGTTGTATTGTTATTTTAATAAAACCTTGTGAACCGCCCTGAGTCCTACGGGAGAAAGCGGTATATAAGTCTAATAAAGATAAAGAAAGATAAAGAAGATAAATCCCCTCCCCCATATACAAAGCATGTTTGCACTGGTATAATTTCCCCCCCCAAAACTAAATGTAAATACACAAATGCAAACCTTCACTAGCTACAATTATGTGTCAGTCTCTTTTCTCTACCATGTTCTCATGATATTGTTTTCATCTGCCCCTTAGCCTATGCCTAAGGCAGCCTTAAATTACCATGAATGATACTGGTGTTAAGGTAGTTCTTTTATCTTTGCTGAAGATAATATCTGCTCATCTTCATTAACCATAATAAAATGGTATATTCTGATATATTCTCCTAATGGATGGATGGGTTCAGTCTGGCATCTACTGTGCTTTCCCATTTAGGACATTTTAGGCTGCTACAGGCAGACCCAGGGGTCGGCAACCGGAAAAAGGAAAAGAGCCACTCAGAACCGGTTCCGTCACACAAACAAAAAAGTGGGAGCCGCAAAAAGTGCACGCGTGTGCGTCCACTCACGCGCATGCGCAAAATGGGAGGCACCTGCGCGGCAACGGGTCTCCCCTTTGGAGAGGTGCACGCCGTCCCGTCCGGAGACCTGCCGCGTTCGTCAAACGGGGCCAGGCCGGCGCGCGCAGGGGGAGGGGGCGATGGGGGCTTTTCTCCTAAGAACAGCGGCTTTTAAAAGTGGGAGGGTTGGAGCGCTGCGGGCAGGTCCGGAGAGGCGGGGGATGAAGCCCCGCTTGCCTGGAGGGGGGCAGAGAAGCGAGTTGCTGCAGCCCACCTTGGGCGGCTCCCGCCCTTTGTTCAGGCGCCAGCATCCCAAAGAGCACATCCCTCCCTTCTTTGTCTGCTCTGCGGCTGTCCTGCGGGAGGGGAACAACGCCTCGCGTGCCCAGCCTGGCCCCTGGCCCCAGTGCAGGGGGCAAGAGAGGCGGCGTTTGGGCTGGGCCAGAGGACGAAGCCGGAGCGTGCGAGCTGTGCTCCCCCCTCTCTCCGAGCAGAAACCCGGTCCTTGCCGCTCCCGAGGATCTGCGAGGCTGGGGGAGCCGCCCTTCCCCTCGTTTGCCCCGGCGGACGCTCCTGGCGCGGCTGCTAATGGGTGCGATTCCAGCCGGAGGCGTCAGAAAGCCACCGCCGTCCTTGGGAGAGGTGCACGTGCACTCTCCAAACCGCCGCTAAAGGATAACAATATTGTTTAGTCTAGTTTAAGATACCATAAATATGGTAAAGCAATTACCTCATTAAAACATCATCTGGATGCAGGCAGAGAGAGAGGTATTTTTTTTTGCCCAAGACGGCGGACGGAATCAGCTGAGCTCCGTGAGGAGTCTCGGCAATCTGGCGTCCCAGGGAGCCTCACAGAAGCGTATTTATCTTCTGTGATGGGGAGATGGAGGAAAAGTTGCTAACGGCTGTTTTTAGGCGGCTATACTCCATTATGAGAGCTGCTCCACGATCCCCGGTCCTTCGGAGGGCCCTCGGTGAAGACCGTTGGAGCCTGGGAAGGCCCGGAAGATCCCAGAATAGCCGAGCCCGATACGGCGCCGACCAGCTGATTGTCGGTGCCGTGGGAACCTCGGTGAAGATCATCGGAGCCTGGGAGAAACCGGAAAAGCTCAAAAAAGCCGCTCTCCATAACCACCCTCCGTACGGCGCCGACCAGCTGATTGTCGGTGCCGTAGGAGCCTTGGTGAAGACCATTGGAGCCTGGAAGGCCCAGAAGAGCCTGGATTAACTACGCTCCAGATGGCACCGACCAGCTGATTGTCGGTGCCATGGGAGCCCCGAAGAAAACCACTGGAGCCTGGAAAGACCCTGAAGAGCCTGAAATAGCTTTGCTTCATAGCCGTGCTCCATATGGCACCAGCCAGCTGATTGTTGGTGCCGTGGGAGCCTCGGCGAAAACTTTTGGAGCCTGTGAAATCCCTGAAGAGCTCATAACAACTACGCTCCATACAGCGCAGGACAAGTCCTCCGTCCCAGCCACGCTAAAAAAAAAGTTCCTCCTTAGCCGAGCGCCTTGGGAAACAGCATTTTAAAGGAAATGTAAGCTTGTCATCAACGTCTTCCCCTCACAAATCTTCCCTTCCCTTCCAAGCGGGAGCCCCGCAGCAAACGACCAGCGTCGCCATCCCCAAACAATGCAGTTCCTTGGAGCGATGCGGACAAGTGGGAAAGGAAGCCCGGCGGCCAGACCACGCTCCCGCCCCGCCTCCCCAAGGGCTCGCGCACGTTACCTAATGGCTCGTGCGCGGCCTCTCGCGAGGTTGCCGCCCCTCGCGAGCCCGCTGGCTGGCTGGCGCTGGCTCCGTCTCTCTCTCTCTCTCTTCCTTCTTCCCTCCCTCCCTCTGTCCCTCCCTCCCTCAGTATCCCCGTCCCCCTTTTCCGACTCAGCCCCACGTCACCAGGAGACCAAACGGGGACATCATGGCGGAGCGGAGGAGCCACAGGAAGCAGATCCAGGTACCGGGCTGGCTTATCTCTTCCCTCTTTTCGCAACTGCTCTGCGGGATGAGTTTCCCTTTTCCTTCTGGCTCACCCACCCTCCTCCGCCCTGTCACCCTTCCTTCCCTCCCCCCCTCTGCCTCCTCCGAGGCCACCGCCAGTCAGCATCTCTCCTACCGTTTCTGCGGCTTTTCCGTCACCCCCACCGCCGCTCCCCCTTCCCCGCGGGGCCAACCGCATCCGGCGCCTTCTTCCTCTGGAGGGGAAATTGTGGCCCCTCCAGTTCCCGCTTCTCTGGGCAGAACGCCGCCTTGAAGGTTTGGAGAGCTGCGCGCGCACCTCCACCCATTCGGAGAGGTGCGCGCGCACCAGGTGACTGGGAGCCGCAGGAGACAGTTCAAAGAGCCGCATGCGGCTCCGGAGCCGTGGGTTGCCGACCCATGGGCAGACCTCCATGGCCTGCTTTCATTGAACAGTGAAAGAGTCCAGTTTTGGGGCTTTTCTGTATCCACTTTGTTGTCTGGTTTGAAAGTGGGATTAACCTGAATAACACTGATAGTTGTTTCTGTGTAATGTATGTGTCCTGCTGCTGCTCTTCTATGCATGCGGCTCCGGAGCCGTGGGTTGCCGACCCATGGGCAGACCTCCATGGCCTGCTTTCATTGAACAGTGAAAGAGTCCAGTTTTGGGGCTTTTCTGTATCCACTTTGTTGTCTGGTTTGAAAGTGGGATTAACCTGAATAACACTGATAGTTGTTTCTGTGTAATGTATGTGTCCTGCTGCTGCTCTTCTATGCAATTCCAACTACCTCAGAAATATTTATAAGTTTTCAGCCTATCACACAAATGCACAATTGCTAGAGCCTGTATAAGAAAGAGAAAGAAAGAAAGAAAGAAAGAAAGAAAGAAAGAAAGAAAGAAAGAAAGAAAGAAAGAAAGAAAGAAAGAGAAAAGCAGCTGCTCAGAAAATCAATATTTTGTTTTTGGTTTTCTTGTGTTATTTTATTTGGGGGGGAGTATGGGAGTGGTATTTTACTGTTGGGAGTTAGCGTACAAATTAAATACATAAAAATTGTTTTTAAGGAAGAATATTCATGTTTTTCCTAATGAAAATGGCCAGATACTGTTTCAAATTTTACAATGCAACACCTCCTCTTTCTATACCACTCCAGGTGATCATCTGAGATGGCACTCAATCCATATAGCAGCCTCTGCAAGATGACTTGAGCCAAATCTTTTAGCTGATGAGTTTATATTTCTCTAGATTTCTAAAATTCTTTTAAAATTCTGTTCCTAGTTTTACCTCCTGCTACAGGGCATTTTTGTATAGAATTTCTTTTTTGTTCTTGAATTTATTGCAATATATTTTTATTTAGATGGTTTTTAATCTTGATTGGCAAGTTATTGTAAAAATGAGTTTGAGATATTAAGAAACAATAGAATACAAATTTTGCCAGAGGCTGTTACAGGAAAAAAAGGAAAGGAAAGGAAAAAAGCTCTACCCCTTTTGTACAAAAGAGGGCGCAGTTTGCCTTGCAATGTCTCAACCCACTGTGGGAAGTCAGCTCCTCCAGAGAAAGAAATATTTTGGGGGATATTAAAAAGGCAGAATATTATATTTCCCCAAAGGAATAATGGGAAATCTTAGGCAAACCTCTCCCCAAAGTCTCTGCCCCAAGCAGAAACCAGGTCTGTAGAAATGCAGATGTGATCATTCTTTCAGAAAGACTGGAGCCAGGAAGCTTAGAGCTGATGGGATTAGAAAGACAAAGTTCCCTAGAATCAACAACCCCTCACCCAAGAAATCCAACATAGGAAGTAAGCCATCAGCCACAGCCTCAGGGAAGCAGGATATGACCTTAGGGACATAATAGGATTTACCTACCACCATCGGAATACCAGAAAGGCACACTGAACCTCAGATCAAAGTTCATGCCAGAGGAACAGAAAACATTTATCTGGCTCTTTCTGTTAATTGTGATTGCTTCAAAATTTAATTAAACTATGTTTGCAAATGTCTTTCTTTTTATTTATTAATATCCTGCCCTTTTTTTAGAAATAACTCAAGGCAGTGAACATTTCCAGCATATCTTCCTCCTCATATTTTGCCCACAAAAACGCCTGTGAGGTGATTTGGGCTGAGAGAGAGTGACTGGCCCAAAGTCATTTCAATAAACCCTTTAGAATGAACAATACGTAGAAAGCAAGTAAAACTAATGCAAAACCATTTAATTTTCCCCAAAAGCTGGGAGCCACCCAGTTCAAGAAAAGATACTCAATTGTCAACAATTTCAAAAGGGTCTGACTTCCTCTTTATTTTTATTCTTAAAATGCACCTGGATTTTGTAAAGAGCTGATGCAGAAATCAGAGGAATGGTATAAGAAGATATACTAAATTGGCACCACACCATGAGGAAGCACAGATCTAAACATAAAAGATTAGCTACAATCTATGAAATGTGATATATGCAGTGTGGAAACTATCAGGCAAAACAAACTTAAAACTAATGCAGACTAGTGCCTTGTATTTTTATATAATCTAGGAAGAGAATTTAGATTATACTGAACATTTTTGTATTAATAAAAAGTTTAGATAATAATTGAAAGAACCAACAATTTACTGGATTTTTAAAACTTAGATGTTGAGATTGTTGTTCGGTGAAAAAAAAGAGGAATAGGTGGAGCTCTACACTCTTCAAGCAGCGCATTATGTGTCTGGAATGCTGAATTAATATATTCATGTATTTAGAACTTTACAATAAGCCAAGTACAACTTTTGTTAACATTTTCTATAGACCAGTCATCATGATTCATCAGGTATCTGCTATTAGTATAAAATTAACCATTTTGTTCTGCAGGAAACCTCTAATCCTAATACACAAAAGAATATTGGTGACTGACTGCCATATTATCCAGGCACCAAGATATCACTAGCTTACTTCAGAAACATTTATTTCCTATTGCTATTTCTTAATAACACTAACTATTTCCTCATTTAAATCTCTTCCTCTTATCCTTTATTTTCTCCATAAAGTTTTACCAATGTGGTATGTTTAGCTCTAAATAGTGTTTATTTTCTATTGCAGGGAAATCACTTATCCATCTTAAAAATGGTTGACTTTACTGATAACTAGTAATAAGTGGTATATTGGGCATTCACTGAGTTATTAATGATTTTGTAATTCTTGCTTGTTTGAAAAAAGTAAAACTTTTTATTTGTTTTGTTAAAGATGTTAGACTATTAAGGCAAAATCACAATAAGACAGTCCTTCTATAATCTTGGGTAACTTGTATTAAATGTTGTGGCGTTGTACACTTTCCCATAAATACAGCAAATCATTTGTTGCTGCTAGCAGAGATGGAGAAACAATGACTTTTCACTCATAGCAGTAAATGCAATGTGATTTCTTTAGGTTCAATATATTAATTTAATTTTGTTTTATTCAATAGTCTAGCATAACGCGTATGGTGGATTCTGGCATTGGGTTATAGGAGCTCTTTCCTAAGGAGCTAAAATCCCTAGTAGGCAGAAAGAGACCAAGAAGAGATCTTCCCTAAAACCTTTACAGGATATGTATGTATGTATGTATGTATGTATGTATGTATGTATGTATGTATGTAAATTTTTTGGCTTGCTAACAAAGAATAAAGGGAGACTGATATGATCATTTCAAACTTATTTGTTCTCATCAGTCAGCCATACCATGAGAACAAATAAGTTTGAAATGATCATATTGGTCTCCCTTTATTCTTTGTTAGCAAGCCAAAAAAATTACACAAATATGAGCTGCCACTGCTGTGGCTACTGCCTGTAGATGGCCTTGGGCTAGGCTGAAAGAGGAAATAAGATTTGTCCCTATTGTGTAGTGGGTCCGACGCAAGGAAGAGACGCCAGCCGGAGTACGTGTTCAGCTCTTTATTGGAAAGGGCGTAGCGTACTGAGGAGTGAGGGTTACCTGGCCTCCTTAAATACCTAGCCAGGTAAGCGGACAGCCAATGGGGTTGGCCATAGGTTTCCTGCTGAAACTGGGTTTCCCGCCAAAACCGTTCAGGCCAACGCCCCCTGGTGGCTGTTGCTATGCAGGTGCCTGCATACATAACACCCCTCCCCCCTTAGAGAAGAACCACATAACAACGATAAACAATTTGCAACTAACTACATAACTATATACAATGTGTGTCAAATGCAAGGCAACTGTGTGGTGGTCCGCCAAGTAGGCAGGTGTCCTGTGGGGCCAGGTGGACTGTCTGGGCATGGCTTGGCCCTGGGCTTGGACATCTGGTTCTTGAGGCCTCTGTGCTGGGTTGAGCAGAGCTGGGTTCAGGAGGCCCTCCTGCTCTGGTTCCTGTTCTGTGTTGTTTCCGGTTCGGCTGACCTCTCCTGGGGTGTGGCTTTTCTGTTGGGCGTGTGTGGTGCACTCAGGGACCCTTCCTCTGAGCTGGTCGATGTGTCGCCTTATGTGTCTGTCCCCCTCCACCCCCACGATGTAAGAGAGGGGTCCAGTTTTCTCAACCACTGTCCCCGGAACCCATGGATGCCCTGCCCTGTAGTTCCTTGCCCAGACCAGGTCCCCCACGTTGAGAACCCTGTGTGCTAGTGACGATGGTGATGATGATGATGATGAAGATGAAGATGACGATGGTGGTGGCCTATCCATCTCAGCTGCTACTCGGTTTGGGTGTAAACGGTCCAGCTTGGTGATGAGACGCCGTCCCCATCGAAGTTCTGCTGGGCTCTTTCCGGTAGCAACGCATGGTATAGTGTGTTGGGCGAGTAGGAATTTCGCCAGTCTGTGATGCCAGTCTCCGCTAATGATGCACCAGAGTGCGTCTTTGGTCATCCTTACCATCCATTCAGCTTGCCCGTTGGTCGATGGATGGAAGGGCGTGGAGGTGGCGTGCCTAATCCAGTTCGCTTTCAAGAATGCCTGGAAATCATTAGCGGTAAACTGAGGCCCGTTATCAGACACAATTACATCGGGGAGGCCGTGTGTGGCAAAGAGAGCTCTGAGCACCTGGATTGTCCTACCTGAGGTCATGTTGGGAACAAGGACTACCTCCAGCCACTTGGAGTGGCTGTCCACTACTACTACGAACAGTTGGCCCTGAAATGGCCCTGCATAGTCAATGTGGATGCGGGACCAGGGTGTGTGTGTGGCCTCCCACCTGTGTATTGGTGCGTGTGGCACTTCTGGCCTGGATCTTTGGCACATGTAACAGGCCCTGACCCATTCCTCAATGTCCTTGTCCAGCCCTGGCCACCAGAGGTAGCTTCTGGCCAGTGCCTTCATCCTAACCACCCCCGGGTGTCCCTCATGTAAGGAGTCCAATACCTTGCTCCGGACTGCGGTGGGAATGATGACCCTGCTTCCCCAGAGGAGGCAACCCCTGTGTGTGGAGAGCTCATTGAGCCTGGTGAAATAGGCCTGGAACTCAGACCCCAGGGACTTGTCCTGCCACCCTGTGCAAACCCATGCGTGTACCCTGCTCATGATGTTGTCGGTGGCTGTGTTGCTGGCAATGTCCTTGGCATGGAGCGGGCATTCTGGTAGCTCCTGCAGGGCTAGGAACTATGTTGCTGGTGCCGGGTCTGGATCAGGGGTGTCTATGGGTAGCCTACTTAGACTGTCTGCATGGCCCATCTCCTTCCCTGGCTTGTGCACCAGCTTGCAATTGTAGGCTGCAAGGAAGATGGACCACCAGAGCATTCTTGGGGACAGAATTTGGGGCATCTGCCTGTCCGTAGTGAACAGACCTAGGAGTGGTTTGTGGTCCGTGTAGACAGTGAACTCCCTGCCATACAGATAATCATGGAATTTTTTGATTCCTGCCACGATTGCCAGGGCTTCCCTGTCGATTTGGGCATAGTTTCTTTCTGCTCCAGACAGTGTCCTGGAATAGTAGGCTATGGGAATTTGCGCCCCATTGGGCTCGAGGTGACTGAGTACTGTGCCCACACCATAAGGGGATGCATCGCATGCGATGCACATGGGCTTTGTCTCGATGAAATGGGTTACTGTGGACTTATCCGACAGTAGTGCCTTTAAAACCCTGAAGCTTTGGTCGTGGGCAGGAGTCCAGACCCATGCTGCCTGCTTGTCCAGTAGCCTGTGGAGTGGCTCTGCAATGGCTGCCTTGTGTGGAAGGAATGCGTGGTAGAAGTTCAACAGGCCCAGGAATGCCTGTAGCTCTGCCTTGTTCTTGGCTGTGGGTGCTAGTTTGATGGCCCTCACCTTAGACTCTGTGGGGTGGATTCCCTTGGCATCTACCCTGAATCCCAAGAATTCTGTGGAGGGAACACCTATGCTGCATTTCTCCCTCTTGAGTTTGAGGCCAGCTGTGCGCAGCCTGGACAGTACCTCCCTTAGCCTACCTGCCAGCTCTTCTGCTGATGCTCCTGCAATCAGGATGTCATCAAAATAGGGGCAGACTCCTGGGATGCCCCTGAGTAACATAACTTCCTGGAAAATGCCAGGAGCAACGCTGACCCCAAACTGCAGCCTGTTCACCCAGAACGCTCCCCTGTGTGTTACTATGGTTTGAATGTCAGCTGTTGCCCTAGTAACCGTGAGTTGCTGGTACACCTGTGCAAGATCAAGCCTTGCAAAGATGGCCCCACCTTGGAGGGAAGCAAGAACGTGGCTGACCGTGGGGACCGGGTAAGCGTGCGGGTTCAGGGCGCGGTTCACCAAACACTTGTAGTCGGTGGAGATCCTTATTTCCTCATTGGATTTGAGGGGGGTGACGATTGGGGTTTCCCACTCCCTCCCAACTACGGGCTCTAAGATTCCCTGGGCCACCAGCTTATCCAGTTTGTGCTCGATTTTGTGTTTGAGCACGAAGGGGACTCGCCACGGCCGGACCCTAATGGGGGGAACGTTCGAGTTAAGCTTGAACGATATGGGGGGCCCTGTGTACCTGCGAACTCCTTGCAGACGGCCTCGATGGAGTCCCCCTGGATCCAGTGGATCTCGGAGACTGTGATTCCCAGGGCCTCGAACCAGTCTAGGCTGACCAGGCTGGCTCTCCGACCCTCTACCACTACAACCTCCAGGTGCTCTTCGTGACCCTTAAACCCCACTGAGATGGTAGCCTCCCCCTTTACCTTGACCGGCGAATTCTGAAAATCAGTCAGGGTTAAATTTGTAGGCCGTAATTTAATCTGCTGCTTGCGCCGGCTATTTATGTAGTTAAGGGTCACATCCGAAATGATCGAGACCGCTGATCCGGAGTCAAGCTCTATGCTGCAAGGGATGCCTTGCAAGCGGATTGTTAGTCTAATTTTGGGTTTGAGCAGCCGGCGGCTACCCATGTGGTTAATGGCCAGCCGGCTCTCAACATAGTCAATTCGCGTTTTGGTTGGGGCCCCAGTACCTTCGAACGGCGATTCCTCCGGTTGCAGCTCGTGGATCTCCTCTCGGGGGTGGCAGCTATGACAGACCGCGGCTATGTGGCCTGTTTTCTTGCAGGCCCGACACGTGGCCGACCAAAACTTACAGAGGCTGCGCACGTGGTTCCCACCACACCCTGCGCACTTCTGAGGGTTGGTGGTGTTGCTGGGAGGCCTGGGCTTGTCTGGGCATCTGGCTTGCTGGTCGGGGGTCGACTTCCGCTGGAGGAGGTCGATGCTCTGGTCGTCCTTGGCTGTAGCGACCTGCCGGTGGATGCTGGCTGCCTGGCTGCCGGTCCGTATCTCCTGGACTGCTTGGATGGCCCCGCAGGCCGCTTCGTGGGCCAGGATGGTGTCTTCGGCTTCCTGGAGCGAAACCTCCTCTCTCTCGAACAGGCGCTCTTGCAGCCGCCTGTCTCATAGGCCACAAATCAGCCGGTCCCGTAGCCGCTCCTCCAAGTTCGAAAACCTGCAGGCGATGGCGGCTTCTCTTAGGAATTCGGCACCGGACTCGTCGGGGCGCTGGTCCCTTTTTTCGAACTGCGACCTCGCGGCCACTTTGGAGTGCCGGGGCCGGAAGTTGGCATTGAGCTTGGCCACGAGGTCCCGGTACGCGACGGTGTTGATGGCCTCCGGGGCGAACAGGTTCGCAGCGATCTCCAGGAGTGCTGGTCCCCCAATGCAGAGCAGGACTGCCACCTTCGCGCCGTCCTCCGAGATCTGATTGAACCGCATGTACAGTTCAGAGTGAGCCAGGTAACGGGCCCATGTCTCAGGGTGGCGGGTGTCGAATTCGCGGGGTTGTCTGGCTCTTGCCATCGCGGTGTTGGTTCGGGTCTCGAGTTGTGGATGCAATGACCGGCGCGGTCTGGTCAGCTGGAGGTCATGGGGGGGAAGAAGGAAGGAAAATGCCTTACCCTTCAGCTTGCGGAGCATTCCCCCAGTGACTTCAGCTCCTTGTCGGCAGCGATCCCATCCTCGTCGGCACTATTGTGCAGTGGGTCCGACGAAAGGAAGAGACGCCAGCCGGAGTACGTGTTCAGCTCTTTATTGGAAAGGGGATAGCGTATTGAGGAGTGAGGGTTACCTGGCCTCCTTAAATACCTAGCCAGGTAAGCGGACAGCCAATGGGGTTGGCCCTAGGTTTCCTGCCGAAACTGGGTTTCCCGCCAAAACCGTTCAGACCAACGCCCCCTGGTGGCTGTTGCTATGCAGGTGCCTGCATACATACATACATACATACATACATACATACATACATACATACATATATATATATATATATATATATATATATATATATATATACACATACATATTGGTCTTTAATTCAGAGAAATCTACAGGAGTTTTTATGCCTCTCAGGAATAACTGACCCCTTTTATTTACTCTGGGCTTAACATCACAATTATATAATGCAAATTTTATGAGCAGTGATATTGTATTTGCCTCATTAATCAAACACATACCTGCTAATTTTATTTGAATATTTATTGCTACTTGACATAGGAAAGCATTGATTTTATTGAATTAGCATCAATTTAAAGAAAAATGGTATCTAGGGAAGCTGACAACATTTCAAGTAGAATTTTGTTAAAAATTACTGTCTTCATGATAAATATTAGCAACATAGAAACATAATGTAAATCTTAATAGTTATTTCTTTAAATTTTTTAAAGAGAACTCTTTAAACAGCTCCTTACTTTTCTGGCTGCTTTAGATACAAGTTTTGCTTAGAAAGGCATAGCAAAACTATTACCAAAGGCAGGGATTTTTGTGTCATGGAAGAGTTAATTTGTTATAATTTTATTGGGAAAGATGTATCCCAAGGGCCAACATTATTTATTGAAATTACCTTGACTGGAAAAGAATGTTTGTTAGTCTGTTCTAGATTGCAAAAAGCCTTAGAACTTAGCAGTGACAGAGATCCTCTTCAGAGATATAAAGGGATAGAAATGTTTATAAATAAAAATAAAGGAACTGGGGTTGTATACTGTATATATTATAAGGGGAGCTGCTGTTCTGGCTTTCCTTAGGGTCAAGGCAGATATATATCGAGTATTTGCAAATGCATGATAAGTTCAGTGAATACACATACATCTGTAGCATAGCAGTGGATTAAAAGCAGGTGGGTGCATGCTCCATTGTTTTTGCTTCTTAAAGAGTAGATTTTTAGGAGATAGGAGAAAAAGTAGCTATGAAACTCTTTATTTTCCAGAAAGTAAAATGGGTAGATTAAGGGACCAAACTTTTTTATGACTTGTGTTTCTTTCACATACAGAGAACTTACTAATTTCTGTTGAACTTTTACTTCTGGATCCACAACGACAACATTCGTCTACCTTTGGCCAATAGTGTGAGATGTTTCATTTTACAAAAGTGGTAGACAGAATTAGAGTAGAATAGAGCTGGAAGGGACCTTGGAGGTCTTCTAGTCCAGCCCCCTGCTCAAGCAGGAGAACCTATACCATTTCAGAGAAGCGGCTGTCCAGCCTCTTATTAAAAATCTCCAATGATGGTGCACCCATGATTTCTGGGGACAAACTATTCCACTGGTTGATTGTCCTCACTGTCAGGAAGTTTCCAGGTTGCTTCTGTCTTTGATCAGTTTCCAAGCCTTGTTTCTTGTCCTGCCCTCTGGTGCTTTAGAGAATAACGTGACCACCTCTTCTTTGTGAATTAGTCAGCAAGCTGCTGTAGCACAAAAATAGGCCTAGATTTTTTGCTGCCTCAGACAAAAGACATTGCACATTACACAAGTCTAGCTAAAGTGTGGTCCTTTGAGACAAATAATACAACCAAGTTCCTTCTCTGTGCTTGTAAGTAAAAATACAGCAATAAAAAATTAAGTGGCCACCAAGTATAAGTTAGAAAACTGGGGTGGACACCTCATTACTAGTCCTTACTTTTATGCTACAGGCACACATATGAAAATCCACTTACAGGAAATAAACACTCTAGACCAGGTGTGTCAAACTCAATTTCATTGAGGGCCACATCAGCATTGCAGTTGCCCTCAGGGGGCTGGGTGGGCGTGGCCTACTGGGTGGGCGTGGCTAGAGTGCGTATGGCCTACTGGGTGGGCATGGCCAGCTCTACATAGTTCGCATCAAGGGGGCCTGGGCAGGAGTGGGACAGATCTGAGGGTCTCTGGCAAAAGGAGGGTCTCTGGGCCAGGGCCAAGGCAGTGGGGGTCATTCCCTCACTGTTTCCAGGATGGCTTCACGGGCCACATGAAACCACTTCATGGGCCGGATCTGGCCCCCGGGCCTTGTGTTTGACATGTCTGCTCTAGACAGTGTAGAACTCCGTGAGCAGAAGGTGTCAATTCTATACAATAGGCACTAAATCTCTCTCTGCTGCAAACTAAATGGAAAATATTTGAATGCTTTTATTACACAAGAAGGTCTCTGTTTAAGAGATTCCAAGATCAAAGTCATTTTTGGAAGAAAAAAACATTTTACTGTATCAGCAAAGGAGGACCCACATTAATTTGCAATGGGCTATTCCTGGGAAAAGCACATGTACCACAGACCCCTTGGAGGAGTATAATGTTCCATATACTATAATAATGTCTTATAATTTATATACAAGGTGAATATGCGAGAAATCAACTTTACCACTTAGTCACTCTTTACATAACTTGCCTTTTATTGCACACAGATTCCATGATGAACATGCATGGTTTATATTAGAGTTTCAAACAGTTTGCTTTCAATTGTCCTGGCATCTGGCATTTTCTCTTTCCAATGATGGGATTTATGTTTATTTTTAGGTGAGCTTTTAATTTTAAAAGATATTTACCTAATCAGTAACTATTTTTTTCATTAGCTCTTCATTAGCCTTTTCATTTAGACTATATCATGGCTATGCTATGTAGTTTTCTTGGCAACAATACAGATGGTTTTTTTTTTTCAAATTTCCAGCCTAGCCTATGACTCTGGTATTTCCTCATGGGCCTCTACACAGGTGCTTGTCAAGGTTTACCCTATGTAGCTTTTCTTGGCCAGCTAAGTTCATTTGTTTGTAAGATTGTTATAGCCATCCACTCACTCTCAGTGGGTGGCTTACAAACAATAACCCCCCCCCAAATAAAAGAATAAAAAACAATAATGCTCCACCCCCCGGTGACAATACACAATGAAATGAGCCACTTGATAATCTCCATACCACTCTGGATTCCCCAGGCCCATTGGCAGAACCAGGTCTCCAGGACCTTACCAAAAGTGAAGGAACAGTATAATCTCTGTGGGGATGATATTCCAAATAGATGGAGCCACAACAGAGAAGGCCATTCATTTGGTCCTACCAATGGGATCAGCCTTCTCTTGGGTTCCAGCAGATGAGACCCACAACATTCTTTTCCTCTCCACTTCAAGTGTCTCAGGCGGATGTAACTAGGGAGAGACAGTCTCTCAGATAACCCAGTCCCAAGCTATGAAGCGTTTGATCAGGTGTTGCTACTGAGGTTTGGTTATGTGTTACTATTGAACACCCACACTGAACATCTTTCAATTTCTGATATTTTAGTTGGCTGTCTCCATAAAGGTTGTAGGCCTCAAATAATTGATTTCTGCAAACTTTGTTATTTCCTCTGATAAGCTCTGGTTACCAAACTATTTGTTATGACAAAAAAGCTCTTTAAAGAGAGCTAATTGTTTCGTTTCCTATCTCTCTGTAAACTTTGGAGGTGAGTGACAAGTGAAAATCAATAAATGTAAATTTTGCATTTGTGTGACTGCCAGTTTAAATGTACTTTACATTTATTTGTTGATTGTTTGAGGTCAGCTGCAAGTATTGTGTCACTTTTTATCAGTCTGTGGCAGCTTGTGGTCAACTATGAAGGATTTTGCTAGTGCAGTGATCCTATTGACTCACTTACAGAATTGAATTTCTCTGGGAAACAGAGAAAATGCAAAAAGAAAGTAATGACACAGTTGACCAACAATGATTTAATATAGATTGAAACTTTTACATGCAACCAGAAGACCTTATTAGCTTAGCCTTATAAGTATGTAAACTCTATACGCTATATGGGTGGAGAGTCTCAGTTTAATTGTGATAATTGTATGTAAAACACTATCATGATTCTTTATGAACATGAAAGAAATCATTAATAGATACTTGCTAGATGCCCTGTTCACCGCCCTGAGTCCCCCGGGAGAAGGGCGGTATACAAATTAAATTAATAAATAAATAAATAATAAAATAAAATAAAATCTAGAAAGCTGTATTTGCTAAGACCAGACAGAATCTATGAAATCAAAATCAGGTAGACTCCTTATGCAAATTGAGGCACTGAGATAGTCCTACCACTGGGAGACAGCAACATCTACTTTCTGCCCATTGCTTCTGAATTATTCTCAACTTGCAGAGAATACTAATTCTTTTTTTGTAGGCTGGATTTGTTCACACCGAGTCTCAATCAGAGTCTTTGGAAAATGATCTTGTTTGAGACCAGAATTCATTCCAACAAGCTATGTGAATGTAAATGCATTGTTCATGCAAACCTTTCAGCCCGGATCTTTTAGCATTTACTTCTTTATTTCTTCAGGGCAGGAAATTTGTTTGGAGCCTGATCCCAAAATGAGTTGCATAATAATGGCTTATCCAGATAATAATTTGTTGGTTTGACTAACATACATACAACATCTAGCTGTTATAAATGTACAATATCAGGCACTGTACTGCAGTTTTCATACAATTATAATACCCAAGGAGTATACAATCTTCTTAACCTTAAACCACATTCTTCACTCCAGGTCCTTAGTCTTTTTAAGTAGGTGGACAGATCTGAAATGTTAATATATGAAACAGTTGTTTAAAGAATTTATATCCCAGAGATTATTTAAAGAAACAATAAAATATTCCAAACACCAGTTATATTTTTTGCTTTGTGTCCATAGTTGCAAGTCTGTTTCCCTTTGTTGAAAGAAAATTCTTCCTCAGGGTCCAGTCCAAGCCAGGAATAAACAAAATAGAGATAGCTTTAGAAATAAGGTTCTAGTTTATTAAAGAGTAGAGCCATATAGAAATGTGGCTTTGGGAAAGTTGAACACATGTAGCTGGTAGTGGTGGGTTTTTATACTTTCTTGGGCATTTGTGTTTGAGGTTGTTCTTGTTCCTGTGGCATGAACTTTGACCTGAACTTTTGAGCAAGTCCTTTTGGGATTCTGATGGTGGTTGGTTAATCCTATTATGTCCTAAAGGTCATGTCTTTAGAGTTTGGGTGGGGTATGTAGATTTTGGGGTCTTTGTCTTCCTAATCTCATCAGTTTCTAGCTTCCTGGCTCCAACCTTTCTGAATAGGATTATCAAATCTGCATTTCTACAGACCTGGCCTCTGCCTGGGGGAGAGGGGCTGGGGCTGGTTTCTGTCTTTTAAGATTTTCTTTCTCCATTATTGTATTCCTTTGGGAAATATAATATTCTGCTTTTCAATATTCCCAAAATATTTCTTTACCTGGTGTGTGTCTGTGTGTGTGTGTGTGTGTGTGTGCGTGTGTGTGTCTGCTGTCCTCCTACACCTTCTTTGTTTTATATTGTCCTGTTTTGATGTTTAGCTTCTGAATTGCCATTCATACCTCATCACCAAGACACACACACTCTCTCACTCTTTCTGTCTCATTATATGATCACCAAACTCACCAAAGGTGACTTTGAGAAGTATGTCAACATTTGAGTTCACTTGTTTTAAAGCCACACACTACTCACAGAAAAAAAGAATGTGGTTATAATTGAAGGAGGGTGTAGTTATAATTGAAGGTAGGGTTTGAAAGTGTAGGACTTGTATATTCTGGTATAATGTTTTGTGTGTGAGTGTGGGGAGGACTATTTAGGATTATTAATTTACTTTGGAATTATTAGCCCACAGGTTTTGGGAACGGGTGGCATATGAATATATATGGAATTAGTAAGTGGAATGAAATGAAATGCTAGAATTTTGATTCAAATCAATAGGGTTAGGAGAAAAGAGCAGGAAACCGCTAGAGTTTTCTGTAAGGCTAGGTCAGTAGTTGGATCTTGAAAAGAGCAATCTGGGAAAAATGTAAAGATATAAATCAAAGGTCAGGGCTGCCATTATACAGTTTCCCCTTCATTGTATATCACATTAATGATAGTAGCTGAGGAAAATACAACACATACATTACTTTTCCCCTGAAATGAATGTTACTGGCTGTGAAGTGGGCAGATAAGCAAGGAAGATGACCATCTGTCCTGATCTTTACAATAGCTGGACAGCAATAAATCAACAGAATACATCAGTCAGCAAAAGATTGTCTGCATATTGTGGTCTTGTTTAATTCACAAAAGAAGCGGGGCAAAAGGGGAAAGTACCGTATATGTGAAAGAGAAGCTAAGCTTCCCTGAGGAAAATCAAAACTCACTTGCCCTCCTTTTACATTGTTCCAAATTAGTGGTTTGTGGACATTGGTGTGATGTCTCAGGACTCCTAACTTGGGCCTGTTGTGAAAAAATGATCTATGCTGCTGAGAATAATTCATAAGTACACTTTCTGAAAATATATTTCAAATACTAACAACACATTTTAACTTTATTGATAGGAAATAATTACCAATAGAATTTATTAGTATTATCCCAAGACATTTTGCTTCTCAGCTCTGAAGAAGCTTCTTGGACGAAAAGTGAAATGACTTCATGGAAAAACAAGAAAAGTCCAGCTGCCTTTTGAAAAAGCCCCTTTGGGATAACCATGACCTGTAGAATCTTCATAGACATTTATTTATACCAGTGTTTTTCAACCTTTTTTGGGCAAAGGCACACTTGTTTCATGAAAAAAATCACGAGGCACTCCACCGTTTTCCGTACCGTTGGGCCTCCCCACGGTCGCTACACGAACGGTCGTAAGTCGAGGATGGCCTGTGTTCTCAAGGGGTTGGACTAGATGACCTCCAAGGTCCCTTCCAACTTATTATTATTATTATTATTATTATTATTATTATTATTATTATTATTATTATTATTATTATCCTCTTTATTTTATTTTATTTTATTTTGGGGCTTTTGTTTGTTTGTTTTTGCTGTGAAGGAAAAGGAAAGCTTGCATTTCTTTTTAATTTATCTTTCTGTATTTTCTTTTTTCTCTTCTTTTCTTCCTTCCTTCTCTCTCTTCCCTCCCTCTTTTCTTTCTTTATCTTCCTTCCTTCCTTTCTCTCTCCCACTTTCTTTCCCTCCCTCTCTCAATTTCTTGCTTTCTACTTGTTGTGGAAATTGGAAGCTACTTGCATTTCTTTTTAATTTTTCTTTCTGCATTTTTCTCCTTCATTTATTTTTCTTTCTTTTTTCTTTCTTCTTTCTTTCTTTCTTTCTTTCTTTCTTTCTTTCTTTCTTTCTTTCATTCTTTCTTTCTTTTCTCTTTCTTTCTTTCTCTCTTTCTTTTCTCTTTCTTTCTTTCTATCTTCCTTCCTTTCTTTCCTGCCTTTCTCTCTCCCACTTTCTTTCCCTCCCTCTCTCAATTTCTTGCTTTCTATTTGTTGTGGAAACTGGAAGCTACTTGCATTTCTTTTTAATTTTTCTTCCTGCTTTTTTTCTTTCCTTCCTTCCTCCCTTCCTCTCTCTCTCTCTTTCTTTTCTATTCTCCTTTTTTTCTTTCTCCCTCCTTTTTCCCCTTCCCCCTTTCTCCTTTTTTCCCTTCCTTTTTTCTTTCTTTCTCACCTTTACCATCAAAAGCACTTCACTCCAGAGGGGGGGGAAACCCCAAAGGTTTTGAATTGCTTTGGTCCAAAGGACATTTTATTATGCAACGTATCAAAAGGACAGGTTAAAAAAAATCAGCCATGTAATTTTTCAGACGCAAGCGAAGCCTCCAAGAGCGAAGCGGTCAGATCCCTCTATTTCGGGCTGGTGCGAGGGGTCACGGCGAGCAAAGAAAGCGGAGCCAGGCAGCCGACCAGGTGGGAGTCTCGCATCCTCAGCCGCGCGGGGAGTAAGGAGTAAGCGGCGCGTGCTGGGGAAGAAGAGCTTTTTCGAACGTTGCAGGCAACCAACCACGCGACCGCTCAGGCAAGCCGGGCTGGCCGCCCGTCCGTCCTCTTCCGATAAGCGAGCCAGTCGCCTCTCCCCAGCTTCTCTCTCTTCAGCAAGAGACCCTCCGAAGCCAGAGAAGGGGGCGGAGCTACGCTGCCGTGGAGCCCTGGTGCCTAGAGAGGTCGAGCCCACTTCTTTTCCTGGGCTTTTGCTTCCAGCGAAGTAGGGCCGTCAGCTTAGCCAAGGCTCCGGTGCCCAGCGCTCCCCGCCAGAGAGTCTTGCAGCGCCGCTCCGCCCGCGGCTGTTCCTCCTCCTCCTCCTCCTCTCACCGCTGTCTCCTAGGTCAGTGTTTTTTCAATTTTCCCCACAGCACACCAGGCAACATCTCGCGGCACACTAGTGTGCCACGGAACAGTGGTTGAAAAACACTGATTTATACTATATTAAGCCATCTTATATTTCTGTTGGTTTTCCATGTAGAGTAAGCAGCGGTCAACTTGGCAGTTAGGCAGACTTGAGTACATAGCCTTTGTTTTACAAAAAGTAATTCACAATTTCCAGTGATTTCCATTTTTTATTCTTGCTCTCAGGCCTTTATGTAATTAACTAAAAAGCTGAAGGGAAGGGAAGTTTGTAAATTCTGAGCTGCAGGGCATTATGGATTTCTTCCTTCTTTCAGCACTTTTCTTTCATTTAAGGAATGATATTTCAATGAAATTTCCCTTAAAACTTCCTATCATATTGCAAAGATATGTGAGATGAAGATGGAGATGGAGATGGGGTGGGGTGTGTTGTGTCTGTAGATAGTTGCAAACATGTAAATAGCAGGTTGCAAAAGAAGGTTCTTGAAGCGGGAGATTCTGGTGCAACTATTGGTTGAAGTTGCAAAGAAGCGGGAAAATAGCGTTTGATGATTGGTTACAGTTTAAACAGTTCTACTATAAAAGCTTGAAACATTTGACAGTTGTCAGTTGACTTATGTGTATTGAATAAACTCTTTTCATTGTGAACCACTCTGAGTCATTGTCTACCTGAACCAAACAACTGGCGACGAAGGTGGGATAGACGGCAGACCAGAGTAGGTTCGGCGGAACAGCTGCGCACAGGCGGCAAATTTGAAAAGAAGTCACAGTCAACCACAAGCGGCCGCGGTGGAATCAACAATCCTCCGAATGGCGCAAATTGGGTCCTTGAAGGAATTCGACCCAAGCTTCCCAGAGGACTGGGAAGAATATGTAGGACAGGTCGAAGGGTTCCTGCTTGTTAACGGGATAACGGACGACCGAAAAAAGGCGGCAGCGTTACTGACAATATGCGGCACACCAGTATATTGGATCGCTGTAGGACTTTGTCAACCACAGCCGGTCTCAAGTGTTCCGTATGCCGATCTGTTAGCTAAACTAAAAGTACATTTCACGCCAAGGAGATCCGAACTCTTTTGGCGTCGTATTTTCGAAAAAAGAAATCAGAGGCCGGGCGAATCGATTCAAAAATTCGTTGCTGCAGTCAGAGAAGCCACAGTACGATGCAAGTATGACAACTTGGAAATCAGAATCCGGGACCGAGTGGTACTTGGCTTCCGAGACGAGCATCTACAAAATAGAATAATTGCCAAGCCCACTGGCGATTTGCAAGAAGTACTGGACGAACTATTAACTTATGAATCCACCGGGTATCGCGACCCCCCCCCCGTAGTAGCATGGCTGCGTCTGCAGAAATCAATCAAGAAGGCCTTGTGGACTGCGGGGAGGTGGACCAGCAATGGGAAGATGACATCGCCGAAGTCACCAGACGGTTTGGAAAAATGGCGGCAAAACCATCCCGAAGCGACGGGCCTGAACCGAACCGCCGATTCCAAACCGCAACACCACAACGACAAGTAACCGTGACCCAACGACAATGGAGAGACACTGCAACGAGACCGCGCGACAACGACAACCGATGTGGCAGCTGCAGGGGCAACCATCCCCGTGCAACTTGCAGATTTCGTACCGCCAGATGTAGATCGTGTGGGAAGACCGGCCACATTCAAGCCATCTGCAGGGGTCGTGCACGCGACAATCGCCTACATGAAGTCGACGTTTGGCCCGAAGGTAAGGTAACCCCTTACTATAGTGGCAAAGAGACCCCTAGACCGTGGGCTAAATTTACGAACCGTGGGGAGGTGGCGCGAGTTAATCATAGTAGGAAGGGAAAAATTAACAATTTTCCGGAAGGAAAATTAAAAATCATAGTCCAATTGCAAGGGGTTCCTTGCAAAATGGAAATAGATTCAGGGGCCAGTGTGTCCATAATATCTAGTGAAACCTTGAAAAAGATTGAACAAATAAGTGGCAGAAAAATTCCACTTAGTCCAACCAAAATCCAATTGACCAACTTCCAAAAAACCCCAATAAAAATTAAAGGGAAAATTACCCTTAGTGTAAAATTTAAGGGGTTTAAGGGAGCTTTAGATTTAATAGTTACCGAAGGCCATAGGACTAGTCTAATAGGCCTTAACTGGTTTCCTGCCCTGGGCATTTGGATAGGGGGAATAAACACAGTTATTAAAAATAAGACCCTCGAATCAGTCTGCGATGAATTCGCAGACGTATTCGATGGGTCTTTAGGTAAATACAAAGGGCCCCCAATTAAATTTAATTTAGACCCGTCGGTTAAACCCATCAGGCTTAAGGCCCGAAGGGTGCCTTTCGCCCTGAAGCAAAAAATCGAGGCCGAGCTCGATAAGCTTGTAGGCCAAGGCGTCCTAGAACCAGTCGAGGGTGGTTTGTGGGAAACGCCGATCGTCACACCCCTTAAACCTAATGGGGATGTGAGGATCTGTGCTGACTACAAAGCCACCCTGAACCTTGGAATGAAAAAACACGCTTACCCGGTCCCGACGGTGAAGCAGGTCCTCGCCACGATACAGGACGGCGCCATATTTGCCAAGTTAGACTTGGCGCAGGCGTACTTGCAATTAACTGTTTCTGAAGAGGCTGCTGAAGCTCAGACGATAGTTACCCACAAGGGGGCGTTCCGAGTCCACAGACTGCAATTTGGTATTGCAGCAGCTCCAGGCATCTTCCAAGAAGTGATGGAGAGGACCTTAAAGGGCATACCTGGTGTTTGCCCTTATTTTGATGATGTCCTGATAGCTGGAAGAAATGAAGAAATATTAGCAGAGCGTCTGGAACAGGTATTGGAAAGGTTTAGGAGGGCTGGACTTAAATTAAAAAAGGAAAAATGTTGCATTGGGGTTAAGTCCACTGAATTTCTAGGATTTAGGATAGACAAAAATGGAATTCATCCTACCCCTGATAAAATCAAGGCAATTAAATTGGCACCAGAACCAAAAAACAAGGCTGAATTACAAGCCTTCCTAGGATTAGTTAATTTTTACCACACATTCGTGCCACACAAAGCTGCCATAGCAGAACCTCTTCATAGACTTTTAGATAAAAAAAACCCGTGGCAGTGGCTTAACAAACATAGAGTTAGCTTCCAAACATTAAAAAATATTCTTTCTAGCCAATCAACAGTAACCCATTTTATTGAGAATAAACCAATTTATTTAGCTTGCGATGCTTCACCTTATGGTGTGGGGGCTGTTATCAGCCACTTGGACAGTCATGGTGTTCAAAAGCCAATCGCATATTATTCCAGGACGCTTACTAAAGCAGAGTGGAATTATGCACAGATTGATAGGGAAGCATTAGCAATTGTGGCAGGAGTAAAAAAGTTCCATGATTACCTTTATGGTAGGAACTTTACCATACTCACTGACCATAAACCATTATTGGGACTGTTTACCACTGATAAACAGACACCCCAAATAATGTCGCCCAGAATGCTGAGATGGTCAATTTTCCTCTCAGCATATTCATTTTCCCTTCTACACAGACCAGGCAAGGAAATGGGACATGCAGACGCCCTTAGCAGACTGCCATTAAGCAATACTGAGGAAGACCCTGCTCCTGTGGGACAAATAATGTCTTTATAGGACATTCCTGAATGCCCTTTAACTGCTAAGGATATAGCTGAAGCAACCAATAAAGACCATATCCTTAAAAGAATCATGGCATGGGTCCTTAGTGGGTGGCCAAGTACTAACCCGGATGCCAAGTACATTCCATATTTTAGAAGAAAGGATGAATTATCATCCCATTTGGGATGTGTTCTGTGGGGAAACTGGGTTGTCATCCCTGAAATCCATAGATCTACAATTTTATTAGAACTACATGAGGGTCACCCTGGAATAGTACGTATGAAGGCATTAGCTAGAAGTCACTTATGGTGGCCAGGACTTGACAAGGACATTGAAGAATGTGTTTCTAATTGTTATTTGTGTCAGCGTTCTAGACCTGAGCTGCAACACACACGTACTCATAAGTGGGAGTTGGCCAGGAATCCTTGGTCTAGGATTCATATTGATTTTGCTGGACCTTTCCAGGGGTTAACCTTTCTAGTAGTAGTGGACAGTTTTTCTAGATGGCTGGAGGTAGTACCCGTCAGTTCAATGACTTCAGGTAAAACAATACAAGTCTTAAGGGACCTCTTTGCCACTCATGGCTTACCTGATGTAATTGTGTCAGATAATGGGCCCCAATTCACCTCTGTTGAATTCCAGGATTTCCTCAGGGCCAACTTGATTAAACACATGACATCAGCACCCTTCCACCCGTCCACCAACGGTTTGGCTGAACGCAACGTAAGAACCACCAAGGACACATTAAAGAGAATCATCCGTGGCGATTGGCACCAAAGACTGGCAGAATTCTTGCTGACCCAACATACGACCCCTTGCACGGCTACCGGGAAAAGCCCAGCAGAGATGAGGTGGGGGAAAATATTAACCACCAAACTGGACAGGTTACATCCTGACAGACTACCATCAAGTGCGGAACCGGACATTCCAAACAGATCATTCAAAATTGGGGACCTAGTCTGGGCCAGGAATTATACACAAGGGGACAAATGGGTCCCAGGGGTGGTCACTGAGATATTGGGACCCTTGTCTTACACTATTGAGGGGGAAGGGAATAGGGTTAGCAAAAGACATATAGATCAGCTAAGGAAGAGAACTATTGGTTGCATGCCAGTTGATGGGGATCAAAGTATACACGGGGGGAACAGTGCATCATGGCTTAGCGATAACAACCTGCCAGTTAGTGGGGAAGCAGAAATTCAAACCAGTCCGTCCACAGCTAACCAACAACAACACAGTCAAATTGACTGGGAGCTGCCCCCTTTGAGCAGGCCAACATTAGCTGAACATCAACATCAAACACAACAACAACCACAACTTGTTAGCAGAGAAGCATCTGAGCCAATTAGTCAAGAGTCCAGATCCACCAATGTAAGCCAACCAAGCAGACATTCTGATAGAGGTGACTTAGGTATCCAAAGCAATAGATATCCATCAAGGGTCCATAGGCCACCCAAATACTTAAGAGACTATGTCAATAAATAACAACAACTGGGGGGTAAGGGGTGTTGTGTCTGTAGATAGTTGCAAACATGTAAATAGCAGGTTGCAAAAGAAGGTTCTTGAAGCGGGAGATTCTGGTGCAAACTATTGGTTGAAGTTGCAAAGAAGCGGGAAAATAGCGTTTGATGATTGGTTACAGTTTAAACAGTTCTAGTATAAAAGCTTGAAACATTTGACAGTTGTCAGTTGACTTATGTGTATTGAATAAACTCTTTTCATTGTGAACCACTCTGAGTCATTGTCTACCTGAACCAAACAGGGTGGGGGCAGGGAAGGGAGGGAAGGAGATCTCTTTGCTCTTTCTGGTACTGGACTGTCAAAACAGACTTTTTGGCTGCTGTTACTGACAGAAGGCTTCCAAAAATGTGTTTATTATTTTAATGCTAATCACTTCCAACAGCAAATTTGCATAACAATTTGTTATGATGAGTTATCTATGATTTTTCCATCCTTAAGCCTATGAAATCAACTTTCAGCAATTTTATATTCAAATAAGACCCGACAAAATTAAATTGGCAAAGTGTATCAAAGCTATATGGATAATGCTTATGTATTAAATCCAACTATGAAAGTATATAAATACTGTTATTGCTGTTTTAATTTAAAGTCATCCCAAAGCATTTAGTTAAATTCATATAACGAGATCTTCAAAAAATATGCTTCCTCACAAATTAAAATCCTTAAATATTGCACTAGATCCCTTAATCCACACCCATTTGTCATTGTTGTAGCTCTACAAACTAATGAATTGCTTCAAAATGTCACAGAATCGCTCCCTGGAGAAACATTGAAGTAAATCTCTTCTAGGCAGAAAGATGATCCCTCAGATGTGGCCTATGATCTTCTTACCCAATTTCCTTTCCAGAAAGCATTTTCCATTAAAAGCAGTTCAGAAGAAACTGGACAGTGAAATTTATACAAATGCTAACAAAGATACATAGATTATAATGTTATTCTATTTCTCATAATAGGAAAGAGATTCCCTTTCTCATTATCAATAACTAAATACTTTATAGAAAATATAGATAACTATATTCTTTATATAAACAGAAATTAGCAGTAATCAGTATTAGCAATTTTATAAAATATATCTTATCACCTGCTTTAAGAAGAAGAATAAATTTGCATTACACTAATGCACTCTGGACTAATGTGCTAATCAAACAAGAGGCATCATTACTGTTCAAAGTTGTGAGAACTACTCTGACTGCCTCGGAGTAGTTGAAGCTGAAGCACCTGTACTTTTCAGGAAGTTAATTTATATAAATGCTCTAAAGATTTTTTAAAAATATTCATCTCAGCTGATTTCCCCCCCCCAAAAAAAACTGATAAGTAGGCATTCAGATTTGTGAATTGTTGAACAGAGCCAAATATATTAAGACTGCCTTAAGAAAGTGTTTCAAGATTGACCCGATTGTTGGGGGCAATATACTGATTCTGTAAACCGCTTAGACTTAGAGAGTGCTATAAAGCATGATGAAGCAGTATATAAGTCTAAGTGCTATTGCTATAGACTTGTATATTTTTAAACAAGTGGGAAAGAGATGTAAAAGCACCATTCCTGTTTGCTTTTGCTATGGATCACTAAGGTGAACAGCTTCTATATGAACCTAATTGTTACATGATGCATAATAGTTTTTTTTTGCTCCACCCAATAAGCGATTTGCTTTATATATAGGGTCTTGCAAAAATAAAGACCATCTGCAAAGATCATGTTACTTGTTGCTACAGATAAGCTTTACAGTGTTATGCTGACATATCTTGTTACAGGTAGTCCTTGACTTACAACAGTTCACTCAGTAATCATTGAAAGTTACAATGACACTGGAAAAAGTGACATGAGATTTTTCACACTTAGAACTGTTGCACATCCCCATGGTCACATGATGAAAATTCAGATGATTGGCAACTGACTCATATTTATGACTGTTGCAGTGATCTGGGGTCCTATAATCACTGTTCGTGACCTAGTGGTAAGCAAAGTCAATGGGGAAGCTAGATTCACTTAACAACTGTGTTAGTATCTTAACAATTGTAGTGATTCATTAACAACTGTGGCAAGAAAGGTCATAAAATGGGGCAAAACTCACATAACAAATGTCTCACTTAACAACAGAAATGTTGGACTCAATTGTGGTTGTAAGTTCCTATACTCATTGTACTTGGTCTCTGCATTTAGTTAAAAGTTGCAGATGTGTCAATAAAGACTACCTAGAACTAGGTAAAATAACAGCTTCCATATCTATTCAATGATCTTTAATTCACATGCTCCTGCTTTAGCAAAACATGTTATAATTTTTAGTTCAAAGTCTGTGACTTTTCCAGAATAAAACACTGAATATACCACATTCCCTGCTAATATTTTAGGAGTTAGAAGCACACAAAATCATTAACTGTTATAGAAATAAAAAACAAAAATAATTAAATCAATCAGTAGTGTAGATCTCTGGCTTACAGGCAAAGAAAGCCAGAGTGACAATACAGAAAAGGGCAGAATATGATGACAACAGATAATATGATTTGGGTTACTTATTCATAAATATACTATCAGTTAAATGTACAAATAATACTTGGAAGTTTTCTGTTTCTGTCTCTGGCACAGATGCCATTTCACAAGTGTGACAAATTCATTAGTTGTTTTTATATACCTTTTCAAATGTTGCAAAATATTCTTTGCATATAGAAAGAAAAATTCGGTATGCTGCAATGAATGTTCAGATCATATTAACCTTAATAATTTACAATAATCTTAATTTACTTATTCATAGAGGCAAAGATTATGGCTTGAGTACCAAAAGCCCCTTTAGTTTGTCCAAGAATTTGGAAATATTCAATATTTTTTTTTCTTTTACTAATGGGTTCTTGCACCTTTTAAAAAACTGCTTTTAAATTCTCATGTTTCAAAAGAAGTTTGCTAAGTGGTATTTGAAACAGGGAAAAGTGATCAAGAAATATAAATGCTCATGTCAACAAACGTCCACGCCAGAAAACGCAGCCAGAAGAACGACGACGTGGCACGGTTGACTGCAAGATCTTTACTGTGAGGATTCCATGCAAATACAAAGTCAGCGTTGGGGGTTACTCACCCCCAACGCGCCTTTTAAACTTTGCCTGTAATTGGGCAACAGCCCCACCCATTAGCCCCACTCTTCCCCCGTGCAGACCAGCATCCGCCCGAGCTGCGTAAAACCCCACCTGCCTTACCCGTCGACCCACGCCCTGCTTCTCCCCCTGGCGCCGAGGACCATACAGCGTGGAGGAAGGTGTACGCCCAGCACCCCCCTATCCTGTACCCCAAGGACCCAGACGTGCTCCCCTCCACCATCTTAGCACCCCGTGCCACAACCGCAGCCCCCTGGCAGCCCCCGTCGTCCGAGTGCAGCTGTAGAGCGCCCGGCGCTGCCGCCGACATGCAAGCAGCTGAAACATCCGGGGAAATGAGGCAGTTGTCCGTACGCACGCCCACGTGCGCCTCCAGCGGCTCCGTCGGCATGGCTGCCGTGCAACCATCCGCCCCGTGAAGCCCCGTGAGTCTTGCGTGGCTGCCTGTGGCCATTCCTGGCCGCTTCACAGCTGATGGTGCGGGCGTGGGTCCTGCGCGGCCACCCGTGGCTGCTTCCGGCTGCCTCGCTGCTTCCGGCTGCCCATGGCTGCTTCCGGCCGGAAGCAGGGTGGCCATCAAAGGTCACGGGCAATGGTGGTGGTCCCCAGGCTGTGGGCCCTCCCCAAGGCCCCACCGGAGCACCCGGTCCCTGTGCAAATCCTGGTTGCGGCCACCCCAGTGCTCCTGCCGGAAGCTCTGGGCGTAGCACAGCGCCTCCAGGCCGTGCACCACCTGGCCCTGTGAGTCCCTGCCCAGGAGCAGCCGCTGGTCCCGGCGGAGGAGGAGCAGACCACTGTGGGGTACCAGGGCCCTGTGGGACCCGGAAGCGGGGACTCACTAAACAGAACCGGGTCTGGCTCCTTCGCTCAGGGTCGGGCCTGGTCTGGGTCCAACGACCTGTCTCCAGGTTGGAGTCAATGGGGGACCGCGGCCGGGGCTCTCCGAACTGGTCTCTCAGGACATCCATGGTGTAGCTTCCAGGAGCTGTGGTGTAGCTCCACTCCTCTCCTCCTTCATCAGTGGCGCAGTGCTCCCTCCATTCCCACAGGGACCCCCTCTGCCGGGATGGTTGGTCCTGTCCAGCCACCGTCTGGCTCAATACTGGGCTGAGCCACCACTCCCCAGGCTTCTCCTGGACAGCTGTCTCCGGAGCCTCGACGCCCTTCGATGCTGGACATGGGTCCCGGACCTTGGGCCGAACCACCAGTGGGGCCTCTCCCAATTCCCCCACTTCGAGGGGCACAGCAACCCCAGCTGGCTCCTCCCCCGCTGCCACAGGCACACCCCCTTGGGTTCCCTCGGCCATGCCAGCACGTCGAAGTCAAGAGCACAGCAACGAGGGGCGCTGTGATGAGGGAATGCTGACTTACTGTCAACAAACGTCCACGCCAGAAAACGCAGCCAGAACGACGATGTGGCACGGTTGACTGCAAGAAGATCTTTACTGTGAGGATTCCATGCAAATACAAAGTCAGCGTTGGGGGTTACTCACCCCCAACGCGCCTTTTAAACTTTGCCTGTAATTGGGCAACAGCCCCACCCATTAGCCCCACCCTTCTCCCGCGCAGACCAGCATCTGCCCGAGCTGTGTAAAATCCCACCTCCCTTACCCGTCGTCCCATGCCCTGCTTCTCCCCCTGGTGCTGAGGACCATACAGCGTGGAGGAAGGTGTACACCTAGCACCACCCTATCCTGTACCCCAAGGACCCAGACGTGCTCCCCTCCACCATCTTAGTAACCCGCGCCACAACCGCAGCCCCCTGGCAGCCCCCGTCGTCCGAGCGCAGCTGTAGAGCGCCCGGCGCTGCTGCCAACATGCAAGCAGCTGAAACATCCGGGGAAATGAGGCAGCTGTCCGTACGCACGCCCACGTGTGCCTCCAGCGGCTCCGTCGGCATGGCTGCCATGCAACCATCCGCCCCGTGAGTCTTGCGTGGCTGCCTGTGGCCGTTTCTGGCCGCTTCGCAGCTGATGGTGCGGGTGTGGGTCCTGCGCGGCCGCCCGTGGCTGCTTCCGGCCGCCTCGCAGCTGGTGGGTGTGGGTGGGGTTGGGCCTCCACCTGTCGCGCGCAGACGCCATTCGTGGTGCTCCCCCGGGTCCCTTTGTGTTGTCGAGCCCAAGGGGCTTGACAGCTCGATTCTTTTGGCATACTGAATAAGTTAGTTTTCTTGCATATTTTCCCCCAAGCTTTGACTATTTACATAATTTGTAGGAAACCAAGGTACACACCCTTCTCTGTCTTGTCTCTAAGTCTTAGAATCAGAAAAGCAGATCTGTATAAAAGTGATTTTAGGAAACTGTTGACAAACCTCCCAACTAAACAAAATACTTATGTTTATATTAATGACCTATTGTTTTTCTGTTGTACTGGATACTTTCCAAATTATTGAATAACATGTGTTTCCTTTAAAAATCAGCTTGAAAAAGGTTGGGATATTTTCTTATTTTTTTTTTTAGAAATCAGTATACTCAAACTAGAAATCAAGTAACTGTTTTATATATTGATGGCAAACTTAAATAACAAATAATAAGGGCATTAATAAGTAAAAAAAATCCTGCTCTTAAGTTTTAAATACAAAGAAAACCAAATTAGTGACAACAAGTAGTACAACCAATTTTTGTCCTGACAATGAAAATATCAAAGTTAGCTTCTCCCTGTTAGAATCAACCATCAACAATAAAGGAAAAAACAGCCAAGAAATAGCCACAGACTAGCACTTGGTAGATAAGGGCCTTGGAAAATATATTCAAATGCTGTGATGTGTCAATATCTACAAAACTAAAAATTGTGCAAGCCATGGTATTTCCTGCAACACACCATGGAAATGAAAGTTGGACTTAAAAGAAGCTAGACAGAAGAAGATTTAATTCTTTTAAAGTTTGGTGTTGCAGAAGAGTGCTGAGAATACCATGGAAAACAAACCAATGGGTCATTGAATAACACTCTAGAGTTCTCACAAAATGCACAAATTATTTTACTTTGGACATATTATACAAAGACCCAACTCTCTGAAAAAGCTCCAATGCTGGGAAATGTAGAAGGAAATAAATGAATATGCCATTGGAAGCATAGAAGAACAAGTTAGAGATAGAATGTCTTAGGCAAAATCTATCTATGGGATAGCTAGAAGTCAAAAAGTATTTCATGGCACATAACAAAAAACCTCTCAGGTTTTGTAAAATTAAATGACGTTACATCATAGGAAATATGAAGTTAAAAAACTACTATGCACAATAAATTATTAATTAATTAATTAATTAATTGGATTTATATACCGACCCTCTCCCGAAGGACTTGGGGAGGTGTACAGGGCAATTAAAACACTATATACAACACATAATATACAAAAAATAAAATAAATTAAACCAAGTAGCCCTAAACAATAAAACACGTTCTAAAATTTAAAATTTAAAATTTAAAATTTAAAATCTAAAACCCCAATCCCTCAGTCCAGGCCGGCAAGTTCAAATAACCAAGTCTTCAGGTCGCAGCGAAAAGAGCGAAGGTCGGGAGCCATCCGGAGCTCAACAGGAAGCTGGTTTCAGAAGGCAGGCGCGCCCACAGAGAATGCTCTCCCCCTGGGGGCCGCCAGTTGACATTCCCTGACTGATGGCACCCTGAGGAGGCCCTCTCTGTGGGAGCGCACAGGACAATGGGAAGCTAACACCGGCAAAAGGTACTCCCATAAATAATCCATGCCCATGCCATTTAGGGCTTTATAGGTCATTGTTTATTACCATAAACAACCCAGTGTCAGCATTCTAAAGCAGAGGTCCCCAACCTAGGGGCCTCGACCCACTACCAGGCTGTGGTCTCTTGGCCACTGGGCCATTTGAGTGGCTGGCCAGTGCGTGTATGCGTGCTCACCCCCTTGCACCAGCCCTAGCCAATCTGCGAGCTGTGAGCTTCACACCAGCACTAGTTGAGCCGTGAGCCTTGTGCCATCGCTAGCCAAGCCGTGAGCTTCACACTGGTGCTAGCAACCCCATTTACAGAGTGTGCAAGCTCGCGGCCCCATTTGCGTGCAAGCCTGCGCAGCCACATTTGTGTCTGTGCACATGCGCGCATAAAGGTGCCTGCCCCTCTCTTTCCCACTGGGCCACTAACCCAGAAAGGTTGGGGAGCCCTGTTCTAAAGTATAATACAACACATAGAAGCTGTTGTATTTTAAATAATAATAGTGTGTTAAAATATTTCATAAGATTGGGATGGTTTAATAAAATGGATATCAAAGAAAGTAATAATAGGCACAATGATGATAATGAAAAAGACCTTGTATACGTGCACTGATCTGCATCTATATAATACTTAATTTTTTGTCATGACCTTTTACCTGGGCAAAATGGTGCATCATAGGGCAACAATGTTTGAATCAAGGTATCTCAAACAGGCATTTACTGAGAAGGTGCCTCAAATCTTAATCTAGGACTATGATAAGGGAATGAAATCTGGGAAAGTTGTAGCTGCTTCAGTATTACTAGCTGCTGCTCTTACATGATCTTCATTTCAACTGTCATTCTGTGACAGTTTCTCAGCCAATCTCTCAATCCCCTCCTCCTTCCCCCACCTAGGAGCAGTCATTTACTGCTTGCTGGGAATGGAAGAGGAAGGGAAGAGAAGGAAAGGAAGGAGAAGGGAGGGGGAGATTTGTGGTGATCCATGGTCATTTTGTTTAGGTAAAAAAATATTTAAGAAACAATGACTCAACAGGCCATGAGTTGTCTAGTATCTCATGTGCACCTGAAACAAAACTTTGCACTACTTTCCTGCAATGGATTGATCAAGGTTTTTCCCCCCAAATATTTCATCCCTCATTCTCAAAGTTTCTGTAGTCTGCCACTGAGCTTTGTGTGACAAATGTGTAGTATGCCTAATGTTAATACTTGATGTGATCCCAAGTGTTACCTTTGGATTCTTTTCACTTGGAGAGAAAGGGTGTAAGTGGGACAATTATATCTGGTCTTCTGGTTTGCATTGCCAGAAATGGGCTCTGCAGAAATCCCTTGTAATGACTGCATCAAAACAGTGAGTCTTTTCTGTCTTTTGAAGAAAAGCACCACTTGTTCTGCTTTGAAAAGGCATTACAATAAAATCTTTGTTAGAGCAGTAAACTGCTTTTTAATGTGAAAGCTTATGAATATGCTCACACCTTTCTTTTGGTGAGCAGGAGGGGTCCTTTTAACTCATATAAACCTTAGTTAGCAATTCTTGGCTGTTCTTAAAAGATAACCAGGGAGATACTGAGTCTACATTTGGATGGGGGATCACTAAGAAGTTCTAGAATCATGGGAAAAAATGGAAATTTGAAGAAAAATTTTAGAGGCCGATAAAAGAAAAGCAAAGTCCTGCACATATAAGAAGGATATATAATGCATTGATAGAAATAGATTCAGAAATGAAACTTGTTAAAGATTGTATGATAAAATGGGCCCAGAATATTCAAGAACCAATAGTGATGGATACTTGGGAAACAATCTGGGTCAGAAATGTAAAATTTACGCAGGCACAAAATTTAAGAGAGAATTTTTATAAAATGTTTTATAGATGGCATTTAGATCCTAAGAAATTGGCATGTATGTATCCAAATTATCAGCCTAAATGCTGGAAGTGTGGTTGTGATGATGCAACGTATTATCATATATGGTAGACTTGTAAAAAAGTTAAAGCTTTTTGGATTAAAATTTGGTGGAATATGCAGAAGATATTTAAGAAAAAAATAAAGTTTTCTCCACAATTATTTTTGCTGGGTATTACTATAGACTGTACTGCTATAGAAACTAAATTGATGTTGTATTTAATAACGGCAGCAAGACTTTTGGTAGCGCAATACTGGTAGAAGGAGGATTTGCCTACTATAGAAGAATGGACTTTAAAAGTTTCGAACCTGGCAGAAATGGCAAAAATTTCAGCATCTTTGAAAGACCATTCGCAACAAAGATATATCTTGGAATGAAGAAGATGGATTGATATTATTCAGAATAAATATGGGACCAAAAAGTTTCATTTAGCATTTGAATAACTAGTAGATTTATAAGATTTATTATTATTTAGTTATTTTTAAGGAGAGTTAAAGTTTGATAGGATTTAAAGTGTTATTATAGTTAGTTAGCATATTATACTTTAAGATTGTTAGGGTTAATACCCTGTATTACGCTCTGGGAAGTCAGGGGGGGGAAGAGGGAGGGAGGGGAAATTGGGTGGGGGTGGGGTGGGTTTTATGCTTATAATGTATTTGTAAAACTTTTTAATAAAAAAAAGCCTTGCATGATGTGACTACAGAATCACAGAGTCTAGAATGATCACAGAGTCCCTTGAGTCTTCACATTCTAACTTGTAAGATTTTTTTTTTGTTTTATTTTGAAGGGTTCGATTAAGTATGCTGCCCTGCCTGGATGTGGTAGCCAGACTCACAATTGTTACCAATGACAGATTTACATACAAGGTGGCATTGTGAAATACTCCCATTTAAAAATCCTAACCAATAGAGTGGTGCTTTTTACTAGGCACCCATCAAAATGGGAAATGATACATCAATCTATATTCCCGTTGCACTGTTAGTACAATGGACAGATAAAGCTGTGGAATTGGATTTTTTGTGTGCAGATGACAGTATCACTGAAAGCGATGAACTGGAATAGGAAAATCATTTACTGTTCTCCCTAATGGCTAAGCATTTGAATATCCAAGTTAAGAGATTCCATTTGAATTCTGCTTTGATACCCAAAGTAGATTGTTTTAGAGCCAGGCTAGAAGACTAAACTGTAAGAGATTCTCCGTTACCACATCCACAAAAGAATTGCACCTGTAAGCCCTCCCCATCTTTGCATATGTGAGTGTGTGAGAGACCTATTGCTGGACCCAGGCAGTAGCCATATATACACACACGAATATATCCGAGTGATGGTATAACTTCCATCACTCAATTTTGTCTTGGCATTCCACCAGCTACTCCGCTATTACCCATCCCGCTTCCTGGTAACGCAGAGTTCGCAGAGCCAGTGTAGAATCACTGACCGCGGCAAGCGATTGGTGTCAGGAGCCCGGCGGCGGCGGTGGTGAAGGAGAAAGTTAAATCATAGCCCAGGCTGAAAGACTTAAAACGACGATCCTTGCCAGAGAGCTCTGTTATCTCTGCCATCGCTATTTCCAGCTCTGCTCAGATGGTGCGGCAACTAATACAAGAAGAGGCGTTAGGGAGGTAGCCTTGCCCTCGCCCAGTAAGCAAGTTGGGCCCCGGTCCTGCGGGGAACTGCATTGCGGCTTGGGCAGGGAGAGAGGGCGCGCGAGGCGGTCAGAAAGAAGGTGAAGCACTTTCCGAGGGAAAACCATGGCGAAATAAAACCGGGTCGACGAGTGAGAAGATCTGATGGCGAGAAAGTAACGCACCCCCGAAAGAAGATGACCTTACAACTACCCCAGCAGCGAGGTAAGTGCAGTCTGCCGCACTGCGCGCGCGCAACTTCTGCTAAAGGGGAAAAGGCGGAGGCAAGTCCGCAGCAGAAGGTGATTTTGTTTTCCTCCAGATGTCGCAATGACGGGGGGAGCAGGAGGGAGCGGCTTCAGTTCTACCACGGTCTCTTGGGGCAATGTCCTTCATAAGAGTGCCTTTCCTAGATATAGTGGAGCGGGATTGCCGACTTTCAGGCCAGGTTTGAGCACTTCTCCAGCGCAGACAGCTGTGGTAGGTAAGGTTGGACTAGGCAAATTCTTGGCCTGGTCTGAGCATTCAAGGTTCTTTGGAATTTATGACCATTGTTCTATTCAGCAGGGTTCTGAATTATGTTGTAAGATTGCAACCTCACAGTATTATTCCAAGCAGTGGATTGAGTTTTAATTCCCACTGAATTTGATATGTTTTCCCAGGTGGTAGGTAAGTGTAAATTAAGCCAGTGTTACTCAACTTTGGCAACTTTTAAGATGGGTGGACTTCAACTCCCAGAATTCCCTAAATCACATGCTGGGGGAATTGAAAAATTCTACAGAATTCTGTCAGAATTTTTCAGCCAGCATTGTGGGAGCTGAAATCCATACAATCTGGCCAAGGTTGTGAAACCCTAAGCTAGGGTACCCCAGCTATTACCCCTGGGTGTAATACAGGTAGTCCTTGACTTGCAACCATAATTTTGAGCTCAAAATTTCTCTTGCTAAACAACACATTTATCAAGTGGGTTTTGCCCCATTTTATGACCTTTCTTGCCACAGTTGTTAAGTAAATTGTGTCAATTCCTAAGTTAATAACAGGTTTTTAAGTGAATCTGACTTCCCCATTGACTTTGCCTGTCAGAAAGTTGCAAAAGGTGAACATAAATGCCAGTTGTCCAGTGCTGAATTTTTATCATGTGACCATGGGAATACTGCACATGTGATAAACAGTCATAATTTTTTCCAGTGCCATTGTAACTTCAAATAGTCATTAAACTAATTGTTGTAAGCTGAGTACTACCTGTACTCCTCTTGCTTTATGTTTATGGTAATGGAGACTAAAATTAACTTACCGAATTTGGTGCCCACTAAAAGACCACAATTCCCATTACTTCTGTCAAGTTTTGTGGTAACAGGTGTTGGGAGCTGCATTTCAAACCCCTTTGGAGATACTAGTTGAGGAAGGGAGGGCTACCTTATATAAATACAGGAAGGAAGGCAGATGAGTACAGCAGACCCTGTTCTGAATCTCAGTTTACATTTTTCTAACATGCATTTCTAAAAAGTTGTTACTTTTACCATTTTAAACTTCCAATCTTATAATAGATCAGTATTGTCACTTTCATTTACGTTCTACCTTCTACCTTTTTCTTAATCCGATGAAATATAATTGTACTTGGTCAAACATTCTGTAAACGTATATGAGATCTGTGATTGGTACCAAGTTGTTCTTCATTTCTAAAAGCTGGTTCTTTTGGAGGTAGGACAGTGTAATTTTGGGTAGTAGTCTAGCCACATGTTTGTGTGTGTAGGTGCAGAAAAAAGCTTTTCAATTCTAATTCCAGCAAAAAAAAATTCAGATTACTGGAACTTATTTTCAAATAATGAATAGTGGCTTTATTCATATTTTATAGGGATGCTCAAAGTTTTGGATTTGATCTCCAGAAGATGCTTTTGGAGTGTGCTAGAACTAGCAAGATGAGTAGCATATAAATTAAACAAACAAATTTGAGTATATCCTTGTCTGCAATACTAACACAGTTGCAAATTTGCTTTGAATTGCATGGCAGTTGTAGAAAATGTTTGAGAAAAATGCGCTTTTTTCCAAGTTTACATGATGCACTTTTCTGATGTTCAGAAAGAACGTGGTTTTTTTTTCTTTTTTTCTTGGCTTCCCAATAAAAGTGGAAAAAGTATTTCTGCTGTTTTAAGGAATTTACTTATTAATATTAATTTGATTTTTTAAAGTAATGGCAGCTTTAAACAAGTTTGCCCAAAAGTTTTAAAAAAATTGGGGCTACTTTAAGGAATAGCAGAAAGTTGTGCTCATCCAATATCTAAAGCACTTCTTTTGAATCATTTCCAAAGCTGTACAGTAAAAAAATCCCCAAGTATGTCAGAGATATGGTTCTAATATGAATTGTATTTTTTTTTAAAAAATAAATCCAAGTCTTCCAATTGGAATAAATTCCTGCTGGCTTTACTTTACATGAATTATTTTGCAGCCACTGCTGTGTAAGCATCTCTTGTCACTCTGCCTCCTCTGAAATGAGCTTCAGACTCATTCATCAACAAAAGACAAGAATGCTACAAGTCAATACTGAATCATTCAAGCTGTTACAGTTAACCCTAACTTACATTTTATTAGATGGTCTCCAGAGAGTTTCAAACCAGCCTTGTGATGGTGTATAATGTCCTAAACAAGAATTTATATTTTTGGTGGTTTTGGTTTAGCTATTCCTATTGGCAACAAAGGAGCAAATATGGACACCTGTAGTTTGTTCATAGTAAACTAGTATTATTTTATGGAATTCTGGCATCTTATTGTATAAGAGAACAGTCATTATCTTGAAAATATTTTTTCTTTCTTGCTATTTTATGCGCTTTACAAATTAGTAAATTGGATCACTTCTATCAGCCACTTAAACCACACAGGTTTAAGTGAAAAGGCTGAATATTAGGTTTAAAAAATTGATATTGTTTATATATTTGGCTAATGGAATAGCTTTTATTGGTGTTGATAAAGAACATTATTGCTTTGAACTAAATAATTTTTCTTATGCATTATGCTGCAAGTCACATTGCAAGCCACATTGTTTTAGCATCTCTACTGCATCTGTGGAATGAGATTTCATAGTTCATGAAGATATGATAAAATTGCTGCATATTATTCAATCTCAAGTTATTTTTCATATTTGGTTGTCACTATTTAACAAATAGCCATTGGTATATTATTTTCAACTAGCAAAATAGGCTATACTATGAGAGGAGAGATAGAGAGATTGTTAAAAATCTCTGACAGTACAACCTTATTGAATAGGATGCTTTTTCCACAGAAATATTCATTAAGATAGCAGTTAAAAAATCAGTTCAAAAAGCTTACTTCATATTCTGTACAAAGGAAATATGTACATATATTTGTAGCCTGGGAAAGCTCTCTTTGTCATACCCCTACAAATTATATAGTACAAGTATGAAGAAAGCAATATGGTGGAAAACTACAGGATAAAGATTAGTAAACAATCGTTGAGTCCCAAAATGATAGAAACCCTGCTCCCCCACCCTAGGATTACTATAGTAATCACTGCAAGGAGAGAAAAAGTAGGCTTTACCAAAAATCTCAATTGATCTTTTGTGCAGCAGTATTGAAATTAGGCCAAGGATCACATTAGGCCAAAATATGCTGGTTGTTTGCTAAGGGATGCATCTAAATGGAGATTGATACAGAACTATTTCCATTGGATTTTTGGCAACTTGAGAAGATAAATACTAATGCTCTGATTATTGGAGGTGGTGAATTACTGTGCTCCAGTGTTTATTTGTGGTTGGTAGCCATATTGGAAGATAGTACTGTTCTGAGCAGGAAGAATTTTGCAATGGTACTGTTGTGTAGTGAGTTCATTGTGCAGTTCATTGTGGAGACGAGGCAAGTGAGTTCAGCAATGGTCATGTTTATTTGCTTGCAGGATCTGAACTGAGAACTGGGCTGCAGCCTGCAGCAATTTATAGCCTGGCCCCTAGGTGGCAGCCAGTCGGTTTAAAGCAACCCATTGCCTCCTAGGGGCAGCCAATAGCAGCACTGGAGACAGGGAATCTGAGTTGCTGGAGAGCCATTAGCTAGCTCCAGCTTACCACGTGGTGTTACAATTGAGCCCAATACATAACAGGTACTAAAGAAGAGAAGACAGTGAGGCCTCTATCCCTATTTTGTAGTAGGGAGACTTAGCTGTCAACATCCAAACAATAATACGTAAAGGCAAATAATATTCTTCTGTGATACTGTTTCATTGACTTTAGGATCAGTGATGGAGGCCATTGCAATCAATGACCAAATACCTGATTCTATACTAAAAACAGCTGAGCTACCTTTCCTCAAGAGAGTTAACATAATTTGCTATGGATTAAAAAGAGATCATGTTTTTCCTCACAATATTATACATGATAGCCCAATGCTAGTGCAATGTATTTGTGTTATACGTACATGATTACTGCTTGTAAATGGTCATTATTGATAAGTAATTCTGGATTCTCTTTTCATCATACCTTCCATTCTCTTTGCTTTCTATGTTGTACTCTACACATTTGATGAAGCAGATTGGGATTACGGAAGTTTATGTGATAATACATTTGTTAAGGTGTCACAAGATTCTGAACTGCTGTACTTCACCTCACACATGGATCTTTAGCATAGTGGTAATAGCTGTCATGCCCTTTCTGTATTTGGAAATACATCTGGGCCAATTGAGAATTTGCTGAGTTAATTTTTAACCAGTAAGATATTCTTTCTTTATAGAAAAAAGTAACAAATTATTCTCTTTAAGGGAGAACAATGTAGGTATTAACAGCTTGGTCAAAATTAAATGTTGTTTTTTTTCTTAAGTTAGCTGGATCCAATGTGGCAAAAGTTTATTTCAATCAGAAGAATAGAAATAAGTGATGTTAATAGCTTGATAAAAATTAAATGTCCATTTTCTTAAGCTAGCTGCATCCATTGTGATAAAAGTTTATTTACATCAGAAGAGTAGAGAGGAGGGACTTTGTGTTATTATCAGAATTAAATTTATGTTTTAAAATAATTGTCATTTCACATTAAGTTCTTTGGAGAGAGAACACAAGCATGTAATTGTCTCCAATTAAATATATTTTGTTATGCTTAACTCCTATGTATGCAGCGAATTTTGCTGAGGTCAATGCAAAGACTAATTTATCACACAGATTAGTATTGATCAAAGTAAACCTAAGATCAATATTGGATTTTGAGGGTCAGTAAATTTGTAAATAGGATGAAATATGGAAGGCAATGTACCGGTATCTATCAGATACATTTTTTTAAAAAAAGAACAGCAATTGTATGTGTGGGGAAGAAAACATTAACTAATTAAAGATGTGACACTCCTAATTAAAGATGTCATAAAGGTAAAGTTTCCCCCGCGCATATTTTAGATTTGCTATATCAGGACAGGTACATTTGCTAATACCATATAAGGTAAAGGTAAAGGTTCCCCCGCACATGCGTGCTAGTCGTTTCCAACTCTAGGGGCCGGTGCTCATCTCCATTTCAAAGCCGAAGAGCCAGCACTTCTTCGAGGACATCTCCGTGGTCATGTGGCCGGCATGACTAGACGCCAAAGGCACACAGAATGCTGTTACCTTCCCACCTTAATGGTCCCTATTTTTCTACTTGCATTTTTATGTGCTTTCGAACTGCTAGGTTGGCAGAAGCTGGGATGAGTAACAGGCACTCACTCTGTTACGCGGCACTCAGGATTCGACCCGCCAAACTGTCGACCATCTGATTGACAAGCTCAGCGTCTTAACTCACTGAGCCACCATGTCCCTAAAGATGTCATACTATTGTATAAATAGCTAAACATTGAAATGGTTCAGTGAATTTGCTACCCTGCTGGAATACTTGAAAACAGTTGCTTAAGTCAGGTCTTTTCAACCTTTTCACCGATTGTACCACTTTCAGGATATGGCAGTATTAGAGTACCACCTAGCAAGGTGTCAAAAACTTGATGACCAAAAAAAACCTGTTCAAGGTTCAATTGCACTGAAATGACTTATAACCATTTTTCCCTTATGACCATTGCAGTATGCCCAGGGTCATGTGATTTATATTTGGATGCTTGGCAACTGATTCATATTTATGATGGTGACAGTGTCCTAGGGTCATGTGATCCCCTTTTGCAACCTTTTGCCAAGCAAAGTCAATGGCAGGGCTGCTGGTGGCCAAGTGCTAAGGTGGGACTTCCTTCCCTCCCTCCCTCCCTGTTTCTCATTCCCATCTCCTTCTGAAGGAAGAATTTTCCCTCTACCATATATTCATTAAACAAGGAAAAGCCTCTACAGGTAGAAAAGACAAGCCGCTGAGGGAACTAGCTTAAAAAGGCGCATTCCTCTTTAAGAATTAGCTACTGGCTAGGAAGGAAAGTTAAGGAGCCGGCAGCCAGCACTTAAGGAAGATGTAGTAAGTACTGGCTGCCGCTAAGGCAGCCTCCCTAAATAGCTCCATTCATAAGTAAAGAAATGCTGCAGGCAAAATCCATTCAGGAGAAAAATACTTCAAAATCCCTTGTAGCAAAACTTAACAGCCTCAATAGCAGAGCAATAGAATCTAACACGAGACATCAGCCATCAGCCAAATAGAAATTGCCAAACACTCCTTAAGAACACAAAGCCCACATTGCACAAATCCCAGAACTTCAAAGTCACAAAAGCATGTAAGAATCCTTCCACTCTCCATCTCCCTCCCTCCCTGCCTCATGTCCAGCCGATGCTGCCTTTCTTCATTCCTCGGGGGGGGGGGAACTCCTCCCCCGCTGTGTTTCTTGCCTCTTTGTTGCTGCCAGCACAGATGGCTGCCACAGAAGTTATAGATCGGCTCATGGCTGGCCTGCTTGATCTCCTCTCCTCTCCCCCCACCCTCTTCCTTCTTTCCCTTTGGTGCAGCTAGAGCTGCCTCCACCTCCTCCCAAGGCTGCTTCTTTTTCTCTCTCTCCCTCTTCCACCCAAACTGCCTCCTTTTATAGCTTATCCTGTCTCTGCCCCCCTCCTTCTCCTTTCTCTTCTGGGTAAGCTGAAAGTGCCAATCCTGGGGCCTTTGCCTCACCACAGCCACTCTGCAGTTCTGGAGGATCCTCTCACTGTAAGTCCTGCGCTGCTGTGGCTCGTTCCCTCCCCCACTACACTTGGCTGGGCAGGGCCACGTACCACCTGCCAAGTGCTAAAGTACCACAGGTGATACGCATACCACCGGTTGAAAAGCCCTGGCTTAAGTAACTTCTGGGCTGTGTGAAAGAATGCTACATCTATGCATATAGGTAAACTAGTTTTATTGAACAAGTCAGATTTATTCATCTGATTAAATAAAGATGGGTGGTGTGCCTCTTACATTAAGCAGAACAAATCATATTACATTTTAGGGTTATATGTAAATTAGGCCATAGGTGGTCTGGACAGCTGCCCACTGCTCTATATATCATTTTGATGATGTACAAATGATGATATCATTTGAATTATGTGATTGCATTTGAAAGTGAACATTTGTTCACTAGCTTACTGTAGGAATGAGAATCCAGTGGAACAAAGTGCCATTATCCCTTGGCAACCAAAATTCTGCAGTTGCTTGCAGTTGTATAAAATTTATTGAATAAAAGACCTTAACTGGCAACATGCAAACAAAAATATATATAGTAGGGTTCCTTCTCCCATGGCTTCCTGTAGAAATCTCAACATTTTCTATTATTAGACACTACCTAATTTCTTATTAAATTCTAGTCATGTTTGAAAAATAGTGCTGTATTCAGAATTGAAAGCTGATTTTTGAAAAAGCTGTTTAGCCTAAAATGAAAAGCTGCAAATACTTTTTTCTAATAATTATTTACTATAGTATCATCACATATGAAACTAGCCAAAATAACATAGTGACTAAAAATTAGACTTGGGAGATTTGAGTTCAAGTCTCTGATAAAATACAGAATTTACTGAGTAAGAATGGACTAATAATTTTCTTAGCCAACTGAGTTGTTGGGATGAAATTTCTGGGAGCTGTCAAAGGAAAATCTGTGGCCATTACAATTCTTCTAAACTGGAAGAGAAAGAAAACCTCATTTTCTTGAGAGTGCTTCTAATGTGGCATTCTCAACTAGAACACTCCAGAAATGTTGAGATTTCAATTTCCAGGATTTTTACCTAGATTGGGAGACGCTATAGTAGAATGAAATTCTTGTCTTAAACATCCGAAGAAATCAGATGTGTGGGAAGAGTGTGTCATTACAATGCTCCTTCCCATTGTTATAAAGCACATCCTAGGGCAGATTGTTCATGCATGTGATAGAGAGAGAGGTATATATATTAAATTCACTTATTTTGCAAGTGTTCATTATCTTTTAGAGCTTTAGTTAAGATAAAAGACTGGAAGTAAGATCATTAGAAAGGGCAAAGTTGCAAAGTGGGTATGCCACTCACACTATTGTATGCCTATGGACAGGGCTTTTTTTCTCATAGAACGCTCAGAACGGAGTTCCGGCACCTTTTTTGGATGGAACCTTGTAGTGCAGGCAAGGCAGGTTGTATGACATGTGTGAGTTCCGGCACCTTTTTCTTTTACAAAAAAAGCACTGCCTATGGATAGGCCTACTACTGTAAGAGGTAAATGACAACCTTGAACTCAAGGTTTATTTATTTCTTTAAGTGATTTTAGGACTGTGGTCTTTACCTTTGTAGTCTGGAACTAAGACTTTTTGTTGAAATCAGTGGAAAGAAAGGACCTGGTTAAAGTGAATAATAAACAAAAAACCAACAAACAAAAACACTAAATTTGTACTGACCTATAGGAACATAAGAAATTACCTTATCTTAAATCAGATCTTTGGTTCATCCAGTTTTGCTCCAGTGGCTTTAACCAATTTTGTTCATGATATTCCTTGTTCTCTTAGAGATGCCAGGAATCAAACCTCATATAAAATAAATGCTTTACCAGTGAGTTGCCACTTTTATTTTTTTCTCCTTATTGTGATAAGTTATAGATTTTAGAAAATTGCAGATGACATACTATTTCACTTCCTTTCTTCCTTCATCATTCTTCACTAAGGATTGCTGTTATTAATTTCAGTGTTATACTGAAAAGATTGGAACGGGACATTTGAGTAGATAGACATAGGTTTCTGTTCTAAGGCTACAATCTCGGATACATGTGCTTGAAAGAAGTTCCTTTAATCTCTGTGCAAATAGATACTGAATAAAGATGGATAGTATTTGTCTACATTAATCCGACTTGTGAACAAACCATTGTTTGCAAAAATCAGAATCACATTTAATGGTATGCCGGATTGCTGCTTAAGGCTGTCACAGTTCCCTTAGGGAAGAAAAGGGTCATGTTTTATTTGCATTTAAATGAAGCATGCATACAATTAAATTTTGCCTGAGGGCCATTAATATTGGAAACGTCCTAGAAACAAAATAAAGATGTACTACCCAGATTGCGACCATTTTAACAATATTTCTACCATGTGTATGTACTGCTGACAGACAATTCTTGTAGTAAAGATAAAAGGTTGTCATTATCTGGTCTCTTCACAGAATATGACCATGAGATGATTTTTTTTCAATCTCCCCCCCCATCTTCCTAACTGTGATTACTAAAATAGTTGAGCCTAGTGGTCATTGTACCTTTCTGACCTGTCTCCCTGGCAGAAAAGTTGAGACTACAATTTCTAGAAATCCTAGCTAGACGTTAGCTGTCTTTGTGCAATGGTATGTGGGAATGATGCTGGAAGACAAGAGGAAAGTCCTAGACTAAACAATGGTCAGATAAGAGTCAGCTGTATCTTCAGAAGAAATGAGAATGTGGTAAATGTCTCAGAAGGGACCCTCCCCAGTTTCTTGGATTTAGAGATCTTAGTTGGGGATTTTATCAAGGAGATTAGCAAATTAAATTCCTTCTCACTCTCATTGTCTCAAGGATGCTTAGATTTCCTCATGGATACTATTTTCACTCTAAGAAAATAACATATTTTATTTCCTTAGTGTATTCACATAAACTAAGATTACTAGTTTCATAGTTCTTTGCACCCAGGCTAAAAGTTTTAAGCCCATCTTTTAGTATTAAAAGGGATTATTTAAGTTTTTTCATAATTAGCCGGAAAAATAGCAGAAAAAGGCTAATGCATCATACATGCATCATTGAACCTCAATTGTGGTTTGCTGCTGTCCATGCCCATGCAAACCCTTTAATATTGTTTATGGTTATTAAATATGGAAAATAGATACCGTCTCTCAGTATGTAATTTGTTTCCAGTTTTGCCCTTGGAGCTAGAAACATTACCCATCCTATATTTGACAAATTATTGCTGCAATATTAGATGATACACTCATCTCAAGATAAGCACATTGGCATTTTTGTCTATGTATGTTGAATGTTCTCGCTTTTGGAGAATTTTTCTAAACATAATAAAAAATCTCATTTCACAAATTACCTTTAAAAAAACTATTCAGACATTCAGATTGTATAAATTTATAGCAGGTCATAAATTCAGGAAATAATTGAAGCAATTTTAAAACAATGATCTGCAGGATCTGATTTTTATATATTGTTTACTGCTGATGTTGCTCTGCTGACAGTATTATTACTATAGTGCAAAAATATCAAAACTAGATGTTAAGGTCTTATGTGTACAGCATTTTCTTTTGCTGAGTAGATTGGGATTCATGAATAATTTACTGGACCAGTGTTTCTCAAACTTGGCAAATTTAAGATATGTGGATTTCAACTTCCAGAATTTCCCCAGGCAGCCATGTGCCCTTGTATGTTTTTCCACAATGTGGTGTTTCACAAGGGCATTATACTAGAATTCCCACTATCCTAACTGATATCATTGTAGTGTAGTATATCTATAGGACAGTGAGTTGAGAAAATGGCATTCATTCATTCATTCTCTTTTATTCCAAAATAAATAAAATCTCACTATAGTATTAGTTTAGTACAGGCAGTCCTTGAGTTATGACCACAATTAAGACCAAAATTTATGATGCTGAATGAGACATTTGGTAAGTTAGTTTTGCCCCATTTTATGACCTTTACGACCATAGTTGTTAAGTGAATCATTGCAGTGGTTAAGTTAGTTAGTTGTTAATGAATCTGCCTTTCCCATTGACTTTGCTTGCCAGAAAGTCACAAAAGGGGATCACATGACCATCATAAATAAATATGAGTCAATTGCCAAGCATCTGAATTTTGATCACGTGATCATGGGGATGATGCAATGGTCGTAAATGTGAAAAATTGTCATAACTCACCTTTTTCAGTACCGTTGTAACTTTAAACGATTACTCAATGAACTGTTGTAAATGGAGGACTACCTGTACCCAATTTAGTTGCAATTATGTTTTGTCTTTGTTTTTATTATCCTTCCAGATGGTAATAGTTCAAAAAAAAAAAAGAATGTCCAGGATGAGATGAGTCTTTAACAATGTTTTGAGCTTTCCTAAGACAGTGGGAACTGTACAGTTTGTCCAGGGGTGGGGGAGAGTAGAGGGCAGCCAATAATCCTCTGGGTGATAGTAATGATACTCTGGAGCACTTTCCTGTCTGCTACTGTGCAGTTGGCAAACCACACACAGATGAAATAGGTTAGTGTGCTCTCTGTGGAGCAATGGTAGAAGGTCACCAGCAGTTTCTCATTCAGCTGTTGTTTCCTGAGAAGTCTCAAGAAACATAATCTCTGCTGGGCCTTCTTAATCAATGCTATAACATGAGCACTCCTGGTCAGGTCCTTCTTTATGATAACACCTAGAAACCTAAGTTGGCCACCCACTCCACCCGGTCTCTGCTGATGATCAGGGGCTGAATGTCTGATCTATTCCTCCTATGAACTACTATAAGCTCCTTGGTCTTAGTGGTGTTGAGAACCAATTTATTGTCTCTACACCACAAGAGCAACCACTCCACCTCATTCCAGTAGGGAGACTCATCCACCTTGGAGATATGCCCCACCACTGTTGTATCATCCACAAATTTAATAATAATATTGCTGGGATGAGTGTGGGTGCAGTCATAAGTGTAGAGGGTGCAAAGTAGAGGACTCAGCACACAGCCCTGTGAGGAGCCAGTATTAAGAATAAGGGCTGAAGAAATATAGTTGCCTAATCTAACCTTCTGAGAGCATCTATAGCTACACCTACCTTGCATCATTGTTATGAAAATGATCTTCAGTCTTCCTCTTATAATCTACCTTGGGCTGCCGAATGCCTCTCTTCAGACTATATTTTGTCCCATCACCAGACTTCCTTAGTCATCTAAGACTTCTGGTTGGGATAAATCTGATGCATTTGTCCACAGTAACATTATCTGTGCAGTATTTAATATAGCCCAGAACAGCTGCAGTGTACTCCTCCAAGTCTGGGTGGTTGAAAATGTCCTAGTTTGTCCTCTCAAAACAGTCCTGCAGCTGTTGAGAGGCACCTTCAGGCCAGGATTCCACAGCCTTTATCATGGCCAGAGCCTGTTTCCTAAAAGGAGTATATGCTGGTACTAAAAGCATGAACATATGGTCTGACTGGCCCAGGTGTGGTAGTTGTATAACCCTGTAGCTAATTTTAATGTTAGAATAGGCCTTGTCCAATGTATTTGCTCCCCTAGTGGCACACTTAACATGCTGGTGAATTTGGGAAGCGCTGCTTTTAAATCAACATAATTAAAGACCCCTGTTATAATATGCACGGGCATCATACTTATTCTGCTGGTTACTAATAGTATTATACAATAGTCCCAAAGCCAAGTTAGCATTAGCATCAAGTGAAATATAAACAGCTGTGATTATGACCACGGTAAACTCCCGCAGAAGGTATATGGGTCTGCATCTCACAGTCACATACTCAAGGTCCATAGAGTGGTGACTGTCTATGGTCTTTGTGTTGGTACATCAACTGTTGTTGACATGCATGCATAAACCCCCTCCTTTGCTTTTACCAGAATCCCTGCTCCTGTCTTGGCAGTACACTCTGCAGCCCGCAAGCTTGACAGCCTTATCCAATATAGATGAATGAAGCCAGGTCTCTGTGATCAGTAAAACAGCAGTCCTTGATAAACCTGCTTATTGCAATTCGCAGCCTCAACTCATCCATTTTGTTGGTGAGGGATCTTACATTGGCAAGAAAAATGCTTGGAAGCGGTGCTTTGTCTGGGTACTTACGCAGCCTTGCTAGCATACCAGCCCGGCAGCCTCATTTTTGATTTCTGTTCCTTTGCTTTCTCCACCTCCTCCCTGCTGGGATAGTAACCCATGGAGAACCGAGGGTCCTAGCTACATCTGCCGATATATCATGAGAGCAGAGAAACTCAGTTGTAATAGCTTACTCACTCTGTAGTCCAATTTACAAAAGATCATGCCGGCCATAGGTGTAATTCACCTGACAGGGCATAACAAAAGAAAGCAACAACGCACACAACACACACAATAACAACCTCGCAAAACACCAAAAGGGACAGCACTGGGCCCCTGCCTGTGCATGAGTCAACATTTTGTTATTCTGGTGTATAGTTTCACAATCTGCAGTCTCAGGAACAGATATTGTCTTCATACTGCTTGTATTCAAATTGCAAATGATTCAAGTAGCATTGGTGCACCTGGTTCTGGTAACATATTCTGCATCTTCTCTGACTATGTGATGTGGGGAAAAGCCTTAATTCACCAAAACCATGATTGGTAGTATATATTAATATCTGTGGTATTAAGGGCCATTCAAGACCATTTGGCAGCAACTGTGGCATGTGGAAGATTATTCATATGGAATGTAAAAAGAGCCAGTTTGGTCTAGTGGTTAAGGCACTATGCTGGAAACCAGGAGACGGGGACTTCTAGTTCTGCCTTAGGCATGAAAGCCAGTTGGGTGATCTTGAGCCATTCTCTCTCTCAGCCCTACTCATCATATCAGGTTGTTGTGGGGAAAATAGGAGGAGGAAGGAGTATTAGGTAAGTTCATCACGTTGAATTATTCATAAAAATAACGGTAGGATATAATATTTTTTAAAATGTACAAAATAAACATCTAAAATGAAACAAAAGGCAAATTTATGCAACTGTGAACATAAGATAAAGAGAAAAGATATAGATATTAAAGGTAGTCTGATCTTATGGAGTAGAGTTGATGAATGTATACAAGTAATGAAAGGACTAAGAAAATATGAACTGAGGTCATCTAGGTTGCTGATTTGAATGAAAGTAGGAAACTTATGATTATAATTTCTGTGTGTTCAGTACAGTACTTGATAATGGCAGAAAAATCAATAATGAGTTTTATATATGAAATCTTGCAATTATGCTTGACATTTAGAAAAATATTGTTATTGTTCCTCTAATAAAGGTGACAGTTGCCAAAAAATACACACAAAAACTACAGGGGAGATTAGCTTGTTAAGTTTGACTGGGAATCTATTTGGCAGAATTTAGACTGCCAAGAGCAAAAATGAAATGAACTCGATAGAAGAGTGAATTTGGAGCAGAATTTGGAAAGTGCAATGTGTGTGCGCGCGCATGTGTGTGTGTGTTTACCAGGTAAAAGATGTACAGGTGAGATTTTTTATTTTTCAGCAGGTATTTGATAAATGTGAAAAAGTTTATTGTGTCTTTTTTATTTAGGTGTGCTTGGGGAAAAAAATCCCACTTAATTTAGGAACTGAAGTATTTGAAGATAGATGCAACAAAGTACCTCTTATGGGCATGCACAGCTACAGAGATCTCTAAGCTCCTTACCCATGGAACACAGAAGAGCCCCAAATCCAACAAGTTTTCAGGTTATATAGTCTCTGAAATGATACATAAGACATACAAAGGCAGTGTAAATTACAGCATGTCCTTTAAAATCAGCATATAGCATCTGATAAGAGATGGTGTGAATAGCTGATTGGATTTGGACAGAATCCCAGATAAACCCTGAGATCTTCACAAAATACAGTATATACTTAAGTCTGGTAATATGCTTAATCCTTTGGTAACAGAAAAGGAAATAGATTTAAGTAAAAATTTGCATACATCTGTTGAAGGAAAAGTCTTCATCATGGTTCAGTCCAAGGCGGGAATAAACAGCATGGCGACTGCTTTAGAAAGAAGGTTGCAGTTTGTTGAAGAGGAGAGCCAGACAGAAAGATGGCTCTGGAAGAAAAGAGAAAGAGCACATGTAGGGAGTGGGTTTTTATACCCTCTGGGGCTTTTGTTTGGAGTTGTTTCCTGTTCCTGTTTGAGGCTTTGTATTTCCTGTGCTATATATTTTTACTTGAACCTTTGGCATCTGTGGGTTAATCCTATTATGTCCTGTCTTAGAGTTTGAGTGGGCTATGTAGATTTTAGGTGTCTTTGTCTTCTTAATCTTCTAGCTTCAACCTTCCTGAATAGTTTACACCTGCATTTCTACAGAGCTGGTTTCTGCTTGGGGGAGGGAGTCTTGGGGATATTAAGAAAACACTGGGCATGCTTTTCTGCCTCTTTAAGATCTTTTGAGGAAATATATATATTTCTGCCCTTTTAATATTTCCTTCTCTGGGGGGGCTGACTTCCCACACATCCTTCAATAAAAAAATGGAGAGGGGAGAATAGAGATAAAGGCAGAAATATTATACACATACCACAGGGAGAGAGAACTTCCATTCTTTTTTAAAGGTAAAGGTAAAGGTTCTCCCACACTTGCGTGCTAGTCGTTTCCGACTCTAGGGGCCGATGCTCATCTCCGTTTCAAAGCCGAAGAGCCAGCGCTTGTCCGAGGATGTTTCCGTGGTCATGTGGCTGACACGACTAGACACCAAAGGTGCATGGAACGCTGTTACCTTCCCACCATAGTGGTCCCTATTTTTCTACTTGCATTTTTACGTGCTTTCGAACTGCTAGGTTGGCAGAAGCTGGGATGAGTAACAGGCGCTCACTCTGTTACGCGGCACTTGGGATTCGGCCCGCCAAACTGCCGACCTTCTGATCGACAAGCTCAGCGTCCTAACCCACTGAGCCACCGCGTCCCTTAACATTTAACATTTTAACATTTAGTTAAAAGCCATGTTTTCTTGATTTTATGTTTGTTTATTGTGAAATGTTGCACTGAAATCCATCTACCCAAAACTTGCAGTTGCAAATCACAAACAGCAACAGGATAAAAGAAGCAATGGGACAAAGGCAATTCAGACAGGGTTGGTTTTAATTTTGTACTTCTTGTTCCATTCAGCCTTACCTCTAATAGCTTTTGGTATTGTGAACAGACCTGTAATTTAATTTTCATTTATTCAGGGAGCCATTCTGCTGGTAAATTATGTTTGGAGTAGAGGTGGGAGTTTGAGACATCATTGTACTGTGAATTGATATAGAAACTGCTCTAAGAACTCATTTTAAGTTGATGGATGGAGCAGACCCTTTGCTGCAGACAGCCATGTTATTACATGGCTGCGTTGCCAAGAAACATGGCTGCAATGCAAATGTTCCCATTAAGGAAAGGTATTAGTACTCCTTAAGGTTACCGCTGGCAATTAGAACAGGCAAACAAGAAAAATGCAAAATATTCAGTTAGCCTGTTGTTCCTTGGTTTCAAAAGTTGATTTTGCAGTGTATTCTAAACTTTCTGTAAGAAGGGGAAAATATGTAGACATTAAAATTAGCACATGCTTAAGTTTTATGAACACATTCATCAAGGGCATATGACAAAACAGAACAAGTGCAATTTATTGGATAATTATCTTCTTTTGCTATGCAGCTTGCTGGCTTCAGCTCTGCTCTTTTACGGCTGTTTCCAGTATCTGGACTAGTAAGTTATCTGTACTATAAATTATTAAAATGTGAATGTTGCCCTGCTGAAACATGCTATATATGCTATGGTACTCAATCAATTCTTGCAATAAGTCTTTTTTTTATTGCTATCTTTGTTATGAGTCTATTAAAGTCTGCCCTTAGGCTTAAATCCTGCTTACTTTCCTTTCACAAATATTCCAGTGAAATATGACATCATTAGTTAGGTAATTAACAAGATACCACCAGATAATATTTTATGACTGAAAATCTTATAAGTTAGCTGTGGATTAGATGATTTTAAATACTTTATATACTTTTCCTATTACTTTAAGAAGTACTGGGTAAATTGCTGTCTTAAGTTAATAAAGACCCACAAACATAGTCTTAACCATAATTCTTTTTTTTTAAAAAAATAAAAATAAAACTCTATTAAAATGAATCTCCAGCCTCTGTACCTTCTGAATCATTTGCAGAAGATTATTCAGACATACTTTACTTGGATTTCTGTGTTCATTCATAAAATCTATAGCATTACTTGTTACAAAAAAACCAAACATAACAAAACACAGGCATAACAAAATTATATGCATTTACAGTCCAAAATACGTGTATCCATTGCAGGGATTTTGTGTGTTTTCATAATACTGAAAATAAAGAGAAATTGATTCTTGGATTATTTTTTATGATTTATTTCATTGAAAATCCCTTCTTAATTTCTTTTGATATTAAGTCTTGCTAAGCAAAAAGAAATAGTATGACTACTTCAGATCTGATCCTTCAGATCAGAGATAGTGTTTGTTCATTTGATATAAGTTCAGTGGTGGTATTCAGCCAGTTTGCACCACTTTGGCAGAACTGGTAGCTATTTTTTTGTTGCCCAGGCCCAGAATGGACTTCCGGAAGCGGCATCTACACAGAGAACCAGTTGTTAATATATTTGAATCCCACCACTGGGTAAGTCCTGTTGTCTTCAGCAGAGTTTACTTTTCAATATGTATAAGATTGCAGATTAACATTGTTACTGTTAAGATAAACATATATTCCAAAATCTAATGCAAACATTACATGAATAAGAATTACTTTCTAAGTACTTTCAGATTCTAGCTGTTGATCTTTGAGTAATAGTCAGGATTTGCTAATAAAGTCTTGGCTGCCTGTTGAAAAAGAATTTTGTATTATACTTGTGTAATGTATTGGGATTTTGCTTGAACTGTTTCACCTGTCTGTTTGGATGCTGCTTAAGGTTGTTCAATTGGTGTGTCTGTGTAACAGTCACTGACTTGCTGTCTCCAAGAAGATCATTGGATGATTTGGGGTGGGAACGGGTTCCTTTAAACCTATTGGCCGCCGCCTAGTGGCAAACCATATAAGTAGCTGCACAGAAGCCTCTGATTCAGTTCTGTTCCTGCTTGCCTCAATAAAACAATGTTCCTGTTTGCAACCTGTCATCTCGCTTACTGCCTCCAAAGAACTCACTACACAACACTGGCAATCCTGCTTCTTCGGAAGAGCTGAAAGTCACTAGTGGGTGAGGCCAGCCAAGCGCCTTGCAGGGACTGCATTCCCCCCCCTCGGTCCACCTAGCAAGCCATGCTAGCGACCACACAGCCGTGCGGACCAGTCCCAGGGCCTACAGAAGAAGCAGGATGAGGCAACAAGAGGCGCAAGCCGTGAAGACTTCCCTACAATGGTGAAAGTTGGAAAGCTTGAGGAATTTGATGTTACCCAGAGAGATGGTCATCCTACATCTCAAGAGTAGAAAACTACCTCTGCTCCAACCAAGTCACCGAAGATAGCCTGAAGGCCGCATCACTCCTCTGTGTCTGCGGGTCTGCAACATTCAAAATTGTGGAGAACCTAGTCACACCAGTGCAGCTGGAGTCCATTACTTATGTGGACCTGAAGAAATGGCTTGGTGACCATTTCCAGCCCATGCTGTTGGTGATTGCGTAGAGGCATGCATTCGAACAACAAGTTCAACAACCTGAAGAAACAGTCACAGAATTCATCGCAGTGTTGAGACAAGCTTCACGCCTGTGTCAATTTTTAGATTTGGAAGAAAGGCTTTGAGACTGACTCATCTGTGGACTAAGGAGCAGAGAGCTGCAAAACAAACTTTTTGCAAAAGAGACTCTCTCACTCCAGGAAGCCTTAAAAGAAGTCATGGCGGATGAAGCTTTTGGCCCACCAAAAGCACTACTCACAAGGAAGCCGGCCACCATGAGGACGCCAACTTCCAGAAGATGCCAACTTTGACCACGAAGTTGACAAGATCCAATGGCACCATGACAAAGAACTGAAGCCCCCTTACAAGGCAGTTCTTTTCCCTCAGTGTTTGGGCTGTGGCAGCTGCCACTAATGAGCAGCCTGCTGGTTCTGGACAGCCACGTGTCGGGCCTGCGGGAAAACCGGACACATCGCATCAGTCTGTAGAGGTTGCCAGAAGGACCACCAATCAAACGATCCGATCAGGAGAGGTACTGGGTCCCGGGGGTGCATACAGTAGGGTTTTGCTCCTGTCATTGGAGCATTTGCCACCCCCTTAAGCCCAAACTTTGGCTTCAAGTCAAGTTGCAAGGTGTTCTTTGCAGGATGTAACTGGACACTAGTTCAGATGTATCCATCTTTTCCATGGAGACTTTCTGGTTCGTGTGCAACCGAAGCAAGAGGTGGGGCAAGCTTAGGCCATCCAACATCATCCTGACTGACTTCCAGAATTCCTGAGTAGCCGTCAAAGGCAAGGCTACCTTGGCCATCAAATTCAAGGGGTTTTCAGGGACGCTAGATGTGGTTGTGGTGGAGGGCCAGCGAATGAGCTTAATAGGGCTTGATTGGTTTGATGATCTGGGCATCCAAGTAACCTGGATCCACCAGACACAAGCGGTGAACTTGGCGTCAGTATGCAAGGCGCTCACGGATGTTTTTGACACTAGCCTGGGAGAGTATAAGGGCCTACCGATAGCCTTTAAACTTGATCCTGCTGTAACGCCTGTTAGGATCAAACCCCGTAGAGTGCCATTTGCACTGAAACACAAAATCAATGGAGAGCTGGACAAGCTAGTCAGTCAGGGAGTACAACAGCTATAGATGGGAGTGAATGGGGAAACCCCAATTGTCATGCCACTTAAGGCCAATGGGGAGGTCAGGATTTGTGCTGATTACAAGTGCACCATAAATAGGGCACTTAAGGAGTACACGTACCCGGTGCCAGTCATTAGTCACATCTTGGCATCACTGCAAGGGGGTACCATGTTTGCTAAGTTAGATTTCGCACAGGCCTATCAGCAGTTACCTCTGGACGAGGCCACAGTGGCTGCACAAACAATTGTGACATACGGGGGCTTTTAAAGTCAAATGCCTTCAATTTGGGGTTAGCATAGCCCCAGGAATTTTCCAAGGACTTATGGAGCATATGCTCAAAGGCATTCCGGGGGTTTGCCCCTATTTTGACAATGTCCTCATCGCCGTTGAGTCCACTGAGGTGCTTGCAAGGAGACTCAAAGCCGTCCTTCAATGGTTCCGCAAAGCGGGACTTAAATTGAAAAGAAGCAAATGTAACATTGGGGTCCCTTCCACTGAGTTCCTGGGATTCCATATTGATGTTGAAGGCATTCAACCTGCCGAGTTCCAACCTTAAGGCCATTCAGCTGGCACCAAGCCCCAGGTCGAAAGGAGAGTTCAGGCATTCCTGCGTCTCCTTAATTTTTACCATGCGTTCCTTCTTAACAAGGCCGCAGTGGAAGATCCATTACACCAGCTCTTAGACCAAAACACCCCATGGAAGTGGACCAAGGTTCACAAAAACAGCTTTAGGGCAGTAAAATCACTACTGTCCTCCAATTCAATGCTTACGCACTTTAATGAAACATCGCCCATGTGCATTGCATGTAACACATCCCCTTATGGGGTGGGGGCAGTTCTAAGCCATTTGGCAAGTGATGAGACTCAGGTCTCAATTGCCTATTATTCAAGGACATTGTCCTCAGCTGAGCGCAATTATGCTCATATTGACAAAGAGGCCTTGACGATTGTGGTCAGGGTGAAGAAATTCCATGATTACTTGTATGGAAGGGAATTCACAGTCTTCACTGACCATAAGCCACTTTTGGGGTTATTTACTACAGATAGGCAGATGCCTCAGATATTGTCCCCTAGAATGTTAAGATGGTCTATTTTTATGTCATCCTAAGCTACAGGCTGGTTCACAAAAAGGCAAAGACATGGGCCACGTAGACAGCCACAGCAGGTTGCAATTGCCACAGATTTGGCTCCAGCAGCTCGCATTTTGTTAATTCAGGATTTGCCTGAATTTCCCCTCCATGCTGGGAATGTGGCTGTAGAAACTGCTGCAGACAAGGTTTTAAGTAGAGTCTTTCTTGGATTCACACTGGGTGGCTGGAAAATAGCCCTGGACCAGAGTTCCAGAGCTACTTCACACGTAGACACAAGCTTTCAGCTCACAAAGACTGCATCTTATGGGGAGCAGGGTTATTGTCCCCAGTTCATTAAGGTACTGTGTACTTCAGTCTCTGCATGAGGGCCATCCAGGCATAGTCCGGATGAAGGCATTGGCACGAAACTACCTATGGTGGCCAGGGTTAGATAAGGCTATCAAGGCCCAAGTACCCAGGTGTTACATGTTTCAACAGTCCAGACCAGAAATGTCACATGCTCCTGGCTGATTTCTTGCTTTGCCAGCACACTATGCCTTGTACAGCAACAGGCAAGAGCCCAGCAGAGCTTTGCGGGGAAGAAGACTCATCATGAAACTGGACAGGTTGCATCATGACTGGGTGGTAGCATACACCTCATGCCCAAAGGCTCCAAGGGGGTTGCAAGTGGGTGATGGGGTGTGGGCCCGGAACTATGGACATGGGAACTTTGGGTGTCGGGTAAAATTGTCAAAATTTTGGGACCTCTTTCCTATGAGGTGGCTCTGGATGGAGGGGGGCGAGTCATTCACCACCATATTCATCAGCTGTGGAAGCATTTTGCAGAATGGCCACTAAGCGAGGACCTCATGGCAGGTCCACAAATAGAGCCAGAAACCAGCAGCCAAGCAGGGCAGTTCACATGCTCTGAGGACTCAACCAGTCAGTATAATGGGGAGGTGGTCGTAGATGGACAAAGTCTGGGAGTGCAACATGGGTCTCCAGATGGGGAAAGTCAATCCAAACAAGGCAGCAACTGTGCTGACTCTGCTTCTTCTTTGGACTTTGGTTTGGGCCAACCTGGAATGGCCAGCCAAAGAGACTCGAGTCAATCTGACTCTCATGAACTTGTGAGCCCTGGTCTACCCAGTCCGGCGGGCAAGCTGGTAGACTGGGGGTTGCCTTTGTCCCCCAGACGGTTTGCAAGTTCGCGCAGACCACCACCATATTTGCAAGACTTTATTCTTAAATAATATTAATAATGTGTGTACATTCTAGGGGGGAGGGGTGTAATGTATTCGGATTTTGCTTGAACTGTTTCACGTGTCTGGATGCTGCTTAAGGTTGTTCAATTGGTGTGTCTGTGTAATGGTCACTGACTTGCCAGACTTGCTGTCTCCAAGATCATTGGATGATTTGGGGCGGGAATAGGTTCCTTTAAACCTATTGGCCACCGCCTAGTGGCCAACCGTATAAGTAGTTGCACAGATGATTCAGTTCTGTTCCTGCTTGCCTCAATAAAGCAATGTTCCTGTTTGCAACCTGTCGTCTCGTTTACTGCCTCCAAAGAACTCACTACACAACACTTGTGTGTTGGTTTGGGAAATGATATGAAAACTTTAAGCTTAATATCCCAATGTGACAAGTTGGGAGTCCTCCTAGATTCGCGGCTTACTTTGGAAGACCATATAGTGGCGGTGACTAGGGGAGCCTTCGCCCAGGTTCGCCTGGTGCGCCAGTTGCGGCCCTATCTAGACCGGGATGCCCTGTGTACGGTCACTCATGCGCTCGTGACCTCTCGTCTGGACTACTGCAACGCTCTCTACATGGGGCTTCCCTTGAAGACCACTCGGAGGCTCCAACTGGTACAGAATGCAGCCGTGAGAGTTGTCTTGGGAGTCTCCCGATACTCCCATGTTACACCTCTGCTCCGCAAGCTGCATTGGCTACCAGTTGTCTTCCGAGTGAGATTCAAGGTTTTGGTAATGGTTTTCAAGGCCCTACATGGCACGGGTCCAGAGTACCTCGGGGATCACCTGCTGCCGGCGTCAACTTCAGAGAATGTCGTCTGGTGGCCCCCAGGGGGAGGGCGTTCTCTGGGGTGCCCCGGACTTATGGAATCAGTTGCCGGTTGAGCTCCGGACGGCGCTTGACCTTCGCTCCTTCCGACGCGATCTGAAGACCTATTTATTTGAACAAGCTGGCCTGGCCTGATGGGGGATGTGTTGGGGTTTTTATTGCGGTTTTTTTACACTATTATTTATTGTTTTAGCTCGGGCTTATATTTAATTCTCTTTTAACTTTTGTACTTTGTATTTTATATGTGCCTTGTTCACCGCCCTGAGTCCTTCGGGAGAAGGGCGGTATACAAATATAATAATAATAATAATAATAATAATAATAATAATAATAATAATAATAATAATAATAATAATAAGTGGTGTAGCTTCTGATTTACGACTAGCAAGCCAATATAATGTTTTCTATATATACACAGATTTGAGTTATAAACCTTTGTTCTAAGCTAGAGGTCACCAACCTTTCTCGGTTGATGGACCAGAGGCAAAAGGAGAGGGAATCATTTACCTGTGTGCGTATGCGCACACACAGGGCTGCAAGCACGTCTGTGATGCAAATGGGGTGGAGTTAGTGTTAGTCACTAGTCCTGCCTCATTCTTGAGCAGTGCAGCATCCCATTTTTGCATCCCGTGGTGCAGCAGCATCCTGTTTTTGCACTCTGTGTCACAGCGGCCTCCCTTTTTTGTGCCCCGCAGCACAGCAGCAGGCCATGGCCCACTCTCAAGCCATGGCCCAGACTTTGGGGACCCCTCTTCTAAGTGACTAAAGTTTGCAACCTAGGACTTTGAGAGTATGTTCATTTTGGGGTTTTTTTAAGCAATGGGAACCAGATGTGGAGTTTGTAGTCCCATGCATACAGAAAATGTCTTGCTGGTAAAAGCTGAATTAATGTATAAAACAATGCAACAAGATTTTTTTTAAAGATTTCATGATGTAACTGGTACACACACACAAGAAACAAAGCTTTGAGTTACTGTCAAGCTTAAAATAGAGATAAAGTTTACCCTTCAAATAAAATGCCTGAAAGTTTTTTTGAGGTCCCTAACATATGGCATGGGTATAATTATTAAAATCCATAATAATTTCACATCAATTGAGAATAGAGAATATTTTCCACTCCCTGTTATGGAGATTACCAGGGAATGTTGGCAAAAACCTATATTGTGGGATGACTTAGTTGTTGAGGCTCAAACTGTGTTTTAGCTGCTTAATCATCATAAACTTCTATTAAAAAACTGGTTTAGCATATTTTGAGTCCTCATGCAGGTTAATAAGCAGAATCTTTTTATATAAATATATTTTATGCAAGATCCAATATTTTTATTTTTAAATAATATTCTGCAGGCATGTTCATGGGTAAGGTATCAGACCTTTATGCTTTTCTAGGTTATGAGATAAGTTGATTTATTTATCACATTTACAGGCTGTTTCAGTCACCTTGGCTGGCTAGATAATTAAATAATATTAATTAAATATTAATTAAATTATATTAATTAAATATTAAAATAATTAAAATAATATTAAAATAATATTAAACATTAGTGTGATCTTATTCTTTAAATCTTAAAAAAACCCTCCAAGACCCAGATTTTGGAAATAAATATATACATTTAAAGATAGAAGCACTTGGAATAATATTGGTTGGGCTTAAAACCAAATAGGCTTGGTTCTATATCAGACATGTCAAACACAAGGCCCGGGGGCCAGATCTGGCCCGCGAAGTGGTTTCATGTGGCCCGCGAAGCCATCCTGGAAAAAGTGAGGGAATGGCCCCCACTGCCTTGGCCCTGGCCCAGAGACCCTCAGATCTGTCCCACTTCTGCCCAGGCCCCCATAGGCACCCTTGATGAGAACGATGTAGAGCTGGCCACGCCCACCCAGTAGGCCATACGCACTCTAGCCACGCCCACCCAGTAGGCCACGCCCATCCTGGCCATACACACCTGGCCCCTTGAGGGCAACCGCAATGCTGATGCGGCCCTCAATGAAATTGAGTTTGACACCCCTGTTCTATATCATATTGGGATAAAGGACTAGTGATGGCTAATACCTGGACTGTAGACTGCCAATTTGAAAAACATTCCAGAAGGAGGGAAGAGCAAACCACTTCCAACTTGGATGTAGTCATCAATAGCTGTGGGCATTTCTGTTTATGCAATATTGCGGCAGACCTGGACAAAGTTTGTTGGCATGTCTGTCCACACAAGAGGTCAGTGAGCATCTTTATGTATAAATATGAATGGCTAATTTTAATGAACATTGATAGTAGCAGCATGAACTTCAGTTTAATCTACTGCTCAATAATTTTATTTTCATTATATTATTTGAAAATTAAAGGTTTTCAAGCTGTAGTTTAGCTCAAATTATGACTTTCAAAGCAGAAATCTTTTCACTAAATTTAATTTTGATGATAAGCAGACAGCTTTTTCCACTTCTCCCTCATTCATATGCCACACATAGGCCAAGACCTTATTGATACTCTGCATGTCAGTGCATTGTTTTGTCCAAATGTAATGCAAAATATTTGCTACTGCGCACATGTGCTAGTAAATTGCTCTTATGTATTCTTTGCCATTGATTGTATGCAACACTGAGTGCTGCTGTTTGACAAGGGAATTTTGTCAATAGCTCACCCTCCCTTGTCTCTGCACATGATATTTGTCATCAACTTGACAGCTGGCTTTGCAAGCTTTTCACCTCTGGTGGAACGTTTAACATGATTTTGCTATAAGGTTTGGAAATTTGAATGATGCTTCTGTTGTTCTGTTTTCCTCTTCAACTAGGCAACAAATCACAGCTTTCAAATTGGAAGGCATTGCTGAATAGTTGTTCGGGGGGAAAACTCCATGGTTTGCCAGTGAGTTCATTGCATCTCCTTAGAAAGTCAAAACTTTGGAAGCTTCATAGTATACCGGTATATTTTTAAGAAAAATCATGACATAAAATATATAGTGAACTTGATTGGCTGTTTAATTTTTAAATATTGATTGTTGAATTTCTCACTCAGTTGTTTTTTTTTTAGGGGAGGGGCATGAAACCAGAATTCCACTTAACATATCATTTATGGATTCAGTCAATAACTGTACATAAGATTAGTTTTTTGTTGCCAGTCTACTTTTGTAAATTAATGATAACAACTCAACAGGATAAGTGACAGCAAAAATAAAAACCAGCTATGAATATAAAAGGAAAGAAATAGCATAAACAGCAACTGAACTGCCACTTCATAGCAAATAGATAGATTAGGGATGGGGTAGATATCACCATATCCTACCTTTCTTGTTACTGATACAATCTCACAGGCTGCTGATAGGGACAAATAAAATATTTGATTGAATCTCATCAGGCTGCAAGTTCCATAGAAAGAGATCTTTTGACAGCAATAAAAGTTGTATGATATTATCTTCTTTTAAAATTAATTTTATTTAATGCTTTTACATACATAAAAGATAAAAGTAAAGAAATAATATAGAAAAAAGAACTAAGAAAAAGAGGAAAAGAAAAATTTATTGAAAATCAAAGCAGAAAAAGAAAAATAGCAAGTTCTGACCCTATTTTCAACAAATATAAACAAACACATTGTCCTTCTATCTTCTTAGCCAAAGAATATGTGCTATAGAGTGAGTGCTGTGCCTTTTGATAGATTTATTAATTTGTCTACTATTACCTTCACCCACCAGGGATTATAGATGGTAAACAAATGAACATATGACCAAAGCATTAAATAAAATAGGATCTTCAATAAACATAGTGTTTTTAAAGGAATTAGAACTAAAGTTGAGAAATGAAATAGCATTAAACTGCATCTAAACCAGTAATTAGTCTAAAGTTCATGCCACTTATCTGAGACACATTAAAAGTAGATAGACAATGCTGCATAGTCAGCTCCAATATTAAACTTTCATATAGCAGCAGAATCAATATTATATTGCCCCAACTGGAAAGGATTGTGTTCAATTCTGCCTGTAGATGCTCAATAGTTGTTTATTAACCTTTGAACATATTGGCACTTACCATAAATTTTGTTCTGAATTTTATTTCCCTTGTGTGTCCGTGTGAGGGGGGGGAAGGGAGGAGGGGAAAGAGAGAGAACATATAGGGGGTGACTAATATGAAAATAACATGCTTTACTTTTATTAACAGACTACTCAAATTTATTTCACACAGCAGTATTGCGGAACATTTAGCTTGTTAGGAAAGTAAATGCTCTCAGAGAGTAGCTGCAAGTCTGCTGTGCATAAGATTTACTAAATATAGAGATAATCAGTCCATACCATAGCTATCTAGTTCTTTCTTGTATAATGGGTGTCAAACCCAATTTCATCGCGGGCTGCACTAGCATTGTGGTTGCCCTTGGGGAGCCAGGTGGGTGTGGCTGGGGTGAGTGTGTCCTGGGTAGGCGTGGCTGGTGTGGATGTGGCCTACTGAGTGGGCATGGCCTAGTGGGTGGATGTGGCCAGCTATGGGGGCCTGGGCAGGACTGGGGCAGATCTGAGGGTCTTTGGTGGAGGGGGGTGGGACTAGGGCAAGTGCCGGGCATGGTCCACTGGAGGAGATTAAGCACCCAGCCCAGCCTCAAGCTGCTGCTGCTGTGCTCGCTCTCCTTGGCCAGCTTGCTCATGATGGGTGCAGGAGGACCAAGTGCGTGGGTCAGAGGGAGGGCCACTCTCTCTCCATGTGAGGAGGCCTGGATTTGTAACCAAAGCATCTTCAACAATAGGATGGGAGACCACCAGGGGATGGCGAAAGGGCAACAGGGCTGCTGGTGGCCAAGTGCTAAGGCAGGACTTCCCTCAGACCCTCCTTCCTTCCTTCCTTCCTTCCTTCCTTCCTTCCTTCCTTCCTTCCTTCCTTCCTTCCTTCCTTCCATGCCTCTCTCCTTTTCATTCCCATATCCTTCCTTCCTTCCTTTCCTTCCTTCCTGTTTCCCTCCCGTCCTTTCTTCCTTCCTTTCTGCTTTCTCCCCCTTCTCGCTCTTTGCCTCCAGCTGCTCCTGAATGGAGGTGGTAAAATGGGACACTTCCTAAAGCGCTGGCTTCAGCCAATGGTAATGTAGGAGAGAGATTTTGCCTTTGGAGCCCCACTGTACGTTGTTGTAGAATTTGAGTGTTTCTTTTTAATATCTCAGTAAAGACATTGGGTGAGGTCATCTTTCAACATAGGGTCATATATTACCAGTGTGGAGATTATTTATAAATTTACATATTGACCTTGGACTAAATAGGTAATAATGTTGAGGTGCCAAAGGTCCCAAAGCCTGGAAGATGATCTTAGGCCTAGATGATAGGCTTAGTCTAGGTTCCAGCGAGGTAATATAGCTGTGGGGTTGAAGATCATCCAATTCCATGGAGATTTTGTCTCCTTTTAGATGGGCTTGAGCTGTAAGGGCCTAGAAAGCCTTCATGTAGCTCTATTTTGTGCGCAATGAACCCTCCTACGGTAGGAAGCCTTAGTTATCTTTCACTTGGATTATTACAACATGCTTTAGATGAACTTTCCCATGTAAGCCCATCTGCATGGCTTCTCCATAAAGAATATTCATCTGGTCCAGAATGCAGTGGCTTAAGCAGTCATGATCACATCTCATTTGCTAATATATTGTAATACGACTATTTTGAAAGCTGCATAATTCAGTGTATGGGTTGTCATCTATGCAGGCTATGGCTTACGACCTAGGTAATTTTGAGATCAACTATCCCCAATTAAATCTGCTTGTTTAATAAAAACTGGTAGTGTAGGCTTTCTCCATACCCTCTTCCTCAGAGGGAAATCATCAGCAGGCATCATACTTTCTTTGGAACAACATTTTCTTAGAAATTCAAGTGATTCCTATTATACTGGATTTTTTATTTTTATTTTTATTTTAATTCCATTTATACCCCGCCCTTCTCCGAAGACTCAGGGCGGCTTACAAATTTAGCAGTAGCCTTCATTCTATGTATATGCCTGCTTATTAGGGCTTTTTCACACACCCCAAGTGGCATTATTACAAAGTCAGCTTAATTGCCCCCAACAATCTGGGTCCTCATTTTACCTACCTCGGAAGGATGGAAGGCTGAGTCAACCTTGAGCCTGGTGGGATGCGAACCTGCACTAATTGCAGGCAGCTGGTGTTACTTAAGGAGGCATTAGCCCACTGCTCCACCAAGGCTGATTTGAAAGTTATTCTGCCACATTTCCATCAATATTGGTTTGGTTTCTATTAGACTTTGTGAAGCTGAAGTTCAAACACTTTGGTCCCCTAATGAGAAGAGAGGACTCCTTGGAAAAGACCCTGGTGATTAGAAAGATTGAAGTAAAGAAGAAGAGGTGGCAGAGGATGGTTAGATAGTGTCATTGCTGAACAAACTCAGAGAGAGAGCAGGGAACTGGGAGGAGAGGGGGGCTAGCATGTTATGATCCATGGGATTGTGAAGAATTGGACATGACTTAAGAACTGAAAAAAACAAAACAAACCAGACTTTGAGGTTGGCTTAGAAAGTTTAAATGTTTTTTTTCTTCTGGCTTTGGAATAGTCTAATGTAATGTTCCCAATGTGATTATATATAGAAGTATCCTTTGATGTTTCTATTGTAATTTTCTATTTTTTTTACCAGATGTTTACATTTGTACCAGATGCTGTTCAAACTCATTGGCAGTAAGTCTAACAAATAAACAAACATTGTAAAACTAGGTTTCTTCAGTATTTTTAGAAATGCAGCTATTGGACATCATTTCAGCATTCTTTGTGAGGATGTTACATTTATAATATTTGATGTCACTATGGATATCATTAGTAATTTGACAGCATTACAATGACAATATTCTATGACAATTTCCTTTTAGATTAATTTTTCTGATAGAATATAAATTCCGTTGTCTTTAGTGCTATTGGAAATAATTTATCTTGACCTTTTGTGGTAGATTGTTATTAAAAGCATATAAATCTCTCTGTCTTTTGATAATGTTCTGAAATAAGTCATGACATTCCAAGCAGGCTTTATTAGGTTATTGGTGTTGAAGGGTGGTTCTAAATGCTAAAGAGGAAAAATATTAAAATGTTACCAGAATTAATTAGCATATATTTGGTGAAATATACATTATAGTTTGAATCCTCAGTGAATTTCAAATAGGAGGGTAATGACTGCCATTTTGTCATGGATAACTTTAGTTCCTGATCTGTTTAGATTCCCTGCAGGACTGTATGGAATAACAAGCTAATAACTAAATCTCCCAGGACTTTGTACTGTGCTTTCCTGAACCTATTAATTATAAGTTGTCAAAATGATACACTAAACAGGGTTGGTGACTATCTGTAGGATTTAGGGAATGAAAATGTATCCAAATTAAATATTTTACTTTTGGGGGGCTCAGCAAATATATTCAAAACTAAGGAAAAACAAATATGGATAGTCAGGTATATGACCGATTCCCATAGGAAATAGAACAATCGCTAAAATTATATATATCCTTTAAAGTTGTAAATCTTAAGATTATAAATCACCAATGAAACTTATGACATTATTTGCATGCAACAAATGGATAGAAAATATTTTACAATTGTATTAAAATTTTTTTGCTGATAGTGGAATGTGCAATTTTCTCCTAGTCCACTCTCAAATCTTATCTAAAATATTGAGTCAAAGTCCTAAGAACTCTGTGCAGTGTACAACAAATTAGTTGTCATAAAATTGTAATTTTTATAATTGGCAGAGGAAAAAAACTTTTGAGCACCTTGGGAATAATCATATTCATCATACTGTAGTTAATTATAATTAAAATGAAAAATCAAATTTAGATTTTGTTTTTATAATTAAGCCATGACAGTGGTTCCGAATATTGAGAACTTTGTATAGACCTACTAATTTTATTGAAAGCTATCTATCAGTTTTGAAACCCTTAAGAAATTGGTCTTTCAGTTAGTAAAGAATATTTCTCTGTAATAATTGCTGCAATGATTGATTTCAAGTTCATCATTAACAGTAGTATAAAACTGACTAAAAAATTCAACAAAAGAGAGTGTCTAAGGTCTGTCAAAAATAGATAGGAATTATGTAGGAATTATGAGGTTACTCTATTTTTTTATTTTTCTGCTTGGATTCAGTTTAATTCTATTAATGCTTGTTTTAAGCTTGTTACACATCTATTAGTACAATATATAGATGGATTAAGATTGTTTTCTTGTTTTCAAACACATGCTTCAGAATAGGTTTCTTCATGTCTTCTACTGACCCTAAATCAGCGCGACTGATTTAAATAGATCTTTTCAGATAAAGACATTTCAGAAAATAAAATATTTTATTTATAAATGTTACCTATACACAAAATAACATCAGTTCTTTATCTTTTAATACTGCAAGCAACCCCACATGAATCAGTGCAAAGTCACAGTGTGGTTGGTGGCAGTTCTGTGAAAATGTTTGCAATTAGCTTGAAAAGGAAACAGTGGATTTGTATTCTCCTTTAAATGCATAAATTCTTAAATGTCAATAAATAAATAAATAGTAAGGTGTGCCGTTTTATTGCCAGCCTACTGAAAAAATACTATTTTTTTTAAAAAAAATACCAACATTTCTTAATTGTGAGATATTAAGAGTATTGTAATATCTCCTTAAATTAGGTATTATATTTACATGGATATTTCTTACTTTAGTATTTCTAGTCTACCGGTATTTCTTTGCCCAAAGGCTTTAAAAGAAGGTTATAATGCAAAGTCACAAAATATAGAAACAAAACGCTGGAATTTATAAATGTAATAGAACAACTTTGCATTTAAAAAAATGAAAATGTATAATCCAAAATGTCATATTTAAGACTTTTTATTAAATCCCTCTTGTTATTTATATCTTTTTTATTCAGACACTAGAAAGTGTAGAAATAAATAGATCTTAAAAACCTATTGTAAAAAATGTAATTCTTATGTACACAAGTCATGTGTATCTACCAAATTCATAGTCCAGCCACCTGGATTAGGTTTGAATTGCAGAAAAAGCAAGAGAGGATGGCAACCGTGCAAAATTTTTGGGAAGGCTCCAAAGTATTAACATTTCAATCTATTTGGGAACATCCAACAAAACTGAATGTTTTTCTTATGCAAACTATTCAAAACTATCAAGTTTTCTCCATCACTGAGTTTGCCTCATTCAGTTTCTGTCAGAACAAACTCTTATTTCAAGAACAACCTTGTTGTGAAACAATTTCTTATTATTTCTTAGAAACTCATTCTAGCATTTTTTCATATGATGATATAGCTAACACCTATAAGAATTCTTCTGCTTTTAAGGCCTAGTTCAAATAGTCTTGAAATGTTCTATCATTTATAAATGGTCATTCAGCTCCTTGACAAATACAACAAGTTAACAAAAAGCATTAACAAAAAGATAGTTATAGCATTATATAGCAATATCCATACTGTAACATAATGGCATTCCAGTATTACAATATATGAGTGATCCTTGACTTATGATGACAAATGAGCCCAATTTTTCTGTTGCTAAGTAAGACAGTTATTAATTGAGTTTTTTCCTCATTTTATGACATTTCTTGCCATTATTTTTAAGTGAATCACTGCAGTGGTTAAGTTTCCATCACAGTTGTTGAGTGAATCTGGCTTCCCCATTGACTTTGCTTGTCAGGAAGTCACAAAAGGGGATCATATGTTCCTGGGAGGACACTGCAACTGTTATAAATACATAAATCAGCTGGAAAGTGCCCAAGTTATGATCACATGACCATGGAGATGCTGAAATGGTCGTAAGTGTGAAAAAACAGTCATAAGTCACTTTTTTCAGTGTCCCGTAAGTTCAAACACTCACTAAATAGATGGTTGTAAGTTGAGGATTACCTATAGTTAAGTAATTACTCAGCAGAGGTGTAAGACATATTCATCAAGGCTGAAATATAATCCCCCAAAAATTGTTTTCCTAAGCACAAGCTGCATGACTCTCCAGTATTATTAGTAGAATGACTTTGCGAATATTCATGAGTACCCTTTTTCAAGAATTTATTTTTATTTATTTATTTAATAAATGCTGTTTATAATTTGCTGCTATGTACTCAAAGTCATTTAAAAGAATTACTGTATATACAGAATTCAAACAATACAAAGTATGAATTCAAACAATATGAAACATTACAAAAAATTACATACCGGTAATTGTAACATAGTGAGGTATGAAATCGAGATTTGATGGACGGAAGATTAAATGTCACCTTTCAGCAACAGATCACTCTGGAACATTCCTTTATTATCACTAGCAAATAGAAAAGTAGATAATTCTAGATGCTGTAAATATTAGCATATATTAGCACTTGTTTATTAACTGAGTGTTATTTGACTTAATTGATCGGGCGAGATTGTTTCTATCATTGGTCTCTCTGGGCATAGAACCCTCATTAAATGCATTGTGCAAACAGACACAGCAGCTTTTTTCTTTGGTTCCCTTGTAACAGTCTGCAAATAGAATTATTTAAATAAAAGCTTTCTAGATGTTAATTGTGACCAAAACTAGATTCGATGCAGTTGTCCTGTTTAGATAGCATTGTATAAATTCAGTCTCCAGATAGGAGACTGGCAGAAGCTTTTAATTTTCAATTGGTTTACTATCCACTTCAGTACTGGGATGTGAATCCAGAAAAATTGCTAAGTGACAGAGCATAATGGCAATAATCCTAAACAATTGATGTAAATAGGTTATTCTTGTTTTCTATGCTAATGAAGGCTAGTTGGTTTACTACTCTTTTTTCATTTTACATCCTAAGCACAATCTAGCATATACTGTACATGGAGAAAAATGAGGCTACATTGCAGGTAATATGAAAAACAACAAAAAAAAACCTCTTAAGACTTTTGAAGCTTGGCCAAAGAAGTATATCAGGTTCCAGTTTTACATTGTGTCCCAAACTGCTGCCCACAAGCAAATTAAATATTTGTATTTTCTAACTAGGCTTGTTGACAAGAAAAAACTGGCTCTTTGAATAAAGTTTTGTTTTGAAAATTAAGACCAGTCACAGTAAGCAGACCAATATACATTTCTCAAAACTGATTTTAAGCACTAGGAAAGTAGTTGTCAGCTGCATTCGCTGCAGAGGGTGTTTCTCATGGTAGTGAAGTGCTATTAACAGAAGCAGCATGGCTTATGCTAATTAATGTCATCTTATTCAACAATCAGAGAGAGTTTAAGGTGGCAGATTGCTTTTGAAAAAGGCATCTGTTGTTGTTGTGGAAAGGGATGTGGTGAGCTTGTTCACTTTCCCTTAGCTCACAGACCATATAACTTTTCTTCTAATTACTTCAATCAAAACCTTTGGTATAACTATCCATGCCAAGGTAAGTGATACAAGTGTTGTGATCTTTTAACATTTTTATAATGCGGCTTTATTCTTCTGGGTGATTTGTCAATTCACCTGGAAATTCTCGAGGTTGCAGTCCAAACAGGCTAAGTAGAGCAGCTGTAGGGAAAAATATGATTGGATAAAGATGAAAATATAACAAGGAAAAGATGAAGAATTCTTCTTGTACTGAATTCTTCTTGTATTGTATTCTGTGATGTAGAAGCCAAAATATGTATATGTGTTACATGCCTGTAGTTAAAAAAGAATGGTATACAACTAATTGTATACCATTGTATTTGTATTTGTATTGGCTGTTCTGGAGGAACGTACACTGGTTATATAGTGATTTACTGCAGAAAGCCAAGAAACATAGGCAACAATGCCACCCCAATGTTTTGGAGAGGTTATATAGTCTGTTTGATTTGGTCATATTGAGTGGGGTTCAGTGGAATCCAAGTCCCAAACTTCTTGAGATTATTAGGCTGCTTTCCTCTGGATTATTTTGTTATTGTGAATTGAATGGATTTGCCTTGCACAAGCAATTATAGTGTGTAGATTGGATCTTACTTAGGATTTTAAACTCTTCATTATAAGAAAAATAATAAAAAATAATATATTTGAATAATTAAAATGAAAAGCAACTAGTTATAAAGGCAGAGATGTGCTTTGTTAATATTATTCCTCCTCTCAGAAATTGATTTTACCATAAATGTAAAATTCCAACACACTTAATGTTAAGATTCACTTAACAACTGTATTGTTGTTGTTGTTGTTAGCTGCGAAGTCATGTCCAACCCATCACGACCCCATGGACAATGTTCCTCCAGGCCTTCCTGTCCTCTACTATCTTCTGGAGTCCATTTAAGCTCATGCCTACTGCTTCAGTGACTCCATCCAGCCACCTCATTCTCTGTCGTCCCATTCTTCTATTGCCCTCAATCTTTCCCAGCATTAGGCTCTTCTCCAGTGAGTCCTTCCTTCTCATTAGGTGGCCAAAGTATTTGAGTTTCAACTTCAGGATCTGGCCTTCTAAAGAGCAGTCAGGGTTAATCTCCTCTAGGACTGACTGGTTTGATCACCTTGCAGTCCAAGGGACTCGCAGGAGTCTTCTCCAGCACCAGAGTTCAAAGGCCTTAATTCTTTGGCGCTCAGCCTTTCTTATGGTCCAACTTTCACTGCCATACATTGCAACTGGGAAGACCATAGCCTTGACGATACCTACTTTTGCTGACAGGGTGATGTCTCTGCTTTTTAGTGTGCTGTCTAGATTTGCAATGGCTTCCCTCCACAGGAGCAAGCATCTTCTAATTTCTTGACTACAGTCCCCATCTGCAGTGATCTAGGAGTCCAGGAAAATAAAATCTGTCACTACCTCTATTTCTTCCCCATCAATTTGCCAGGAACAGAGAGGGCCGGATGCCATGATCTTGGTTTTCTTAACGTTAAGGCAGTAATCCATGAAGGCGAATCCACCTAACAGCCCAACTCAAAAAAAGTTGGAAACAGAATAAAAACATATGAATGAAAGTGACAACTGTAGAATAACTCGATTATGTGTCAGAAGCCTCTCTTAAACTGTAGAAATATTTGCCAGGAATTATTATCCTTCTAAAGATAATTTTGTAATTTTTTGACACCACCTTCTGAAAATATGTATCTGTGTAAGAGACAAGCAAGCGGGTGTAGCTTTCATCTTATGGGTTTAAATGTTCTTTCTCTTTCATTCTTCTTTCATTTATATTCGGCATCTCTTGCAATCAAATCAAATGATGATACTTAATCCTGCCTCAATGTTCAGATATAAACTATTGTTTTTAGTTCATCCACATAGTGTGAAAGCAGCGCTAAGAGATAGGAAAATTGTGCATGCTTATATGTAGAAATATATATCGCCACAACTAGGTGAGATGAACTAAGAATTTTCACATAGTCTCTCTAATCAGTAGAACCAAGGGCAAAATGTACTTTTTGCATGTCTCCACTGAGGTCAGATGAACATTTGACCAGTCCTGCATTGCTAAGAATCAGTTATCCTAGGTGTTTCTCTCTCTTTTTGTCTTAGAAAAAGCTGTCTTTCTGTCCGTCCATCCATCCATCCATCCATCCATCCATCCATCCATCCATCCATCCAACTCCTCAATCTACCATCTCCCTGGTAGAGGGGCTCTTGGACATTGTACAATTTAATCATTGTAATAAAACTTCAAAAACCAAATAATGTAGGATTTTTTTTAAAAAAAATGTAAAACAACATTATAAAATTATGAAATGGAGAGTTCGAGATAGGGAGATTAAAATTTGTTAATACTGGTTTATGGGGGGGTGTGTCTCAATGGGCCAATCAGCCCCGTGCCTGTGTGGAAACCTGTGTCTCCCATGTAAGGTTACATAGTCAAAATATGGTTGTGTTTTGGGGGCTTTCCTCAAGTCGGAGGGCAAGAAGTTCCACAGAGGCAGAGAAAGTGACAGCAGCAAAGAAAACCTCTTCCTGACCCCGCCAGTCAAAATTCTTTGATTGACGGGCTCTGTAACATGCTTTCCCTGCCTGAATGCAAAGTTGTGCAAAGACCCTCCTAGCCGTAGCTGCCATTTGCTCTTTGAGCAGGAACTGTGAGACCCCAAGGTTATGCACTGGTCTCTCTGGGGTAGTGCCACCCCATCCAAGATTAAAGATGATAAACTCCTGGACATAGAGGCACTCATCTATAGTCACTCTGTCTTACTAGGGTTCAGTTGAAGTCTATTGTTCCCCATTCAGATCCTCACAGCCTCCAGGCATTGCAAAAGGGCACCCACTGCATCACTCCCTTCATTTGGGATGGAGATATATAGCTGGATATCATCAGCATATTGTGTCATGGTTCCGATTAATGAGACAGTTCAAACAAAATTCAGGCATTTTTTATCCACAATGTCTTAATAATGAAACACAGCATTGGCACTCATGGATGGATGCCAGAATCTGAAATCTCCTCCCCTAAGCCCATCATATCATACACAACTCCCACCCTTATTTACACATCATAAATCACATTATCCAATTAGTTTTACATATGAAGTTTCACTTTCCTTTCTTAGCCCGGCTGTTTCTTATCTTCTCAAGCCTTTTGACATTTCCGTCCCTTCTGTGATTCAAAGCGAAGCAGTTTAAACAAAGGCTGACTCTTACATTGTCAGTGCAAAAACATGTCAATGTTTGCAGCATTGACATATTGATGATACCCCATCCTGTGGTAACGGATGAGCTCACCCACAGTTTCATGTAGATGTTAAAGAGGAGCAAAAAGAGCTTATGACACCCCATAAAGGAGAAGCCATGGGCTGGACCTCTCGCTCCCTATTAACTGATTGGGACTAGCCTTGGAGGAAGGAGGTAAACCAGGGCAGAAATGTGCTGCTTACCCCCAACTCTCTGAGTCAATCCAAATGGATACCAGGGTCAGTGCTATCAAAACCCACTGAGACATCAAGGAGGACAAGGATTGATGTACCACCTCCATCCATAAGTGTGACTAGTGCAGTTTCCATCCCATATCCAAGTCTGAAACCTGACTGAAAAGGGTCCAGATTATCCATTTCCTTGAGGGTTTTCTGGAGCTGCAATGCCACCACTTTCTGAACCAAGTTTCCTAGAAAGGAATTGGCAGGAGACTGGATGAAAGTTATCCAGAATGGCAGGTTTCAGTTTTGATGTTTTGAGCATGGGGCACATTAGCCCCACTTTGAAGATAGCCAGAAACTCCCCCTTAAACAAGGATGAATTCACAATTGCTTGAACCCACTTGCATGTCACCTTCAAAGAAGCCTTAATCCAAGAGGAGCATGGTTACAAATAATGGGGTTTGAACTTCTCAGGACCCTGTCCACCTCTTCAGGTCCAACAACCTGTTCCCAGATAACTGAGTAATTTCATTCCTTGGGCATCTCCATAGAACGTGGACCATGCTTGGTGACCTGTGAACAAATCTTGAGTGATTTTATCCTCTATATGCCTTGAAAATTCCTAGAGATGCATCTCAGATGCACCCTTCCCATAAAAGGCCTTAGTGACTCTAAATAGGGCCACTAGGTGGCATTCTAAAGATGGAATGGGATAATTCACTGTGGCTAACTTGTGGCCATCTCATTGTAGCCAACGTGACCTGGGACAACTCACCATGGACATTTCAGCATGGGATAACTCAGTATGATGTTATCTACCACTGTTTTTTAAACATTTTTATTAATAAAGTGGAAATAATGTCAAAGAAGCAGTGGTGGATAACATTTATCACATTGATGGCTTTGGCAAGATGACTGTGGCAAGTTGGCCATGGTGAGTTGTCCTAGACCTTTCTGAGGATGCAATAAGAATGGAGAAGTACTGATGCTTCGCAGCTCTTATCACCAAAAGATAAACCTTAATAGTGATTTAATAGCAGTTTAATTCCATTGCATTCCTGGTACAATAAAGAAAATTGCTATAGTGAAGCTAGGAGAAGGACATTTCTAACGAAGCTCTTCCTGGTTTATTTTGTATGGAGTTGTTGCAGTATAAAAAATGTTTTACTGTTTGTAATGCATGAAGGTGAGGAATGTGTAAGCATGTGTCGGAATTTTGCAATTGTGTGTAAGGAAATTAAGAAAATTGGCTAGGAAATTGAATAAACAGATTGATGTTTATGAGACATGTAGTTCATTGTAGGACAACCAACGATAACATTTAAATTTGAAAGTATTAAACAAATAAATGAAGTAATGGCTTGTTTCATGGCAACCTTCTTTACTAATTTTGTATTATCTCAGAAGATGACATTTTAAATGATGTTTAATACTCAAATGTATTAGTTTTAAAACCTTATTTATGTATAATCTGCCTGATTTTGAATATTGTAAAATCATTCCTATAGTATAAAGTTGGCTCATAATATGCTTATTTATCTGTTTTTAAAAGTCTGTACTTCCATAGAGAAAGCTGCCAGAGCAACTTGAAAGATCAATGGTATGACTATGCCATGGTCTTTAGGTATTCCAGTGAATAGAATATAGTAAAAGGATTAGAAGAGAAGAGGCAAAAAGGAAATTTGAGCTGGTATTTAAAAAGTGCTGGAATGGAAGCAGTTCAAAGAAAGGAAGAGCTAAGTGTCTAAATATCACTCTTCATAAGACTTCTTTGAACCGGGCTTCTTGTCTTTCCTATAGCTCCAGTCTGACAGAAAATATGTTGCTGTATTACTGTTGATGGAGAAAGAGCTAGCTTCTCAGAACTGCTCTCTTGAGTGGCCCTAAATTCCTTTGATCCCTTTTTATATGGTAGTTGAATCAAAATCAAAAAAAATTATCAGCTACTCTTACATCAGCTAGCCTCATTCATCTTATTCCATCCATACTGGATGAAACCCAGAGAAAGATCTCTTATGATCACAGTAGGACAGGGGTCCCCAACCCCTGGTCCATAGACCAGTACCGGGCCACAGCATGCCTGCAACCGGTCCACAAAAACAAGCAAAGCCTCCTCCAGAAGATGCAGCACACAAAACCATGCACCCTCCGGTCCGTGAAAAACTTCTCTCCATGGAACTGGTCCCTGGTGCCCAAAAGGTTGGGGACCTCTGCAGTGGGATAAAAAACAGGCAATTAATTGTTCCTTATTGTGCTGAATGCTTCCCCCATTTTATGGTCAACGTCCTTTTTTTATCCTATTGTGATCATAAGAGATCTTCTTCTGGGTTTCATCTAGTATGGATGGAATAAGATGAATGAGGCCAATTGATAATAAATAATAATAATAATAAACCTTTATTGTCAAAGTACAACATGTGTACATTGAGATTAGCTGAGCCTCCCCCCGTGCTCTCTCTCCCCCCAACACACAGTGACAACAAACCCTCCATCCCACCACATTATGTGAACCAACTACACCACACACCGGCCTCCCAAGTCAATTCTGCATAAGATTATGTCCCATTTAAAAGCCTAACAGCCCACGGATAAAAGCTATTTTTCAGCCTGTTGGTACGGCTGGCTATATTCCTATATCTCCTACCGGATGGTAGGAGAGTAAAGAGATACCGTCCAGGGTGTGAGTCATCCCTGAGAATCTTCCTCACTCTTCCAAGGCAACGAGCCCTGGTGATGTCATCCAGTGGTGTCAGGGAACAGCCCACAATGTCTTGTGCTGTGCTCACTATCCTCTGTAATACTTTCCTATCCGTGGCTGTCAGACCAGCACACCAAACCACAATACTATACGAGAGGACGCTCTCTATAGTAGACCGGTAAAAGAGGGTCATTAGCTGTTGTTCTACCCTGTTCTTCCGCAAGACCCTAAGAAAGTGAAGCCTCTGTTGGGCCTTTCTAGCCACCTGAGTTGTGTTAACTTTCCAGGTCAGATCTTCACAGAGGTAGACTCCCAGAAATTTAAAGGAGGAAACTCTCTCCACACAGTTCTCTCCGATGTAAAGTGGGGCAGGTTCCTCCTTTTTTCTCCGGAAGTCTAACACCATCTCTTTCGTCTTGCCAATGTTTAGGTGCAAGTTGTTGTTACTACACCATATGGATAGTTTTTGTACCTCCACCCTGTATGCTGTCTCATCCCCACCTCTAATAAGACCCACCACAGTTGTATCATCTGCGAACTTGATTATTGCAGTGGATGGGTCAGATGATACACAATCATAAGTGTATAAAGAGTACAGGTAGGGGCTAAGCACACAGCCCTGTGGCATGCCGGTGCAAAGCTTCAGGGGGGTGGACAAAGCAGAGCCGACCCTCACTGTTTGTAACCGATCCCTAAGAAATTCTTGAATCCAATCGCAGATGGCGGGGGAGAATTTCAAGTCAGTCAGCTTCTCGATGAGAATGCTCAGCAAAATGGTGTTGAAAGCCGAGCTGTAGTCAACAAAAAGCATCCTGATGTAACTTCCAGGCTTCTCGAGATGACTTGCTACAGAGTGTAAAGCAGTAGCTATGGCATCGTCTGTCGACCTATTTCCCCTGTAGGCAAATTGATGTTTATCAAAGTCCAGTGGGAGGCATGTCCTAAGATGTTGGAGAACCAATCTTTCGAAGCATTTCATGACTACAGACGTTAATGCAATAGGTCTGTAGTCATTCAGGCACTCAACTGCAGTTTTCTTGGGGACTGGGACAATGGTAGCTGCTTTCAAGCACGATGGTACACATGCCGTTTGCAAGGAGATGTTAAAAATCCTTGTCAGGACCCCTGCTAATTGATCGGCACAATTCCTGACCACTATCCCCAGCACCCCATCTGGGCCTGCGGCTTTTCTGGGATTCACAGCCTTCAATACAGCTCTCACTTGGTGTTCACACAGGGTGAGTGGCTGAGAGATATGCAATGGGTAGCTGTTAAATCTTAGTTTTTGACTCTTAGAGCTCTGCAGGGTTGAGATGCTAAAAAAAATCAGTGGAAAATTACCAAACATTGACAATAATGTCTGGTAGAAAATAAAGGATCCAAGGTATATTATGCCTTCAAAAAAACTTGGCCTATGTAAAAGATCAATATTTTCTAGGAAAAAAACCCTGACATTCAAAAATATGCTGGCAATCTTTCTATTGATTTGTTTTCTCAGATTTCCTATTTTTATAAATTTATTGATGCAATTTTATGCAAATATTTCTCTTAATCCTGATCTTTATTGCTTTCTTTCTCTTCATATTTCCCTCACTTTGGTTTAATTTTCTGCTCTTTTTTTGGGGGGGGGGTTCTATTGTTTTCCATTTTAAAGCTTACATACTGCTCAATGATTGACATGTCAGTTACCATTGATACAAGCAAATACCATACAGAAACCATTACAGAAAAAGAGAAAAGCCTTAGTAGAATAAAAACAGATGTATAAAGTCACAAAAGTAAAATACCAGATAAGATTTTACTGGAGGAATCAATGACTCTTTTAGTCAGTAAGTCTTGTCTGATTAACCTCTACCATTTCATTCATGCTTAATAAGTTACATTCTGTTTCCCTGATTCCGTCTCTTAATTTTTTCCCCCTCTACAGCAGGGGTGTCAAACTCAATTTCACTGAGGGCCGCATCAGCATTGCAGTTGCCCTCAGGGGGCCGGGTGGGTGTGGCCTGGGTGGGCATGGTCTACTGGGTGGGCGTGGCTAGAGTGCGTATGGCATACTGGGTAGGCGTGGCCAGCTCTACATCGTTTGCATCAAGGGTGCCTATGGGGGCCTGGGCAGGAGTGGGAGAGATCTGAGGGTCTCTGGCAGAAGGAGGGTCTCAGGGCCAGAGCCAAGGCAGTGGGGGTCATTCCCTCACTGTTTCCAGGATGGCTTCGTGGGCCGCATGAAACCACTTCGCGGGCCAGATCCGGCCCCCGGGCCTTGTGTTTGACATGTCTGCTCTACAGGAACTATTCTTCATTTTATGCCATATAAACCAATTGTTTTCAAGGCAAGCATTTGGAAGTGTTGCATTAAAAATAAGTGAAAATCTACTGGTTAATTTGTTTTCCTTTACCAGTGTCATAACATAATAAAATAATTATAATTCTATGTTATCTTGTATTAATTGTTTTTTTAAAAAATGAAACAGCTTTTGTTGTCTTACAAATTGTAATAATTTGGTTGAGGCTGCAAATCAGCTTTATATTGGGTGGAGGTGCATATGTTTATAGCATCCTGTTGTGCTATGAATGTTAACTAAATTGTCCCCCATGAATTCAGCAAAGAGCTTTGATTTAGAACTTGGGAGAAGCTTTTGTTGATTAGCTTAATTTATGGTTGAAATAAATTGGGTTCTTATTATACTGGAACACAGAAATTGTGTGTGTTATTTCAAGGCTGCATCTTGCTAATAGAAATAGCTGTTTATTACATTAACTAATTTTAGGTCCACAACTGTGGGAATGGCCAGAATTTGGTCTCTCAAGAATTTGGTTTTTCACCTCCAATATTACAAAAACTACATCAGTCTCACACAAACAGGATACACAGAAATAATTGGATACTCAGGTGCTTATGAGATCACACAAAAACAAGGTAGCATAAGATGTATGTGAAGTCTTTATCATGGCGTTTCCCAAACCTCCCACATGCCAGGCCCCCCTCCCAGCCAGAAGAGTGTGCTCTCCAGAGTTCTTTTCGAGACAAGACTGCCCTGCTGGTTCAGGACAACTCTATCGACCCAGGTCTGAATTCATCTATTAATTTCTTGGCTGCAGTCCCTGTCTGCAGTGATCTTGGAGCCCAGGAAAATAAAATCTGTCACTACCTCCATTTCTTCCCCATCTATTTTCCAGGAATTGAGAGGGCCGGATGCCATGATCTTGGTTTTCTTAATGTTTAGTTTCAACTCAACTTTTGCACTCTGCTTCTTCACTCATAACAAGAGGCTCTTTAGTTCCTCTTCACTTTCTGCCATTAGAGTGGTATCATGTGCATATCTTAGGTTGTTGATATTTCTCCCGGCAATCTTAATTCCAACTTTTGATTCATCTAGCCCTGCCTTTCTCATGATGTGCTCTGCATATAAGTTAAATAGGCAGTGTGACAGTATACAGCCTTGCCGGACTCCTTTCCCAATTTTGAAATAATCAGTGGTTCCGTGTCCAGTTCTCACTGTTGCTTCTTGACCCGCGTATAGGTTTCTGAAGAGACAAATAAGATGGTCTGGTACTCCCATCTCTTTCAGAACTTGCCACAGTTTGTTGTGATCCACACAATCAAATGCTTTAGCATAGTCAATGAAGCAGAAGTAGATGTTTTTCTGGAACTCCCTAGCTTTCTCCATAATCCAGCGTATGTTGGCAATTTGATCTCTAGTTCCTCTGCCTCTTCAAAATCCTGCCTGTACTTCTGGTAGTTCTCGATCCACATACTGCTGGAGTCTAGCTTGTAGGATTTTAAGCATAACTTTACTAGCATGTGAAATGAGTGCAATGGTGCGATAGTTTGAACATTTTTTGGCACTGCCTTTCTTTGGAATTGGAATGTAAACTGATCTTTTCCAGTCCTGTGGCCACTGTTGAGTTTTCCAAATTTGCTGGCAAATTGAGTGTAGCACTTTTACTGCATGGTCTTTTACGATTTTGAATAGCTCATCTGGAATACTGTCACCTCCACTAGCTTTGTTGTTGCTCAGTTTCTCTAAGACCCACTTCACTTCACATTCTAGGATGTCTGGCTTGAGGTCAGTGATCAGCTCATCGTGGTTATCAGGGATGTTAAGCTCGTTCTTGTATAGTTCTTCTGTGTAATTTTTCCACCTCTTCTTAATCTCTTCTGCCTCTGTTAGGTCCCTGCCATTTTGGTCCTTTATCATGCCCATTTTTGCATGAAACGTTCCCTTCATCTCTCCAATTTTCTTGAAAAGATCTCTAGTCCTCCCTATTCTATTGTTTTCTTCTATTTCTTTGCACTGCTTATTTAAGAAGGCATTCTTATCTCTTCTAGCTATTCTCTGGAATGCTGCATTCAAGTGGGTGTATCTTTCTTTTTCACCCTTGCCTTTTGCTTCCCTCCTGTCCTCAGCTATTTGCAAAGCTTCCTCAGAACTGTATTACTAATTTAAAACCTGCATTGATTCACTTAAGAAATGTGGCAAGAAAATTCATAAAATGGGTCAAAACTCACTTAACAAATTTCTCATTTAGCAATATAAATGCTGGGTTCAGTTGCGGTCATAAGTTGAGGGTCTACCTGTACATTAGGAATTACATTTTTCATCTTGACTTTCTTGCTGTACAGCAGACATCTCAAACTCGTGACATCATGTGACATTGCGCGACATAGCGTAACCTTTTCCCCATTGCCGGCAATGGGGTGGGCGCGGTTTCCTCGTGATGTGCCCATCCCGTGGGCTGGCAGTTTGATACCCTCTACTGTACCGTATATCAGCTTTCTTTAGATGTATTGATGTTACCATTCTCAGGATTCTAGCTAGCATCTCTGGAATTGTGATCCTTTACATCTTGTAGGCATTAGGTTGGGGAATGCAGACTACATACAAGGTATTCATCCTAAAAAGGTGTGCTAGAAATATAGTAAATAATTACTGATTCACTAGATAGTGATTTATACAGTTTGTCTTAAGTTCCAGTGTCCCCCTGATTCTTTTTGCAGCACTGCTTGCTTAAATGTACATTCAGGAAAGAAAAGCACTGTTTGAACTGGATCTTCCTGTTACCTCTTAAGTACATGACAGCTTTAGTTGGGAGTAAAGAAAATCTGCACTATGATCACATGCTGTTCACAGTATGCATTTTCTTTCCTCTAACTAAAGCCTTAATATACTTAAGAGGTGATATCAAGGCTCGGTTGGTAATTCCATGTATTTAATATATATACTAGCAAATGTTGATGCATTTGGAGCAGCACAGAGATATTGCTTGAAATTACAGCAGTTTCTTGTCTGCAGCTATTGGAAAACAGATTTTCACAATGATTTATTATGAAGACAATGTAGATCCCAAAATGTGCCCTTGCTATTATCCTCTGCAGGTGAATTACTGGAGTTTGCAAATAGCATGTTATTTCATATATGATTCCACATGAAATCTCTTTTCTTTTTTTCTCCCTATGATGCATCACATATGGAGTAAATGGGGCTCTAATTCTCTGGGGTTTTAAAAAATTCATTATGTTGGTTCGAAAAATGTGGTGTATCATTGTCTGACTACCAAAACCCTCTGATTCCTTCTGAGATTCTGGATAGAAAGCCTTGGTAGATTAAACTGATAGCTTTGCTTAAAATCTCCTTATGGACTGTTAATCACCAAAGCCGTGGATTATAATATATTGCAAATGTTTACATGGCAAGAGGTTCCTTTTCTATATCTCTGACTGGATAAGCTGTTCAAGGTCTGAATGGTAATTTCTTGAGCAGTGGTTTTGCTGCATTAGAACAAGATTTCAATGAATCATGTCATAGTATTTTACTTAGCATTATTTAATACATTTCCAAATGGGCAACTCTTTTGGGAAGCAACTTCTATGTTTCAAAAATTAAAAACATTTAGTTTTTTTTAAAATTATAATATTATTTGTCCCTATATAGATGTTCACTCAGGAGTTCCTGGGGGAAACATTAATGTGACAGTTGCTCAGTGGGTTAGGACACTAAGCTTGTCAATCAGAAGGTCGGCAGTTTGGCGGGTCGAATCCCGAGTGCCGCATAGCAGAGTGAGCGCCTGTTACTCGTCCCAGCTTCTGCCAACCTAGCAGTTCGAAAGCACGTAAAAAAATGCAAGTAGAAAAATGGGGACCACTACGGTGGGAAGGTAACAGCGTTCCGTGCGCCTTTGGCATCCAGTCATGCCAGCCACATGACCACAGAGACGTCCTCGGACAAGCGCTGGCTCTTTGGCTTTGAAACGGAGATGAGCACCGGCCCCTAGAGTCGGAAACAACTAGCACGCGTGTGCGGGGGAACCTTTACCTTTACCTTTACCTTGTAATACAATTGACAAATGCTTTATCTGAATGTGTCATATTGTAATTGACAATGTTGTTCTTTTATTAATGTACAGACTGTATTTAAATACATCTCTCTCTCTCTCCCTCCCCATCTCTCTCTCCATATACACATACATTCTCAACCATTTTAATTTGATTTGCATCAGTATAAACTACCTGCCTGCAAATCCATCTTGAACTTGCCTGGTGTTGCTCCACAGTATTATGGGGTTATCTACGTATTATTCTTGGAAAGAATAAGCATTTTGTTTTATTTGAGATAATAAATATTAAAAGCTTATATCAATATAATTCAAGACATCCATAATTTAATTTTAATTTACCAAACCTGCAGCTCTCCTTGTGGAAAGGTAATTTTCTTTATTCTGTAATGAAAATGATACAAATACAAATTATTTAGAATAAGTGTAATAGTTAAAATATGTCTACAGATTTAAAATATGTCTACATAGAATTGAAATCTTTTTGATTGATTGATTGATTTCATAAAGAATGGCAGTACAAATTGAATTTACTTTTTGTGATGCCTACTTTCTGTGCCATCAGGTCAGTGTTGATTCTTAGCAACCAAATAGACAGACATTCTCCATATAATGTGTGGAATTTGTAGTTGGCTATTAGGTTTGAATGAGTAGAAATCCATGGATACTTTTCCTTCCTTAGTAATGAAAGTGTGAACCCTTTATTTTTGTGCTTATTCTATGCTAGCATTAATATTAGTGACTGGCAGTTCTAATCAATAATGATAGCTTATAATGTTGTTGTGCCATGCTACAAAGCTGGACACCATGAGTTCTAGTCCAGTCTTAGCCATGAAAGCCAGCTAGGTGACCTTGAGCCAGTCACTCTCTCTTAGCCCTACTTATCTCACAGAGTTGTTGTGGGAAAAATAGGAAGAGGAAGTCATGATGGTTATGTTGTCCCCTTGGGCTATTTGTAAAATAATAAAGACAAAGTACAGCTAAATAAATAATGAAATGTTGTTAGCATTTCACTGATTTTGAGTTTTCTTCTTCTGCCTCACCCACTTTCCGTTTGGCTCACTTTTTGCACTGTTGCTCCCAATATAATTTAAAGGTTGCACACCCCTATTTTAGATTAACATGTATTTTTTTTCCTAATGGAGCTGAAAATATTTCAGTATCTTAGTCTTCAGTAGAATGGTATAAAACATTGAGTTTCTTATATCTTTTGAATTTTGGTGTTTGTTTGTTTGTTTTGAGGGAGGGAAGTTTCTTTGAGCCAGTGTTGACTCTGGCAATTGCTTGGACTAGTCCCTGCAGTTTTCTTGGCAAGATTTCAAAAGTGGCTTGTCATTATTTCCTTACTAGGACTGAGAAAGAATGATTACCCTGAAGTTACTCAGTTGGCTTTGTACCTAAGACAGGAGTTATGATATCCTGGTTTCTAGCCTTCTTTAAATACTAAACATATATGGCTATCTTTCAAATAAATAATATGTAAGCAAATGAAAAGTCCATATCATGCCCAACCACCTAAGATGGGTTATTTTCTATTGAGTTTTAATAGCTGAATAGATAGACTGTGACTAAGTTCTGTTTTCTTTTGAGTTTGCATTGGGCCTTTGGAAATAATGGGAATGGGGAGAACAAGGGTAGATACAGAGACAATTGTGATTATTGATAGAGATTTCTCATTATATCCATCAACATAATTTTGCCTCTATATGATGTACTGCTAATGGTCTACCTCTACCACATCATTCTGATGTATCTAAGAATATTCAACTGAATTTAGTAGAAATTAAATTGGGACTCTTACAGGTCATTTATCTGCTAAATACTTGGTGTTCTATCACCATGTTCAAAAAACCCAATTCAACCTGGAGATTCATATATCCTCTGCTATTGAAACCATATATTGAGTAATCTCTATTAATAATGGAAATTGTTTTAATTTGTAATATTTTTTTAAAATATATTTTCTTAAATTTCTGTGAAGTTTCTTAAATGTAAAATATATTGTTAAGCTAGAAAGGCAGAATACATATTTTATTAGTGATCAAGTATTTATTTGATGTAATTACAGTGCAGTACAACAGAAAAGTCTGTTTGTGGCAAACATCCTGGCACAAGTAAACATACGTAGATTTTGGGAATCATGAAAAAGAATTATATTTTAGGTTATTTAAACATTTCTTCATGTTTAGTTCATGTTCAGTAGTTTCAGTTAGCAATTACCATTAGAATCAGTGTGCTTTTTCATGGCATATAGTGGCTAAACAAAGTAGAAAGTCAGGACCTAATTTTTTTTTATTGATGTGTAATTTAATTTATGGCCTACTTTCCCTTCAAAGATTGGTGCCCAGATGACTGCAAGTAAAGCTTAGAGATTGATCTTGAGCCAGCTCTGTTGTTTTGGTTTTATTCCAGATTTGTGATGATGATAATAGGAGATGGAATGAAATCCCTAGCTAATAGCTATCATACTGCTGGGGTAGATTGATCTACCTACTTTTTGTTGGTTTGTTTAAAGCGACTGGTAGTATTTTTTTAGATGGACATTTTTCTAGCCCTACTTAGAGATGGCAAAGATTGAATCTACAGCTTTCATCATGTAAAGCCTTTTACTGTACTCCTATCATCTTTGGAAGATTTATTTAGTTAGAAAATATATGTGGTTTTATGTTCCATAAATCTGGGCAACTTACCATCACAACAATAAAAGCATTTAAGGAGCAATAAAAAACCCCAACATCTCCCCCCCCAAAAAAAACCCTAGCCAAGTCCTCTAAAGCAACACTGCCCAGTGACTCAACAAGCAGTAGACTCTAGCCTCACTTCAGTGCCTGGATAATAGTCAGCTTTTAAAGGCCTTGAGGAAGGCTAGAAAAATCTGCTGCATCTCAGGGACAGAACCTGCTCTTGAGAAAGTGCACTTTCAGCCCCTTTGGATGTCAACCTTTAAGGCTGGGGTCTTCAAACTTGGCCTTTTTATGCCTTGTGGACTTCAACTCCCAGAATTCCTCAGCCAGGCACAGATTTTAGCAGTGTCAGTAGGATATGGCCAGGCTCTGGTTAAGCTCGGAATGCAGAGGGAAAACAGCAGATCTTTACCACTGAAAAACAAATGCCTTTGACATCAGCCCAGGTTCCAGATAGGAAGGATTCCAAAGCAGAGGTTGTTCCAACAAAGAACATTTTTTACATCCCCACAAAAGACCTCTCTCAAATGTGGGGTGCTACAGAGAACGTCTCCGCAGATCATAATATGCAGGCAGGTACATACTGGGAGGAATGTTCTCAAATACTGACCTTCTCAACTATGTAGATCCTTAAAAATCATTACAAGATCTTGAGGTCTTATTAGTAAAATACAGTAGAGTTCATTTAATGTCTTGTGGGCTCTAAAATGTTCCAGATTATAGTCTCATTGTTGCCTTCTGTACTACTTGAAGCTTCTCTACCCTCTTTAGACTCATATAAAGAACATTAAAGTAGTTCAGCTGAAAGGTTATCAGAGCATGGGCTACTGTCCACACAATATTGCCATTCCTGTCTGCTGCTGACATACCAAAAGCAGTTTGCTAAATGTATTCTAGGTTGCAGACACCATTTTGGCCTTGACTAATTATTAAATCTAGGAGGACATCAAAGCTCTGCACCTGCTCCTTCAGAACTACTTAAGTCTCATACATTCTCTATTTTCGTGAGAGGGAAAAATAAAATAGGATGCCACTTGCATACTGAGAATACCAAGCTCAGACTCTTTTGATGAATTCACTCAATGTGTTTGTATAGCAAGTGTGACAAAATCCATCACTATAGGATCCCATAACTTGATATTTGGGACCAAGTGAGATTTTATAGTGTGGAGAAGAACTGCTGAAAACCAGAGTTTCCTACTCCATTCCTAGATAGTCACCTCAGTAATAAACTAGTTTTGGTGCTATCAAAAGCTACTGAGAGGGATCAATAGCATTGTACTCTGCTTCTGGTTATGATTTCATGCGGTTGCCTTCCAAGAAGCTATAGATGCAGCTATTCTGTGATCTTCTATGGGTGATCATGTATTTGTTAAACGGTTATGAATATATTAGTTTTAATTTGTTTTCTAGCAATCAGTTGTAGTTCTGAAAAGGTCTCCCTATTTTTTATGATGGAGTCTGAAGGATGAAGTTTGCAAGTGAGCAGTAGTTTAGATTAAAGCTAGTAAGTATGATAATGAACAATAGAGGCATGTTTTTATTAGATTAGAAATACTATTTCTTAGAACTCAAGGTGCAAATTATGCTGTGCCATGATGTTTCTTTCAAGCACATAAGATAAAATTAACATATCTAAATTGGATCAGCCTGAATAGGTTTCCCTGCTGTTTCATCTTCTCAGCTGCAGTCAGGCTGTAAAGGCCCGCAGGTGGATCCAAACAGTAATTTCAAGTCCATTTTCAAAAGTCTTACTCCAGTAAATAATTATAGTAACTTCACATTGATTCTGTGCAGTAAATGTCAGCAAAAATATTTTACATACCCAACACTGAAAGCTAATTTGAATTGAAAATATAAATAGTTTTCAGTCATTTTGTTCCTACAAAACAATTTCAACTAATTTAATGTAGTCCTCTGTTTTAAAAAAAAGAAGTTTTTAATGCATCTCTCTCTCAAAAGGATAGAATTATGCTGACTATGATGCAATTAATATTTAGATTCATGGGTTATGACCACAAAGTCCAGGCTCATGGCACATTCAGCCACAGACTCATTGGGTAACTGTGGACATGTCAGTAACAGCTAGCTATCCTGTGTTTTAAGATACTTGTGAAGATAAAATGGTTGATTATGAAAATATTAGACAAGTACATTTTATGGAGCAAAGGCATGGTGAAAATACAATAAACAAAACAGTTTTTCTTTACTTCTTTTCCTTGAAAATTCACTCTCCAGAGCAACCATGAATTGAATTCATTCCTGAAGTGTTAAACTCAAGTGATATGAGTTGTATCTGATTTCTGTGTGCTGGAACTGAACATTGGATGTCATCTAATTGCACACTATTGTCTATAGGCTCTATAAGCTCTACAGATAATACAATTCTAAATAAAACTATTAGCATACTAATGTTTTTCACAGGCTAGGAATGAAAACAAATATTGCTAGATTTTATCTTTCTTTGGTTGCTTTTGTGCTTTTTCATTTTCTTATAACTCAGGGGTGCAGATAGTCCAGACAAAGGGCAGGACAGTTTTTTTGGAGTGGGAGCAGATTTTAGTATGTACAGAGTAAAGAGGCAAAATTGTTATTTAAAGTCTTACAGGATCTTATGGTATCATCTTCAATTTTTAAACCATTCTGAAATCTCTCCCAAAACAACTTGATATCACCCACTTGTTGATGCAGTTCTGGACAATGCAAGTAATTCTGTGAAATTGTTGCATTCTTATGCTATCAGTAATTTATTTAGTTTTGAATATTTCAAAACTTGTGTACTAGAGAGAAATGATGATCTACTAAGCAGTAAGAAAGATGGAGGAAAAACTTGAATTTGGGTATAAAATTGAATACATTAGGTAAAATGATAGATTGGTAATTAGGTTTATGTCACTTTCTTATTTTATATACTTATATTATAATTTTTGGAAGGCAATGTATTGCATTCCTAAATGTTCCTCATTTAAGCAGTGTCTAGATTTAGATTTGCTTAACTTCAGTCTGACTGTGGCATTATGTAGCTTCAGGCCATACAAAGTTAAGATATCTAAAACAACTCAGATCGGCAACTTGCTGGAGATATTTATGTGGTGGAGCCTACAAGAATATATCTGAATAGAAAAGAATGTGGAATGAATAAGAGAACAAGGTGGAAAGGTTCAAAGGAAGTGAGAAGGCAAGGTTGATTAGCATACCAAAGAGACTTAGAGATATGGTTGGAATAACTGACATGTGGAAAATGTCTCAGAACAGAGAAATGGGTAGTGATTTGACCCTGGCTACTTTTTAATATGGGACTTTTGGTAAATGCTTCTGAACAAAACGAGGTTGTCTTGTTTTAAGAGTAGCACAATAACATTTTCAGTACAGTAATAGGAAAATGTTTAAAGATCTCCAGTTAGCCACATGCAAAGTTTCTTTTAAAGGATGCAGAATTCTGAAAAAAATGTGTGCCAAAACTACAGTGTTCTGGTTCAGCCACTTTTAAAAACATTTTTATGTAGCTTAAGCAATAGCACAATTAAATGAACATTTTTTTTTAAATGGGCAGCTGTTCATGGTCCTGATTCTCAATGTGAATAAAGAATAGAATTTTACGCTTTTCTACAGGAGTGATTTCCCAACTATGTCATACCCCGTTCAATTTTTATGCAGCAAGAAGAAAAATCTAACTTACCCAGTCAAATTAATGCCTAGTAGACGTCAGAAATTCAAAATTCACTGAAAACTACATATGTATATGGTAGGGGAAGATTGGGCAGAATTTTACTATGCTAGTATTTAATTACTAGAAATGAATCCTTTTCACAAAGAACCGGTATTTTAAATTAGATTTGCTTTTATTTTACTAATCACAAAGTGCCTTCAATCTCCATGCCCTTTGCATTTCCTTCAATGTAAATTCAGTTGGCTCCAAGCTAAGAAGATACTTGTACTTAGTTTCTAAGCAGACCTGATAGAAAGATTTTTTATGAAACTACACATTAATAAGCCGGCAAGATAAAAAAAGGCTGATTTTGTTCCTTCTGTTATTTTTTTTCCTGACATGTTTTAAAAATCTCTCTCTGAACTTGGAGAGATAAAAATAACACATCTTCTGAAACCTGCTAAACATGGCCACGCTTTTTTTGAAGGAGAAGTTATTGGGGGTGGGGGAAAAGCCTGTGAAATCTCTTTTCTTTTACCTTCCTACTTCAGCAGAGGCTGGTAAGGAACAGGAACACAGGCTCCCTGATCTGGAAACATCAGACTCTGTTTTGGTACATCTTCTGCTTATGGTTGTTCTTCCTTTGTCAACTAGGAGCAGGAACATAGGGAAGAAAGTGTGTAAGCAGAAAAAGGAAATGAGTGCTTTTCCTTTTACACTTTGGCTCACTCTATAACTTTTTGTAGGGACGCGGTGGCTCAGTGGGTTAGGACACTGAGCTTGTCGATCAGAAGGTCGGCAGTTTGGTGGGTCGAATCCCGAGTGCCGCGTAGCAGAGTGAGCGACTGTTACTCGTCCCAGCTTCTGCCCACCTAGCAGTTCGAAAGCACGTAAAAATGCAAGTAGAAAAATAGGGACCACTACGGTGGGAAGGTAACAGCGTTCCGTGCGCCTTTGGCGTCTAGTTATGCCGGCCACATGACCACGGAGACGTCCTCGGACAAGCGCTGGCTCTTCGGCTTTGAAACGGAGATGAGCACCGGCCCCTAGAGTCGGAAACGACTAGCACGCATGTGCGGGGGAACCTTTACCTTTACCTTTATAACTTTTTGTAAGGCAAAAGGCAACAATTAAGGAGCCAAAGGCAATGTCATCACCAGGTAGTGCATAGGTTGTTGTAATCATTAGGTAAATCTAAGAACAAAACCATAATAAAAATTCAGGATTTTGGAAATTGCATAGTGACTTTTGTGACAAAGGCATTTGTGCATGTATGTTTGAGCGTCTAGCAATGCTAATTATTCTTAACTTGCACTGACAGTATCAAATTACAACACAACAACAAGTAAAAAAAGCCTGTATATATCAGGAGTTCATCTACCAAAGCTACACAACAAAGTATGTATCATGGATGTAAATTTGTTTTTAATATAATAACTATTCACACTCTTATTTATCCTGCAGGAGAGTTCTGTCTTTGGCGTTTCTGACATTTTCAGTGCTTGAAGATCAATAGAGAGGACTGCAGGAAAAAGTGGTAATTTGCTGCCTTCTTTCTACCTATTGTCCTTTTTTGGTCTTACTAGTTTTATTCCTATTGTCAGATAATGAGCTAATTTTACCTTCCAAAAGACAGAAGCAGGTGAAAAATCTGAGGTTCTTTCCTGTTGGCTTTTTTGAATTAGCTGCTTTAGATTCTAAAAGTTTAGTTCCTAAAGAAGTAACCCAGCATGGCTCAGTTTGGAAACCTCTCCCTTTCCCCTCAGCATGGCTGTCTCAGGATTTCTGGGAGTTGAAGTCCATGAGTCATAAAAAAGAGCCAAGATTGCCTAGCCCTGCAATTGGCTTAGGAAAGCCAATAGAGGGAGCTTCTTCTTCTTCTTCTTCTTCTTCTTCTTCTTCTTCTTCTTCTTCTTCTTCTTCTTCTTCTTCTTCTTCTTCTTCTTCTTCTTCTTCTTCTTCTTCTTCTTCTTCTTCTTCTTCTTCTTCTTCTTCTTCTTCTTCTTCTTCTTCTTCTTCTTGCAAAAAAAAGGTTCCGGAACGCCATTCTGAGTGTTCTGTGCGAAAAAAAGCCCTGCATATGAACATGCCAACTTAGAACAGGTGTTGTGGCAGATCCAGTTGCCGTCATTGGGTGAATCTCAAAAGAGCAATCATATACTCATCATTTGCAGCCTCCTACCAGCTTCCCCACTTACTTTGTTTGTCAGATGCCAGCAGATAAGAATTCAAATGGTGATCATATGACATGGGATACTGTGACATTGTAATTGTGATTTGATTTCCAAGTGCCTGAATCACACGTGACTCTGAAGGTGCTAAAACAGCCACAATTTTGAGCTGCCAATGTAAATACCTCTTGATCAGCAAGGATGACGTGTATAGATTTCAGTATTTAGTGAATTGTAATGAATACACACACACACACACACACACACACACACACACACACACACGCAACGACAGACTAAAATTAGGCCATACTTTCTTCTTCCTATAGGAAGGAGGAAAATAAGATGGAAAGTCATTGCTCTGATGAAGTGTGGGGAAAAAGGGAAAAAGTAATATGTAGTTTGGAGTTGTACAAACCATTCCAAACAGGAGTTTTGCAAGCTGTTCTTGACTCTCTCCATGTGTTACCTTTTATAGAATTTTACTATGATGTTAATACAGAATCAAACAACAAATATTTAGAATGGAAAATAAAGATAAGGAAGCTGAAAAGAGCAAAAGTGGTGAAATCAAATAAAAGAATTATACAGATGTAACTTCTGATTTATTTTGACAGCAGTTAAAAATTTATATAAATATAAAATAACCATTTATTCTATCATATTCTATGATTTCAACATTATTTGCATCTTCTCTCTAATCAGTTATTTTTATTCTAATCCTCTAAACCATATATCATACTGGTTTTTTTCTGTTTCTTGCAAAAAGTCAGCAAGGTTTTCCAGTCATCAGTAAATTTAGACAATGTCCTGTCTCTAATAAAAGCAGTCAATTTGACCATCCCATGAAAAATAAAAAGAGCATTTTTAAAGCTTGAAGTAGGAAATGAGAAAACAAGGTAGGAAGGATAGAGAGAGCCTGGAGGTGCTGGCATTGAGGCAGGCAGAAGAGATAGAGGAATGCCTGAAAATGGGACACGGTGTGTCAAGGAATCTCAAGAGACAAGGCTGTGATAGAAATGATTGATTATATAATACTGGCTGCAGTATATTCTCCTGCAGCAATTCCCCCCCCCCCCAATCAAATTCATTCCAATTATCTTGTACTACAGACCCCCCCTATTCATGCTGGGAATAATGAGAAATATGGACTAGCCCTTACAGAGAATGGTCCTTGAAGAAGATTGGCAAGAGACTTTTGATTCCAAGTATACAATCAAATGCAATTTAATAGTAAACAATGTGAGGTTGCATTCTAGAACCTCATTTGAACTAAGGAGGAGGAGAATAACATGACCTCTTAAAAATTTACTTGTTGGAATTTGCTGTTTTCCTAAAATGCAATTTCAAGAGAGCTTAAAGGGTGTCCTGTTTATATGGTCCGTATATAAATAATTAAATTTTCTTGTGCCTTTTATGATTTTTGATTTAGTTTGTTTTGTGCTCATGGGAAGAAAAGATTGGGAGAAATCCACCACCTATTTTTAATATATTAGTGTGGATAACATTAATTATGATTGTTCTACCTTGGCAGGGAAAAGAAACCCTTTACCTCTAACTGATGAAGTTAAAATTGAAATGCTTGACATCTTCAATTAACAACCTTCTACTAGACACAAAATAACTACAGAACCTATTGAATGATATGACCTGAATGTGGTCAAGTATGACACCTAGAGGCCACATATTCTGCATCTGTGCAAACATGCCTTTTATTATTGGTTTGTCTAATACTAGTTTAGTCATTCTAGGGGACAGTTAAGTATGTTTAACATATTTCAAAGATTTTGTAAGAGAAATTATACTTTCCAGTTTAAAGTATATAATGCAAATATAATTGTTCTTTCTTTCCTTCATCTTAAATTGTTGCTGGTAATAATGATAATATTCCAAGGCATCACTTGGAAATGCTGCTTAAAATTTTAACAGGGTCCAAGCTGATATTCCAACCAGAGAAAGCAAAGATACACTCCTACATATAGTTTGAGCCAAAAAATTTCACTGGGTTTGTGTATAAATATATTGAGGAACAACCTTAACTATGATGTTTTTAAGAATCTCATAGTCTGATCTCACATCTTCCTCTATAGATGGGGGAAGACTAACTCCAAATAATGTTAAGTGTTCATTGGATGCTCATTTTAATAATTCATGGAAAGATGAAATGAGATTAATATTACACTGATCAAGCATGATTAAATTCAATTGGGAAAAAGTCAGTTTGTGGCAGTACTTTGTATTGCTATTTTTTGGGGGGATGGAACTGAACATAGTGCTTCTTTAGAGAAACTGTTCTGGGAAAAACTTGTATCATGAGAATATTTGTTCGTAAAATCCTATTTGATGCACCAGTGCCCCCCTTCAATTTACTGCATCTTTTATATTAGTGAATAATCTCAGAAAACTGAGGTTACTGAGTTAAATGATATCTCAGAACTTGACTGAACCCAGATTAATCATATTTAGCAAAGCAACAGGAATTAAATTATTCATAATAGATTAATTTCAATATATTTATTATGTTTATTTCTATAACCATTTTAAAGTAATATTGTGTATCATAACATCACTGAAAAACTAAGCCAATTTAGAGAAAGAGTAATGTAGAACAGTTTTTCAGTGATGCTATCATACAAAAATTAGTTTTAAAAATATGTTTAAATAACCCTGTAAGTAATCTGAGCCAATCAGTATGTGGATTTTCACACAATATATGTGAGGATGCCATAACTTGTTGTAGATTTTGATAAGCAAAAAAACCTCATGGAATTAAAAGAATATTGGTAGTCAGGCAACCAATGAGGCAAAAAGACATTGTGATGTCACAATGAAATGTAAACCTGTCAAGATTGCCTTGTCACCACTACTAGTATGAATTATCTAGTTCGTGTGTATGTAATTCAAAGAAAGGAGACTCATTAGTCAACTGGGAACTATAGGACAAACATGGAGATATGTTGATTTTAATTTACATGATTGAGGAATCATGGAAAGTGTAAGTTTTTAAATTTTAATTTTATACTGTATATAAAAAAGAAACATATACAATATTTTAGATATCTGTCCACTTGCTGATCTTGAACAGTAGCTTATTTAATATTGGGACATTCAAATTACATGACAATACTTCCTCATAATCTATAACTTGTATTTTAAATGTATCTTATATTTAAACTATATGAATTTCTATTACAGCACTCTATGCAATTTTTCTTGAATCATATAATAATAATAATAATAATAATAATAATAATAATAATAATAATAATAATAATAATAATAATAATAATAATAATATAAAGTTGGAAGGGACCTTGGAGGTCATCTAGTCCAACCCCCTGCTCAGGCAGGAAACCCTATACCATTTCAGGCAAATGGCTGTCCAGTCTTTTCTTAAAAACCTCCAGTGTTGGAGCATTCACCACTTCTGGAGGCAGGTTGTTCCACTGGTTAATTGTTCTAACTGTCAGGAGAATGTGAGAATTCTTATTATAAAATATTCTTATCTAAGCATGATTTGTAAACAGATTTGTTGAGAGTACAGCAGATTTTATTAGAATTATTGTATTACAGTGCAAATGTTTTCATCAGTTTCAGGAGAAATTCTAGCTATAATTAACAGAAAACATAAGAAGGCACTCAGTCTGTTTCTCACTTCTGATCAGTGCTAGGTGGGTTGCAATCAGATTATAAAGTAGGAATAGAGGTTTTGATGGTTCCAAGATCAATATAATCTCTCTGTAAGCTCAATACACTGGAACACTGATTTCCCATGCTTGATTTGTCATGGAGAGCAGAACAAGCAATATTTTTGCTCACTTATTTAAGAAGGTAGCTGAAGAGTAGAAGTTCCCAGGAGAAACATACTGAGAATGTTTTCAACAGGGTAAACGTGTTAGATGGTGGCAGCAAAACCAATAGAATCTTGTAACATTTAGTCTCTAAGCTAGGATAAAAGTAAAAAAGAAAATTTAAATTAATAAGATAGGGCCAGTAAAGAATCATGCAAACTATTGTGACCAATGGTTTGCTCAGCTTTGGATTGATTTAAAGGTTGGTTTCTCTCACCATTCCCAGTTCAGGCTATCATGACCTTGGTCTAGTCAATAAATATTGGGAGATGAAAAAGATTAAGTCTGTATAATTATTTCAATTGCTACTGTTACTGTACTGCTGGTATTGCAGTAAGAAAAGTTACTGATGTTTCTTTTCAGCATGGGAGTCAACACAATATGCATCCTTCTGACTATTGTTCTACAAATGCTAGACCTTTTATATAATATGCGACAACAATGTGGGCCCTTTCTCTTTGATAAAAGCACCAACTTTTTTAGAATGTTAAGAACTTGATGAATGTTGTACAGAAGAAAAAAAATATTTTATAGATTTATTCCATATAATCCACAGCTTTTGATGTAGAATAGGACCTAGAAGTCTCTTTTTATAATGCCTATTCAGCTCAGCAGCAATAAGGGCAGGTTTTGTTTTGTTTCCTTTGCTTATCTTTATTAGTCAACATGCTTTATTAATGTATAAAATCCTTCTAATTAAGTGACGCATTCTATGTAAAAATACCTCTTAAGAAAATTAACCTGGAAAGAAAACCAACTGGGACATTAGCAGCAATATAACCAATATTTATCTTTATGCACTGAGATGTATTCTAGTTCAGCCATTTTATGAGCTTTGGAAGAATAAAATTAGGGAAATCATTTGCATTCTATTTTCCTGGTTATCAGAATATCTATATCAGCTCTGTGACTTTTCCTGTTTGGCCAATGTATATTTGTGAATTAAATAGAACTCCTAGTTAGTATTTTTGGCAAAGGATTATGGCTTATATTTCTTTCTTTTAAAAAAAAAAACAAACAAATACCATTAAAGATATAAATACTATTTTAATAATGGAATTATCTTTTTTTGTAATTTGCTCTTGATATATTGTGACTACAGATATGTTGGACTCTAGATCTCTAGTGTTTCAGCCATGTTGACTAGATGCTGTATGCCAACATACTGGGGACACAGGGCTGATTCTGGTTGGACTCCTTTGATTCATTTCAATATTTCTGTGCCCATCCTGATAAATCCCCCTTCCCTCTCCTCTTTCTCACATTTCATTAGAACTGGAAAGATTACCCCAGTTTTGGAAGCTGTTGTTTGTATAGTGGATTGCTTTTTTCAAGAAAAGAGAAATGCAGACTTCTATGGAGTTGATCCCTTTGGATCAGAGCCATGGCAGCGTGGAGCTTAAAAAATGGTTATCTATTGCCTTTGATTATTCAAATCTTTCCCACCTCTGCTTCTCTACCCGGTACAAGTCCTTGAATGCTGACAGCAGGGCTCTGATTTGAAGTTCCCTGCTGAGACACATCTTTGCTCTTATATTCAAGAGCTCTTTCTGATTCAAAGCAGCATTAGGGCAGAATAGTCACAGAGCAAGCCTCAGATTTACAAATTCATGAATTTCAGAATTGAAGTTTGATTTGTGAATAGAAAAGAACCTTTAATCAAATTGAAACTATTTAAATAGTCAAAAGAATGTTCTTTTCATTTAGTGAGTTTATTATTTCAGATTGCCCCAATGTCAGTGGAGTACACAAATGAGTATTTGCCCATCAAAACCTGGAGGTAAAAAGGTTCCTTGAGTGTGGGGAGGGCTAAATTTTCAGGCTGTGAAATGATCAAGAATGATATGAAATAATACTTTCTTATTTTGATTGTACCTCAGGGCTACCATGTCTGGACTGTAAAAATCCAGACAATCACAAGATGGCAGCAACTGGAAGGTTCTGAAACTCTTGCCATCTGGTGGTCCTCAGGATTTCTGCAGCCCAAATCTGGTAGTTCATACCCTCTGATCCTTTGTGACCTCCGTCAGAATGCCATACATTTGTTGAACTCAGATTTTCTGTATATCTGATAATCTCCTGACTGCTGCTGCTTTTTTCCACAGCTGAGGAGCAGTAATCTACCCTTGCTTACCTCTCTAAACCACAGCCTTACTGTACCAAGTCATCCTGAGCCTTTAATTCCCTTTTAGAGGCAGGCTAGAGTATAAAGTAAACGAAGACAAATTTGCAGCCTTCAACATTGCTAATTTGCTCTGATGTCAGAATATTTAAACAAATGAAGACCTGAGAATTATTTGATCAGGGCTGTTTTTAAGTGCAGCACTTGGCAAAATGGGTGAGGCTAGGAAGCTTCTGAAAAAAAATGACAGCTTTTCCAAGAGATACTTGCTGATGCTTTCCTTTTTCATCAATTGCATCCTCATTTTTTAAACCTCTTTGGTTACTCTGCTACTAGAATATGGTTTCCCACTAGATTTTATTCCCCCTGTAAAGTCTTATAATAGCTTTTCTCAGAGCTATTCTGTGTCTTCGGTGTCTTTTCATTTCTGATTCTGTAGAACACCAGGCAGCCCTGCCTTTTGTTCCAGTTCATTGGGGTGAATTTAAAATAATGCCTTCTGCTTAACCTAAAGTCCCACCGTTGCTATCTTTTTGCCCCGTCCTGTGTTCTTTGTCAGCCCAGTGTTCTCTATTGAGACCAGGAACATCTTCAGTGCCCCTTAATTTTATGCTTTGCAAACAGCCTTTCCTTGGGGATTGCACCTCAAAATCAGTGTGACTTGACTAGCGGTTTATATTTTGCGAACAAATAAATTATTCAGGCTGGCAGTAGAGATGAGAATCTAACACGTGCTCCCTCATATTGTCAGGAAAGCACTTTTGACAAGTAATGATGTTAGATCTGCTGCCTGTCAAAGATACACTCTTACAAGATGACTTAAAATGCCTGTAATCTCCCCTCCCACTGTCCCCCCCTCCCCTTCCCCCTCAGCAAGATTATTTCAGCCATTCCCTTCTCTGCATTCAACATGAGAAGGCAGGGTATAAAATAACAGTAAAATATTGGGCATAAGGTTGTGTTTTTCCCCCAGGTATTGGCTGTATTTATTTGTTTGCGCAAAAATAGACATCAAAGGAGCTGCATGGCCAAGTAGGTCTATTAATCTTTACTGTGCATCAGAGATTAAAATGATCCACAAGCAGTTTTCACAGGCTTTTTTTTTAATGATGTTTTTCTTTGGTGTTACATTTTGACTATGCTCGCATGGATAGAAGTAAGTGTGAGTTAACCAGCTGGCAACTTGCTTTAAAAAAGGAGGGAAATCACTGGGGTTTATCCGTTGTTCACACTTGCTCAATAATACATACTGGTGATGGATTGTCCTTCTGAGGGGTGCACTAGAGAGGGTTGGATCCTTGTGATTGCAGCATTTGATTATTGGTGTTTGTTCTCCCCCCTCCTTTCTCCCCCCCTTCCCTCCCTTTCCCTCAACATCCCCTTTCTCTCTCCAGCTGGTGTAAATGACTGCTGTGGCCTCAAAGACCTAGAGAACCTGCCCAGTCAGCTGAAGCCCCCTGTGGACAGCTGTCTCTCCCTTGCTCTCAGCTGATGGAAACTGCTAGTAGCCACTGAATGGGGGAGAGTGAAGTAAAACCACAGGACCAGCAGCTGCAGCTCCAGCGGTGGTGGCGGCGGCGGCAGCAGCAGCAAGCAAGAGCTCTATTGTTCCCAAGTCTTAAACAGTTTTCTTCCTTTCCAACTGAAATGCACAATAGCTGGAAAGCCATTTCCAGCCTCCCCGCCCTGTGAAGAAATCCTGTGACCGGAGGGGTGGGTGGGAGAAACCCTTCAGGCAACGGGTTCTCCATTGTGCTGCTGGTTTGAAGAGTGAGCAGGCTCCTGGCAGGCATGGAGATGGCAGAGCAGTATGTGGCTTTCCTTGGTAGTGTAGTGGTCTCAGCTCACCCAAGCAAGTGCCTGGAGATCCTTGCACTTCTCTGGTTTGCAATCTGGGTCGCTACGGCACAAAGTGAATTGGAAACTTCAGTATATTTGTGGAAGACAGGTAAGTAAATCAGGGAAGTGTGTGTGTGTGTGTGTATGCTGTCCTTTGGCTTATTCCTGAGGGTACCGGCTTATGCATGTTTCCTGGCAGGATAACGGGCTGCTTAAAGATCTGTTGTTTCCATAATCTTATAGAAAGAGAGGGACCATGGGATGTTTGAGAAGCAAGGGGAAAATGGGATCACAGCCTACAATTGTGGGCATTTTAAGAAGAGCCAGGAAAATTGCATACATGTGAAATGTGATTTGAAGTCTTTGTATTTTAGGAGTTGTGGATTCTGTAAAGTTAGGTGGGTGGGATGGGGTATATAGCATGTGCAGAAACTCATGATGGATTGAAAAAAATAATCCCTAGAACTGCCCACATTTCATAACTGAAAAATGTTCATGACAAAAATAAGCTAAGTGGATTTAATATCAAACCAGGCAGATGATTTTTCTGGATTAATAGTGTGTCTGGTTTCTTTTCTGGTTCTCAACTTTTTAATAAAAACCAGTGTTTATTTTACATACGAATCTCCTGCATGACTGTGTAACCTTTTAAATGGCAGCAAATGATGATGTATTTCTTAAAGTCATATAAACTACTTTGTGTCTCAAGACACACCAGCTGAGTGCAGACCTTAACGTTCAAAAAGATTGGCAGACTTGGAAAAAGAAAAATCAGCTAGTGTCTCCTAGAGTGCAAATTAAAAAAAAAAATCCACAAACAAACTGAAAGATAGTGGTACTCTTTTTGAAGATCTGTTCTTGAAATTTAGCAACAGCAGCAAAAATAGCCATATATTGCAATTTTAATCCTTTGCCTGGTTACTGAAAAGAAAAAAAACCCCAATGCATTTTGAAGGACTTATTCGCAATAGAGCTATGTTATTTGAAATGATACAAAGGTTGCTGAAATGTGTACAGTATGTGTGTGCTTGTGTATTTGAGGGACAAAGAGACAGAGTTAAATATATAGTTGCAACAATGCCTTGCATTTTAATGGTTACATCTATCCAGCTGTTCAAAGAAGAAAATGAAGATGATTCTGCTTCAATAGAAGTCAGGCTTTCCCAGTAAGAAATTTGAAAAGGGGTGGGTGGAAATCTGTTGTATTTTTTTTTTGGGGGGGAGGGATCTGGATTTTGAAAGATCAATGGTCTAGTGACCACAGTACAGATATAAAAGTGACCTTACATTATTTTCATTTATTGCACTATTGATTAATCTAAGAAAATGTCTACTGTCCATCAAAGTCAGGCATCACAGGTTAACACTTCATAAAGTGTATATAGTTAGTTATATCTACTTTTGTAGAGTTCCAAAGCTATACTACTAACACCTGTGAATTTTAAAGGAGCATTGATCCTTTGCCTGCACCACAACTGTGTTCTGTGGAATAAGTTTTTCCTTGCCTTTCTTTACTAATTGTTCAAAAATTCAGCGGTTGATATTAAATACAATAAATTGACAAATATTGGTTATCATTATACTGTAGTTAAGTTTATTCCAGTGATAATTGTTATCCATGTTGCAATATCTTATGCAATAAGTCAAGTGTATTGCAACATACATTTTGCTTCCTTAGAGAACGAGGAAACATTTGGGGATAGAAAGTAATTAATATTTCAGTTATAAATCTCTATTTATGTTGTGTACAACTTTTGTAAATTATACTGTTGAAATCTGCAGATTTTCCTACTGTCCCCTGCTCCACTTTATGGATTTTTTAAAAAATCTTCCTTGTATTCATTTCCATGTTTTGATTATTCAATCTGCATAGTTCTGCTCTGTCAATTGTTAGAAGATTGATCTTTGGGATTTTATGAAAATGAAGCACCAAAGCCTATATTCATACCAGGACACTGAACACCTATTCTATATAGATAGTCCTCAGCTTATAACCATTTGTTCAGTGACTGTTTTGGTGCTGAAAAAAAAGGACTTAAAATCTGTGTCCGAAGTTATGGCTATTGTGGTGTCTACATGGTCATGTCATCTAAATTTGAGCACTTAGCTGCACATCCATACTTACGACAACAGGAGCACTTTAACTTCCCCCATCCACCTATCTTCCTTCCATCTATGCTATTTTGGGCACCTTGTACCCTATCTTGTGGGGTTGCAAGTAGCCTAAGAATTGCATGACTCTAGATCTGCTTTTAACACTTGGGAAGCCTCAGCTGCCACCACCCACCTCACAAGCATTTGTTTGCCCAGTTGCCTTCTCTCCCTATTCCTACACCATTTTTCTTTCTTTATGTGCACAGCTACTGCAGCTGAAACAGAAATGCCTCACTACCTTTGCTGTTTACTTTTTGGACCTGAAGTCACCATCCTACCCTGGGTGCCCCAGCTTCTCTGGCTTCCCACAAATAGTTCCCCAGCCCACCAGGCAGCATACCTACAAAGCCCCAGTAAGTGCCAGCAAGCATTCATTCACCCATCTGCCTTCTCTCCCAATTCCTTGAAGCCGTCTTTCATTTTTTTGCATCCAACCATCCCAGCCAAAGCAGAAGCACTTTTTAGTCTTGCTATCTTGGATCCAGCTTTTCTGGCACGTTTCCTATACAAAGCTCCCTGCGCCTTTGGAATGCTGCGCTGCCTTTGTAAAGCTGTGCTGCTTTTTGAAAAACGTGTAAAGATAGTGCAGCTTTAGGAGGATGGTGTAGCATTCTGAAGGATCAGCGAGCCAAATATAAAAAAAAACGGGGTGGGTTAGAAAGATTTCTGCTTCAGGCTGGTTCAAAAAGCACTTCTGAGGTACTTCTACTTCAGCCTTGGAGGATGGGCACAAAAGGCAAAAAGTTGATGTGGTTAACTGAGAAAGAAGACAACTAGGTGAACAAATGCTTCTGGGGACTACTGGGTGGGCTGGGATAACTGAGGCTTCCCAGGGGCCTGGCAAGCAGTTCCAGAGTCACATACTTCTTTGACTGCCCCTCAAGGCAAAGTGCAAGGCAGCCAAAGGGGAGAGATAGGGTGATAAGTGAATGGAAGGAGTTCGAGGCTATCCTTTCTTTTACTGAGGCTTAGACTGGGAGTTGCTAAACTTGGAATAGCTTAGTTTGGGTTGGGTGCTCTCTTAATGACCTGTAATTTTCAGATATTGACTGTGATAGGGAATGCTACTGTCATAGGTACATGGTCACACAATGTCTTACTTTATAATCACACCAATTTATAACAGCAATCCTGTCCCCAGATTGTGGTATTAAGAGTCAAGGACTACCTATAACTCTTGCCAAAGTTGGAATGAAAAAAGTGCAAAACCTTCCCCTGCTTGAAGTGTTTTATCCACATCTCATATATAAAGTATATCTAGATCAACCATGTGAATATTCAATACCTTCCCTTGTTTTATGACTTCAGGATGGTTCATTGTAACAACATGCTAGGAAAATAGCCAAGAACACAGCATGGAGCACATGGTATAAATCTGACCTCATCAAGTTAAGCAGTATACTTCAGTAATGAAATTCCTTGTGTCAGGCTTCCAAAATATTAAACTGCTTTGTTGAACCACCATCTCACTCTAAGCCTCAGTCCACAATTTGAGGCCACCAAAAACTTTGAATATATTCCTTTCCTGATATTGTAATTTTTAATATGGAAGAAGAAAAAAAATAAAAAGCTTGTGGGAAGTAATATTAATTTAGATTATACTTTTTAAAAAAAAATCAAATCTAGTGTTCTTGCAAGCTTCAGATATCACTCTAACCTCTCCTACATGTCAGCCCTTCTTCCTCAGAAAATTGAGTGTTCATGTTTTTAAATAAAGCACAGTGAAGTATTACAGGATGTGACTGGAAATTATCAGCATTCTAGGTGATAATGCAAGTTATACAATCTGAAAGATGCTTATGTGGTGAAGGTCAAAGACTAGATACTGTATCTTGACTGATTTTGGCCTTCCACCCGTATACTAATATTTAATGTTAATATATACATATATTCAATGTTTGTTTTGGATAAGTATGCATGAGAATATCTTTCATATGATCTGCTACAAGTTATATGGATGACTATTGAAAGATTTAAAATAGTTGGGTTTTTTCTAAAAATGAAATAGATATTTCAAATACAAACAGCAATTATTCATCCAGTATAGGGACTGATAACTCATGGACTTCATGGACCTTTCTAATTAAGAGTGGGAGTGGTAGGCTATTTTCATTTCCACTTGTAAAATCTTCCCACCAATGGGGGAAAAACATGATTTAGAACTGTTTGGGCTGATTTGTAGTGAAAAAGACTCAGAGAGATCTTTGTCTACTACTACCTCCCATGACAAATCCAATCCCCTACCCAAACTCCCAAAAAATGCCCTTCTTGCTGACATCACTAAGCCATCAAAAAAATAAGCCAGGGGCCTCCAGCTTTGGTGGAGCAGTTTGTACCTCCAAGCAAACCACTTACTACTCATCCCTGATCTAACAAAATACTATTTTAAATGGTAAGAAATCAGGAGAGTAACTTATGCTTATGTGGCCATATTGTACATTTTATGTTCCTCATTTCATATGTTTGCATCATTGGCAACTCAACCCTGAGTTGTAGCTAAAGGGGTTTAGCAAGTCAAAATAAAACTTGGAAATGAAAGTTTCCTTGTTTGATTCTATAAACATGTCAGACCTGCCCCCATCTGATCCCTTGGAGTCAAGGGATCAAGGGAAAGAAGATCAAGGGATCAAGAAGTCAAGGAATCAGGAAAGACTCTTGACTCTATTTGATTAAAATAAAGGGTTCTTTTATTAAAGGTGTTGGTTGCAGTAAAGTCTGACTAGGTTCAAAAGATGCAAAAAGGTTCACCCACAGATCATCCCTCTCCCTATGACCAGTTCATTTCCAGCCAACGAGACCTCACCAAAATGTTTTGAGAACAGTGAGATGTTTGAGGGTATTCTGCATATTTTCTCAGTGTGCCTGGCCTTGGGATGCTGGTACAAACCAAATCCAGCTGCTCTGGTCTGTATCACCCGTCATTCCCCACTCCCAATTTCCCATCATGTATGCACAAAGCTTTATTGCCCTTTCCTCCTCCTCCCCTTCTAGCCTTTGATGACAGGATGCCTGTGAGGTGCCAAGCTGAACAGAGGTGACAAAACAAGAAAGTAACTTGATAAATTGAAAGAAATGTCCATACTCAGACTACAATGTGTATTGTTCCATTATTGGGTGCTACTGTTGTCCACTCTTGTATTGAAAACTAATGCTTACCCTTAGAACTGCTAAGAGTATTAGTAAAAAACAGGACCCTCTCATAGCATTAGTACTACTACTACTACTGGAACTGGAACACTCAGCATTGTTCCAGGGCGCTAGAGTCTAGAGGACCTTTAAATTCAGCGTCCTGTGTGACTTGAAAAGTAAAAATGTTCTTTTCTTCCTTTTCCTTCTCTTCCCATTGAAATTGTCACAGAATGAATGTTCAAAAGGAACATCATATGTTTGTAGTAAAAGCCCACTAGCACTGAAGCAGCCACAACCTCCCCAAATTTCATTCTCTTTGGAGTCATGGGTCCCAGATTTTGGATGTATTCTGTATGTCTGCACCATATCACCTACTTAAAGATTACACAAATAAGAGTTTTGACATTCATGGTGGTACAATTGCACATCCACTTGCTGACTTGGTATCAACATTGTCATTGGGATTTATTAATCAGTTCAATAAAAACTTCAGAACATGAGCTCAGCTCATAATGAGTAATATCAGCATACATGACTGGATAAGGGAGAAATACTATAGTTATGGAGATCAGCTTTACCAAAGATAGTATTAGCCCTCACTGAGGATACTGACAAATCTAAATGAGTTTAATTGATTCTTAATTACATAATTAATTGGGGGGCATGTGTTGAGCATAATGGATCCTGCTTGTCAACACAAAACTAAATTTGATGCTTTGATAATCTAGCTCATCTCACGTAGAAGGATAGCTGAATAAGTATACTATAGAATTGGGAAACAATGCAAAATTAGGAGAGAGATTCTACCCAACTCCATCATTTGTGAGGCGAAATAATATGTTCAGGCAGAAATTATTTGGTATCATAATTCTAGATGTTGAAAACTACTGATCTTGATTTACCCTAAAATTCTGCAGTAGTGAACCTGTATATGTATTAATGAAATAGTAATCTAGGGTAATCTCAAGAACCACATTTAAAAATCATGGAAAGGTTCAAGATTTTGGGGATCCCCTGAATGACATTTGTAAATCTGGATGTAATAATAAGAGGAGCCAGGTGCTAGACATCTAAATTTCAAAATTGCATTGCAATAAAATTGGTTGAGAAATGTCTTGGGGTTGCTGATAATGACAGTGCTGGTACTTAAATTCACTGTTCTTTAACTTGAGCAACAAGAAGAAAATGGGAAGGTTTGCAAACAAGCTGGGGGGGCAGGCGGGGCTGATTATCAGCGAATGATATTTAACTTCAGCAGTAGACAGTTGGAACAAAGGATGAGGCATGTGTCTGGCATGGTGGAGGCACTGTTTTCGGAGAGCTGGGGAGGGCCCAGCTGTGAGCTTATTGAAAACAGCAGCTGTTGTTGAGCTGACCATTTTAATATGCTGTGTGTATTATCTCTCTAGATCAGTATCAGACCATGTTGGACCCCTCTGTATGTTTTACATACATATTTATCAATGTAAATTTGACAAGTTATTGGGGAATGTGTGTATATAAATTTCATGGGAATCTTTCTCACCTGTTTAGCATGCTGTCAGAAGGTAGATACTGATTGGTTGTTTGAAAGACTCATACAAACTGATGCACATGGCATCAATATTTAAAGAACACTCATCTTCTGGAGTATGAGATTATAAAAAACCAGTTATCCACTAATATTTGCATGAAAAAGAATACAGTTGCCTGAATGATGGAAGGAAATGTGGGTGTTGAATACATGACAATGGCCCTTTAACAAATGTAAGCTTTATCCATTTTTTGCTATTACTACAAGTATTACAGTTGTAACCTATATAATAAGTACATAAAAGTGTACAATTACTATTACAGGAACTTTTATTAGATGCTTTCCATTTCAGAGTTTAATGCTGGATATGTGTTAATCCATAAGCAATTATAGTAATGGTTGAGAATCTATACTTCTGGCGTCTATTTCTTTATTCTTGTACCATGCACCATAATCCTTAGGAATTACCATTTAGATGTAAATGGATTAGGAGAAGGTGTCTTCCCTCTCTTCTCACGTTGATCCATAAAAGCCCTTTGCTCCTGTATCCTTTTTGCAAATGCTAGAGTTCTTAAAAGGCTAAGTAGTCTTTTGTGCCTCTTTGCCAGTCCCAATAATAATATGAATTGATCTTGATTTTTGTTAATGGACAAGCTGATTGCTTTTTATATGGTTTGCTCATCAGCCATCTAGTCACCTCATTTGCTCTAGCCCCTCTTTTGACTATTGAAAAGTTTCATCCAAAACATATACCTACATGTTTACCCTACTCTTCTATAGATTATTCTTCAATTTAAGCCACAGGGCCTGAATATAGGGCCCTCAGATGGATGACATGCCAGTGGCAAAATGCCACGATACCTGGTCAGGAAAAATGCTAGGCAGATGAATGCTGCTACATGCCTTTCTAAGGAGTCCCTGGAATCTAAGAGTAGCAGAGAGCTCAGCCAGTCAGGCACTTCCTTTGGGATTACAGAGCTAATGAAGGCCCTGAAGCAGAGAGAGCAGCCCTAAGGGCAGTGTGGGATTGGTTCAGTTTACTGCCACACTTACCTAGGGGAAATAATCTAATTAAAGGTAGTAGACAGCTGCAGCCTGTACTGATAAACCACTTTCCTTGACATAGCTGAATGGGAAGGCAGCAGCTTGCTCACTAGGGAGAAAAAAAGATTGTCATTATTGTTCATACTGTCACCACCACAAATAATAAAAAGGCACTGATGGATGAATGGACTGACATAGGACAGGTCTGACATAGGACAGTTCCCTTTCCCTTACTTGATATCCTTGAAATCTGAAGGTGGCTCTATGTCATATTATTGGTTCATCATCTTAAATCCCACTAGCCTAGGCAAATCATGCACTGTCTTTTTTGTATATTTGAGAAACCAAGAAATAAAAGGAAAAGAGCAGAGAGGGTGAGTGTGAATAAAAACCTCCCTTCTGTATCGTAGTGCTATTTTCTTTTCACGTGTCTAATTTCTCTCCATTGGCCCCACACAGTGCCTCCCCCACCCCTTGTTGAAATCTGATAACTGTGTGGACACCCAGAGATGTTGGGGGTGTCCAAAGGATGTGACTTTAAAAAGATGGAAACCATAGCAATGCAAATGAAGGGCTGTCTGTTTACATGGCATTTACATATCAAAACCAAGTAGAGCTTCAATTGTGCTGTTCATGACTGCAATTTTGACTTCTTTTACCACGAAGAGATCTCTGAATCATATGCAACACTTTTGGATTCAGTTCCAAAAAAAAAAACCTGCTGTGAATTCCCTAATACCACTTTGCAACATTTTAACTATTAATGACTTTTCCTGTATGCAACTGTATAATTCAGGATCTTATCTAAATTGTTGCACAATCATTAAGGGACACAATCTGGCAATTTTCTGAGGGAAAAACAATACAGCCATGTTTGCCATTGCATTTCTGTTTTTTTCCATCTCAACATAACCTATAGTCTTACAATTCCTGTGGGTATCATATACTATCCAGGCCAAATTCTAAACTTGCAAAAAATCAGTCATCTGTACATATTGATTCTGTAGTTTCATATCTGAATTAAATATAAACTTGGAAGCCAGAAAGGTGAGATTTAACAAAGACAGTATATTCTCCATTCTTTCCAAATAGAGGTGGTTTTTTTTATAATTTAGCTCAGATAACTAGGGATACAGCTGAATAAAACTGAGAGAAAATAGTTTAAGTATGGGAAAAGATGATGAATAATAGCTACCAAATGCACTATGCCACTCCAGTCTATTTCTTCAAAAAATAGCCACCTAATACTGTCATTGGTACCATCTAATTGAGGTTTATGGGGAAAAAAGATTGTTCCCATTATTTGATTAATTTTCCTCCCGAAGAGCCTCTTTTATTACTTAAAAATGTCATAGATAATTTATCATTCTGCAGTGAAAAAGACCTGGGAAAAAATAATAAAGATTTAAAATGGATGAATCTCGTTAGGAAGAAGATATTGATGATTTATTTGAATGAAATGAGGGAAAATGTTAACAGGATATAAACCCTTTCCTAGAATCAACCAAAATATTACATAAGAGCATTCTGATTTTGTTAGGGTTGTTTGTAGGCTGAATATTGTTTTATTAAAAAAACACAAGGAAATTTAAAGAAGCAATAATAAAAAGGTCCCATTTGACAACTTGGTAGTGGAGCCAGAACATAATTTCAGAAATTTAGAATGAAAAAAGAAATGTTGCTTTCAGAATTCATCAGATTGTACATATGTCCCTGTCACAAGTTTGTATTATCTTTCCTTTTTCCTGAATAAGTTCGTTCTTCTTTACTAAGAATTAAATGCTACTAACTGGCAGCTTTATTGAATATTCTGCTTTAGTTTTCTTCAGGGAGTTAATATTATAATTTCATGGAATTTAAAAATGTTTTTAATGGATGCAGTTTAGTTCTTCCTCCAGGCATGAATCTGGATGTCATGTTCCAGGGAAGTGACACATCAAAATAGTTGCCCCTTCATTATCTTTCTTGAGTGATTTGTCTGTTAACGCAGTGATATTTCCATAAAACAGCAGCTAAATGGTGTTGGGCTGAAGCAACTGAATTACAGAATTAAAAGATATGGGGAAAATTGAGAGTGCTTTAAAGAACTTAATGCAACTTGAGTTTCAAAATAGATGATGCATGATGGCATTTCAGAATGATGGAAATTTTTTGGAATGAAAGCAATTGTTGATACTGGGAAGTTTATAAAATGTAAACTTGCTATTTGTAAACATACCAAGACTGGATTGCAATATAGTATGGTTGTCAAAAAGTGATTGCCTTTTATTACAATAATTGTGATGTTTTAAAAGGAAAGATATTGTTTTATGTACACAGCATATTTGTTACTCTATAAAGTTTCCAACTAATCAATCATCAGTCAATTTCTTTATTTTAATTTTTACTCACCATAAGGTAAAGCCTAAAAAATACAAAATTGGGTGCTAAATTAACAGCCTACTGCTTTAAAGTAATCAATATCTATAAACTGTGTGGACAATAATTACAAGGGTTAATGGTAACATAATAGCATGGAAACTATATGTATAATTTTAAACTATTAAGATCTTTTACACAATATTTAAAGTAACTCTAAAAGCTATACACTGTAATAAAAATGTAACAAAGGTGGCATTCTATCCCATCTACAAAACTGGAAAGGCAAGCTATATTATAAATGATTAACCTAATATAAAAGAATTGAAGCCAAAATACAGTAATAGGTTGTGTCAAATCAGATTAGTACTTACTATCCATCAGTTCCATTGAATTTTACACACTGCTACACAGAACTTTATCACATTGTAGTTTATGGCAGGATCATTGTCACAAATTAAGAGAGAAACATATAACTGATCCGTATAGCCTCGCAGTCTATAGAGTAAAGGGAGAATAAGAATGTTGTAAATGGCCATGTAGAATAAGCCATAGAGAAGGACATGTTCAGTGGTTTCAATTTGTCCATCATCCACAAAGAGACAGGTACCCCAGGAAGAATATCTCACTCTACCTCCCAGGTAGCCCCTGTAACAGGAAAGCTAGCACTGAACCAAGGTGAAAGCATAAAAGTAAGCACTTCCAGTTGCATAAGACAAGTTGCAGGTTTTACTGGATACATGAGGCTTTCATTAATGAGAAAATCCAGTATTTTACATTAATCCCTTATAGGGTATTTTCTTAACTAAATGTTGGCTTTCAAGAAAAGGAAGAACATTACCTGATGATCTTCACCAGCTTCAGGGTAGAATAGAACAGTTTAAGCCTGCCAGTTTTTTTCCTTGCTTTTAAGTATCATCATATCTTCTCTTGCCTTGCCTATGGTGAATTTGAATTCAGTTAATTGGGTTCAGATGCAGAATCCCACTTTCCTCCTCTTCTCCCTTGCCTTTATTATACTTCCAAAGAGGTATTTTATATGTGCTTCCAAGGAATAAAGCCAAGAATACAGATAATTGGGTTCTGAAAGGAAAGCTGAAACTCAAATGTCTTGAGTTAAAGCTGTGGGATCTTGATCATACCCTTGTCTGGAAGCAAGGATTGCTGTTCATGTGGGTGCTGAATGCTGCATTTTTGGCAGGAGTGTGCACATTCAAAACAACGGCATCATTACATACAATCACAGCTAGATCAGGCTGTTTATGAGAAGTTGATTGCACAGTTCTCAATTTACTGGTGCTGGATTTACTGAAATAGATTCATTAGATCTAAATTAATGTATTTTTAGCTCCATGAACTGACTAAATTCCCAGTGGGTAGATTTCCAATGCATAAATGATAATATTGTTTACTGTTTGAGAAAGTATCATTACAGGGCTGTGTTGTGCTTTGGATTCAAAAGCAAAAAAAGATGTGCAGAGGCCTGATCCCAAGATAGCATAGAACTGTTTTAAGTAGTTGAAGTTAAGAACTCTGAGTTTCTCATCCAACATTAGACTGAGTGGGGGGTAGACAACAGATGGGAAATTTGTGGCCACCTAGATCAGACATGTCAAACTCGTGACATCACGTGACGTTGCACAATGTATTGGGACTGTTTTGCCATTGTTGGCAATGGGGTGGGCACGGCTTCCATGTGACGCATCTGGCCCATGGACCGGCAGTTTGACACCCCTGCTCTAGATGATGATAAAATATAACTCGTAGCAACTGTAGCCAGCTTGGCCAGTGGCCAAGAATTGTAGTGCAGCAACCCCTGAAGAGCCACAGGTTTCCTATAGTTGGGATGGACTGATGCATTTTTTTCTGTTAGGTGACATGCTAAATTCATGCTAAATATGTGTCAAAACCAAAGTCAGTTAAACTTATGAGAAGAATCAACAGTTGATAGCGGATGAGACCAGAACTAAAGTTGGAAGGAAACTTCAGAACTGTTGAATTCTTTCTATTTATTGTCTAGATCCTTCACACATCCATTACCATAAAAGGGAGTAATTACAGAGAAGAGATCCAGAGTACAATTATAGACAGTGCTGCTTGATGCAGAAATGAAGCTGCAAAATTAAGTTTGAGAGTCATATATTCAAATTCCCCTTCATAAATTTACATCATCTATAGTTTTGTAATTTATGACCCCTTTCAACTCCCCCATACTTAATTCAAAGATTTGGGGAAATGATTATCATTCAGAAAGGTACTGAACAGGTATAGCACATTGATAAGAATAAGATCAGACACAGTGACATAGTGTGCACAGATGTTCAGATCTCTGCGTGTCTTGCATTAGACAAGAACAAAACAGTTTTGGGGTGTCCTTCAGAACAGCATATAATGTCTTTCAATGTGCGCTTTCCATATTAAAGATGAAAATTGCAAGATTGCATTTTATACAAGCATGTTGACAATTTAGTTGGCCTGTACTGATAAGCATATGTAATTATAATCAATGAGTGTCTTTCCTGCTGATGTACTCTAAAACATTGACCTTGTACTGTAGATAAATAATAAAAGGGATTCTTCTGGAATCTTTCTGCAGGCTGTGTCTGGCTTCCTATTTCAAAGAAATGGCAAATAATATAATTTAGATAATTACTGAAAATGAATAAACATGTTCTATTGTTTTTTCTTATTACAGGCACAAGCTATATGAGGGTATTTGGTTGTAGAAAAACACACAAACGTATTCACACACACACACACATATGTAGATCAACCAAATGCATTTGCATTTCTCCCTTTCCCAGTGATTTACAAGGTTCATTAGGATGAAGACGATACAACTTCCTACTTCTTGTCCATATAGTATAAAACCAGTGCTTTCCCAGTTAGTGGCATCAGAATATGAGCCATGCTGAGTAGCATCATTCAGAACAGAGAAGCTACATTCCTCTTGAAACAAGATTTCTGGTTTCCACAACAGACTTATTGGAGGGTGCAGAGTGACATTACTAGTGAGGTATTAGAGTGATATGGCAGCAGGACTCCATTAATGCTCCCTTGAAATCCACGTTTAGTGATAAGGACAAAGAGATCTCCTGCACTGGGGTGGCTTTGATGTTCAAAAGTTACCCTCTCCTTTCCCAAGCCCACACTTGCTCAACTGCCACTGTTGGCTTTCTGTGGGTTAAAGCTGATTAGTGCTAAATAAAACTAGTGCTATGTTACAGAAAGCCACTGACTTAAGTTGCTGAGCCAGATGGATGAAAGATAGCAAAGTGTGCAATCATGTTAATCAGTGGGAAAGCACATGCCATATGAATATACTGTTACACTCTTAAATCTCTTTCCTCATGATGCTTGTCCACAATTGAATGTTTAAATCATTGATTTAACTTGTACGTTAAGATAAAGTTTTACAGTACCTAGCTAAACCATAAAACTTTGCTTCTTGTCCTTTCTCGTTCAACAGGAGCATGAAGTTTATGCTTTAATTTTGTGTTGTATTGCAAATGTACAGCTAATGAAAATGTAGGCATCATTTTTCAACTCTTGTTGCCCTTACCAAACTTCCTAATAAATTGATTGTCTAGTTTTAAATGGTGGACATCAGCTTTTGAATGGGTTTCTCTTTTAGAATAGGTTATAAATCAACAATAAGTCAGATGTCTTTATACTCTCAGGAATAACAAATGTATCATTTTGTGTTGGTGTTCCTGAACAATAACAAAAAGCACTTCACAAGAGCAGATTCTTCTGGTTTAATGCCAGGCTGATACAGCAGTTGCTTGTTGCTGATGCCATGTACTGATTAAAAACAAAACAGAAAAAGTGTGGCTTGATGCCATCAGTGCAGTGATATCACAATCCAAGTTTCCAACCTGGAAGTTGAACAAAATGACTGAAATGGCTTGCTAACTTGATTAAAGCAGTTGAACCATGACAAAAATGAAAGAACCCTCGTGTTATGCACCTGACAAATCAACATTTGATCTTCCTTCTATACCACAGGCAATTCAATAGGTCCTCCATCCCATCTGCCCTGCTTGTAATACAAATGTCAGGCCTACCTTAGATTTTTTCTATAGCATCTCAAGTTAATCTGAAAAAAACCCCTGTAAACCTAGTCATGAATGTCAAACAGCAATGGGTACAGTTGAAACTGATATATTTTCAGATATGCCACTTTTATATTGGCAGATAAATTATGTGGAATAATGAATAGAAATGCAATAGATCATTTATGATCTTTTAGATTGATTTTTTTCAGTTACCCCATAGAACCCCGTGGTATGTTTACTGGGTAAAGTCCCAACAGAAACAAAAGGTGACCAGTTGTATATTTCAAAACTTCCAATGAAAATGTTTATTTAAAGCAACATTGTGATGATGAATCTCAAATTCAGGTATGGTTATTAAAATCTAAATGTGATAGATAGTGCTTAACAGGTAAATAAAGATGTTTTAAAATTATATATAGTATTTAGAATAATTAGAACCATATAGGGTAATCCTCAATTTACAAAAGTTCATTTAGTGAATGTTCAAAGTTACAACAGCATTGAAAAAAGTGACTTATGACTGTTTTTCATACTTATGACAGTTGCAACAGCCTCAAGGTCACATGATCAAAATGTGGATGCTTGACAATGGGCTCATACTGTAATTATGACTGTTGCAGTGGCTTGGGGTTATGTGATCCCTTTTTGTGTTCTTCTGACAAGCAAAATCAATGGGGAAGCCAGATTCACTTTTCAACTATGTTAGTATCTTAACAACTGCAGTGATTCATTTAACAACTCTGGCAAGAATGGTTGTAAAATGGGCCAAAATTCACTTAACAAATGTTTCCCTTATGGCTCCAATGGGGTTATAAATCAAGGATTTACCACAATGTGCTTAAAGAATTTCTGGAATTCTTTCAATCTGGAACTTGAAGGTTTTAATGAAATGTCTAAATCCTAACACAAGTCAAAGAGGCTGTCCATGGAAAATTATTGATTTACCTGTGCTTATTTATCTATTTACCTATGCTTTCTCATTGTATTTATCAGAGGAAAAAAGCCTGCTTTACCATTTATGGTAAATGTAAGATAAATTACACAATTTCAAATGAATTTTTTGGCATATCCTTTTCATAATATTCAGAATCTTAACATTCATTTGAAAAAAATAAATAAAGGTGTTGCTGAAATTCAGTTTATCAATATATAAATGATACTATAGAAATAATTTAAAAAGCTATAATCTCCATTTTCACTGGGAAATTAAAAATAAAAGAAATATTGGGATGAACTTTTAGATATTTTTTTTTAAAAAAAATCTCGGTGTACCTTCTGGATAGCTTGATCTAGATAGGTTTATTTATTTATCATTTTTCCCCCGATTGATCAGGTAAACATTAATATCCCAATGACTAGCAAAAATCCTTTGAGTCATAATGTCTTTATGTGCACCAGATATAATAAACTAGTAATCACAGGATGTGGCAAGAGTGTGGAATCTATGCCTGGTTCTGGTACCCTGGATTTATGCAAACAAAGAAGAGATTATTTCCTTGAAACCATCTTCTGTCTTGAGACATTGCAGGGTTTCCCCCCCCCTCTTTTTCTACATTGTATTTATTACTTTCTCCTTCATGGATTACTGCCTTGCCATGGTGAAGGGGTTTGCGTAATTCAATGAAGCTATGAGCTGTGCCATGCAGGGCCACCCAAGATGGACAGGTCATAGCAGAGAGTTCTGACAAAACATGATCCACTGGAGAAGGAAATGGCAAACCACTCCAGTATCTTTGCCATGAAAACCCTATGGACAGTACCAAAAGGCAAAATGATATGATGCTGGAAGATGAGCCCCTCAGGTCAGAAGGTGTCCAGTATGCTACTGGGGAAGAGCAGAGGGCTAGTACTAGTAGCACCAGAAAGAATGAAGCGACTGGGCCAAAGCCGAAAGGACGCTTAGCTGTGGATGTATCTGGTGGTGAAAGGAAAGTCCGATGTTGTAAAGATTTTTTTTTCCATAGGGACCTGGAGTGTAAGATCCATGAATCAAGTGTATAATCCTTTCTCCTTTGTATACTGCTGTATGTCTTATTGGTGCGGTTTATATAATAATGGAAATGCCATTACAAGATTCAAATCATCTCAGTTTACAGGGACAAAACTGTGAAACAGGGATGTAGTTTTGTTCTTGTATCATTTTGGAACTGAAGTATGAATATGAGCTTTTGTGTAATTTGTTTTGAAAGATGAGAATAAAAATAAGTAATTGGATCTGGTACAAATTAGTTATATTGGCTTTGAAAGACATCACCTGTGAGCAGACTTTAACACTTGGATGCATTACTTTCAATAAGTGAAAAGTTGATAATTAAAACGGATCATTAAATTCCATCAGTTCAATGAGAAATTATCTTTTTCTTGATAAAGATATAGTATTTTTTATTCTTGTATACAGAATGTAATGTTTTAATTATCTAAATGTTAATTGGATTTCCTCCCTATTTTTAAAAATGTGTTGTAAAATGTCTCTAGAATTAACTAGTTTTTAGAGGGGGGACGGGAATTAAATCCCAACCAAAATAAATATAAACTTCTATAAAAACTGAAGACAATTATACAGATCTCTTTCCATTTTTTAGGCTGGATAATTTGTTCATGCAAGACAGAAATAAGCATTAGGTTCGTTCCTGGTTTCCTGGTAAAATAGTTAAGGCTGTTCATAATGAACATGATTTGAATTAGCTTCATTTGAATGAAACATGACCATTTATAAAATAGCTCCCTTTCTGTACTGTACATTTTATTTATGAGGCAAGTTTCAAGGCCATTAAATGAGAGGGTTTATCTTTCATATCCTAATGCTCAGCAAACAAAGTAGACTTGGTCTTAAAGAGGGCTTCAACTGATGTGCCCTGGCTGGTTTATTCTGTAACTAATGCAAGTAGCTGTAGCTGATCAGGATAATTAGCACTAAGTAAACATCGGTTTCCTAGTGCATCCAGGAAAGCAGTTTTCATTAACCTTGTGCTTTTCAGGGGTATTCCATGGTTAGCAGCACCAAAGGTGAGGAAATCTAGCATATCTAGCATATGTGAAAAACACCCAGGTGGGAAAGGCTGTAAAATAAGACATTGTGGAAAGTTTTCAAATAGTAACTGGCAGCCACTTGATCAGGGGTGTCAAACTTTCAACATCACGTGACGTGTCGTGACGCATCGTGACTTTTTCTCCATTGCCGGAGTTTGGGTGGGCACAGTTTCGGCATGACGCATCTGGCCTGCAGGCTGGCATTTTGACACCTCTGCACTTGATGGAAGAAACTCTGTGTAAGATAGTAGGGCTGGTGGTGAATATCATGAATGTTGTGTGCTCATACCAACTCTGTCCAGAGGTTCTTATAAGAAAACTTTGTTTAATGAGTCACCACAACCCAGGGTGATATCTCATATTTTTAGCAGTCATGTAGTACAGATATTACAGCCCAAATGCATGTGGCTAGCTTTATTGTATTGGAGCTATCTCTGAGAAATCCATGGATGAACACTGGTCTTAACTGGGAAATTCATTTTTGTCTTTGCCCTGTGAACTTCTGTTAAACTTAAACAAAACTAAAAACCTATCAGATTAAGTATGAGACCTTTTCAGAGTTCTGCTGTATTGTTGATCAGGTCCTGTATCAATTAGGGCCTTAATAAATAAAGCAGCTGATACTAGAAATAAAAATAAAGTATCTAAAACACATTTGACTGCTGATGATTTTGTGGACATCAGCAGCTTTTTGGTCTGATATTTCTGTACAGTATTGTTCTTACCATTGAGTGATACATGCAGGGCTTTTTTTTGTCACAGAATGCCCAGAACGGAGTTCCAGCACCTTTCTTTGGATGGAACCTTGTAGGGTAGGCAAGGCGGGTTGTATGACTTGTGTGAGTTCCGGCACCTTTTTTTTTTTAACAACAAAAAGCCCTGGATACATGTAAGATATAGAACAAATGTATTGGGGAAAAAACAAGGATTAGATCCAAGACTATTTTTCTCTGTGCATTTTTCTCACCAAGGAGCCTTGGTGGAGCAGTGGGCTAATGCCTCCTTAAGTAACACCAGCTGCCTGCAATTTGTGCAGGTTCGCATCCCACCAGACTCAAGGTTGACTCAGCCTTCCATCCTTCCGAGGTAGGTAAAATGAGGACCCAGATTGTTGGGGGCAATAAGCTGACTTTGTAATAATGCCGCTGGGGGGGGGGCGAAAGCCCTAATAAGCAGGCATATACATAGAATGAAGGCTATTGCTAAGCACATTGGTTTGTGCTTAAATTGTAAGCCGCCCTGAGTCTTCAGAGAAGGGCGGGATATAAATGGGATTAAAATAAAAAATAAAAAATTAATTCTCTTCAGCATGTAGAAAGCTTGTTTTATACTTTGTACAAAGAAGCTCTATCAGAAAACTGAAATAAATATTGGTTTTATGCTTTAGAAAAAAACTACACAAATTAGTACAGTGTAAACTGTATGGCTAAGCATGCATTCTGTCTTCTCCATATGTTGTGTACTCCATACCCATAATCCTTTGAAAATGTTTATAATAGCTGGAGCTTGAATTTAAAGGATGCAGCAGAAATTAGTTATTCATCCAACAAGTTTTTTTTGTTGTTGTTAAGGCACAACTTTATGGATCTGACCTCTAATTAAAACCAAAATATAGTGCTGCACTTGATATACACAGTCCAATATGAAGGTTTTGGAATTTCATTTTGCTCTGCTATGTGTTTGTGTTCCTTACTTCTCTCCTTAAGAGAATTCATATTGATTCTGCTAAATAACATATTTTGAAAATCTGCAATTCTCAGCATTATTGTATTGGTTGGGTTGGGTAGCAAATTGGTTTTTGTAGACAGGTTTCCACTAATTTTCTCTGAGAGTCTCTATAATATATTTAAATTTGATGAACGGAAATTGTGGTCAGCTGGATCTCACATATGGTTATTCATGGAGATTCATTAGCAAGTGCTCCAGACAGAATAATTGATTACATAAGTTGTTTTAAACCATGGGGAATGTATCTGAACTTTCAAATTTGATCCCCTGCTCTAATTTTTAAATAGATACATTTCTTTATTTGTACTAAAAATCATCAAAATATATAAAGTTGAAATAACCCAGAGTATTTATACCACCTTTAAAAAAATTATTCAAGAAGCAGTTCTACATAGTTAATTCTTCCTTCTGTTGCTTCCAATTTGGTATCCATATTCATTGACATGAGTGACGGCCTTGCAAACTCATTAGAAGAGCTGTTGACATTGTTTGTGGCTCATTGTTACACTGCTCATTTGATAGGCTAATCATTTGCATTAAACATATGCATTCAGAGAGAGAAGCCTCCCTCACCTATCAGTGGTGGATATGACATAAGATAAATTGTACAGGTTCAGCTGAATTTCTTTGGCATATCATATTCATATTATTCAGAATCTTAAAATTCATTTGAGAAAACAAAGCCCTTGCTGAATAAGGTTCTCAGTTAAAGTTCCCAGATAGAATAAAATAAAATAAAATAGCTACTTTAGTCTAGTGGTTAAAGCACTAGGCTAAAAATAGGAAACTAAGATCTAGTCCCTACTTAGACATAAAAGCCAGCTGGATAACTGAGCTAGTCACTTTCTTTCAACCCAACTCACCTTATAGAATTGTAGTTGTTAGGAAAATAGGAGGAGTAAGGAGTATTAGAGATGTCCACTGTGTTTAATAAAAACAAAATAAAAGAAATCTTTAAAAAAGCTTAATTTTTGTCAAAAAGAAATATTGGGATGAGAATTTTTAGTCAAGGACTAATTTTTTAAAAAAAATCTCAGTGAAACTTCTGAAATAGCTTATGTAGATATGTTTATTTGTTAAAAACACTTGGCAAATAAATATAGACATAAGGAAATCAGTGTATAAAGTCTAAATTACTGGACAATCTACCTCAAAGGAATGATAGTTTCTTTTTTTAATGGATTATCTTGTGTATCTGGTACTATTGTATATATGTGTTGTATTTCCTTTTGTTATAATGATTGTGTACTTTGAATGTTAACATTGGACAGGTCCTGTATAGTGGTATTTTTTTTAAAAAAATAACATAGTCCAGACTGAAAATAACATTAAAGGACATATTAAACTTTTTGGAAAGTGCTTTCTAATTTGTTGGCTTGCTTTCATATGGTATACCATGAAAAACAACAACTAATAATAATAATAATAATAATTTTATTTATATACCGCCCTTCTCCCGGAGGACTCAGGGCAGTGAACAGAGCAACCATATAAAAATACAAAAAATACAAAAGTTAAAAAAGAATTAAACATATGCCCAAGCTAAAAAACAGTAAATACATATATTAAAATGACAATAAAAACCCAACCCATCCCCCATCAGGCCAAGCCGGCTTGTTCAAATAAATGCGTCTTCAGATTGCGCCGGAAGGAGCGAAGGTCGGGCACCATCCGGAGCTCCACCGGCAACCGATTCCATAAATCCGGGGCGCCCACAGAGAAGGACCTCCCCCTGGGGGCCACCAAATGACATTCTCTGATCGGTGGCACCCTGAGGAGGCCCTCTCTGTGGGAACGCACAGGGCGGAGGGAAGTTGATGCCGGTAGCAGGTGCTCCCTAAGGTACTCCGGACCCATGCCATGTAGGGCCTTGAACACCATTACCAGTACCTTGAATCTCACCCGGAAGACAACTGGCAGCCAATGCAGCTCACGGACCAGAGGTGTAACATGGGAGTATCGGGAGACTCCCAACACAACTCTCGCGGCTGCATTCTGTACCAGTTGGAGCCTCCGAGTGGTCCTCAAGGGCAGCCCCATGTAGAGAGCCCCATGTAGAGAGCACTACTAATGTAAATGAAATAATAATGCAACTCATTAATTAGAAATAATTTTTGAAAATATTGGTGTGTCTCATATTATTCTGGAATTAATTTGAACATAATTAGTTGGAATAATAATTTGAACATAATAAAAGTAAACTAGTCACATTGTGATACTTCAGTAATGTTGTATAACTTCTTTCTATGATTATTAATCAAAAAATGTACTCTCTAGTTGGAATATGGTAGTCAGTATTGATAAGCAAAATATTGGAAGCATTCATCAAGTAGAAATTGTAAAAAAGTCCAGATATGTACATAGAAATGTTTAAGAAACTCTTATATTCTCATACCAATTAAACAGAAAATTTAAGAAATCAAGATCTAGTTTCTTTATAGCAAGTATCTGTTAATATTAATATATTTTGTTTTCTACTATAGCTTTACATGATTATCTAATAATCACGGGTGAGCTGACTATAATTTACTCTTAGTCAGTTGCTCACACTCTGCAGAAATACTATTCAGTTTGTCCAGGTGCTTCACAACATTTCACCTGAGTCTTTCCATCTTGTAGAAGCTCATTGGTAGGGTTAGATATGAAACACAGCACTTTTGCTTTTTAAAAGCAGAGAGAATTTCATATATAGATTTTATCAAATTTGAAGCTTTTCATTGAAGCTGTTTACCGTTCTGTGTGCTTACTACTACTTTGTTACTTCTTTTACCACTTCGGGTATTGAGAAAGATGCAAACTTCTGGTTCTTATTTTTCTGGTGGCCTCAACCATTGTTATTAGATGCTGTTGTAATGTGTCTTTGCTATTGTTTCTCTTCTGCATTTGCCTCTGTTCTTTGATCTTTTCTTCTTTGTAGGATTCCGTGCCTCGTACAGTACGGAATCCCAAGACATTCTCTCCAGGTGAATAAACCATTTTATTTACTGTTTTTGTATGTAGTTTAAGTTTGATTCTATGCTAATTCTTATGATCTCATTTCTGATTTTATCTCTCTTGGTCATTCCAGCAGCTTTCCTCAGACATCTCATGCTTGTTAATATCAGCATCAAATACATAACATCAAATTCTTATTAATGATAAATTGTGTTTGATAATATTTCTCTTTAACTTGATATTCTAAGTTGTTGAGTTATACTAAATTTTAACCTTTTTGAAAGTGTATCTGGAAAGTCAGTGAGAGAATTTGATTACAAAAGAAAACTCATTTGTATATTTCTTTCTCATCTCTCAGAATCCACATAGTAGAAGCAAATACATAGAGAAAAGTAAGACGGTTTGGCTTTAAGTTCCTGAATATACCAGGTTGTAAGTTAATATATTTTTGTGACAAATATGTACACTTGGAAAATGCCACAGTATATTGTGGTGGCAAGTACTTTTACACACACACACACACACACACACACACACACACACACACACACACACACATTTCATCCTAGAACAATTTTCTGTCTATATGCTTCAGACAAAAGAGTGGTATTGTACACCTAAATACTTGGCTTGTATTTAGGAAGTGATAAAGATGCCTAATGCAATAGAAAGCCACTATAATTGCTTAGACATTTACTTAAGACAGACAAATCATAGTATAGCTAATGCATCAATTATATATTTATACAGTAGCTATTAGTTTAATGAGAACATGTTTTTTAAAGAAAACCATTTTTGCTAGTTTCTTATCTTTCAGCATAGAATTAAATTATACATTTAGTAAGTTAAATTAGTGACAATACATCCTATTGCATCTCAATAATGTGATACTATTTTCAAAATTACTTTATGGCATGCAGACATTATAGCTAAATGAGTTAAACATAATTTTATGCAGGTTTAATGATTTCTGCTGTCCACTTCTCTCATCAACACACTAATTATACAACTACCTGATAGATTATCAGTTACTCAGCAGATGGGAAAACTGTCAGTTATTAAATGTGCTGAGTTTTTGTTTTTGTTTTGTTTCTTTTAATTTCAGGGACCAAACTGAGGTAAGGCAGATGGATTCACTCCTACAAACAAAATGGCATTTAGTGTTCTCTCCTTATCCTTTGGTGCTATGAAAGCTGTGATACATATAGAACTAATTTGGAAGTTTGTAATGAAAGAACACTTAAGATGAAAATAAAAACTAAATTCTTGTACCATTAGAACAGACATGTCAAACACAAGGCCCGGGGGCTAGATCTGGCCCGCGAAGTGGTTTCATGTGGCCCGCGAAGCCATCCTGGAAACAGTGAGAGAACGGCCCTCACTGCCTTGGCCCTGGCCCAGAGACCCTCCTCCTGCCAGAAACCCTCAGATCTGTCCCACTCCTGCCCAGGCCCCCATAGGCACCCTTGATGCGAACGATGTAGAGCTGGCCACACCCACCCAGTAGGCCATATGTACTCTGGCCATGCCCACCCAATAGGCCACGCCCACCCAGGCCATACCCACCCGGCCCCCTGAGGGCAACTGCAAAGCTGATGCGGCCCTCAATGAAATTGAGTTTGACACCCCTGGAGAACTTCAGTCAACCTCAGTTTTATGATTACTGATAAATAAGGAATTAAGATAATTGTATAGCCATCTTTGGTGGGTCTGTGTAGCAATTCCTTCAGATTGTCTTTACTGCATTGGTTATTTAAAATGCTACATTTATTTTCTAAATAAATAAATTTATGCAAAAGGTAGACAATCTTCAATTTACAGGAAATGTGAAACAGAAAAAGAAACCTCAACTACATCCACTTCTGATATTCAGGAAATGTAAGACATCCATATTTTAAAATAAATTATTCAGATGAGAAAAATTCCCTTTTCTATAGTAAATGCAGCATTTATACTGCAACAGTATTTGAGTCAGCAACCAATGATTAACAGTCATGATATATACTATGTAAAGCAGAAGGAAAATAACACATACGCAGTTCACCAAAATAAAATTTTCTCTGTAGTGTACAAAACAAAAGTGTAGATCTGCAACTATGAGGAGCCTTCTGTCAGATCAAATGTGCAGGTGCTTCTTTCATCATTTATCCAATCTAGTGTTAAACCAATAGCAGCAGGAATATTTATGTCCCTGAATGCTATGATACTACTGTAGCTACTCTTGGAAAAGTCTGAAAGAAACTACAACCCAATCACAGGACACAAAACAGACCAATCAGAGTGCAAACAGAACATTGAAAACTGTGGTTCAGGATGGTGAAGTTTCAAGGTTAAAATGTGTAAGAGATTTCTGGGCTGACTCCAAGGCTAAGAAACAAATGTAGGAGCATCTCAGAATGTTAAAAGCAACAAGCAGATGGATACTGTAGGTCAATCGTATCTGGTCAAAGGTTAGTTAGGCCTTGTTCTAGGAAAAAAGAGGTTCAACTGGCTCTCAGAAACCCCACCAAAATAAAATCACTGATAAATCAATGCTCTACATTAGCTTATTCAATTCCAAGATTCTCTGTGTTAACCCTCATGGTGGGATTCAGCTGGTTCGCATCACTTCGGCTAATTTTTTGTTGCCCAGGTCCAGAATGGACTTCCGGAAGTGGCATCTACACAGAGAACCAGTTGGTCACCTATTTGAATCCCAACACTGGTTAACCCCTTACCTTGACAATAAATCAAACTAATGAAAACATAGTGAATTTTTGGAGCTTATACTCTGTTCTTAGAGTGTTGGCAAAATGATTCCATTTCATCAACTGTCATGTCCATAATCTGGCCCTTATTAAACAGGTCCTTAAGGCCCACATTTATTCCACCTTCAGGAATTTGCCTTTAATTCACTTAAGCCTTTTCATAAGGGCAGTGTGATGGCTCAGTGGTTAAGTTGCTGGACTTGTCCACTGGAAAGCCAGCAGCCCAGGTTTGAGCCCGACTTGAGTGTGACATGATGGGGTGAGCTCCAGTCCTTGTCCCAGTTCCTGCCAATCTAGTAGTTTGAAAGCATGCGAAAGCAAGTAGATAAATAGATAACACTTTGGTAGGAAGGTAACAGTGCTCCATGATGTCATGTTGGCCACATGACCATGGAAATGCCTTTGGACAGCACTGGCTCAATGGCTGTAAAACAGAAATGAGCATGGCCCCCTCTAGTTGGGAACAACTAGAGGCATAAAATTTGAAGGAACTCCTTTATTTTTTTCATAAGAGTGAAGTTCAAGTTGCTGGATCTTAATTCAATCATAGATCTTGTCAATACATTCCCTCCATTTATTTATTTTAAATCATCCAATGCTTATGAGCTCTATTTGTCTAAGGACATTTACAAGAAAAGAAAACAAATAATTGTATATCCATTTGCTTGAAGTAGGGAGAAAGAAAATGCCAGTATTTTTTCAATTTATTTTGGCAATTCACTGAACTTCACTAACACTTTTTAAAGACTGGTCTTAAAAAAGAAAAAAAAACTATGTTAGATTTGAATTTTGCCTATGTTAGAATGTGCAGTAAAGTGTTTTTAGCTAAAAGCTTATTAATGTGGGCAAAACTCCAGACTTTATATATTAACATTTGTTTTTTTTATTGAAACGTTTTATAAAAGTTACAATATTATCCCATCCCCAACCCACCCCTAAGACCCCCCTCCCCCTCCCCCACTTCCCAAAGCTGATTACAGGGTTACAAATATATAATAATCATAATCTAACTAACATTAACCAACTATATAAATAACAAAATACATAATGCATTTTAATCCACCTATAAGATAATTACAAACAATCTAAAAGTATCCAACTTATACTAATACAATAATAATGCCGTATAATTAAAACTAATAATAAAAAAGAGAAAAAATAAAAATTTCCAGTATAATAAATTATAACAATCTAAAATTTACTCATAAGCTAAATGGAACTTTTTAGTCCCATATTTTTTCTGAATATAATCTATCATATATTAACATTTGTTAAAGAGAAAAGTTATTTTTCTCCTCCCCCTCCTTTTCTAGGACAAAGAGGACCGACAACTTTTCCTTTCAGGCATTTCAATCACAGTAGCACAATATGTGCAATTATTGAGCTTGATTGCCCTTGTGCAGGTCTATCCCCATGAGTCACATTTCATTTGGGAGGTCTGTTTCAGTTTTTCCTAACAATATGTCAAACAGCCTAGAGAAAGGAAACTGAAACCTACCCCATGGGTTTCATCCTTCTGTTCCTTTAAACTAGCCTTTTGGAAGAGAAAAATTCCACTGAGATCCAATTTGCTTTTCTGTCTTTGTCTGCAGTAGATATCCCAGTTTTATGTACAGCTTGGTAAGAACCATTGACAAATGATGGGCCACACATATATTTTCAAATGCATCAAGTGAAATTAGTTTGGGGCATACAAACTAAAACTCGGGATGTTTTAAAAATGATCCTGAATAATACTTTAGGCCTCGTTTGGAAATTGTCCTCCCTACTATTCACTACTTAGACTTCTGTAGAAATCTGAAAAAAGATGCAGTTGCAGTCATGTTAGCCACTTTAATCAGAGGTCTCTTAAAACAGCTGCATCTTTTTCAGCTTTGCTTGAAAACTTGAAAATAGTGAATGTTAAAGATAAAGGTAAAGGTTCCCCTGCACATACGTGCTAGTCGTTTCCGACTCTAGGGGCCGGTGCTCATCTCCGTTTCAAAGCCGAAGAGCCAGCGCTTGTTTGAGGATGTCTCCATGGTCATGTGGCCGGCATGACTAGACGCCAAAGGCACACGGAACGCTGTTACCTTCCCACCGTAGTGGTCCCTATTTTTCTACTTGCATTTTTACGTGCTTTCGAACTGCTAGGTTGGCAGAAGCTGGGACGAGTAACAGGCACTCACTCTGTTACGCGGCACTCGGGATTCGACCCTCCAAACTGCCGACCTTCTGATCGACAAGCTCAGCGTCCTAACCCACTGATCCACCGCGTCCCTCTTTAGTGAATGTTAGGAAGGAGTTATTCTTGCATGAGGTCTGAAATTTGTCTTCCAAATAATTTTTGAATATAACACATAAAAATGGGTAGATATTTGATTGCACCCTCAGTGGCTGTCATTTTTACTTGTTTGCATCCCAGATATCTTGGGAATATTTTATCATATCCAGAAAATAAAGTCACATTATTAAAGATGGTAACTACCTATGTCAGAAATCACAGGCCAGAATTCCAGTGTATTCTGGCTTTTACTTATTAAGAAAATTGGTAGTATATATTCCTCCTCACTGTCAAATGAGACAAAACTAATTGGAATCCAGCTGTTCTTTCAACATACTTATGAAGCCTCTCTATAAACATATTTATAAAGTCAATTGGAGTACTCTTTCTTGCATTGGGATGTGAGCATATGATTGGGATAATGCTCTTTTACTAAAGTTAAAAAAGTGAATATATCACAAATTAGCTGCCATAATTCTATGTAATAAAAACACACAGAATACTACAAATTTTCAATATGAGAATCTGGATTCATAAATTAATATCTGGGGTGGCTTCAGAATGGGTTTGCTTACATGATCCCTATTTGTAGTTCAGTATATATATGAACTGCTGAAATTAATGAAAATGCTTCAATTTAAATTGCATGCACATCTATGCATATGCACGTCTATGTTTATTACAATTTTCCCTATTAAATATAAAAATTAGATTTTAGATTTCTATAATATTTCATACTATTAATGTTTTGCAGTAATAAATCCACAATATTTCTAGTCAATTGCATGCTCATTTACATATTTGTTTGCTTATTCTTCTGAGCAAGGATGTCCTGCCAAAATTTAATGTTACCTGCCAGATATGTATATTGAGATGTCCCCCCCACTCTCTTTCTCTCTCTCTCTCTTCCCTTTCCACATACACAATGCTAGCTAATCTGTTTATGTAAAGTTTTGCATTGTTTCATTTAAACCAGTAAGTTTCAGATGTAGAATGTAACTCAAGGTTGACATTTATATGTATAAAGCTATAAAGAACTCTGGGCCATAAACCAACAAATGGGCTACATAATCTTTGAATATGTTTGTCCATCTGTAACAGGAGTAATATTGACAGTATTCATTTATTTTCTTATCCAAGTTCTTCTCATGATCATCTAGCACAGATGGAAGTGGAAAAATAGAACAGGTGTTAGATACTTGGTATGTCTGCATTGGAAGTGAAAACTTGATTACCTATTAGTTGGAATTCTAAAATATTATGAACTGCATGCCTTTACTGTTGTGTTGAAATCTCAGTGCAAATGAATTAAAAGCAAGTGTTATTACAAAAATTGATTAAAGCCTATGACATTGTAGAAATATTTATAGTGTAGGTGTCAGAATCAATAAATTATACTTTAAAAGAACATTCGCAGGTCTGTTACACAAGAAAACTAATTATATGTCTTTCTTATCACAGATAAGTAGGAGTGTGGTGGCTTATGAGATTTGGATGCTGGGGTGACAAGTGCAGGCTTGTATGTGAGACCTGGTTGTTGCCGTGGGACAGGGTGAGCTCCTGTCACATGTTTCAGCTCCTGCCAGCAGTTCAAAAGTAGGTGACCATGAGTAAATAGATGGTACCACTTCAGTTGGCATCTTAATGAGGACATGAAAGGAGCCCTCAACTGGGCCTCCCCTGGCAATGGTTATGTCACCTGTTCAACCAGGAAGCATTTTAGTGACCTCAACATGGCTGTAATAGTACGAGAGAGAAGTGATCTTTGTGAATCAAGCAGTGAAACTAGGGAGAGGAAGAACTTGATTTTTGTAATATTCCCGCTATACACTGATATTCCTCATGAGAGCATTATTTTGGAGGTAGAGTGTGGAGCTCACCAGATGCTTAACAGACGGAGAGGAAGTTTTGTCTGTGACAGAACTGCACTGCTGATGTGTATTCCAACCAGGACTTAGAACATTAATGAGTGAAAACACCCTCATTAATTCACAGATCCTACATGAGCAAAGCAGGTTTTCTGCTGCAGCGGTTCATGTCCCCAGTTGTTCTGGTGATGGAGAATGCAAGAAAAGGAAGCTGGCATGCTCCCTTTTGTTCTTTTTCATGTGTTCTGCTTTTGCGTGCAATGAATACATGTTTAAAACACTATAGTTCCTTCACTGTTTCTTATTTGTATTGGCTTTCAGGAAGCTGTGGTATTCTTTCATACCTTAAAAATGCTATGGATGCCTCTGGCTGTATTCAAGTGATTTTTTTTTTTTACTTTTAGTTTTTCATAGAATTCCTTCTCCCTTCGAATTGTCATGATTTTCAGTAAGCAGTTTGAAATATTGAGAACTAGATACTTCACAGATTTGCTTTCTTCTCTGCCAGATTTTCTTTTTAAAATAAAGACTTTGCTATCGTCAATATCGATAAGACTTTTTCTTAACTGGGGCATATTTTTTGATGACTTGAGAAATTTCAGGATAAAGAACAAATCTCTCTCTTCTCAATAAAAGCAAATTTGGCCTGGCATATATATATGTAGTTTGGAGATGGTTCAAATCAGTTGGCTTGCCTTTCATTAGCAAAAATAGCTCTTTTGCTGATGGAAGTGATATTCTAAATAACAGAAGGATGATGTATGAAAAAAGATTCAGATAGGACCCTAGTTTAGGCAAGGCATTGTGCAATATTTTTCAAGTTTTTTTTTAACCCACTAGAATATCTTAGAATTATATTATTTTCCAGTTTAGTGTAACATACAAGGATCTCATGCTCAAATGAAGATGGGGACGTCAATATATTTTATTAGATTTTATTAACACATAAAATCTACTAATACAGATTAGTAGATTACTACTACGGTAATTACAGTGAAAAAATGAATCAAGAATTTATTCCCAGTATCAATTATTAATTAATAAAATGATCAAAATAATTATTAAAACTTAAACACTAATATAGGCAATGGTTACTATAAATCAAAAACATGTTATCTGGAGTAAAACAGTAAAATGTTGTATTGCCCTGGGTTCTCATGGTGAGCAAACTAAAGCAAATATACTTTTGCTCTCCCCTGCCCTGGCTGCAATATTCTAATCTATCTGTTGCACACCTCAGTCACTGTGTTGTTCTGCACATGTCCCCACCCTCCAATGCTGGCACACCCACATGCTTTCTGATGAACTCTGTCTGCAGTATTTCTCACCAGAGAAAAGGCAGATCTGTGAAGAAAGGCATGAGGAAGAAAGACAGCAAAGACAGGATGGGGGTGAGGAGCAGGGACCTGCAGACAGAAAAACATGGGCAGACAGGCAGACTCAGAAGTCCCTAACATGGGCAGACAGGCAGACTCAGAAGTTTTGACTCCTGGTAACTGCCTGGATAGTCCCTGCAGATTTTGGAAGTGGTTTGTCATTGTTTATTTCCTAGGGCTGAGACAGACCTTGATCATTCAACTGACTACATGCCGAAAGCAGGACTAAAACTCACAGTCTCCCAGTTTCTAGCCTGATGCTGTAACCATGATAACAAACTGATTCAATAGATAGTAAATAATAGTTATGTATTACAGACTTTATCGACTATTTTATACAAAAATATTATATGAAATATTGTAAATATTTTAAATATAAGATAAAATAAGATATAATATACAAAAGATGCATTACCACTTTTTCAGGCTTTACATCTTCAGCAGAATGTGAAATATATCAGTTTATTCTTTTGTGGACAGAATTATATTGCTCTCTCCGATATGCTTCAGAGTGGTATGATTTAAAGTCATTCTAATTGGATGGCTTATTGATGAAAGCGCTGTTTGGATCTGATAAGAATTTAATACAGTACATGGTAACTGGGTTGGATGACCTTTGCTACAATAGATGTTGGTCTTTTCAAGTGTTAAATAACTACTCAATTTATCTAACTTATTGGAAATATTGTGATTGCTAAATTAACTGTCTAAAGCAAAGATATCTACCATTCATCTTTAAAAGGTTCAGCAGGCACAAATAATAAAGAAAGGTCAAAGAACATGACTTTGTGGATTTTTGAAAAGCAAATCAAGCACATTTTCAAAAAAGTGGAAATCAAATGCATCATCATAAAAAACAAGGCATAATTTCACAAGTAGATTATAAGTTTTGCTCGGATCTGAGTTGCTGCTTATGGAAGCTTATTTATTTGAATATTCTTCCTTTTTTTGAAAAAGCATAAATACAGATAACTGTAGAAATCAGATGATGGAGCATAGGTTTGGATCCCCCCCCACTATCTAGTATTGCTTTAGTAGATTTTTCCCCAAGGAATATTTAGGTAGTTCTAGGCAGATAATGGATTTGATTCAACCATTGGTACACAGCTTATAATGAATAAGAAAATGCATCTCCCACTTTCCTTCATATAGGAACCTATATAAAGTTGATTAATAAATAAAAACAATAAATAAAATTGTAACATAATGGATTTTGTAGTTCATATTTTAAAGATGATAATACAGTTGAGAGATGGCTAAAGTACATGTGGAGGAAAATAATCTTGAACTTGAATGAAATTAAGAAGTGCTCTCCTTGAATCTATTCTGATGTTAGGAAAGATAAAGAATTGATTTTTCTTTTTCAAGATACTATCCTCTCTATATTGCCCAGCAGAGATTTTCTTGAATAGTTTGATGTTTCTAAGATCTGGCTTAGCTTCAATTCAGACAAAATCCTCAGTAATATACTGTGATAGGTTTGCTAGGTATTTCAAGGATACAATCAATGATATTCAGAATAATTTATGTTTCATAACTTGAATAGTTCAGTCTGTAGAGGTACCAAAGGACAAGATCTGGTTAGGATATTTTGGATTACTTTCAATTTTTAAGACTGAAGATATAAACAAATGGCTTATACTATATTTTGGGCAGTTGCTGTTCACTTATTTCTATTAAATTTTACAATTTTATAATAAGATGTGTTCTCATAGGCCCAGGAAGTTATAACTTCCTTCCTATATGAAGGAATGGTCCTTCATATTATTAAAAAGTCCATAATAAGATCCCTTCTGGAAAAAAAACCCCAGAACAAAACAACAATAAAGTAGATATCAACAGTTTTATACACCTGCATAAAAATCTTCCTGGATAAGGGTTTCAAATAAGTAGTAGTTAATGAAATTCAGAAATTTCTGCTTTATACTGATTTTCTAGAAGTACTTCATTGTTTAGAACTAGTTTTGTTGCTGAAATGGACTTCATTGCTTTGTGGGGTGAATTTTGCAAAGAGAATATACTGTAAGAGGAACACAATCTTATTGATTCTGTCGGATATCACAATGTCTTCTACTGTTTCTACATACGAAGAACAGCTGCAGGACTTGGGTTTGGCTAGACTAAAGAAAAGAAGAAATGGGGGAGACATGATAGCAGTATTCCAGTTTTTGAGGGGCTGCCACAAAGAAGAGGGGGTCACGTTATTCACCAAAGCACCAGAGGGCAGGACAAGAAACAATCGTTGGAAACTGATCAAAGAGAGAAGCAACCTGGAATTAAGGAGAAACTTCCTGACAGTGAGGACAATTAACCAGTGGGCGCTCCATCACTTGAGATTTTTAAGAAGAGGCTGGACAGTCACTTGTCTGAGATGGTATAGGTTCTCCTGATTGGGCAGGGGGCTGGACTAGAAGACCTCCAAGGTCCCTTCCAGATTCTATTCTATTCTATTCTATTCTATTCTATTCTATTCTATTCTATTCTATTCTATTCTATTCTATTCTATTCTATTCTATTCTATTCTATTCTATTCTATTCTATTCTATTCTATTCTACTCTACTCTACTCTACTCTACTCTACTCTACTCTACTCTACTCTACTCATCTTTGGGCCTAATTATTTTGGTTAGGTTCTCAGTCACATCTTTTGATTTTTAATCCAGAGAGACAACATACCTCCCTGGATTGTATGTCTGGTCTGCAGAAGGATGATTCTGTTCCTTTTGAAGATAGAATCTCCTATTACCAACATTTTCCTTTTGGGGGAGCTGCAGTTTGGGGTGCTTTTCTGTTTATCTCAGGTGTGTTTGTTGATGTGACTTTTTTAGGGATATTTGAAGTTGTTTCTTTGCTACGTGTCTGCATGTTTTCTTTGAGGGGGAGGTTGTGGGTCTGTGTGTTTCCATCTAAGAGGAGAAATTGATTGCTCAGTTTTAATGGGGCTGCTTCTGGTTGGGTAGGATTGGGCACAAGGGGTTTGCTTGTTGTATCCTGTTTCTTTCTTTGAGTATTGTGTTTCCTTCTATGTGGGACATACTTAACTTTTTGAAATTGGCTAGTTGCTGCCTGCCACCTAATTGGGCAAAAATTCATTTAAATCATTTAGAAAGAATAATTTTAAGCAAGTTTTTAATAATGTAATTGTACTTTTAGGAACATATGTGAAAGTATGTCAAGATAAAATATGTATGAGAAATTCAAGTGCATAGGCTGTCACAAATTATTATTAAATATGCTTTATAGATGGAAATTGGATGTCAGCAATATCTTTGAATGATTAAGCCAAAGATGGGAAATATACATATAATATTTTACCTACAATTATTATGCTAAAGTTTTGGGGTTATGGATAGATTAGATAATGGTATCCAAAGATTTTAACTTAGTTTTAGATACATTATTGAGTAAAATTTCAGAAGAATCAAAAGACCTCCAAAGTCACATTGTTCTCCAGGAATTTAATTTAGTGGATGTATGGCGACTACTTAGTCCCAATACACAACAGTGTACATGTTTTATCTATCCTACTTGGCAAATATTCAAAACTGGATTATTTTTAATATGTTGTTTAATAGTTAATAATGTCACTGTCTTTGAATAAAAATTTCCCAGTTATTGTGAGATGGTACTTAATATACCCCTTTGCTGGAAGATTTGAAGTTTGCAGAACAATAAAAGAATGCTATCAATACATTTATTTTATCTAAACAGAGTTTCAGCTGATCTGAGACAGTTCCAGATGCATTTAAAGCTTTCAGTGATGACTGTGACATAGCTTTGGCAGTTTAAAATACATTCTATTGTTTTGAATTGCAAACTGAAATTGAATGGTCATTTTTGTTTGCTTTCTGAATTGACTGTGCTAGCTGCAGCATTTTTCAGTACTGTTATTTTACTGTTTCATTGTGGCTCATATAACATCTCTGTTTGTAAGGCTGAAATTATAAATATTTATTTGTACCAATAGAACTGTGCATGATATAACTGTGTTGCCATATATTCTCCAGTCGCTGTTCTTCTACGGAGCATCTTCTTCTGTCATTTCATTTATTTATAAATTCAACTTTTTCCCTTCCTCTTCTTGACCTTCCTGCAATACTTGCACCCTAAACATTTCATTAGGACAGATTTTTGTGTTTAATTGCTTATTTGGGGCATTGGAGGGTCTTGAATTATTCATAGTGTCTCCTCATGCTAGATCAGTATGCTTATGCTTAATACTAAATCAGAGTTGAGGGCAGAGTGCAAAAGAAAGAAAGAAAAACAGAAAAAATTCTGTGCTATACAGTGTGGGCACAATTGTTAGGCAAATTGTATTTTGAAGGATTAATTTTCTTATTGAATAACTACATTGCTTTCAGTCAATCCAAAATGTTATTAAACCTCAAGCCTGAATATTTAAGAAAGTAATAGTGAGCTTTTGGCTTTCTTAGGAGAATATCTATGTGTGCACAATTTTTGGGCAACTACTAGTATGCAGAATTAGTATGCAACTAAGACACTGTTAGAGAGGTCTACAGTTTTCCTTCACCATAAATCTCCCATTTAAGAAAGGCCAACAAGGTCTCAATAGGGTTTAGGTTAGGTGAGGTAAAGGGCCATGTCATTATCCATTCATCTTGAAGGTCTTTAATGGCAAGCCACACAGTGGAGTACTTCGATGTGTGTGATGGGACATTGTCCTGCATAAAAATCATGGTCTTCTTGAAAGATGCAGACTTTTTCCTGTACCACTGCTTGAAGAAAGTGTGTTCTAAAAATTGGCCATAGGTTTGGTAGTTGATTTTGAGTCCATCTTCAACCTGAAAAGGTCCAACTAACTCATCTTTAATAATACCAGCTCATACCAGAACCCCTCCTCCACCTTGCTGGTGTCTTGAGCTGAACTGGAACTCTGCCCGTTACTGATCCAGCCATGACCCCATCCATCTGGTCCGTCAAGAGTTACTCTCATCCTATCACTCCATAAAGCCTTTGAAAAATCTGTCTTCAGATGTTTCTTGGCCCAATCTTGCCATTTCAACTTATGTCTCTTGTTCAGTGGTAGTTGGGTTTCAGCCTTCCTTACTTTGGCCATGTCTCTGAGCACTGAACACCTTGTAGTTCTGGGTACTTCCAGGTAGGTTGCAGTTCTGGAATATGACAACACTGGAGCACAATGGGTTCCTAGTAGCTTCATATTTGATTCTTCTAAAATCTTTGGCAGTTAATGTGCATCTTTTTCCCTCAACACATTTCTTGCAACAAAATGTTTGATGGTTTTATGATCATGCCACAATATCTTAGCAGTTTCAAGAGTGATGCATCCCTCTGAAAGACGTTTTACAATTTTTGACTTTTTAGAGTAAGTTAGATCTTTTTTTGGCCCATTTTGTCTGAGCAAAAGAAGCTGCCTAATAATTATGCACACCTTGATATAGGATGTTGATTTCCTTAGGCCACACGTTCCCTCATTACACAAATACACATTACCTGATATGCTTATATCCACTAAGCGTTCAGGTTTCTACAGTTTGGAGGTAGAAAATATGCATAAAAATGATGATGTGGTCAAAATACTCACCTGCCTAATAATTGTGCACACAGTGTATTTGCAAGGCAGCAAGCAAGTCTATCCTTTAAAGTGAATTTGTTTATTCAGTCTATTTTAGATTTTCATGTTTATATGTTTTCTCCAACACAGCAAAATATAAATTTAGTAATTCAAACAATTATGCAGTCACCTGATTCCTATTTATGACTGTTATCATACTTTGTGACCTTCTGGCAAGCAAAGTCAATGGGGTAGCCAGATTCACTGTACAACTGTGTTACTAACTTAACAACTGCAGTGATTCACTTAACAACTGTGACAAAAAAAGTCATAAAATGGGACAAAACTCACTTAATAACTACCTTACTTAGCAACAGACATTTTGGGCTCAATTGTGAACATAAGTCAAGAACTACCATATTTTCCGGCGTATAAGACGACTTTTTAACCCATGAAAATCTTCTCAAAAGTCAGGGGTCGTCTTATACGCTGGGTGCTGAAACTTTAGGGACAGGGCTGGCTGGAAAAGCTGGAGTGGATCTCCCATTTTGTCTGCGCAGGGAAAGCGGGACCAATTGGAGAAGAAGCTGCAGTCTGTGATTTTTTTTACAGGCTGGGGGCTGGGCGTCTTTCCTTCTAAAGTTGAAGAGCAGCTGCAGTCTATCCCAACTTGAAAGGCAGGTGGGGAATGCAGCAGTCAGAGCAGCTGCTTAGCTCTAAGGACACATTTGACTCAGGAACTGGGCGGGCTGGCTGGAAAACCTGGAGTGGATCTCCCATTTGGTCTTTTTTTTTAAAAAAATCCCATTTATATCCCGCCCTTCTCCGAAGACTCAGGGCGGCTTACAATTTAAAGTACAAATCAATGTGCTTAGCAACAGCCTTCATTCTATGTATATGCCTGCTTATTAGGGCTTTTGCCCCCCCCAGCAGCATTATTACAAAGTCAGCTTATTGCCCCCAACAATCTGGGTCCTACCTTGGAAGGATGGAAGGCTGAGTCAACCTTGAGCCTGGTGGGACGCGAACCTGCACTAATTGCAGGCAGCTGGTGTTACTTAAGGCTCTGCGCAGGGAAAGCTTTAGAGTAAATTACGAAAAGTTTTATCCACTTGCACTGTTTTATGTTTACATGTTTGATGACAAACAGCCTTATGTTTATAAGTGACAGTTTTCCTACAAAGTACCTGCATGTCATAAGCATTTGAATTAAAATTGCCATATTAAAATCAAATCAGATGTTTTTTAATTTTTATTTGGTGTGCGTTGGAAGAAGGGTAGTCTTATATGGCGAGTATAGCCCAAACCCTATAATTTAACAGGAAATGTAGGGGGTCGTCTTATACGCCTAGTCGTCTTATACGCCGGAAAATACGGTATCTGTAATGAATTGATTCTAATATATAGCTATAGCAAAAGAAGATCAGCATTGGAAAATTATTATCAGTCCAACGACTCTTTTGCCTTACAGTTGACTTTTTGACTTTTTGAATGGCTGAGTCATCCTCAGAGGTAATCAGAGCAGCTACAACAGGTAGACTTACAAACATATCTCCCTTCCTGCACATAACATGACATTAATTTTCTTTATATATCACTATATATCATTAGCAAGCATGAAGTGGGTCTGTACATTGTGGGCTCCTTGACCTGACCACAACACCAGATTTTCTTTTTTTGGTATAAATTTTATTAGTTTTTATAGGGTTAAGAATAAGGTGGGGCTGGAGTTTGGGTTAGGGTTAGGATTAGGGTTAGGGTTGAGGTTCTCAATATTTAGCAAACAGCATAATGTCTGGGTTCATGTGTTTAACAAACAATAGATAATAGTTAATTATCATAAACAATAAATTAATCACTTGATAGTCTTCTTGCTAATATATATTCAAAATTACATATCACATTCCTTTCTCTCTAACTTGTTTTTCTAGCCATTGATAGAAATTATCTCATTTTCTAAAATACACTGAGTCTTCTTTCTCTTTTATCTTTAAAGTCTATCTATCCATTTCTGCACACTCTAAAATTTTCTTAATTAGTACTTCATCAGCTGATAATTTTTCATTTTTCCAGTGTTGGGCATATACAATTCTTGCTGCAGTTAGTATGTGTAGAATTAAATATATGTAATCTTTCTCATAATTTGCTCCTATTATTCCTAACAAAAATAATTATGGCTTAAAGTCTGTTTGTTTTTTAGTCATTTTCTCCAACCATAAATGTATTTTAACCCAAAATCATTTTGCTTTAGGGCATGTCCACAGATATGATAATAAGTACCTGGTCTTTGTTTGCATTTCCAACAGTTGTTTGAAGTATTTTTTGCTAATCTCACTGGTGTCATATGCCATCTGTAAAACATTTTATATAAGTTTTCTTTATATGCCACTGCTTCAGTTAATTTAACATTTCTTTCCCATAACTTTTGCCAGTCTTCTAATTTATATTATATCCAAAGTTCTTTGCCCAAGTTATCATGGACAACCAGTATTCTTTGGCCAATGGGACTCACAGCTTGCTCATCCTTCCTGATCAGATTGGATGGTTAGAAACAACTGGGAAGACCCAGTCCTAAACTATGAAGAAATTTAAAGGTGATAACCAGCACCTTGAGTTGTATCTAGAAGCACACTGGCAATCAATGCAGCTCATGTAACAGTGGTGTTACTACATGCTGCATAACTGGTGCCACTGACTACCTGTGCTGTTGCATTCTGCACCAGTTGAAGCTTCCAAATGCTTTTCAAGGGACAGCCCCATATAGAATGCATTATATTATTCAATGTGCTTGTAATACAAACCTGAACATTTTTTCAGCCATAAATACATGAACACAAAAACAACTTCTCTCTCAGCAAGAGAGGCCTTGAAATTTGGGATAGGGGAATTATCATGGCTTGTAACCAGTTCTATGTGGGACAAACAGGAAAGCAATTGAAAACAAGGGTTCATGAACATCAACTAGCAGTTAAAATGACATGATCAAAAATCCCTGATCTCAATCCACATTGATGATAAACAACACCAATTTGATTGGGAAGGAACAAAGGTTATTGGGTGTACCAACACCCGCCACGCACGTGAGTTTATTGAGGCCTGGTATTCTACTAAAGGAGTAATAAACAGGTATATTCATCTAGATCCAGCATATCAATATGTAAGAAACCAGACCATTCAAAGTGCCAATCAACAAGAACCAATCAGCTGCTCAGAATTCAAATATAGCTCCAAACAATCAACTGCATGACCAACTGACCCACAAGATATTTATGAGATAAGGAGAATAGGACAAGAAAATCCTGCTGATGATGTTAACTAGTTTGGTAACAAAATGTTCAGAAGTTATATTAAAACAAGCTTGGAGAACAAACCACAGCCAGGATCTTGGGGAAAAAACCCTGTGAACCAGGTGTGAGCCATGGACAGAAGACTGTTTCTTAAATGTGATAGGGAAACACTGAAATACCAGTGCTTTTGTCTACATATTATGGATAATTTGTTTTAATTATAATGGTTGTGGTAATATAATGCTTGGCTTCAAGGAGACTGTGAGCTGTTTCATTCTTTATGTAAATGATTTTGATATATAAAAAAAGAAAAGACAAATGGGAAGATGCCAGAAAATGGGTCAAATGTAAGTAATTTACTCCCACAATGATTTTTTCACCCTAGCTCAGGGGTAGGCAACCTTGGCTCTTTTATGACTCGTGGACTTCAACACCCAGAATTCCTGAGCCAGTTGAAGTCCACGAGTCATAAAAGAGCCAAGGTTGCCTACCCCTGCCCTAGCTTAATAAGATATTGATAAATTTATTCCTCATATCCGTTCTACTATTTCAGTTCAATAAAGTGAAGTCATTTTATTGACGTCAATTAAAGTCATACAGCTCTGGCAAAAAGCAGAAATGAAACATTTTAAGATATTTTTTTGTATTTATGTTTGTCAAGCATCTATTTTCATATGAAAAAAATTACTGCCTTATACTATTTCTACCACCATTGTTGAAAACACATTTGATTTATATGTTTTGCTTACTAACCTTGCAATATCTTATCTTCTTGTCACGGAATAATTAACATACCGACCAGAGGAGGATGGACCGTGGTTCATTTGCATGGTGAATATCAAAGAAAGAAAATCCGAGGCATATTCTATTGTAAAACTTTTAATAAGAAAACAAAAGACCTAAACTGACTACATTCTCTCATCAGGCAGAAGAGAAAAGTTAGAAAGTAACTGTGAGAAACTTTTTCTAGGCAAGCGCACAAAACAGTCTAAAACCATAACATAGCTGGACATATGGGATTCACTATGATTACATGATAAGATAATAACGCAGGTGCAGAGAGCAGAGGAAAAATGTACAGACAAAAACGAGCTGCTGACAAAATTTTAAAAAACGGCAGTGACACTTCTACTACTTAAAAAGCCATGTCCCCTATTTTTGATACTGATAAATTAAATAACATGCTACCTCAGTTTCAGTGTATGTCTATTGGTATGCCTAGATAATTCTACCAAGTTATTTAACCACTTTTTAAATAAACACCTCAAACAGACAGTAATTTTGAGTGATGCTGGCAAGGCCAAAACCAGCAGTTGCCAGGCTAGTGAGAACCATTATGTAAACTCTTATCAGCTGCTTCCCAAGGCTGTCAAGAGGTGTGTCTATTAACTTGGAAAGGTGTAAAGAATAAATAAAAATCTCTATGGTTTTGATTCCAACTTTACTCACTTGGCAAATCCTCTCTGTAGAGAAATTCAAGCATGTCTGCAGTACAGTCTAATTCATCTGAGTTATGTTCGAGTCTTTTGTCAGATAAGGCAATTGATTTCTGATAAACCAATGCCTGTGCAAAAACAAAAATCACGATTTTATCACAGACTGACATAAGTTGGCAAAATTCCATGTAATATTGATTTTTTTCTATGCATTCTAAATATTTTTTAAAAAGAAGATTAAAAAGTATATGATAAAGAATTTGATGTGATGCCAGAGAATGTAGCTATGTTTAACATTTGCTGATAAATAAATCCAAACATGTTTGATAAGTATAATGAATGCTAACTAGTATTTTTACTATTCTTTAAAAGGTACAACAAATATATTGTTCCATACAGAAAATAGAAGAGTCCAATGTCCTTCACTTATCACTAAATTTCAACATAGCATGAAGGAAAACTTTAACAAATCTGCTAATTTGAACAAAAATCTTTTTAAACTGCCAAAGTACCAGTAAGTGTTGACCTGATTTATTAATGTGTACACAATTAGAATGTCTCCAGCCTATGAGATTTTCCCATGCCTTTCATTTATCTAATTACTTCAAAAGTTGCCATGAAGAAAGAAAATAATGGTCTGATTTAGAAAGGCAATTCATTATAATTGATGCTTTTTCATAATTAAAAATCACTCCAAGCTGCATTTGTAAAAATAATTATATATAAATGAAAATACTAAATTTAATTTAATTTAGTTTAATTTATTTTTATCCCTCCTTTATTATAAGTAACTGAATGATTTTCTTGCATCTTGTTTTCCATATTATTCCATGAATCCAAACTAACTTAATCACACTGAGTTCCTGGATTGAGGGAAGGCAAAGGATTACGCGGAGACAGCAGGTTCAGCTTCACGATTTATTGAGGAACACCAAGGCAAAAACAGTGGGGTTACAGCTCCCTTATATAGTCCGCTGAATGTTGGTTCTGCCAATCACTGGACCCGCTGCTTTCCCGCTCGACGGCAGGGCCAATCGTCTGCGTTGGTTCCTGACAGCTAGGGTCCGCGTGTGGAGCTGTCAAAGTTGCGCCTGCGTATTAGCTGCCGGCAAATTGACAGCTGTCAAATTGCCGCGTGCTGAACTGTCAAGGGAGATTTACCTCACGAACCTTTTCCAACTTGCTGTAACACAACTAATCAATATGTCATTAACATGTGAACACTTATAACAATAACTGATGCATACATATCACCCCTTACCCCTCCCCTGAACTGGTGCCATTCCTCTCCCTCCGTTGTTGTGTTTTGCCCCCCCCACTCGAAGTCTCATAAATATGCTGGCGGTTGTCTTTTTCGGCAGGAGTGTCTTGGGGTTCCGACGTTCTCTTGTTCCCCTTCCCCTGGTGCTGGTTGGTAGAATGTGGGGATTTGTCGGGTTTCAGTTTGTATTTGAGGTGCTGTGCAGGGCGGGGTGGGCGGAGGAATGTTTTGGGGTTGTCGCTTCCGCAATTGATCTAAATGTCTGCGGATGTGTTCGTTGTGTTGGGTTTGTATAGTGTAAGAAAGTGGCCCTGTTTGGTCGATTATGGTACCTTGTAACCATTTTGGACCTGATGCATAGTTACGGGCCCATACGGTTTGTCCAATGGAAAAAGTTCTTGATGGAAGGGGATGTTCGTTTTCAATGTTGCCTCTGTCTGGGTGCATTCTGTCTAAACGGGTGATCAGTCTTCGTCCCCATCGTAGTTCCGCTGGTGATTTTCCGGTGGTGGTACAAGGTGTGGAGTGCTGGGCGAGAAGGTATTGGGAGAGTCTGCGATGCCAGTTGCCTTGAACAATTTTTCTGAGGGCGTCCTTGGTGGTTCTCACCATGACTTCAGCCATCCCGTTGGAGGAGGGGTGAAGGGAGCTGATGTTACGTGTTTAATAGAGTTGCCCCTCATGAAAATCTGAAATTCGCGGGATGTAAATTGGGGTCCATTGTCAGTGACAAGGGTGTCAGGGAGGCCATGTGTCGCAAAAAACCCTCGTAAAGCCTGAATTGTGTTATTAGAAGTGGTGCTGTGGATTGGGGCAATTTCCAGCCATTTGGAGAAACTATCTACGGCTATGAGGAATGTTTGCCCTTGGAACGGTCCTGCAAAATCCAGGTGGACCCTGGACCATGGGTTCTTTGTTGCCTCCCATCTGTGTGGTGTGTTTTGCAGTGGGGCAGATCTTGTCAGCTGGCAAGGGTAACAACCTGCGACGTAATTTTCTATGTTGGTATCTAGGTCCGGCCACCACACATAGCTTCTAGCTAGGGCTTTCATTTTTACGATCCCTGGGTGGCCCTCATGCAGTGTTATTAATGTCCTTTCTCTGTGCAATTGGGGAACTACGACCCTGTTTCCCCATAGAAGGCACCCTAAGTGTGCTGAGAGTTCGTGTCGTCTAGCATAGTATGGTTTAAATTCCTCCCCTGGGCATGTGGTCAGCCATCCTGCGGAGACCCATTGGTATATTCTGCTGCAAATTCTGTCGGTGGCTGTGGCTGTGGAAATGTCCTTAGCTGTCAGGGGGGTGTCTGGCAGATCTGAGATTGCCAGGATCCGCCCAGCCGGAGCTGGGTCTGGGTCAGATTCAGGCAGGGGAAGTCTGCTTAGCCCGTCAGCGTGCCCTAATTCCCTCCCCGGTTTGTGGACTAATTTGAAGGAATAAGCTGATAAGAAAGTTGACCAGCATAATGTTCTGGGTGAAAGTATTTGTGGGGTTAGCTTGTTCCACGTGAATATGCCCAGAAGGGGTTTGTGATCGGTGAATATGGTAAATGTTCTACCGTATAGGTAGTCGTGGAACTTTTTGACCCCCGCAACGATGGCTAGCGCCTCTCTATCGATTTGGGCGTAATTTCTTTCTGCTTTTGTTAGGGTCCTAGAATAGAATGCTATGGGTTTTTGTTCTCCCGAGTCCGATAGATGACTTAATACTGCCCCAATACCGTATGGCGATGCATCGCAGGCGATGCAGAGGGGAAAGTCTTCCCTGAATAGTGTCACTGTAGAACTATGGCACAGGGCGTTTTTGAGTTTTTTGAAACTGGCATCGTGTACCGATGTCCAGAGCCAGGGCCGTCCCTTATCTAGGAGGCGGTGCAATGGCTCGGCTAGGGTAGCTTTATGTGGTAGAAATGCGTGATAAAAGTTCAAGAGTCCTAAGAACGCCTGTAACTCTTGCTTATTTTTTGGTGTTGGGGCTGCTTTGATAGCTTTAATTTTGGCATCGGTGGGGTGTACCCCTTGGGCATCAATTTTATAACCTAAAAATTCTGTTGAGGGGACTCCTATCTGGCATTTTTGTTTGTGAAGTTTGAGACCAGCTGTTCTGAATCTTGTCAGAACAGCTGACAGGCGCTCTGCTAAATTTTCTTCGTTTTCGCCTGCGATTAGGACATCATCAAAATAGGGGCATACCCCAGGAATTCCTTTTAAAGTTTTTTCCATTATTTCTTGGAAGATTCCTGGGGCAGCCGAAATGCCAAATTGTAAGCGTTTGACTTTGAAAGCCCCGCGGTGAGTTACAATCGTTTGCGCATCTGCGGTTTCAGGAGTTACTGGAAGCTGCAAATACGCTTGCGCCAAATCAAGTTTGGCAAAAATGGCGCCGGACCTGATCGAAGAGAGGACGTCTTTCACCGCGGGGACCGGGTAAGCATGTGCGTTGAGTGCCCTGTTTAGAGTAGCTTTATAATCCGTGCATACGCGAATTTGGCCATTAGGTTTTATAGGTGTAACTATAGGGGTTTCCCAGGTCCCTCCGTCGGTGGGTTCTAGGACTCCTATTTTGACGAGGCGGTCCAGCTCGTCCTCAATTTTTGTTTGAGGGCGAACGGGACCCTACGGGCTCGAATTCTAATGGGAGGTATGTCTGGCTTTAACTTAAGGTTGATGGGGGGCCCTGTGTAAATTCCTAGGGAACCGTCAAAGACGTCTGCAAATTGTTTGCAGACGTCTTCGAGGTTTGCGGCCTGTACTCTGTTGATGCCCGTTAGTTGTATGCCAAGTGCCCTGAACCAATCTAGGCCGATTAGGTTTGACCTGTTTTCTTGTGTCACTAGGACTTTGAGGGGGCCTCGGAATTTTTTGAATTCCACTAGAATTTCTGCTTGGCCCCTCAGGGGTATTGGGGACTTCTGGTAATCTGCTAGGTTCACCTGGGGAGGTTTTAAGGGAATTTGCCTCCTGTTAATCTGGCAAATTTCCTTGAAGGTCTGCCCTGAAATGAGGGTGACGGCAGAGCCGGAGTCCACCTCTAGTTCACAAGGTACCCCTTGAAGTTTGGCTTTAATTTTTACTTTAGGGGTTAACTTGTGGCTGCCCCCCCACCTTCCGTTCTGTTAATAGCCTGTACTAGGTGGCTTGGGGGCCTGATTTTTTCCCAGCTTCGGGGTGTCATACCTGGGGACGTTGTTTCAACTTCGTGAAGCTCCCCACGGTTGCGGCTTCTGCATGCGGTTTTGATATGCCCCAATTTTCCGCAGTTGTGGCACCGAGCGTTTCTAAATCTGCAGGAGGACCTGATGTGGTTCCCTCCGCAGCTGGCGCAAGTGACTCGGGGCTCACGGTTGATATTCTTGGGTCTTGCCCCTTCCTTGTTGTCGGGTTTTCGGCTTTGGAGCTTTTCGAATCGACGGTGGATGGCGTCCACGTCAGTGAGATCTTCTATTTCGTCTTGGTCTCTGGGGACTATTTCCCCATGATTCGCGGCCCTGGTTTGGTTTTGTTGAGCCTTGGTGAAGTCTTTGGAGTGGGTGTCTTCGTATGCCTGAATCTCTCTAGTGACTTCGGCTAGATTCAGGGCCGGTTTTGCCATTATTTTCTTTTGGAGGTGCTCGTCTCGGAGGCCGATGACCAGTTGGTCCCTTATCCGGTCCTCCAGGTCTGGGAAGTGACACCATCTGGCAGCCTGTCTCACTCCCGATACGAAGTCTGCTGCCGTTTCCCTGGGTCTTTGGCGGTGCCTCGCGAACTGGACCCTCCAGTAGATTTCGGAATGGGTCGGCATGTAGTGCTTGCTGAGCTTCTCTGTTAGCTCCGCGTAGGTTACCTGCGCGACCGGCTCTGGGCTGCACAGACCGACGGCCACGTCGTACACCGCGGTTCCGCTGAGGTACAAGAGTGCGGCCGCCTTAGCTCGGTCGTCGGTTATCTTGCTGACCAACAGGTAACCTTCAATTTGGCCAAGGTGCGATTCCCAGCGCTCGGGAAATCGAGTATCAAACTCGCGTATCTGGCCGAATGCTGCCATGCTGTCTCGGTTCTCCTTCGGCTTGCTTGAGGTGGAAGTTACAACTTCCCGTGACTTAGCTCAGAGCCTCCAGAAGGAACCCTTCCTAAGCTCAGTGACTTCAGCTAGCAAGCCGATCCCACCTTCGTCGCCAGTGGATTGAGGGAAGGCAAAGGATTACGCAGAGACAGCAGGTTCAGCTTCACGATTTATTGAGGAACACCAAGGCAAAAACAGTGGGGTTACAGCTCCCTTATATAGTCCGCTGAATGTTGGTTCTGCCAATCACTGGACCCGCTGCTTTCCCGCTCGACGGCAGGGCCAATCGTCTGCGTTGGTTCCTGACAGCTAGGGTCCGCGTGTGGAGCTGTCAAAGTTGCGCCTGCGTATTAGCTGCCGGCAAAGTGACAGCTGTCAAATTGCCGCGTGCTGAACTGTCAAGGGAGATTTACCTCACGAACCTTTTCCAACTTGCTGTAACACAACTAATCAATATGTCATTAACATGTGAACACTTATAACAATAACTGATGCATACATATCAGTTCCTACACAGTTTTGGCAAATATTCTTTATATTACATGAATATGGGAAATTGCTTTCTAAAACATGTGAGTGTTGATTAATTTAGAAAAATATTAGTGTTAGAAGTAGCTGGCAGTATTTCTTCACAATTTCAGCAGGATGTTTTTTCTGAGATGTCAAAGATGAAATATTGGATGTTTTGATTGCAAACCATGTGGGCCAATATTAAGCTTTATCTTCATTGTTGGTCTCAGTGGGTTCTTAGTGAAGTCAACATATAACACTTGATTTTATGCTAGCTAACTAATTGTTTAATTAGAGAGTCAGTTTGGTATTGTGGTTAAGGCACCAGGCTAGAAACAAGGGTACTGTCAGTTCTACTTCCACCTTATGTACAAAACCAGCTGAGTAACTGCTTTTCTTACTTAGCTCTAGGAAAGAGGCAAGGGGAAGCCATTTCGGAACAAATTTCTCAAAAAATCAATAACCAGGGACTAGTCCAGGCAGTTATGATAAATCATGAGTCAAAACCATTAATTATTATATAATATTCGAATGTCAAATATTCATTTTATTTTTAATATGCTCAAATGTTAAATTTTATACAAGATTGAAAGATATATACTGTATAACAATGCAGGAATCCACTCTTCATGATAACTTATTGCTAGACCAAAATAATCAAAAAGATCATTAATGTCTAATAGTGGGTTTCCCTCTATAGTTTTTGAATTTGCAGTGTAGTGGGAAGAATAGAAAGTGTCTGTTTGGAACACAAGTTTAGGTAAGAGGTGGTGAGGAATTTGCATTTGGGCTGGAGGATGAGAAACTTAGGATCTCACTGAGAATCTGAAAGGGAATTTAAGCATTTGTTACAAGTTGCAGGACTAATTGTTACTACAATGCAGAGTTCTTTGTTGCAAAAACCAACAGTAGACAACTACTGTTTTCCAAAATGGTATACTGTATATTCATTACAAAAATCTTAAACTCTGTGGATTTTTCTTAGCTACAAAAGTGCTGATTGCCCAATATAATAAAATGCACTATATATATTTTTAGAAGAAATCTTGATTTTAAAAAAAGTGTTCAAAAATAATACCTTCTTTGAGCATCTTTTTTCATCTTTATTGCTTTTATTCTTCACATAAGCAGGTTTCCCCATGCAAAAAGCTGTATTTTCTTTTCCTAATATATCTGATTTGAATGAAGCTTTTACAATATATACAATTTGTATTCAGTTTTCCTAAATACACACTCAATGAATTTTTAAGCACCTAAAGGACTGCAGATGTGTTAGTGCCATGGTGGTGAACCTATGGCACGTGTGCCACAGGTGGCCTGCAGAGCCCTCTGTGTGGGCACCTGCACTGTCGCCCCAGTCCTAGGCCTTCACCTGGGTTTTATAAAACCTTTTCACTTTAGGCCTCCGCCACCATATGCAAAAAAAAAGTTTCAATCAATCAATCAATCAATTTCAACTTTTCGTGGGGGAAAAAAAGACCTCGTAAGTTGGAATTGATTGAACTTTTTAGTCCCACCCAGTCTGCCGTTACCACTGCAGCCACGCCCACCCAATTGGCCACACCCACTCATTGGGCCATGCCCACCCGGCACCTGACAATACATAAGTGGGTTTTGGGTTGCAGTTTGGGCATTCGGTCTCTAAAAGGTTCACCATCACTGTTTTAGTGCATACACTGATTTTTTTTCTGCTCCTGATGGATTTCCAGTTCCTAACTTATAGACTGTATTTCAAATGGTAGAATATCCCAAGAAAAATATCCCCTTCCTCTTAATGCACAGATGCTATTTTCAGTCACAAATATCTGATAGTGAAAGATGTGATTGGGTACCTATATGAGATTATGCCCACAAAAAGAAAAGAATATAAATTTTACAAAGAGCCACAGAATCTCTAGCTCCCCCACATTGATGGGATTGGTACTGTAAATGCTGTTTGTAACAGAACTCTGCATTGCAGTTACTATATAAATCAGCTTAGACAACTAAAATAATTGCCACTTAGACATTTGGTGTTTATAAAAGAGAACTCTTGAAATTACGTTTTTACTTATTTATGTCCAACCACTTTCTAGAAGTCCAGAGAGTGCTGCAATACATTAAAGTGAATTTCCAATGTAACTTTTAGCTGAACAGTAATACAAAGAGACATTTGCAAGTTTCTGTTTTAAATCTGTAATGAGCATGCTTATCTCTAACTTTGTATTCTAAAGAGTGAAATTCTTTAACTGCCCACAGTAGTTGAGGTTAAATGCAGAATACCAGCTGCTGAACCTTTGAAGACATCAATGCAGACCAAAAAATATCATGATGGTTAATTACAGAAATACTGTTGTTAGGCCAAGGAAATAACATGATGGATCTACATGTAGATAAATTAATTTTTTTTACTCTGAAATTGAAGTATTTGTACTATGAATCACATAAAGTAAATAAAACTTACTTTAATGAGTTGGTACAATTTCAGCAGAAACTTTGAATAGATTGGAATTTTAAAATGAGAAATTCTAATTAGTATATAGGAGAGGCTTTTCTGCCCACAGCACCAAACTGCCCAAGAGAAATAATTTTGATTTAAAAGGCCATTTGCCATGTTGTCTTCAAAGTTAGAATCTCGTTCTTGCATGACTAATAAGCTTGACAACATAGCTAGATACATGGTACTCTAACATGACCAATGTAGCAAATAGTTTGGCCACAATGATAAATGTATTGCAAAAGTGCTTGTTTTCCAAGATTCATGTCAAGTGCCAACTTTTAATGCCAAGCTGTAGGCTTACAGAGACATTTTACTGTGTATGTCATGACTCCTGATTTTATTCTACTGGTGTGCTTATTTTCAATAAACCTCATAGTAGGGACTTGATAGTTTGTTGTTGTTAGTTGCAAAGTTGTGTCTGACCCATTGCGATGCCATGGACAATGATTCTCCAGGCCTTCCTGTCCTCTAACATCTTCTGGAATCCATTTAGGCTCACGCTTACTGCTTCAGTGACTCCATCCAGCCACCTCATTCTCTGTCGTCCCCTTCTTCTCTTGCCCCCAACCTTTCCCAGCATTAGGCTCTTATCCAGTGAGTGCTTCCTTCTCATTAGGTGGCCAAAGTATTTGAGTTTCAACTTCAGGATCTGGCCTTCTAAAGAGCAGTCAGGGTTGATCTCCTCTAGGACTGACCGGTTTCATTGCCTTGTAGTCTAAGAGACTCACAGGAGTCTCCTCCAGCACCATAGTTCAAAGGCTTCAATTCTTTGGCGCTCAGCCTTTCTTATAATCCAGCTTTCACTGCCATACATTGCAACTGGGAAGACCATAGCCTTGACTATATGCACTTGTGTTGGCAGGGTGATTTCTCTGCTTTTTAGTGTGCTGTCTAGATTTGCCATGGCTTTCCTCCCCAGGAGCGAGTGTCTTTTAATTTCTTGGCTGCAGTCCCTGTCTACGGTGATCTTGGAACACAGGAAAATAAAATCTGTCACTACCTCCATTTCTTCCCCATCTTTTTGCCAGGAATTGAGAGGGCCAGATGCCATGATCTTGGTTTTCTTAATGTTAAGTTTCAACCCAAGTTTTGCACTCTCGTTCTTCACCAGCAAAAAGAGGCTCTTTAGTTCCTCTTCACTTTCTGCCATTAGAGTGGTATCATCTGCATATCTTAGGTTGTTGATATTTCTTCTGGCAATTTTAATTCCAACTTTTGATTCATCTAGCCCTGCCTTTCTCATGATGTGCTCTGCATATAAGTTAAACAGGCAGGGTGAGAGTATACAGCCTTGCCGGACTCCTTTCCCAATTTTGAACCAATCAGTGGTTCCGTGTCCAGTTCTCACTGTTGCTTCTTGACCCGCATGTAGGTTTCTCAAGAGACAAATAAGATGGTCTGATACTCCCCTCTGTTTTAGAACTTGCCACAGTTTGTTGTGATCCACACAATCAAATGCTTTAGCATAGTCAATGAAGCAAAAGTAGATGTTTTTCTGGAACTCCCTAGCTTTCTCCATGATCCAGTGTATGTTGGCAATTTGATCTCTAGTTCCTCTGCGTCTTTGAAATCCTGCCTGTACTTTTCCACCTCTTCTTAATCTCTTCTGCCTTTGTTAGGTCCTTGCCATTTTGGTCCTTTATCATGCCCATTTTTGCATTAAACGTTCCCTTCATCTCTCCAATTTTCTTGAAGAGATATCTAAGGTAAAGGTAAAGTTTCCCCCGCACATGCGTGCTATTCGTTTCCAACTCTAGGGGCCGGTGCTCATCTCCATTTCAAAGCTGAAGAGCCAGCGCTTGTCCAAGGACGTCTCCGTGGTCATGTGGCCGGCATGACTAGACACCAAAGGCGCACGGAACACTGTTACCTTCCCACCATAGTGATCCCTATTTTTCTACTTGCATTTTTACGTGCTTACGAACTGCTAGGTTGGCAGAAGCTTGGACGAGTAACAGGCGCTCACTCTGTTAAATGGCACTCGGGATTCGACCCACCAAACTGATCTCTAGTCCTCCCTATTCTATTGTTTTCTTCTATTTCTTTGCACTGTTCATTTAAGAAGGCATTCTTATCTCTTCTAGCTATTCTCTGGAATTCTGCATTCAATTGGGTGTATCTTTCTTTTTCACCCTTGCCTTTTGCTTCCCTCCTGTCCTCAGCTATTTGCAAAGCTTCCTCAGACAGCCATTTTGCTTTCTTGCATTTCTTTTTCTTTGGGATGGTTTTGGTAACTTGATACTAACCCAGATAGTTACCCAGATAGCAAAAGGTTACTGCTTTAAAAATATTTTGCAAAGAGGAATGTTTTTAAGGTTTTGAGTGAGTCCCTCAGAGAAATTATATAACTCTGGGGAATAGTACCTTAATAATTTAATTTATGCCCTTTGTCTCTATGCTTTCCTTGCATTTCTCTATTTAATTGAATGTTCTGATTAAAATGGGATTGATAGTAAAAAATATATTGGTGATATAAGTGATGAAATGTATTACTGAGCACATGTGTAATAGGATCGGGCTAGATCATTCAGATTGTATCTATTCCCTTTTAAAAGAGGGAAAACGTATTCCAACAAGCTCTGTTTACTGCATTTTAAGGGAAGCAAGCTATAGTACTAGAAACAATAACATATATAGAACTGAAGGATTTTCTGAAAAAAAAAACTTTTTATATATTATAGACTGCAGATTTAGTTTATCAACATTTCTTCTTCAGATAATAGATCTCCAACATTTAAGAGGACTTAGAGAAGTGGTATGCTGGATATGGCTAAATGGTTTTAATTTGGGATTCATTTTTCATAGGACACTGGATTTAGCCAATAAAAATATAGGCTACATGTATTTTAAACTTTTTTCTTGAAGAATTAATTGAAGGCATATTTCTGGTGTTTGTTTAACATATACAATTTAAGCACATAGTAGATTAACAGCACAGAAATAAGACACTTCCAACAAGTAGCTATGTCAAACCAACAATGCCTATCTTATCCATTGTTTTGAAAGCAGTATTAAGTCATATTACAATGAATTACATGGAAGGTGAAGTAAGAATCATAGAAAAGAGATGAGTGCTAATGGCAAACAGATAAGAACAATTTGCTAGTGATAAAAATGATGAAAAAAACTGATTGATTCAAACAAATGAGCAACTCTGTAATTCAGATTGTTTGGAATTTAGATGGCATAGCCTATCATGAGAATTTTGCTTGCAGCACTGGTAACAGAACAGCAAAGCAAATTCATTAGTCTCACTTAAATGACATTTTTAATGTATATTGCTTGAGGAGGTGGGCAGTGTTATAAATTTAATTATGCTAGAAATTATCTTTCCCAAGAAAGAGTTTAAAAGTGGTTCAAAAGATAATATATTCCTTGTCAAAACTAGGATTTGAAAATGCCCTTTTGTCTCCAATATGCAGTTGTGTAGATAGCATATTTTTATATTTGAAGCAGCAATTTTATAAGCCAGTTATTTTATGGTGATCATTGACCACCATTGACAGACCGCTATATCCCAATCTTTAATGAACTCTCTTTAAAAATATTCTGTCAGAGTTTCATAGTGACATTGCTAACACAAATGTATAATGTGGTTTAATGCACCTGTATATTAAGAACAGTATTAGTATACTATCTGTTTCCAACTGATATTTGGATTTGACCTACAAAGTCCCAAAGTGTTTTGATCTCCAAAGTACCACTTTCTCCCACAGAATCTTACTGCCAATTGAAACCTAGAAGGGCCCTTTTTGCACATGTGTTTCTTCAATGGTAACTTAAAATACTGATTGAACCTTCTGCCACATTAAGGAAATTTTGAGCATTTTTTCTTTATAAAGCCAACCTGAGTTTTGTTTTAGATTTTCACTTTTAAGTATTCAGCTGCTAGATAAACTGTTTCTTCTTGATATTTTTAATCAACTTACCGGTATTTGTTTTGATAAATTTTCTTTCTATGTTAAAAATAATTGGTCACAAAGTTAGTTTTTTCATCATCATAACTATGGACAGACACTGTACAAGACTGACATTTAAAAGTAAACATCAAAATGTCTTTCTCCAGCTACTTATAGGAATGTTTGTTAAATAAAGAATGCATGCGTCTTTTGTAATAATATTCTGATCAGCAACTGTAATAAGGGTATGTACACCTTTCATAAGTATGTTTTTATTGGCTAATGTATTTGACTAAATTAGAAAATAAGCTTTTTGTCATACTTGCATAATAAGGTCTTGGTTGGGTAAGCCAATGTATATATAAACCTGAGGCTATACTTAACTGGTTCTGTTTCACAAGTGATGAATAAACTATATTTTATGGATAAACCCTATGATCACTGGCTTCCAAGTCAGCTGAAATATAATTTTTGTTTGCTATATGAGGAAAAAAAACAAAAGTAGCTGTGTTTAGGTACTTCAAGCATGCGTGTGTGTGTGTGTGTGTGTGTGTGTGTGTGTGTGAGAGAGAGAGAGAGAGAGAGAGAGAGAGAGAGAGAGAGAGAGAGAGAGAGAATGAAGTTATAATGTTATAATTCAGGATTATAGTGAAATACAAACTAGATTTCTTTCGTGAATAATAGCTTCACTTTAGTAAATCATGGAACTGTCCAGATGGTAAAATAGTCTGGCCAAATGTCATACTTCTACAGATGACAATCTTCTATTTAAAGTATTGTCAGAGGACTGTCCTCTTTAGAATCATCCTTTAACATCGCCTGTCTTCAGAGTCCAAATTAGTTTTAGGGCTTAAAACCATAATTAGGAAAAGCAGCCTTTGATATTATCCATTATCAGTTAACATCTGTATAACAGATTGGGCAGCTTGCGCAGATACCAATTTTCACCAGTAGAATGAGATAATTTCTATTTCTGTGTAAATGTTTGTACTTATTTCTATACTTACATCCGTGTCTATATTAGTATTTTTATCCAGATATGTCCTTTTCACTCTGGTAGTACATCTCCCTTTTTTTAGTAGCTATGTATTTTAAAGTCTCCCAGAATTTTAATAAAACTAATACATGCTTAACTGTTAAGGGTTTTATAGATTGTCTCAGAAAAACGTCTGTTAGATTAACTATAATCAAGTTCATTACCTTTAATTGTTGTTGTTGTTAGTTGCGAAGTCGTGTCTGACCCATCGCGACCCTATGGACAATGTTCCTCCAGGCCTTCCTGTCCTCTACCATCTTCTGGAGTCCATCTAAGCTCACGCCTACTGCTTCAATGACTCCATCCAGCCACCTCATTCTCTGTCGTCCCCTTCTTCTATTGCCCTCAATCTTTCCCAGCATTAGGCTCTTCTCCAGTGAGTCCTTCCTTCTCATTAGGTGGCCAAAGTATTTGAGTTTTAGCTTCAGGATCTGGCCTTCTAAAGAGCAGTCAGGGTTGATCTCCTCTAGGACTGACCGGTTTGATCGCCTTGCAGTCCAAGGGACTCACAGGAGTCTTCTCCAGCACCATAGTTCAAAGGCCTCAATTCTTTGGTGCAGCCTTTTTTATGGTCCACCTTTCACTGCCATACATTGCAACTGGGAAGACCATAGCCTTGACTATACACACTTTTGTTGACAGGGTGATGTCTCTGCTTTTTAGTGTGCTGTCTAGATTTGTCATGGCTTTCCTCCCGAGGAGCAAGCGTCTTTTAATTTCTTGGCTACAGTCCCCATCTGCAGTGATTTTGGAGCCCAGGAAAATAAAATCTGTCACTACCTCCATTTCTTCCCCATCTATTTGCCAGGAATTGAGAGGGCCAGATGCCATGATCTTGGTTTTCTTAATGTTTAGTTTCAACCCAAGTTTTGCACTCTCCTTCTTCACCCGCAACAAGAGGCTCTTTAGTTCTTCTTCACTTTCTGCCATTAGAGTGGTATCATCTGCATATCTTAGGTTGTTGATGTTTCTTCCGGCAATCTTAATTCCAACTTTTGATTCATCTAGCCCTGCCTTTCTCATGATGTGCTCTGCATATAAGTTAAATAGGCAAGGCGACAGTATATAGCCTTGCCAGACTCCTTTCCCAATTTTGAACCAATCAGTGGTTCCGTGTCCAGTTCTCACTGTTGCTTCTTGGCCCGCATATAGATTTCTCAAGAGACAAATAAGATGGTCTGGTATGCCCATCTCTTTAAGGACTTGCCAGAGTTTATTATGATCCACACAATCAAAGGCTTTAGCATAGTCAATGAAGCAGAAGTAGATGTTTTTCTGGAACTCTCTAGCTTTCTCCATGATCCAGCGTATGTTAGCAATTTGATCTCTAGTTCCTCTGCCTCTTCGAAATCCTGCCTGTACTTCTGGTAGTTCTCGATCCACATACTGCTGGAGTCTAGCTTGTAGAATTTAAGCATAACTTTACTAGCGTGAGAAATGAGTGCAATGGTGCGATAGTTTGAACATTCTTTGGCACTGCCTTTCTTTGGAATTGGAATGTAAACTGATCTTTTCCAATCCTGTGGCCACTGTTGAGTTTTCCAAATTTGCTGGCAAATTGAGTGTAGCACTTTTACTTTTCTAAGGCCCACTTCACTTCACATTCTAAGATGTGTGGCTCGAGGTCAGTGACCACCTCATTGTGATTATCAGGGACGTTAAGCTCATTCTTGTATAGTTCTTCTGTGTAATTTTGCCACCTCTTCATAATCTCTTCTGCCTCTGTTAGGTCCCTGCCGTTTTGGTCCTTTATCATGCCCATTTTTGCATGAAACGTTCCTTTCATCTCTCCAATTCATTACCTTTAATACCTTTATGCAAATAAACTTTTTCTTGCTAAAGTAATACTTTGAAAATTGGAATTAAAGAAGTCAAGTTTAATTATATTGTAATCCTTTAAACTGAGGGGGAAGAGGGGTTTCATGCTGAATTCTCTATAAACTTAGGGTTGCATAAGGATGTAAATGGGTTTTGTAGACCAAATGAGAGAAACATTCCAGATTCAGCCATAGTTTCATTCCATACAGCATTCACCTTGTGAACTCTCAAGCTTCCTCCTTCCGTTATATTTTCAAGATGGACAGTGTTTAATATTTATTTGTTATGTATATGAAGGGGTGTGTGCCTATACATATGTTGTATGTAGTATGTAAGGTGGGTGTCATGTATTTGTTCACTTTGAGAGCGGGCAACTAAATTTCATTTTTGATGTGTGCTGTTGTTCCCACAGAAAAAAAATGACAATAAAGGATGTCTTGTCCTGTCCTGTCCTGTCCTGTCCTGTCCTATCCTATCCTATCCTATCCTATCCTATCCTATCCTATCCTATCCTATCCTATCCTATCCTATCCTATCCTATCCTACCTTACCTTACCGTACCTTATCTTGTCTTATCTTATTCCCCTCAACAAAGGGCAGGGGAGCCTTTGGCCTTTTGTGAAGACAATTTTTCTCCATCATTCTTTTGTGGAGAGAGATTATATTTCTTTAGTTACCAAGGTTAGAGTTTCTACCAACCCCCCCCGCCCCCAAAACAAAACAGCATTGGCAAAAGTAACATTTAAAACATTTGCTAGGTAGATCATTGGTAGAAATATGCAGGCTTTTAAGCATGCCAAAACATCATAATTAGATACATTCAGGGCTTTTTTTCTCACAGAATGCTCAGAATGGAGTTCTGGCACCTTTTTTGGATGGAACCTTGTAGGGTAGGCAAGGCTGGTTGTATGACGTGTGAGTTCCGGCACCTTTTTCTTTTACAAAAAAGCACTGGATACATTGTATTCTTGATCAGTCTTGACTGGTTTCATAGGCTAAACATATTGGGCCTAGTTACATCGTAAGGCAAGTGTCAGAGCTATAAACCTGGGTAAAGGTATATTAAAAATCCTTTGAAGAATGTAGTAAGAGGAAAAAAATGATACGGGCACCCCTGACTATCATTAGGGTTAGTAACAATAGCACAATCTTTATTAATCATTTATTAAATTAATATACAACCAGACTTGTGGTATGTTGGCATATGCATTTGCCTCATGAGATCTCCCATTCTTTTCATCTCCATTTTGCCAAATCTGAATACCAAATGAGAACATCAGGTATTTTATTTTCTCCCTTGCTATTCATATTCACTTCATCTTATTTTAATTTTGTTTTGATGCAGATATAAAAATACAGAGTATAATTTGTTTACCACTTTTTTTTAAAAAAATAGACTTCTAGTTCATGCTATAATTCAATGGACTTTTCAAATATTGGGGTTTTTGAAGGACAGAAGTTGCTGAAATGCCTTTATGACTGGAATTTTCTTTTCTCTAAAATTGCTCTAGAGGTCAGGTTCTGTAGAGTCTCCTTTTCCCATTGTTAAAAAATAATTCAAAACTGAAATTCAGCCAGGCTTATTGTATATATTTTTGCAGAGTTATTTCAAGTAGATTCCTTAATGCAAAATAAATTATAGATTATTATGTGATATACTTAGGACTTGCTGCTACTCAAACCAGAACTCTAGATTAGAATTCTGGGATTTTCTGCCTGAGCCATTCTACATGTCAAATCTCATCAGCTAAAACAGTTAGCTTCAATGACAATGGATCAGCTCTAAGTAGTTTGTTATCTTTGATACAAATTACTTTCATATAGTAACAAAAGAGAGCACCTTATTATTACTCATTATTTTATTGGTTAAAGCATTCTTTTGCTATTCAAAACCTTCTGAGTTTTGAAGTGTTTTAAGACAAGATCTGAAGCTATTAAATAAATTAATATAATGGGAACATTTCAAATTACATTTCTGTGAACTTTATACTGGCTGAATCTGATTTCCTAATGTGCTGTAAAGGATTCATGCCTGCCATATTTATTCCAGATAATCTGCCACTGAGCAAATAATATAATATATAAATAGGGGTTGAGAGAAGTACTTCAACAACCAAAAGTACTTAAGTGCAATGTAGTTAGACCCAATAAGCCAGGGCTTCATAAATAAAGCTGTATACTTTCCCCTTATTTATTCACATGCTGAATATATATTAAGAAATAATGTATTGGAATAAGATGGGCATGAATTTAAAATTGAAGGGAGAAATATCAATAATTTGTACTACACTGATAGTACTACTCATAACTGAAAATGCAGAAGATCTGTAGACTCTAGCAAAAAAAAGTCACAGATAATAGTGAAAAAATGGGACAAGGAAAATATATAACTGGTACAGAGTGTTTGCCTTTTGGGCTCAACCATCAACAGTAAAGGAGAGAGAGTCAATAAATATACTGTAGATTAGCACTTGCTTGAGCAATTATAAAGGTCTTGGAAAACTAGTAAATACAAAGAATCATGCAGGCCACGATATTCCCTGTAGCACTCTATGGAAATGAAAGTTTAACTCTGAAAAAGCAGAATAGGAAATATATTAATGATTTTGAACTTGGTTGTGGGAGAAGACTCATGGTAGTGCACGATTTGCACTAAAGTAGATGGATTCAATTGCAGTGACTATTAATGTACTTGGGAAAACTGAAAGACCAGTTAGGGACAGATCGTCATGAAGAAAATCTATCCATGTGACTACCAAGAGTTGATACCAACTTCCAGGTACATAAATAAAAAAGAGATTTTAGGCCAAGATGGAAGATTGAATTTGGTTTGAAATTTGACATAAACTTATCCAGTTCACATTTCTTGAATTGAAATATGATCCAGAAGCACAAATGTCTTGAAATCAGTGCATTTTAGAATTCCATGATGCTGTTCACATTTCTGTAATACAGACACAGATGCATATATTAAGGAGAAAAATCGTTTGAGTCCAGCTTCTTGGGGGATCAAGTATAAGACAAAAGCTTCATAGCAAATCACACCATCTACCCTTCAGCAATCTTGGCACCATGTTATCATTTTGTGTAGCTCACCTGTACATTGCCTTTGCTAATTCTAGCTCTTTTAAGAGGCAATTTACCAGTTTGCCATTCCTGCAAAAGTTGAGGTGGGAGAAATTGTAAATGCGGGACTTTGGAGCACCACAAATAAAGTGGGAAACCCTAAGTCATCTGAAAAGAGATAGGCCAATAGAAGAATGTAATGAATTGTTGTAGGAAAATTCTGCAAGTGGTAACAGTTCTTTCCATTTACATTGTTGATAAGAGACCTATCACTTTAAATATTGTGATATTTAGCACTCTTGGTTGTTTTTTAAAGGAGAGAGGCTAGATGATCTGGCGAGTCCCATTTTAGTAGTGGAATATTATGGTTTTGTGATCTCCTTCCAGATAGCAGTTGTTTTTTATATATATATATCAATGGTCCTAAACCTTTCCAACTTGGCAGCCTGGTGGAGGGGGAAGGGAGAGGGGATGGTTTTGTCTGAGTGGTAGGCACATGCAAATGGAGCTTCCTGCATGAGCGTGAGCACCCGCCACTTGCACCAGTGGAGCTGTGCACCTGCGCTAACCCACCACTTACGTAACCCATTTCCAAATGGGTCATGGGCTGCTAGTGGGCTGCAGCCTGAGGGTTGAGGACCCCTGTTTTATACCATGCTGTGATTTATTTTCTGCATCTGCATAATTGTGTTTTTAGTTGTTCAGGGAGAGTTGTTTAGACATGGGTTGCCTAGAAACCCATTATGAACAAATTAATAAATAAATGTTCTTCTAGTATTAAGAAAATAAAGTTACTGTTGAATCTTTAAGGCCCTCTATTTTAAGGGTTAAGAAAGACAGTTAGTGGTTCAGGGGTGCTACCTGACAGTAATGGAATACTCTCTTTATCTTTACAAGTTTTCAGGTGTGTTTTTAGATCTTGATATGGCAGATTGTGACTATAAAACCTCATGGTAACTGAGAAGTTGTTCCTTTAAATTATAATGTTGCATTGCTTCCTTGATCTCCCATTGGATACAACATCTTGTATTTTTATTAAGGAAAAAGTCAATTCTTTATTTTAAATATCTCTCCAAGCACAATTTATTCTCCCTGTAGCTTTTGCAGTGCCAGGCGATCTAGTTTTATTAGAGTCTGAGCACATTTCACAACCTTTATTTGGGAGTAAGAAAGTAGACACAGTGTGGCATATTCAGGCACTGATCACACTTTCAGGAGGAAATAAATTTCAAAGACATATAAATGGTACCCTGAACTGCAATTTAAGTAAAAGGACTGCTATTTTGCAATCTGTTCAAGACCAGAATGCTAGCTGAATAAGAGGAGTATTTAAACTTAGATTAAAATTAGTTTAAAAAAAAATTAACTCTGGAAAGCACTGAATTCTGAATATGATTTGGGCATGATTAAAAGGATGGAACTAATAGACTCTAGGGAATAATTTTCTCCAGAAAATGAAGAGAAAAGTAATACAGAACTACCTGTGGAGAATGAAAGATGCCACTATTATACAACCTGAATATGCTTGGACAAACATTTCCAGACTTATATATATTCAAAACCTAATGGGCTTATAGCCCTATGACCCTACTCCATATTTTGTACATGAAAATGTGAATTATTCTATGTATCTACTTTGTAGTCACCCAATATTACTCTTACTAAATCTGCCTTGCTTAGTAGTCAATACTAAGCTAATAATGTAGATTTCAGTATCTATCATTCATACAACCCTCTCAATGTGCTAAGCACATTGATTTGTGCTTAGATTGTAAGCCGCCCTGAGTCTTCGGAGAAGGGCAGGATATAAATGGGATTTTTTTAAAAAAATCCATTTTATGGATGATGTAATCATCTTGTGGTGACGGAGGTGGAAAACTAATTTAATAAATAAAATAATAATAAATAAAACTATACAGTATACATAACCAATATAGGCAGGGTAAACTTGTTAAATATCTGCTTAAATATCTAACAAGTTTATGTATTAAAGAAAAAAGGTTTGTGTAACAAAAATTATTAAATAGTATACTTGGAGACTAACCATATTCAATTTCAAAATTAGGTTTTTTTTCTTGACAACATCTAGTTTTTTGTACCATTCCACTTATTTCTAAAGCTTCAGGAAATTTTTATGTAACTCCAATCAAAAGATTCTCTGGGGCATACAACAAGGCAAGTACATAAAAGCAGTACCATGAGACTACTCCAGCTTTCCAAGATGGATGCCAATAAATAATTAAGGTAAAGGTAAAGGTTCCCACGCACATGCGTGCTAGTCGTTTCTGACTCTAGGGGCCAGTGCTCATCTCCATTTCAAAGCCGAAGAGCCAGCATTTGTCTGAGGATGTCTCCGTGGTCATGACTAGACGCCAAATGCGCACGGAATGCTGTTACCTTCCCACCGTAGTGGTCCCTATTTTTCTACTTGCATTTTTACGTGCTTTCGAACTGCTAGGTTGGCAGAAGCTGGGATGAGTAACAGGCGCTCGCTCTATAATAAATAATTAGCTAGAGTTAAAAGCACAATGGAATAAAGTAGTTTAATAGGGGGGATAATTTCCAAACCACTGTGAAAAAAATTCACTTGTATATTTCTTGGGGCAATGGATGTGAAGTTTTGTATCCCCTTTTTAATTATTGTGATCTGTAAATGTTCTCAGACTTAATTTAAATGCATCAACGATATGGTGTCACTTTTCAGCAGAACTCAGACTGCTTAGACAGTTTGTCCTAAATTCAGTTCTTGGCAAACTGTAGCTATATTTAGAAGACGGTAGTGATGATGGGAATAGATTTTTACTTCTTAAGACTCTTACTGAGTTTCCTTTTTAACTGCAGAATTAGATTAGAGCAGTATTTCTTGACCGTGGCAACTAAAATGTCTGGACTTCAACTTGCAGAATCCCTCAACAAACATGCTAAATTTGCCAAATTGAGAAAAACTTGACTAGAAAGATAAATAATTTGTTATCTAGAAGGTAGATTCTAATGTAATGCCACATCTTGTGTAAACTATATGATATTTGTACCAACAAGAAGCCACACCAACAGCTATTTCTAATATTCCAGACATTTTACAGCTGTAGTCAAGTCAATTTGCTTGTTAGTACTGTACATCATTAGTATCTGGGTCACAGTCTGGATAAAGTTAAATAAGATAAAGGAGATTTGTTGTTGTTAGCTGCGAAGTCGTGTCTGACCCATCGCAACCCTATGGACAACATTCCTCCAGGCCTTCCTGTCCTCTACCATCTTCTGGAGTCCATTTAAGCTCACACCTACTGCTTCAGTGACTCCATCCAGCCACCTCATTCTCTGTCGTCCCCTTCTTCTCTTGCCCTCAATCTTTCCCAGCATTAGGCTCTTCTCCAGTGAGTCGTTCCTTCTCATTAGGTGGCCAAAGTATTTGAGTTTCAACTTCAGGATCTGGCCTTCTAAAGAGCAGTCAGGATTGATCTCCTCTAGGACTGACCGGTTTGATCGCCTTGCAGTCCAAGGGACTCGCAGGAGTCTTCTCCAGCACCATAGTTCAAAGGCCTCAATTCTTTGGCGCTCAGCCTTTCTTATGCTCCAACTTTCACTGCCATACATTGCAACTGGGAAGACCATAGCCTTGACGATACATACTTTTGCTGACAGGGTGATGTCTCTGCTTTTTAGTGTGCTGTCTAGATTTGCCATGGCTTTCCTCCACAGGAGCAAGCGTCTTTTAATTTCTTGACTACATTTTACACTCTCCTTCTTCACCTGCAACAAGAGGCTCTTTAGTTCCTGTATACTTTCTGCCATTAGAGTGGTATCATCTGCATATCTTAGGTTGTTGATATTTCTTCCGGTAATCTTAATTCCAACTTTTGATTCATCTAGCCCTGCCTTTCTATGATGTGCTCTGCATATAATAGGCAGGACGACAGTATACAGCCTTGCCGGACTCCTTTCCCAATTTTGAACCAATCAGTGGTTCCGTGTCCAGTTCTCACTGTTGCTTCTTGGTCCACATATAGGTTTCTCAACAGACAAATAAGATGGTCTGGTATGCCCATCTCTTTAAGAACTTGCCACAGTTTGTTATGATCCACACAATCAAAGGCTTTAGCATAGTCAATGAAGCAGAAGTAGATGTTTTTCTGGAACTCTCTGGCTTTCTCCATGATCCAGCGTATGTTGGCAATTTGATCTCTAGTTCCTCTGCCTCTTCAAAATCCTGCCTGTACTTCTGTTAGTTCTCGATCCACATACTGCTGGAGTCTAGATTGTAGGATTTTAAGCATAACTTTACTAGCATGAGAAATGAGTGCAATGGTGCGATAGTTTGAACATTCTTTGGCAGTGCCTTTCTTTGGAATTGGAATGTAAACTGATCTTTTCCAATCCTGTGGCCACTGTTGAGTTTTCCAAATTTGCTGGCAAATTGAGTGTAGCACTTTTACTGCATGGTCTTTTACGATTTTGAATAGCTCAGCTGGAATACTGTCACCTCCACTAGCTTTGTTGTTGCTCAGCTTTCCGAAGGTCCACTTCACTTCACATTCTAGGATGTCTGGCTAGAGGTCAGTGACCACCACATTGTGATTATCAGGTATGTTAAGCTCATTCTTGTATAGTTCTTTTGTGTAATTTTGCCACCTCTTCTTAATCTCTTCTGCCTCTGATAGGTCCCTGCCATTTTGGTCCTTTATCATGCCCATTTTTGCATTAAACATTCCGTTCATCTCTCCAATTTTCTTGAAAAGATCTCTGGTCCTCCCTATTCTATTGTTTTCTTCTATTTCTTTGCACTGTTCATTTAAGAAGGCATTCTTATCTCTTCTAGCTATTCTCTGGAATTCTGCATACAATTGGGCGTATCTTTCTTTTTCTCCCTTGCCTTTCGCTTCCCTCCTGTCCTCAGCTATTTGCAAAGCTTCCTCAGACAACCATTTTGCTTTCTTGCATTTCTTTTTCTTTGGGATGGTTTTGGTTGCTACCTGTTGTACAGTGTTGCGAATCTCTGTCCATAGTTCTTCAGGCACTCTGTCTATCAGATCTAATTCCTTAAATCTATTTGTCACCTCTACTGTATATTCAACAGGGATATGATTTAATTCATACCTGACTGGCCTAGTGTTTTTCCCTACTTTCTTCAGTTTAAGCCTAAACTTTGCAATGAGAAACTCATGGTCTAAGCCACAGTCAGCTCCTGGTCTTGTTTTTACTGACTGTATAGAGCTTCTTCATCTTTGGCTGCAGAGCATATAGTCAATCTGATTTCTGTGTTGACTGTCTGGTGATGTATATGTGTAGAGCCGTCTTTTGGGTTGTTGGAAAAGAGTGTTTGCTATCACCATCGTATTCTCTTGACAAAATTCTATCAGCCTGTGCCCTGCTTCATTTTGTACTCCAAGGCCAAACTTGCCTTTTATTCTGGTTATCTTTTGGCTTCCTACTTTAGCATTCCAAACCCCCATGATGATAAGGACATCATTTTTTGGTGTTAGTTCTATAAGGTGCTGTAGGGTCAATTTCATCTTCTTCAGCACTGGTGGTTGGGGCATAGACTTACTGTGATATTGAATGGCTTGGATTCAAACTGAGATCATTCTGTCATTTTGAGGATTTTATCCCAGTATTGCTTTTCCTACTTTTTTATTGACTATGAAGGCTACTCCATTTCTTCTGAGGGATTCTTGCCCACAGTAGTATACCTGATGGTCATCTGAATTAAATTCACCCATTCCTGTCCATTTTAGTTTGCTGATACTTAAGATGTCGATGTTCAGTCTTGTCATCTCTTGTTTGACCACGTCCAGCTTTCCTTGATTCATGGATCTTACATTCCAGGTTCCTATGGAGAAAAAATCTTTACAGCATCAGACTTTCCTTTCACCACCAGACACAGCCACAGCTGAGCGTCCTTTTGGCTTTGGCCCAGTCGCTTCATTCTTTCTGGCGCTATTAGTACTAGCCCTCTGCTCTTCCCCAGTAGCATATTGGACGCCTTCTGACCTGAGGGTATTGCCTTTTGGTACTGTCCATAGGGTTTTCATGGCAAATATACTGGAGTGGGTTGCCATTTCCTTCTCCAGTGGATCACGTTTTGTCAGAACTCTCTGCTATGACTTTTCCATCTTGGGTGGCCCTGCACAGCATAGCTCATAGCTTCATTGAATTACGCAAGCCCTTTCGCCACGACAAGGCAGTAATCCATGAAGGGGAAGATAAAGGAGATGGATAAGTCTAATCACTTTTCTACAGATAGTTAGAAGTTAAGATTATAGGGAATCTAGTGGTGTTTCTCTTGGTTAGGTTATCTCTTTGTTTCTTTTTATCCTAATCCTAATCCTAGTCTATTAACAATTTTCTCACAAGGCAGCTAGTTTGAACAGATTTGATTGGAGTTATGCAATAACTGAATCAAATAACAAAAGAAAAATAATAGTAAGATTTCTTCTTTTAAAAGAAAACAAATTATTTAAACTACAAGTATTCAGGCAGGGCTGCATATGTTTCTTGAAAGCCTCAACTCCCCCCAGTATTTATAAAAAACATTGCATTACTTAATAATAATTGCAGCATCATGGAAAAAGAAAATTATTACATACATAACTGGATATGCCAAGCCTTACTCAGTAGCACAAGCTGAGGGATCCTTAAATTAGCCAGGCTAATTTGACAGGCATCTTTGACAGAAATAATACACATTACCATCTAAAAAGGGTTCCAAAGCAGAAAATTGTAAAGCAGAAACTAAAATGCCCATGAATAAAATTCTAGTGAACAGTATTGTTTAAGGTATTCGTTCTGGAGAGTATTACATATATACCTGCAGACTCAGCCAACTTCAGAATAATGTTTCAGTCACTTCAAGTAGCATATTCTGATAGATATATCCTACAGCAAATTCCTGTGGCCTCTAAAATTGGATCTGTGACCTATGGGGAAGAAGACTACATTTAACATATTTGGGAGCCCAAGAATTAACAGAGGAAGCAGCAACGGTGTTAAATGAATATGACTAACTTTTGTTTTGATTTGGGAGGCTATTTGGGAAAGTCATCTTAGTTTCATAGATTGTGTTTAGTCTACTTTAGTTTGAATATGTGACATATGAATATTTATGAGACAGTAAGAAATTAAGCCACCAATTTTCGTTGTTTGTAGGAGACTGTGGAAACCATAGAGAAGTGGGTTAGAGTTAGATCATGAAGGTGGCTTTCTCCTGTCCTAAACTAACATACTGCTTTAGAAGCAGTACACCACTACTATGGCAATGTTGGGAATGCTGAAGCACTTCTAGGTAAAAGAATGATGAGAAGTTCAGTTGCAGGCTCCTTTCACATCCCTGTTAAGGTGTCCACCAAAGTGGGCAGTAAAGAAGCAGTACAGATACTGCTTCACTATCAGTGTTTTCTTCTGGTCCCATTAGTCTTGTTTTTTTGCCTTAGACCATAACATGTTTTAGATATGCTCTGTATGCTTGTGAATTTCATTGTAATCAAGTTTTATATTATGGGAAGAAGATCCTGGATGAGAAAATATTGCTCTTAACAAGAGAGTTCTTCTTAATCTCTTGGTAACACCATGTTCTATAACAGAGGTGTCAAACTCAATTTCATTGAGGGCCGCATCAGCATTGCGGTTGCCCTCAGGGGGCCGGGTGGGTGTGGCCTACTGGGTGGGTGTGGCTAGAGTGCATATGGCCTACTGGGTGGGCGTGGCCAGCTCTACATCATTCGCATCAAGGGTGCCTATGGGGGCCTGGGCAGGAGTGGGACAGATCTGGGGGTCTCTGGCAGAAGGAGGGTCTCTGGGCCAGGGCCAAGGCAGTGAGGGCCAGGGCCGTTCCCTCACTGTTTCCAGGATGGCTTCGCGGGCCGCATGAAACCACTTCGCGGGCCGGATCCGGCCCCCGGGCCTTGTGTTTGACATGTCTGTTCTATAAGAACTTTACAAGATTGGCAGAATCTATACCAATTCTGGAACTAATAATTAATTTGTTCAATAATTAATTTGTTCAAATTGACTAGCATGGTTTGCCAAGCATAGTCAAAAGGCCTGTTCTTGCTCAGAAAACCTAGGGCAAAATTTTGTAATAGAAAACTGTGATGGAATCTTCCCAATCACATAATCCTTAGCCCTCACTTTGCTGACAGTAGACAAAATACGCAGAACTCCATATATTTTATAGCAATCTATGAAAGTTCCATTTTAGAAGTTTTCCTAGAATTAATTGAATGGGGTTCCAAAAACAGTATGCTGGGAAGCAGATGATGATAGCTTTTTGAGAGATTACAAAAAAGAGCTAAAGGAAACAAAGTAAAGTCAATGACTGACCATTCAACCATTGGTTATGTTACATTGTGTTATTGCTGCTTTCAGCAGAGAATCAATACAAATAAATCAATATTTTAATGTATGTGACTTTTAAAGATCAGATTATGAGAAGTCTGATAACCTTCTGTGGGAATAGCAAAATCTTCTATTGGAAAAACATCTGATGTTGTTATTCCGTTTTAGAGTGGTAGCATTTACAGTATCCTTTTGTAACAGAAGGAAAGGAGGAAATTCTGCCAGCTATTTGCTTTTCTTAGAAAAAAAATAGGAATTATGCTTTGGGAGGGGGGCATTGGTTTGGAAGCGACATAAAAATAATGGCTCTGAATTCTTTGAATGAAATTAAATATTGAGTATTACTTCTCAGTTCAGTGCTTTATTTGGTGTTTGATGCACAATAACTCCTTTGCTCACAAAACTGAAAATTAGACAACACTATCAAATAGTTTTATCAGAAATTCAGCAGATTTATAATATTACTCCAGGAATGCCATGTACTCTCGCCATCACAAGCATTCTGGGACATCCTGTTCCAAATGACCTCATTTCCCCATGCTGAATAGCAATAAATCAAAACAGTATCCATTCAAAATTGTATGAATTGTGCCAGATCCAACACTGTAGTACTTTTGTTCAAAAAGGTAGGACACTAAAATATAGATTTCCACAATCAGAGGTACTTTCTTTTGAATTCCTGCAGTGAGCAAGGTTATAACTTAGGGAGTTAAATGATCCATGATTCTATGGATTGTAACTGTAATGGGAATTTACTTATAAGCCCCCCCCCCAAAAAAACCCCACAATTAAATGCAAGCAAGGATATCAGCTAGATATATAAAATGCTTTGAATAGTCTAGTTAGAGAGAGCTGTAAAGCACTATGAAGCGGTATATAAGTCTAAGTGCTATTGCAATTACTATTTTATACCAAAAAGTGGGAGACAACTTAAATGATAAAAAATAAGCAGATGTGAAATGACATCTTTGTTGCAAACATATCTGAGAAACATAAAGGTCTTATTTTGACTAACATTTGTTTATTTAAATATTTGTGCCATTAAATTAAAAAAATATGGAAGTGAAAGAATAATGTTTGATGAAATTATGAAATCTCAGCTTTCTGAGAAAAGCCATTTTACACCGCAGAGGGCAACATGCTTCAGTCTAATTGCCAAAAGCAAAATTGCAAAAAAGTTATTTCTCCAATGCCTAAAAAAAGTTATTGAATTAATATAAAAATAAAGAGAACAATGGAGGCTTGATTCCCATTAATAAGTTATAGTTATTCATTTGTATAATTTACGATATTCTTGAGAGTCCCATAGTTTTCATCCTGATTCGTTTATCTTTCTGTCCATTTCACAAACATTTGTTTTGGAACTTTTTCCATGAGTTTTTCTACATAGAGTAGGTAATATTAGACACCCCATAAGAAGCCTGTGGTCAACCATTCAGTTTCAACTTCAGTAGAAATTTGATTTGTCTCAGATAAATTATATTTACCTTTAGACATCAGTCCCAATAAGAGGTTTTTTGTTTTTTTTTTAGCACAGCTGGCTTGGCAGTTAAAACCAAAGTCTTAAAGGCCTTTGGGGAATAATACTATCACTGCCAGAGCTGTCGTCCAAAAAGGTCTTAATTATATCACCCTTTCATTAGCATGAAAATGGAAGGTGAGTAACACCCTCATCTGTTTTGAAATCGAACACTAATTTGTGTAAATGATCTTGCTTTCACCAAAGCAATCTGTTTTGCTGTGATTTTATACTGAAAATAATTGAAGGCATTCAATTTACCAAATCTATCTTCCCTAGAATGCTCTTCCTTATCAGCAATGATGACCTAAACAACTCTTTTTTACAAACACACCACACAAAATTTATTTATTTATTTATTTATTTATGGGATTTATATCCCGCCCTATCTCCCGAAGGACTCAGGGCGGCTAACAACAAAACATATAATAAGTACAGGAATTAAGATAAAAATAAAATTAAAATCATCTGTGCAATAAATTAAAATTAAAAATTAAAAATAAATTAAAAATTGTAAATATAATTAAAATGCCTGTCAGTCCAGGTCAGCCAGGTGGAAAAGGAGTGTTTTGAGGCCGCGGCGAAAGGACTGGAGATTTTGGGCCATCCGAAGCTCAGGGGGGAGCTGATTCCATAGGGCTGGCGCTCCCACAGAGAAGGCCCTGCTCCTGGGGGTCGCCAGCCGACATTGCCTAGCTGACGGTACCCTGAGGAGGCCTTCTCTGTGTGAGTGTAGTGGGCGATGGAAAATGCTATCATGATGTGCTTCTTTGTTCACTACAGAGAAATCTATTTTCTGCTTTGCAGCATAAAGAAAGCTATTATTTTTTATTTTGTATGACAACTTAGGCATTATGACACTGTAGCAGATTGTTCTGTAAAAGAGTATTCAGTTACATATTGTTCCTTTTTTTACAGAAGTGTTTGCTGTTAATATTCTGTAGATATTGAAACAATTGATCATATATGAGAACATGCTCTTAATTATTTATTAACAGCTCTTACTTATAGCCAGTAATATATACAGATAATCCTTGATTTACAACTATTTGTCTAACAGCTAAGGTTACAATGCCACTTGAAAAAAAGTAATTTACAATTTGGTACTTTGCATGTACAGCTATTGCAGCATCTCCATATCATGTGACCAGAATTCAGGCTCTTGGCAGCGAGCATGTATTTTACAACATTACAGTGTCCCAAAGTCACATGATCATCACTTGCGACCTACGCAGCTGGTTGCTGACAAGCCAAATCAATGGGGAAAGATGGGTTCACTCTAACGACCATGTAATTCACTTAATAATTGCAGTGATTTATTTAATAACCAGGGGGGAAAAAGATAATAAAATCAGGCACGACCCACTTAGCAGTGGAAATCCTAATTCTAATTGTGGTTGTAAGTTGGGGTCGACCTATAAGCAAGTTTTCCTTTAGCTTCCTTATTTATGATTCTAACATGTAATGACATATTGCCACACCTTGTACATTTCTTTGCTCACTTCATAATGTAACTCAGTTGTTAGGTTTTATTAATATTTTGCAAGATTTCACAAAACACTTGAAAAAATCTGGCAGAAGTCATTGTCACTTTTATTCAAGTAAATGTTTCTTTTTAAACTTAGCATTTGACTCAGAATTTTAATTTTATAAGTGTAAACTCAAAAGATGTGTTATTTAAAATAAAAAGAAAAAAACATTTATGTGCTATAAGTCAACGAATTTTAGTAAGATTGTTTTATTGTTACATTGATAATTATTCTGTAATCTTAAAACCAAAAGCCCTAAGCAGACTGACTTGCAAATCAGTCAAATACAGTATATGCTGAACAACTTTGAGATCTATAAAAATGTGAAAGTTATATTGTCAGAACTGAGTTATATGCTAATTAAAATACACACACACACACACATTAAACAACGGGTTTGTTGGATTCTGGAAAGATAGATATTTCATACATCCAATTTCCATAGAACAAGAGGCATGACAAATAAGGCTTGTTCTTTATTTTCACCAATTTCATTCCACAAATCCATGTGGTTTTTTTTTCTAAAACTAATTCAGACTTGAGGGATTTGGGTGGAAAGAACACTTTTTAAAGTATGCAAAACTCAAAACTTCCATGTGTATGGGAACTAAACAGAATTCTCAGTCAGCTAATCTGGGATTTTAGGGGTTTCCATCTAATGCATCCCAATACATTTTGGCAGCCCCAGCATCCTGTATTGTAATGCAACGTTTCACCTATGTATTAATATTTGTTCCTATTTCTATTTTGTCTTTATGCCACCTCACTTTTCTTGCTTAAGTCCAATCCTCTCTCACTTCTCCCTTCCTCAAGCTTCAGTTTCCCAGCCCTCTTTCTGCAGCCCATCATATTTACTGTAGTCACTCTAAAGCCCACCTCTGTTCGGTTTTCCATAAGATGATCCTTTAATAACTCCCCTGGTTGAAGGATTGCTCAATTCAAGCCTTGAAATTTCCCATCACAATCTTAGCAGATGTTTATAGTGTCTGTACCACAGTGAGCTATATTGCTATTTCAGGAAAATTATAGTAATTATTTCTAAATTTGTTTCTATGAATATAAATTGAGTTAGACAAGTCGGTCCTCGTTCTTTGTTTTTGTGTATGGTTTGAAAGTCCCCACACATATTTCATTTTCCATGTCATTAGCACCTCTTCATCATGATTGGGACAGAGAATCTTTAAACTGAAGTCAGGTGTTTAAGAGCTTCTAGCTCATTTTCAATAGAAGAGTGCCCTACTACATGCTGAATAATTTAGGTGTAGCAAAGCATTATGGACTACTGGAAGTGATTTTTTTTCTTCCTCATTTAGCTAGAAAATGCACTTTCATTATATGTTTTTTCTCTTTAAAGGGCTGCAAGGGATATGCCCAGTTATGTTGCTTGGGTTGCATCTGAAGTAGTTTGTTCTGCCTGGAGAGATTTGAGTTCTAAAATTGGTGTCTTGACTGTGTAAAGTTTTAATGTGCCAGTTTTGTATCCAAACATGCTTTATTTATTTAATGCAGCTGCTTCTTGGTATTCAATTATATCAGTGAACAACTATTATAAATTAAAAATGGCACAATGAACAAATAATAAAAAAGAAAAGACCAAAGCATCCTATCATGGTAGGTGGATAGATAGATTTATTTGTTTGCTTGCTTGCTTGCTAAATTTCAGCAGTGCCATCTGTGTTCCTCTGGGAACCATATAAGTGAGCCTGGAGACCCTAGATAGCTAAGCTCTGATTTGCCTAGAGAGCTTAGTTTTTCTGAGAACAAACCAATGTTGGAATAGTAGCCCAGTGCTCAGAATCGATTGTTAAGGTGAAGCATTAAAAAAAAAAAGCAACTATGACTTGGAAGGAACATAAAGGTTTCTGGATCAAAGACGTTATCTGGATAACAAAGCTCTATATATCTGAGGATTAGCTCATGATTCTTGGCTTGTGATTCCTGACTCTCACACTGTGACTACCATCCGCCACTAGTCATCTCAAAGATTGTAATTTCTGTATGGTTCTTTTGTCTCCAGTTTGACAATGGAGACTGGAGGTGACTATGAACATCCGTTGTGCAAGATTGGCACCCAGCTGTTTACAGCTTACCTTATTTCTAGGCCTGAATGCAAACTGAAAAATATTCAGCAGGCTAGCGTCTAAGAAATTAAATATATCTGCTACCTTGTTTTTCACTAAATATAACTTTTGCAACTATAGGAAAGGAAATATTTGGTTACTGCTGATATCAGATGATACCCAAGTTTATTTTTAAATCTCTGGGGGAAATATTTCCAGAGATTTTACTTGTTTGTGCATTAAGTACAATGATGTTTCTGAAATAAGATGATTTTTCTATTGTTGGAAACACTTAAATCAAAGATTTTTTTTACTGCAATTTAAGTTGATATGGATCTATAGTTTACCAATTTGATAGGAGGGTTCTGTCTCTTTGACCCAATTTATCCCTATCTCTCTATTATCCATTTCAAAAGCTTTTTAATTGAACTTGTTACATCTAACACTTATCTTTAAACCAAGTTATTATTGATTTTGGAGGATGTGACCTCTGATAGTGTCCCTGATAGTGACTTAGCCTCCTTCAATAAAGAACTGAAGAATAGAAGAAAAGAAGAATTCAAACAAATGCCCTCTATTTGACTAGTTTTATCTTTTAAATACCCATTTTGTTTCCTGTAAGCAAACTCTGGTTCTTTCTTTCTTTCTTTCTTTCTTTCTTTCTTTCTTTCTTTCTTTCTTTCTTTCTTTCTTTCTTTCTTTCTTTCTTTCTTTCTTTCTTTCTTTCTTTCTTTCTTCTTCTTCTTCCTTCCTTCCTTCCTTCCTTCCTTCCTTCCTTCCTTCCTTCCTTCCTTTCTTTCTTTCTTTCTTTCTTTCTTTCTTTCTTTCTTTCTTTCTTTCTTTCTTTCTTTCTTTCTTTCTTTCTTTCTTTCTTAATAAGGGCTCTTCTACTAATTCTGTAGAATACAATTATAGGAATTCCTTGTTTAGGGGCCACAATTGGAGCAGGCAAACGACCTAGTTGCTAAGTGGAAAAATCACATGAACAGGGTTCACATCCATACTTTCCCTTCAGTCATTAAATGAAGTGAAATATAATCACTAGGTGGAAGATCATGTGACTGTGATTTATGATTTTAGTTCTGCCTTCTCCTAGCTTTGCTTGTCATAAGCGAAAATATGCACCAGTTGCAAAGTACATGAATGGTGATCATGTGGCTGAGGGTTGCTACAAAGTCATAATTGTGAGGATTGGTCACAAAGTTATTCTTAACCTCACTGTAACTTCAAATGGTAATTGCACAAGGCTGTCAGTAAGTGAGGACTACATGTATTGGGAAAGGAATACCACAATAGATAATAAGTAAGGATTGAGCATCTCAATGTAGTAATTGTTTTTATAGAATGCAAAGGGAACAAATAATGTCACATTTACTATTGGCAGGGATGAAATTCATTTTTTCACTTGCTTTCAGGGGTTAGACTCTTCTTATACTAGGACAGTGTGCAAATATTATTGTAAATTTGGTACATCCGATGAGGAAAAAAGCAATGTGATTTAAAGTTCACAAATGCTAATTCCTTTGCTAATTATTTATGGATTTAAAGTAAAACTATATTTATAGTTAGTTTATAGTTTAGTTATAGTTTATTAAATTTTTATATTGCCCTTCTCCCGAAGGACTCAGGGCGGTGAACAGGGCATATAATAAAAATACAGAAATACAAAAGTTAAGAAAAAATTAAATTATTGCCCAAGTAAAACAGTAAAAATATACAAATATTAAAACCCTAAGTTAACTCCCCATCAGGCCAGGCCAGCTTGTTCAAATAAATGGGTCTTTAACCCGCGCCGGAAGGAGCGGAGATCCGGTGCCATCCGGAGCTCAAGCGGCAGTTGATTCCACAAAGCCGGGGCGCCCACAGAGAAGGCCCTCCCCCTGGGGGCCACCAGCCGGCATTCTCTGACAGGAGGCACCCTGAGGAGGCCCTCTCTGTGGGAATGCACAATACATGGGCCTTAGAATAACTATTTTCCATGCAAATAAAGCAGAATATCTTTTATCCTGACAGTAAACCTAGATCAATAATATATGCCTATTATTTTTGTATTATGATGCCTTTATTAGAATATGATACACACAAACAGTGCACACTGTATGTATGTATATATAAACACACACACACACATAGCATACATACATACACACATACACAGAAAGGTTTAAAAATGTAATTATAGTTCTACTTTGGAAGGAATGGCCTATATTTCTGAGTTGCAAATGTGTTAGTTTAGATGCTGTGAAAATAAGTATGGTATAAGAACAAAAGGAACAGGAGCGAAATGCTAAGTGACAGTTGTATTGGCCAATTTTTATTTCTTTGCCTGTTACATCATGTTTTATTATTTGCCAGATAACATCATGACATTGCTCATTTTGGCTTATGTGAAGTATAGCCTTCTGCAACTATTGGATACTCTACTTACATTCTTCAACACTTTCTCATCCACAATTGAAGGTCGTTTCTGTATCACGGTGCCTCATTTTCCATGTAACATAGATATTGGGGCCATGTCGGTTCTCTGATCTCTGTTCCTTCTCTTCCATAGTACTCTATTAAAATTGAAAGTATTACAGTTTTTATAATCCATCTCCAGAAAAGCTACAAGATCCAATCTTCTCCTAAATGTTAAGCAATAAATCATTTCCACACTTCTGTCTGACTTATTCAATCTAACTTTGTTCCCCTCCTCGCCCTTTTCTCTACAACTGTCAATCTGTGTGGGCTAATTTCTTCAGAGAATCCACATAGCTGTCAGAACATTGTAATCCAATATCTTGTACATTCTCCATGGATGGCTTTTTCTGGCCCAATTTACCATGATTTTGTTGCACTTGAATTTGGTTCCAATACCAACCTATTCATTTAACCATCATATAACCCATTCAACAACCCTATTCTATCAAATCCTTTCTAGAGACAGTTACATGAGCTGTAGTGCCTAATTCAATCTCCTTATGACAGGGGTCCCCAACCCCTGGTCCATAGACTGGTACTGGGCTGCGGCAAGCCAGTAACTGGGCCACACAAAACAAGCAAAGCCCCATCCATGGGAGGCAGGCAGCACACAAAACCACACTCCCTCCAGTCCACAGAAAAACCTGTCACCGTGTAACTGGTCCTGGTGCCCAAAAGGTTGGGAACCTCTGTTTTATGAGAAAGTCCTCAAAACCTGAGTTGATAGTAAGTGTTCCATATCAATGAAATTGTTTGAAATTATTAAGAGTATCTGACCTGATGCAACTGGTAAACAACGGCATTGTCTTTGTGATTAAAATAGAAAGCTTTTCAGAAATATTATTTTTGAGTTATTCTTAAATCTGAGGTTAATTCATAATCTGTCAAATCCTCTTTATCTCTTTATTACCATGTAGAAAGCATTATGCAGTTTATCCACAGTACTTGTTTACCTAGAAGCCTACAAAATACTAGTATTTCTAAATCATTTCCCCCATTTAGAGCAAATAGATAAAATTGTACTTATGTTGTCTTCATGAAAATGTAGATCTGAAATTTATATTCTCACTATCCAAACAACATTAATTCCTAGCACAGTGATTTTTTTAAGTCCAAAAACCTATAGTTTATATCTATTTTAATCTCCATGCTGTCAGTTTATAGAAATATTCAGATGGAGATGAAGGTTTCATCAGCTGAAAGAGCTGAAAGAGCAGAGTGAATTGCAAGAAAATATATAGAATGGGGACATTAAAAAGAGTTGTAGTGTACTTGGAACAGGCAACTGTTGATCCTATTATCACATCACATCAGATGTGGATGAGGTCACCAATCTGGCATGAATAATCAGAATCTTGTTCAGTTGGAGGAGGGCATCTTTTTTTTTTTTAGAAAAATGGGATTTGCATTGACTGCAAATCCAGGGCAGTGGAGGGTGAGAAGGAACAGAGTAGTAGTTGTTACTCAAAAAATCCTAATAGCTTGGAGAGGCACTATGACAAAGGTAACCAGATGGAGGCTTTGTGGCTGAAACTATCTCTAGGGATCAGTTGGCTTATTTACTGGTGACATCTTTGCTCATCCCTGCATGTTACTTTTGTGTGGCCTCTTCCTGTTTATTGATCCTGAGACTCTGATTTTCCAAGGAGTTCCAGGAGATGAAGCAATCAAGGAGACACCTAGAATAGAGAAGAACAAAGAACAAATCTGCCCAAACTTGTAAGATAACATAGTAGGGATTTTTAGTGATATGGGAGCCAACAAAATTGTATATTCTAAGCTTTCCTTAAGCCTAAAGCCAGCTGGGTGTCTTTGGGCCACTATTCTTAGCCCAACCCATCTCGCTGTTATGGGTAAAATACGAGGGAGAAATATTAGATATGTTTGCCACTTCGAGTTAAAAAAAGAGAGAGGAAATAATAGGCACCTGGAACTCAGTCCCAAAACAACTGGAGTATCACTAGACAAAATGGCATTGACAAAATCACCACCAGTCAATTGCAAAATACAGCTTTGTTTGGAACAGCTTACATCCTGCAACAATACAGTTAAATAAGAACATCTACCTATCTTAGATCAAAGTGCTGATTTTACTTGCAAAACTCTTCATCGTATAGGGCCTAGCTGTTTTGAGGGATGGTCTTTTTCCACTGTTTGCTCCCAACTGAGAAACAGTTTTAGTATGGCATGCTCCAGTTTCCATGTATTAAGCAATACCATCTGAAGGGACCTGGAAGATATGCCTTTTCTTTTTAAAACCTGCCCTCTCAAATAATGTGCTATTCAGAATGCTCTGTACTAGCCAACTCACATAGAATTCTGGTAATTGTCATTCCAAACATGTAGGAAAATGTTTAATTATATGAATTCAGATGTGACTATTTTCCCATTTTAATCTTGAGATATTGAAGATTTAAACTGGGAATCATCATTTCTTACCACCATACTACTTCTCTTCTCTTGAATTCTAATTCCTCCTGTTGCTTCCCTGTTTCTTTTATTAATTCCTTTTTACAATCTCCTGCTCAGCCACACCTTAAAAGACTTGGTTATAAAATACTCTATCAAAATCTCATCTAGCCTCAGAGTGTGCTGCATTTGTAGTATGTTTTATGGACCTCTTATACCTATTATAAGCCTGAGGTGCCATCAGATCTGTTGCTAAAACTATTTATCACCTTTTTCAGCTCAGCATATCTTCTTTCTTGCTGTTAGGTCTTGCAACATGGCATAATAATGTCAGTTTATTTGTTAACCCAGATCCAGTTTGTGGGCTGGCATGATTTAATCCATTAACAACTGTTTGAACTCTCTTTTCAGTATGGGTTGGGTTACCTGAAAATTTTGATCCACAAAGGCTACATCTTATCTTCTAGAGTAGACTTGGAGCAGTTCCATTTGTTAATGAAGACTTGGTTAAAACATACAAAAGATGTAAAAATGTGCTAAGACAGAGGCTTATAGCATGGAAGATTTTTGTAGTACAGTTATTTTTCTTATAAATTTGTGTAGTGCTCTTCAGTAAAATTCTGTAGAAAATTACCCTTTCTTTTAGAACTTTTGTACATAAATATGCACAAAATGGAATAAACAGAGTGACAGTCATGCTGTTTGTAGAAGCTCAGTTTGAGATAAAGTAGGGTAATTTCCTGAAATGAATTTATATACAAAGCATATATTGATTTTCCTGAGTATCTAGCTAAATATTGAAAATCTCAATTTGAGTTTTATCTCTATTCAGTCTTTTTCTTCAACAGCCTACTATGTGCTTTTAAACCTCTGGCAATTAACAAGATAACTGAATCTTCTGTTTCTTAATGTCTGTATTTCAGGTTTGCTTTAAAATATGCACCAGTTATGATGTATCATTATTGAAGATAAAATTATTTTTGCTGCAGTTCAAGAATTGCAACAGACCACTAGATAGAACCCACTAACTTCCAAAATTATAATAATAACTACAATAAAAATAACTAAAAAAATCTCATGTAATTTTTGAAACTTATAAAATCTCTGAGTTCTTGCATAAATGCTCAACAAAATTTAGATAACACCATACAATACATGATAAAACCTAGGCTGAGTGTGTATATTTTATTTGTATACTCATATATAAAGTCATTTATATTTATTTGGTACCCATAAAGTTATACACAATAGAAAAGGTTGTTGATTCCTAAAACATATCATTCATTTCAACTTTAAAGGGGGAAAAACCAGCTAAACACTTTCTTAATATATAGAAGTGGTGGGGAGAGGAAACAGATGGAGTGGACTACATTCTTGTATGTATAATATAAGATGCAAGCAGTGCTTTTTTTGTAAAAGAAAAAGGTGCCGTAGCTCACACATGCCATACAACCTGCCTTGCCTACCACAAGGTTCCATCCAAAAAAGGTGCCGGAACTCCGTTCTGAGCGTTCTATGACAAAAAAAGCCCTGGATGCAAGTAATCTTAAGTAACATGCAGATTCTGGAACGGTTATTCTTTTGACTGAGCTTGATTTTTCTAAGTCTCAGTTATTGGGCATAAGTTGTTAATCTCCATTTCTTCTTCCATTTTTTTCTAGGTCCATGGGGCAGGTGCATGGGAGATGAATGTGGCCCAGGAGGTACTCAGACTCGAGCTATATGGTGTGCTCATGTGGAAGGATGGACCACCCTCTTCACCAATTGCAAGCAGGCAGAGAGACCTGACAACCAACAGAATTGCTTCAGAGTTTGTGACTGGCACAAAGAACTGTATGACTGGCAGCTGGGCAGCTGGAACCAGTGTCAGCCAATTCTTTCAAAAAGCATTGAGAAAACAACAGTATGTGTGAATGGGGAAGAAGGAATTCAGAGGAGAGATATTATTTGTGTCCAAAAATCAAATGGTGTGATAGTTGAGGACGCCATATGTGAATACTTTGAGCCAAAGCCTCAGCTAGAACAGGGTTGCCTCATTCCTTGCCAGCAGGACTGCATTGTATCTGATTTCTCAGCCTGGACAGAATGCTCTAAGAGCTGTGGTAAAGGGCTCTCTTATCGTTTTCGTCATATTGTAGCTCCCCCTCGGTACGGAGGCTCTGCCTGCCCCAACCTGACAGAGTTTCAGGCTTGCAGCTCATCCCCCTGCGCCACTGAAGAAAACCTGTATAGTCTGAGCCTGGGGTCCTGGAGTACCTGTTCAATTCCTCACTTGCGACATGTCAGACAGGCAAGAAAACGTGGAAAGAACAAGGAGAAGGACAAGGAGAAAAACATTCGGGATCCAGAAACCCGGGAACTGATTAAGAAGAAAAGGAATCATAACAGGCAGAACAGACAGGAGAATAAATATTGGAACATACAAATCGGATATCAGACCCGGCAGGTGATGTGCACACACAGGAATGGAAAGACGGTTGCTTTGAGGTAATCCTTTTTTTTTTGGTCCTCATCTTAATCCACTGTTTCATCCATGTTTATCCATGTTACTTACTTAGGGTAAAAATTAGAATTGCTGAGAACATTTAATACTATTTCTTTCTTTTTTTATTGAAAAGTTTTACAGTACATTTTTTTAAAAAGACAAAACCCCTCCCAACCCCCTCCCCTCTCCCCAAACCTCCCCAACTCTTCCCTCCCCTCCCCCATTTAATACTATTTCTACTTAATTGTGGTATTATGTAAATATTTACACACCAAACATTTAGGTTGCCCCAACTTTGTGGAGTGCACTGATAAAAACAAACTGTAACCAGGGAATACAATACCAAATAATTCATTTAAATTACTGACAGCAGGACATATTTTTCTACCTGATGCCAGGTCTTCAAGGCCTATTTAAAGGATAGTAAATTGGGGAAACTATTCCAGAGGGCAGGCACCATGAAAGAGAAGACATGCCACCTGAGTCCCATCAGAAAGTACTGCTTTAAAAATAATAATAATAATAATAATAATAATAATAATAATAATAATAATAATAATAATAATAATAATAATAATAATAATAATAATTTTATTTGTATACTGCCCTTCTCCCGAAGGACTCAGGGCGGTGAACAGGGCATGTTAAAAGACAAGAATACAAAAATTAAAAGAGATTAAACAAGATGCCCAAGAACTATAACAATAAGTTAAAATACATAAAAAGCAATAAAACCCAAACCCATTACCCATCAGGCCAGGCCGGCTTGTTCAAACAGGTAGGTCTTTAGATCGCGCCGGAAGGAGCGAAGGTCGGGTGCCATCCGGAGCTCAACCGGAAGATGGTTCCATAAATCCGGCGCGCCCACAGAGAACGCCCTCCCCCTGGGGGCCACCAGTCGACATTCTCTGTGGGAGCGCACTGGGCGGAGGGAAGTTGATGCCGGCCGCAGGTGCTCCCTGAGGTATTCCGGACCCATGCCATGACAGACTATGTAGGTCATTACCAGCACCTTGAATCTCACACGGAAGACAACTGGGAGCCAATGCAGCTCGCGGAGCAAGGGTGTAACATGGGAGTATCGGGAAACTCCCAACACAACTCTCGCGGCTGCATTCTGTACCAGTTGGAGCCTCCAAGTGGTCCTCAAGGGCAGCCCCATGTAGAGAGTGTTGCAGTAGTCGCAATGGTGCCTGGAGTATGCCAGATTGGCAGAAATTATGGAAGAAAGGCAGTCCATCAGATAGCCAGGCTGTATGCCATGAAGGGCTTTAAAGGACACAAGTACTACCCACTAAATGCACCCATTGAAAGCTTAGTGGTAACCAATACAGTTCATGCAGCAGATGTTTTACACGGGTATACCTAGGTATGGATTACATGCAACTTCTGAATGGTCTTCCGAGGTTGTCCATGTAACTATACAGCACGTTGCAATAGTCCATACATGAGGTGATTAAAGCATGAATCAGCATGAAAAGGGATTCCTGTTCCAGGAAAAGAAAGAGCACAATTAACACAACAGACAAATCTGGGCAAAGACACCATTGGCCACAGCTGCCACCTGCTATGGTAGCAGGAGCTGTAAATCCAGGACATTTCCTATATTATGCGCCAGTTCTATTTTGGGAAGTGCTGTACTATTCAGAGCTTAAAATGGAAATGTCTGGGAGAATCCAGAACATTTGGCAGAACTGAGTTTAAGCCCCAATCAGAGTCCAACAGCATGGGGCGAGTCCTTGACAATATAACTCACCTCAAATTGAAATATACACCTGGGTATCAGCAGCATTTTGACAATACTTGATTGCATGTTGATAAATGATTGAATCCAATAGCTACATGCAGATGTGAAATAGTAGGGGCAGGATAATAATGTTTAGGCACTGGGACAATGTCTCTGGGTCTGAAGCTGAGATGTATGTAATCATTCTCTGAATAAAATGGCAAAAAAAAACAGTCCCAAAGGAGCTATTAACACCCTTTATAAACAAAGTAGCAACTAAAAAAAATCAAGTGTTTCTTATGGACTTACTGCAAATATAGTATGTATTCTTTAAGAATTGAGTGAGCATGCTTCTAACTTTTTCACTAACTATTAATTATAATAATCGGATTTGGTTTTGTTTGCTGATCTGAGCATAAAAAAGCAATTACAATTTGTTTTTAAGTGGGTATTTCAGCTAAATTCAATTACCAATTAAAATACTGTGTTCCTGTGAAATGAGGAACCCAATTATCTGAGAAAGATTTTTATGTGTCAAGTTTGAGTATATATTCATGTTCATATTAAGGCACCATGAATTTGATTTAATGGCTATTTTTTCTGTTTCCCTGTAAAGTTTATTCATTAACCTTGAACTGTCACTAATAGTGACCTACAGCTGAATTTGTAATTAAGAATATTGAGAATTATACCTTCATATTTTAATCCTTTTATTCCTACCATGTAACTCAGCTACCATTAGCATATTAACAGTGTATCCTTGCTCTGTATTAATTTTCTTTACATAGTATTTCATTGGATTAATTTAACTTTCATTGAGTATCACTGCAAAGCATTTTAAAAATGGTAATTAAATTATTTCTTTTGTTGCAAATACATAACAGCATTTCCTCTTACTAAGTTCTATGATTCTAAACAACCTATAGTATGAATGATAGGAAACAGTGAAAATAAATAATACATTGTGATCTGTTATGCGATTTGTCATTAAGGAAATACAAATACTTCATAGGGTTAAAATCAGCCTTCTGTAACCTGAGTATAGTAGAGGAATTCTCTCTTTCTTTCTTTCTTTCTTTCTTTCTTTCTTTCTTTCTTTCTTTCTTTCTTTCTTTCTTTCTCTCTCTCTCTCTCTCTCTCTCTCTCTCTCTCTCTCTCTCTCTCTCTCTCTCTCTCTCCCTTCCTCCCTCCCTCCCTCTCTTCCTTCTCCCCTTAAATGATGTGTGTTTATTGCTGCTCTTATTTACGTACATCAACTGATGGTGTGATTTTATATAAAGATAGTCCTCAACTTATGACCACAATTGTGACCATAACGTTGGTCATTAAAAGTTCTGGTTGTTAAATGGGATGCCCATATGACTGCTTCATTCAATAACTGAAATCCAGTTGCAGTTGTTAAATGATTATGTGGTCATTAAGTAGAGTGTGAGGTGGAGTCCCTGGAGACTTCGGCCTTTCTCTGGCCCCCTAGACCCAGGAAACCCTAGCTGGTTACAGGACACACCAACAGATGCAAAACGGCTGTGCCCCAGGAGCATCAGTTGGCTTCAGGACATAGCAGAGCATATACATTGTTCCCCTTAACTTTTGCACAAAGCCACTGCAAGGTATAGCCTTCTTATAGAAGCCACCTTGTACCCTTCTATAAGTGGGCACTATTCTTTGGAGGCTTCCCAGGCATGGTAGAGTGGAGAGCATGAGCTTAAGATACATTTACGCACCCCACAGAAAGAGTTCAGCATCCTTTAATGCATGGAAAGAAATTGCCTTGTTGAGAAAGCTTATATCATGAAGATCTAAGCTTTGCTGCTGCATCCCATGGAAAGAAATCATCTCGATGCACAGAAGGTAGGATGCAGATATGAAATTTAAATCATGAAGATCTAAGCTCCATTTCTGCATCCCACCCGATCAACTTCCTTTAATGCATGGAGGAGAGCTCATATCATTCCACAGGGTGCAGAAGCAAATCATGAAGACCTAATCATTGCAGAATGTTGTGAATTCTCCTCTGTGCGTAGAAGGAAAGTCTTCTGGTGGAGTGCTGAAAGTGACTTTAGATCCTCATGATTCATCTTCATTTCCACATCTTTTTCCAAGGCCATTGTAACTACAAATAGTTGTTAAATAAGTGATCATATGTCAATGTACCTGTAATTGAGCTGCTCATTTCCCATTTCTAACTCTTGATTGCTAAGAATTGGGCAAGGTATACAACTGATGCCATAGACTTGTTTTGTTGACATTGCCTAGTTTGGAAGCTAAGTAGAGTCAGGCATGATTAGCTCTTTGATGAGAAACCATTAGGAAAGCCTAGCATGCTAGGTTAAGCTAAAAAGATTGTAGAGGATTGCAATAGCAAACCACTTTCATATTGTGACCAAGGAAACTATGTGCTTTTACATGTAGTCACAGGGATTTCTGCTCAGCTTAGAGAAACCTTGTCAACCTTACCAGATAGACCATACATGAAAATCTAATCTAATTCTACTTTAGTATAAAACTACATTAACAGAATCTTGCAAGTCTTGCATTTCTCCTTTCAACACATTTGCAGTCAAATAATTTAATCTGTTTGCTTTGCCCACTTTGCAATTATGGGCTATGCTGCTTCTTATTAGATTGTTCTCTAGGTAGCAGCTCTTTGCTAGGTCTTCCATTGTCATTTCCACATCCCTTTATCTTTTTGGGTAAAGGTAAATGTTCCCCCGCACATGCATGCTAGTCGTTTCCAACTCTAGGGGCCGGTGCTCATCTCCATTTCAAAGCCGAAGAGCCAGCACTTGTCTGAGGACGTCTCCATGGTCATGTGGCCGGCATGACTAGATGCCAAAGGCACATGGAACGCTGTTACCTTCCCACTGTATTGGTCCCTATTTTTCTACTTGCATTTTTACATGCTTTCGAACTGCTAGGTTGGCAGAAGCTGGGATGAGTAACAGGTGTTCACTCTGTTACGTGGCAGTCGGGATTCGACCTGCCAAACTGCCGACCATCTGATCAACAAGCTCAGCATCCTAACCCACTGAGCCACCGTGTCCCACCTTTTTACCTTTTTACCATTAGATAAATATGGAGAATTATTATCCTGTAGGTGCTACAAATTTCAGCATTCCAAACCTGAACCTCTTCAACAATGCTGATGTTGAAAACTTCAGTTCAGCAAATATCAGGGTTCCCCTTGTCTGACCTATTTTATGATTTAAGCTTCATTGATTTAAGTGGATCATTGCAAAATGTGAATAGGGTTGGAACATGACTATAATCTGCTCATGAATATGATCATAACTTTCATCTCATGTAGACAAGATAATTGATCTCAGAAAGCAGTCAGGGGATTCTAGAGAGCTTCTGCCAGTTAGAATAGATAATACTGGTGAAGGTGAACTAATAGCTAATCATTGCCAAAAGCAATTTGATTCATCCATTTCTGAAGATGAAGCAATGCTGTCAGGACTAAGTGTCAAAGAAATTATATTCACAGCTTAAAGTAATTCTTTTTGACTTAGTGATTTGATAAGCACTGGTTTAAGGACTATATTAATCCAATCAAGACATTCAAAAAGCATAGCTCATCCCTACCCAAAGTTTACATCATAGAAATTATAGTGTGAAGACAAAAACCTGCTATTTTTATTCCCATTTTGAAAATTGGATCTGAGGAAAGAGGCTCATAACTATATTGTGCATGCATATATATATATATACTGCCCTTCTCCCGTAGGACCCAGGGCGGTTCACAAGGCAATTCAAACAACATTACAATACAAAAATTAATAGCAATTAAAATAGATTAAATTTTCCTTGATTAAAATCTAAACCCGTATATCTCTGATTAAAAACCCAATTACAATAAGTTAAAAAATTAAAAAATCCTCAGTCCTGGCCGGAAAGCTCAAAGAGCCAGGTCTTCAGGTCCTGGCGGAACGAACGAAAATCAGGGGCAGTCCTAAGCTCTACGGGTAACTGGTTCCAGAGGGCAGGCGTGCCCACAGAGAAGGCCCTCCCCCTGGGTGTTGCCCACCGGCAATCCTTTGCCGGTGGCACCCTGAGAAGGCCCTCCCTGTGGGAGCGCACAGGACGAAGGGAACTTGATGTCGGCAGCAGGTGTTCCCTCAGATATCCCGGACCCAAGCCATTTAGGGCTTTATAGGTCAATACCAGCACCTTGAATCTCACCCAGAGGGCAACCGGAAGCCAATGCAGCTCACGGAACAGAGGTGTTATATGGGAGTATCGGGAGGCCCCCATCACAACTCGCGTGGCTGCATTCTGCACCAGTTGAAGCCTCCGAGTGGTCCTCAAGGGCAGCCCCATATAGAGAGCATTGCAGTAGTCTAACCGGGAAGTCACGAGCACATGAGTGACCGTGCACAAGGCATCTTGGTCCAGATAGGGCCGCAACTGGTGCACCAGGCGAACCTGGGCAAAAGCCCCCTTGGTCACGGCTCCTATATGATCTTCAAGGCTGAGCCGCGAATCCAGGAGGACACCCAAGTTGCGAGCCCTATTGGTGGGGGGTAACACCTCACCCCCCATCATTAAAGATGGAATAGAATGGTTCACTCGAGATGCCTTTACGCACAGCCACTCAGTCTTGGCAGGATTGAGTCTGAGCCTGTTTCTCCCCATCCAAACCCGAACCGCCTCCAGGCAACAGGACATCACATCGAGGGCATCACTGAGTTGGTTTGGGGTGGAAAGAAAAAGTTGGGTATCATCGGCGTACTGATGATACCCCACCCCCAAACCACGAATGATCTCACCCAGCGGCTTCATATAGATATTGAACAGGAGGGGAGAGAGGACCGTCACCTGAGGAACTCCACAAACAAGAGACCTCAGGGCGGACCTCTGCCCTCCCGTCAACACTGACTGCGAACGGCCCAAGAGGTAGGAGGAGAACCACTGCAAAACAGTGCCCCCCACTCCCAGACACTGGCTAAACTCCTCGGCCCGCCCCTGCAAGGACTCCTCCCTCACCTGCTGAGAAGGAGGGAATGAGTTACCCTAAACAGGGTGGCCGGGCGATTATCTGCAGACGCGATGAGGGCGGCGAAGTAATTAGACTTTGCCATCCTCATCGCCGTGAGATAAGACCTAGTAAAAGTTCTTATTCACAATCGGTCAGATTCAGACCAGCTGGATCTCCAACAGCTCTCTCTCTCTCTCATATATATAAATAAAATTGTTTGCAGGGCAGGATTCCTAATTACATATTATCTCCATAATCTCTCATACATGTTCATGTATCTTCTGAAGATTTATATAGTCCTTGAGAATGTACACATCTTCTGCTGCAATATTTTTATTATCCTTGTGTTTTAAATATATGTGTTTTGGGACTAAGGGCCTCTTTATTCATGCCCTTGTGTATTCCTGATAATGTAGCTATTTAGGAGCTCTTCTGCTAAAATTGTGGCTCAGCTGCTGCATAACAAGAAACTGTAAAGATGGAGCTGCAAGGCAGAGAGTTTTCCATTGACAAGAACTCTTGCTCTGTCTCACCTCCCAACTCATTGGTTCCTCTCTACCTTGGTGAAGTCAATATCACATAGTGACTTTTTCATTATGCTTTTGAGCAGTTTTCCTCTTCTCTCCAGCTGGGAAAATAGTTGTAATGAGGCAGTATAGAAGGATGGTGGCAGACAATGATGCTGGTTGGATGCTCTTTCAGTGATATGGTGCTAGTTCACCAGTAGACTACTTAATCATTGAGAAATGGCAGTTGGTAAATACTTGCAGTATGGTGTGGTATAGAAATGTTTGAGGGGCTAGTAGGGGTAAAGTAATGGCTATGCAGAAGCATACTAAGATTACATACTGAGTAATTAAGTCATTTAATAGCAGTGTCATTTGATTACAACTGACTTTTTAGTTGCTAATTGGAGTGTTGGTAGATAAAAGATGTGAAATCAGGAATTTGTGAGACATGTATAGTTTTTAGCCACTGCACGAAACACATCTTATTTTTTTTAGCTCCTCCCTTTGTTTGGCTAGTCTTTCAAAAATATTTGGCTTGGGAAACTTATCTCTGTTTTCTGATCATTATACGGTCAAACTGGAACTTCTATCTAAAGTTACCAGGTTGTTTCCCCCCAATATTAAGTCTGTGTAATATGTATACAATTGAGATGAATTCTATGTGAACTCTGCTTAAGATATTTTTTAAAAATGTATTTTAAAAACAGTAATGAAAAATATCATTTTAGAGAGGTTTAAATAATGCAGAAAACTAAACAGATGTACAAATCAAGATACAAGATAATGTTTCAGGATCCAATCTGAGTCAGTCACTGGGTCCAGAGATTTAGTCTTCCAAGCTTTTGGACTCATGCTGGATTGTTGGCCTAGCAGGGACAAAAATAGCCAGGGAAATGATTGAAGCCTGGGAAACAGCCTTCTTGTCAGTCAACAGGAGTACTGTTTTACCACCAGTTTACCAAGTACTTAGGAGCCAAGGGCACAGCAGCACAAGGAAATAATAACATCAGTCCAATTACCAACTAAAACACACACACACAAACTCATAAATACAATGCATAGAACAGCCCAGTGCACACATAGAGAAAGAAATTTCCTGGGGAGGGTCTCTAGCATAAGTCCAAAAGCTTGGAAGACTAACTCTGGTACCGGTGACTAACTCAGATTGGATCCTAAATAAATTTATTTGCCAGAAATAAGGAAAGTCTTGAATTTTCATATTTTAGCATGATATGAAACTCTCAGCTTTTAGAATACAGAATCAATCCCTTTATGCAAACAGTATAACTAATTAAATATACCATTTCTGATAAATGAGATACTCTTATATATTTAACCTACAACTATTTTGTTTTTTGCATGTAGGAGTGTCTTTTTCTTTCCTTTCAATTTGAAATGGAAAGAACAATTCAGCATTCAGTTGTTTTTCTACATGTACCCAGAGATTATGTTGGCAGCATTCCCCTACTGAATTTAGTTATGTTATTCACTCCAGAACAATGGAAGAATCAGTCTGTAATCAAAAGGGAAATCAAGTAGAGAAAAATAAATGTTAACACTTTTAGCAAACAAGGAATAAAAGAGAGGAGTAATGTGGAACTGCCAAATTAAAATAATGTCAATCAACTCAAAAAATAAATAGGCAGTTTACAGCAATGAGGGGTGGAGTGGGGGAGATGGCAAGGGAGCACTAGACAAAGGAAAGATATTTTAAACCTAATATTTATGTTACTGAAATTGTTGTGGGTGCTCCAAGTGTGCTTTTCTATGAACTCTGCCCAGAAATACTTTAAAACAACAGTCACTACTTAGCAGAAATACAGTATAAGCCGACTCGAGTATAAGCCGAGACCCCCATTTTCACCCCAAAAACTGGAAAAAGTTTGTGACTCGAGTATAAGCTGATCCGCTGTTCTGCAAGCCTCCGCCGCCAGCAGAGGCTCGATCCGCCATTTTGCAAGCCTGAATACACAGGAATACCCTGTGTGGCCGCGGCTCTCGGGGAAGCCCTGGCTGTCCGCTTCCTCGCTCCACGCTGCCATTCGGGGCCCGTGCGTTCCCCGGGCAAATCGCGGCGCCCAGCAGGCGAGGAAACACGCCCGCTCCAGTCGCCCCCCCCCTTCCCTCAGGAGACGCGAAGCAAGTGACTGCCCGGAGCTTACCGAGGACTTGCGCGCGGCCGAGGCTTCGGTGCTTCCAGGATCGCGCGCACCTCTCCCAAGCCGCCGCCGTCCGGAGACCTGCCGAAGTTTGGGGAGATTTGGGGAGGTGCGCGCGCACCTCCCCAAACCTCCCCAAACGTCAGCAGGTCTCCGGATCTCCGTGCCCTGCCTGCCTGCTTCTTTCCGCAGCGGAAAGAAGCAGGCAGGCAGGTCACGGAGATCCGGAGACCTGCTGACGTTTGGGGAGGTTTGGGCACCTCCCCAAACGTCGGCAGGTCTCCGGATCTCCGTGCCTTGCCTGCCTGCTTCTTTCCGCAGCGGAAAGAAGCAGGCAGGCAAGGCACGGAGATCCGGAGACCTGCCGACGTTTGGGGAGGTTTGGGGAGGTGCGCGCGCACCTCCCCAAACCTCCCCAAACTTAGGCAGGTCTCCGGGCGGCGGTGGCTTGGGAGAGGTGCGCGCAATCCCGGAAGCACCAAAGCCTCGGCCGCGCACAAGTCCTCGGTAAGTTTTTTTGTTGACTGGAGTATAAGCCGAAGTGGAATTTTTCAGCCCAAAAAGTGGGCTGAAAAATTCGGCTTATACTCAAGTATATACGGTAGTTATCAAGGTACAGAAAGCTCTTTTTATGTATTTACATACTTTTCAGCAAAATGGGGTGGAACCTGCATTCCTATAGGTTTCTTCCAACAGAATGTGCTAAAAGTCCAGCCATGGTATTAGCTTTTTGAGCAAAGTTGCATGTGATAGATGAGGGCATTCTAATTTGTTTTATCAGATATTAATCTGAGAGCAAAACTAAATGGAAATGAATGTCAGGCTGACCATCTAAGAAGTGAGCTTCTGTAAGTAAATCATTTAGTTCTAACCCTGTGCAGGGGTATTCAAAAGGCTCTTTCACAGGTGTCTATAGAATAGAAAACTGTAACTGAGGTCTGTTGTTTGAAAAAGGGTTAGCCTGTATTCATCATCACCCAAAGCACCAAACCTATGGGGCCTATGCAGAGTTTGGAGAGGGGCAAGTGACCACGGAGACGTCCTTGGACTAGCGCTGGCTCTTCGGCTTTGAAACGTAGATGAGCACCGGCCCCTAGAGTTGGAAACGACTAGCACACATGTGCGGTGGAACCTTTACCTTTTACTTATTGTACTACAAGTCTCCCATCTTTTTATAAATGCATCATGGTGATATCAGTATTGGAACTTACCGCACAAAAGCGTGATTCTGTTTTTATCCTTAGCCAAAAGCATTAGATCCTGTCAATGCATTGGACTGTAGCAGCTTAATCTGAGAAACATTTTTAGCAGCTTTCCCATGTGGTGGAGATTTCCTGGACAATTATCTCTCTTCACAGATACAGCCTGATATTGTTCTTATTTTAAAAATGAAATTATATGCTCCACTAAAGCAGACTGGAAACTAATTTGTGTATCTTACTCTTTAGTAGGGTATTTAGAATCAATTTAGGAAACTAGGACTTAGCAACTAGCACCACATGAAATAATCTATGTCTCATGCTACGCCTTGCATTCTCCTATCTAATATTTCTCTACCTCGCTGAAGCACTGCTGCATGTGTTTTTTGAATACTCTCCCTTGAAGCAGACCTCGCACCAAAAATATTGCAGCCATCTTTCTCTATAATGCTAATTCCAAAGACAATTTGAAAACATATTGAATCTAATAAAACTCTAGATATGGGATTTATAGTAGTATCCTGCATCTCTGGTAGAGTAAGGTAGTATTTTTAAAATAATGGTCTGACATTGCAAGTTTATTTACAAAGATTCAGTCACTTCTTGTTTTGATTGAGATTCTATCTTCTATTTATAGTCTTCGAAATCCTATATTTTCTTGTTGTTTCTTGACTGAAAACTAAACTTTTGTCATGTAATGTAATGTTCACTTATATCCAACACTCAGTCTGATTTGTTTTTAATTAAAGCAATTGTTCAAACAAGAATGGTTAAAGTTGTCTTGGATTCCTTAGTCTAATTATTACATAGCAGTGCACTACAAAAAAGGAAAAGATTGGTGATGTGTAGTACAGTGGGATAGTGGAAGTAGGTTCCAAAGGATTATTATGTCTATAGCTGTATTTATGTATATAGAGCTCAACTCCTGACGATTGCATAAATAGAATTTTCTTGGCAAAGTGGTTTGTTGTTCCTGTCTTCTGGGTGTTTTTTAATTTGCCAGTCTACCCAAAACCTTGGTATTTCTGAAGGGTCTCTAATCCAAATACAGATGAAGTCGTCAAGCTGCTGAGAGATACATTTATGAATATATATTTAGATCATTAAGTGATACTTGCAGAGTTTGTCATTAGATAAGCAATTGAGAAGCTGGTACTTAAAAATATAGTTGTTATTAATAGACTGATTGACTGGATTGTCTATGGAGATTCTAAGTCAGGGATGTCAAACTCAATTTCACTGAGGGCCGCATCAGCATTGCGATTGCCCTCAGGGGGCCGGGTGGGTATGCCCAGGGTGGGCGTGGCCTACTGGGTGGGCGTGGCTGGAGTGCGTATGGCCTACTGGGTGGGCGTGGCCAACTCTACATTGTTCGCATCAAGGGTGCCTATGGGGGCCTGGGCAGGAGTGGGACAGATCTGAGGGTCTCTGGCAGAAGGAGGGTCTCTGGGCCAGGGCCAAGGCAGTGGGGACCGTTCCCTCACTGTTTCCAGGATGGCTTCGCGGGCCCTGGCACAAAGGATGCTTAAGCTTTTTTCCCTCCTTACCTTATTGCCTTCTTAATATGAAACGCATTTGTTTCTGGGTTCATGTGGCTATTATATTAGTCCAGAAAAAAGGATTTTTTAAAAAGACAATGACAGGTGCAATGTGCCAGATCATTAAAAAAAAAAACAACTTTCCTGACTTCGGGTCAGATATGGAACGCTTTTAACTATTAGTAAGATTCCTTCTATCTATTAGTAAGATTCCTTCTATCTATTTAAATAACAACAGTTCTGACTAATGCGGAATGATCTGAATCAATGAACACTGTTACTTTTAACAAATGGGAACAGGTTCCTCAATCACTGTGATAATCTATCCTTTTGATTTCCTCTTAACTACACACATATATACCTGCCATGTTGTTTTCTTTCAGGGCATGCAACATTATGCAGAACGTAGAAAAGAGAAATGAGAAATAGTAAATTAAAGAAATTAAGAGCATGAGATAAGAAAAAAAAGAGTATAAATCTGGTTTACAACAACACAATTCTCTTTGCCTCTTTGTGTCTTTCTAGCCTTACAAATCACCCTTGCTTCTATCACATCTATATGCTGCTTATATACATTGTCTTTTGTTTTTTAACTTACCTATTTTTCAGGATCTTATCAACTCCATCCAATAATTATTTCTCCTTCATCAGGACCTATTTATTCTTCCTTCATTTAATTGTTTTGCAGTTTATCCTCATTCATTCTCTTTATATAACCACACCACTTCAATGTCCTTCTTACATTCAGGTTACTCACTTTTGTTTTCAATCCACATTCATTCAGCATTTGTTCATGCTTGATCCTTCTATTATTTTATCATACACATTTTTTTGTTTTTCATGGCATATCCCACCTTTCACTTCCATATATTAAAGTGCTCATCAGCTTTCCATTATACAGTCATGCTCGAAATTGTTGGCACCCCACAAATTTTTCCAGAAAATCAAGTATTTCTCACAGAAAAGTATTGCAGGAACACATGTTTTGCTATACACAGGTTTATTCCCTTTGTGTGTATTGGAATACAACAAAAAAGGGAGGAAAAAAAGCAAATTGGACATAATGTCAAACAAAACTCCAAAAATGGGCCGGACAAAATTATTGTCACCCTTAACTTAATATTTGGTTGCACACCCTTTGGAAAAAATAACTGAAATCAGTCGCTTCCTATAACCATCAATAAGCTTCTTACACCTCTCACCCGGAATTTTGGACCACTCTTCCTTTGCAAAGTGCTCCAGGTCTCTCTTATTGGAAGGATGCCTTTTCCCAACAGCAATTTTAAGATCTCTCCACAGGTGTTCAATGGTATTAAGATCTGGACTCATTGCTGGCCACTTCAGAACTCTCCAGCACTTTCTTGCCATCCATTTCTGGGTGCTTTTTGACGTATGTTTGGGGTCATTGTCCTGCTGGAAGACCCAAGATCTTGGATGCAAACCCAGCTTTCTGACACTGGGCTCTACAGTGCAACCCAAAATCCTTTGGTAATCCTCAGATTTCATGATCCCTTGCACACATTCAAGGCACCCAGTGCCAGAGGCAGCAAAACAACCCCAAAACATTGAACCTCCACCACATTTCACTGTAGGTACTGTGTTCTTTTCTTTGTAGGCCTCATTTCATTTTCGGTAAAAAGTAGAATGATGTGCTTTACCAAAAAGCTCTATCTTGGTCTCATCTGTCTACAAGACGTTTTCCCAGAAGGATTTTGGCTTACTCAAGTACATTTTAGCAAACTCTACTGTAATCTTGCTTTTTTATGTCTCTGTGTCAGCAGTGAGGTCCTCCTGGGTCTCCTGCCATAGCGTTTCATTTCATTTAAATGTCAACGGATAGTTTGCGCTGACACTGATGTTCCCTGAGCCTGCAGGACAGCTTGCATTCCATTGGAAATTGTTTGGGGCTGCTTATCCACCATCCAGACTATCCTGCATTGCAACCTTTCATCAATTTTTCTCTTCTGTCCACGACCAGGGAGATTCGCTACAGTGCCATGGGTTGCAAACTTCTTGATAATGTTGCGCACTGTGGACAAAGGCAAATCTAGATCTCTGGAGATGGACTTGTAACCTTGAGATTGTTGATATTTGTCCACAATTTTGGTTCTCAAGTCCTCAGACAGTTCTCTTCTCCTCTTTCTGTTGTCCATGCTTAGTGTGGCAAAAGCAGACACACAATGCAAAGACTAAGTGAACTTCTCTCCTTTTTATCTGCTTTCAGGTGTCATTTTTATATTGCCCACACCTGTTACTTGCCCCAGGTGAGTTTAAAGGAGCATCACATGCTTGAAACAATTTTATTTACCCACAATTTTGAAAGGGTGCCAATAATTTTGTCCAGCCCATTTTTGGAGTTTTGTTTGACATTATGTCCAATTTGCTTTTTTTCCTCCCTTTTTTGTTGTGTTCCAATACACACAAAGGGAATAAACCTGTGTATAGCAAAACATGTGTTCCTGCAATACTTTTCTGTGAGAAATACTTGATTTTCTGGAAAAATTTCTGGGGTGCCAACAATTTCGAGCATGACTGTATAAACACCCATCTTGAAACATAAAAAGGTAAAGGTAAAGCTTCCCCCGCACATGCGTGCTAGTCCTTTCCAACTCTAGGGGCCGGTGCTCATCTCCGTTTCAAAGCCAAAGAGCCAGCGCTTGTCCGAGGACGTCTCCGTGGTCATGTGGCCAGCATGACTAGACGCCAAAGGCACACGGAACACTGTTACCTTCCCACCGTAGTGGTCCCTATTTTTCTACTTGCATTTTTACGTGCTTTCGAACTGCTAGGTTGGCAGAAGCTGGGACGAGTAACAGGCGCTCACTCTGTTACGTGGCACTCGGGATTCAACCCGCCAAACTGCCAACCTTCCAATTGACAAGTTCAGCGTCCTAACCCACTGAGCCATCGTGTACAAAATATTATACAATAAATTGAACATAATATATTCAATCTATGCATATTTTTCACTATTTTTACTGGTATTTGCATATTTTAAAATTTCTCAATTTTCCTTCTTTGGTGAATATTTTATCAGCAAACCTTTACTCATCTAGTGCCTCTAGTTTTAGCCATGTGCCATATAGCATTATTTGCTTCATGATATCACTTGCACATGCATGTTTTCACTTGCAGATGCCCATCCATATCATATCTTTCCCACTGTTTTGCAGCATTCATTAAAACATTTTTTTCTTATCTACAATGTCTTGGACCAAGATTCCATCAATTATCCTTTTCCCCCCCCATTCCTATTAGCTGAACTCCTGTGGCATTCTGTAACATAATTATTTCCTCCCCCTTTCCCCGTTTTAGGTCCATTTTTTCCCCTGACTTGAAGATGGGAGCTACATCAGGCCCTTTTCCAATCCTCAGGAGTATATTATTTATTATTTATTTATTTTATTAGATTTATATACCGCCCTTCTCCCAAAGGACTCGGGGCGGCGTACAGGGCAATTAAAACATGGCATACTCAATTAAAAATAAATTAAATTAAATATAGCCCCAAACCAATTAAATGAATTCTAAAATTTAAAATCCCAATCCCTCAGTCCAGGCCGGCAAGCTCGAATAACCAGGTTTTCAGGTCACGGCGAAAAGAGCGAAGGTCGGGAGCCATCCGGAGCTCCACAGGGAGCTGATTCCAGAGGGCAGGCGCATCCACAGAGAATGCTTTCCCCCTGGCGGCCGCCAGCCAGCACTCCCTGACCGATGGCACCCTGAGGAGGCCCTCTCTGTGGGAGCGCACAGGACGATGGGAAGTTGACGCCAGCAGAAGGTGCTCCCGTAAATAATCCGGACCCATGTCATTTATATTAGAGTATACAATCACAGGAATTAGTAAAATAATTCTTAAAATGTGTTATTAACAAACCAATTAGTTTTGAGAACAATAAAAGGCATGTAGAAATTGTTTTTGTGAAGAAACCTACATTTCTCTGACGCTATAGCTATTGTACTAAGAAAGCAAATTTGGTTAAGGTTTAAGGGATATAATTAGGAATTTAATGAATTAATCCATTTTTTAAAACATTCTGATGTTCTTTTACAGCTTTTGTCAACAAGAAAAGTTGCCAATTACATTCCAATCATGTGTGATCACAAAGGAATGCCAGGTGTCAGAATGGTCTGAATGGAGCCCATGTTCCAAAACATGTTTTGATATGACATCCCCGAAAGGGTATCGTACAAGAACACGGACAATCAAGCAATTTCCTATTGGCAGTGAAAGTGAGTGTCCAAACCTAGAAGAAACAGAGCAGTGTGTAACTCAAGGAGATGGAGTGACTGCTTGTATCACGTAAGTATCGATATATCTCAAGATCTTTAGCATTAGACATCCTTGAGGCTCATGTTATTCTGGCATTCTGAGTGCTTAAGTGAATTAAGTGAGAATTCCAAATCCACATTTCTGTTGAATAAATAATGGGAGGAGCCTATGATTTATCTGCTTTTAACATAGATATGTATGCACATTCTACATCAGGGATGTCAAACAACTTTATGTGACACGTCGTGACATATCACGACTTTTTTTCCATTGCCGGCAATGGGGTGGGCGCGGTTTTGGCATTACGCATCTGGCCCACATACCAGCAGTTTGACACTCCCGTTCTACATGAATTTATCTTATAGTGTTGGAGGTTTTTAAAGGTGTTTGGTGATGCAGGAAGGAATGGTGCTGCTATAGCTTCCATAGTACCAGAATAATTTGCACCAGGTTTTGATTCAGGTGATTCATTTTCCTTCTCTGATGTCTAATACAGAATATTTATTACATATTTGTAATACAGAATTTGCTTAGGGATAAAATTATCATTTTTGACCCTTTGTAGGCAAAATTGTGGCCTGAGGAAATGTTCCCTTGATATTTCCTTAAAGTATTCTTCCAGTAGAACATTTTCTGGCACTTCTTTTCGCTTCACAAGGATGATTGAGATTTAACTTACTGGAAATCTTGTGCACTGTCTGATCGGAAGCTCACACATCATTCATCAGCACTGCTCGGCTCAGTAGGAGCCTTCTGCAGAATTGGTTATCATCTTGACAAAGAAAAAATTGTAAATAGGTTACACACAGAGAAACATACATTTCAACAGAGAGAAATAGAGGATGGTTCCATTTGTTTTTCAGAAAAAATGTAGACATGCACCAATTGTAAAAAACAAAACAAAACACCTAGTACATAGGTCACTTATCAAAAGGAAATTGAGCTTTAAAAATATTGTTCCTTCAACTATTAACATTTTAAAAGCATAGGTCTCTTGAATATTATTTTATATTTGGTACCATTCTTTAATTTCAAATTATGATTTCAGTTGTACAGATCCAGAATGTTTTTTTTTCCTTTCAAGCAGATATTTGTAGTAGTAGTTGTAGATAATAATATTTTATTCTGTGAACAATTATCTGATTTGGAATAAACCTCATATTTTTAATATTTTCTTAGGCTTAGAGTCAGACCAAATAATGTATCTTATGTAAAATCACTCATAATTAAATCCTACTGTAATAAATGAGCACCAGGAAATTTAGCAGAAGATTGTAATGCTCTTTGCACATAATTCCTATTTTAAATCGCTGGGATTTTTCTTAACTCAGTTGCCTAAGTCATTTCAATAGGATCTGCATTCAGTTTAAATAATTATTCACTTTTATTAATTTTATGTTAATTAATTATAATTTAACAACAATACAAATAGTATTGAACAAGTTCAGATCTTCAAATACTTAAGAATTGCTTGTCATATCACCAGTTTATGGAGGTCCCAAATTCAATTCCTAAAATGGTCTGAACCGAAGCTGCCATAGTAACATTTTTTTATACAATTACCCAGACTGAAAATATATGAAACCAAAATAATTCCACCAATCTATGGCTTCCAAATATGTTCAAGTCATTTCAACAGGATCTGAAGTTTAATTAATCAGTTTCATTAATTTTACATAATGTGACAACCTGTTGTAACTAACTGCAAATTCAATTCTAGCAATTAAAACAAAAAATAATTATTGTTGCTTACTATATTGGAAAATGTTTCCAAATGAGAGTATTATCATACAGCTTTCCTTTCATTTGTAACTTCCAATATTTTCTTAATCTTCCATCTTTTTCCTTATGAGTAAGTAATAACATTTGTGAAGTGAAAAGGGAGAGCCATCTGATCAGTAACATTACAAACCATCTTTCTGGAATGATTCTTCTTGAAGTCTCATTGTGCATTTATCTATTTTTGTTTTTTTTTAAATGTTGTTGTTTAGATATGGCTGGAGAACCACAGAATGGACAGAATGTCGCATTGACCCTTTACTCAGCCAACAGGATAAAAGGCGAGGAAATCAAACATCTCTTTGTGGAGGTGGGATTCAGACCCGGGAGGTGTATTGCGTGCAAGCGAATGAAAATCTCCTGTCCTATTTAAATACACTCAAGGAAAAAAAAGGTATGACTAACTCATTATTATGGAAGCTAAATCTCCTAGGGTAGATTTTATCATTCTTTTAAAATTATATATTCTAAAATATATTTTTGATCTTTGACATTATGAAAACCTGTAGCACCATGGTTAATGTTAGCTAGGAATCAGAAAACCTATGGTTCACATATTTCATTTGCCTGCCACTGGGGGTGTCTACACAACATGGTCAAAAAAGTTAAGATGATACCCATGCCATTTTTTTTAACATGTCACACATAAAATAAAGTTAAATTTTTGATAGGAGCCTTGTGGCCTGCCATCTTTTTTAACCACAACCTGCAGGCTGCCATGAATTCAAGAAATAGGTGGGAGGAAAGTCATACTCTTTAACTGCAACCTGTCAGGTCTTCTCATGTGCAATGGTAGATTTTGTTTGGTTGCCCAAACTGAAATTTGAGTTCTATCAGATTTGCATGTATTAGAACTATTCTTTAGTCCTACCCAGGCATTCACCTGGATCTGTGAGGGTTTGGGCTTAGTTACACAGACACAGACATACACACAAATTGCAGAAACACATTGTAACTCAGTAAATGATCCCCATTTAATTTTGTGAGGAATTACATAAGAGAATATTGCGGAAGATTGTACTTGTAAAAAAAGGCAGCCTCCCCAAGTGAGATATATTCAAATGTCTTAGAATAATAACAACAGAAATCCTAAAATTCATTGTTGTTGTTAGTTGCTGTCTGACCCATCGCGACCCCATGGACAACGTTTCTCAAGGCCCTCCTCTCCTCTACCATCTTCTGGAGTCCATTTAGGCTCATGCCTACTGCTTCAGTGACTCCATCCAGCCACCTCATTCTCTGTTGTCCCATTCTTCTCTTGCCCTCAACCTTTCCCAACGTTAGGCTCTTCTCCAGTGAGTCCTTCCTTCTCATTAAGTGGCCAAAGTATTTGAGTTTCAACTTCAGGACCTGGCCTTCTAAAGTCAGGGTTGATCTCCTCTAGGACAGACTGGTTTGATTGCCTTGCAGTCCAAGGGACTCGCAGGAGTCTTCTCCAGCACCGTAGTTCAAAGGCCTCAATTCTTTGGTGCTTAGCCTTTCTTATGGTCCAACTTTCACAGCCATACATTGCAACTGGGAAGACCATAGCCTTGACTATACGCACTTTTGTTGACAGGGTGATGTCTCTGCTTTTTAGTGTGCTGTCTAGATTTTCCATGGCTTTCCTCCCCAGGAGCAAGCGTCTTTTAATTTTTTGGCTGCAGTCCCCATCTGTAGTGATCCTGGAGCCCAGAAAAATAAAATCTGTCACTGCCTCCATTTCTTCCCCATCTATTTGCCAGGAATTGAGAGGGCCGGATGCCATGATAAAATTCATAGTCCTAATATATTGGGAGAAGTGTAGGAATGTGGATTGTGATCTAAACAGGAGGAAAAATCATATAGTATCACATCATAGTTTGTTTTTCCTGTAACATTTTAAAATTATTTCTAAATTGCAAATTTTAATCAATGCACCTGGTTTACAGCTTAGAATTATCTAAAACACGGGGACAGACTGTATCTGCCCTCAGTGTGGAAGGAACTGCTACTCTAAAATTGGCCTTTTTAGCCACATTAGATGCTGCTTTAGGACCTCTTTCCAGAGTACAATACCATAGTCTCTCGAGACTGAAGTATGCCAAAGAAGATATAAGATGCATTATAAGATGTGTGTGTGTGTATGTGTCTATAATACCTACCATGATTTAAGTCAAAATACTACACTTTTTGCTTACAATTTCTACACAAAGGTAATGGGATAGTATAGAATATTTGCAAACACAACTACAACAACAACCAATCTATCCATGGGCTGTCAGGCTCTTGAACAGGAAATAACTTTATGTATGATTGACTTGCGAGGCCGGTGTGTTGTGCAGTTACCTCACATGGTGTAACAAGATGGTGGGTTTGTTGTCACTGGGAGTTGTGGTGGTGAGGGAACGAAGGGAGGCTCACCCAGTCTCAATGTATACATGTTGTACTTTGATAATAAAGGTTCATTCATTCAAACCCTTCACTGGGAGAAATGTGTTTGTAGAAATCAATCTGCTTTTAATGCGGGAATCTGGATTTCCATCATTTAAGACCTCTTTGTTTGCATCAGTTAGAATAAGATTTATCTTCATTGGGCTGTAATAGGAAAAACAAAAGACTGTTTGGCCTTTAATTTCTGTGAACCAGATAGATGCTTTTAAATATAAGAAATCACTGACTGCTTATAGAAAGGAACCTTTTATTTCCTCAGAGATTCACTAATAAAAAGACAAACATTAAATTTACAAGTCTTCAGGGAGCAGGGTACTCTCATTAGAGTTAATGATAATGGGATTCCACTATGTTATTAGAAGGGAAAAAGTGCCTAAAATGGGTCTGGCAACAAAACAGTAAGTTCCACTGAGAATGCCATACCTCTGGTATAAGCTGTGGGTCAAATGCAGCATATTTGTATCTAGGTCTACCCCATCCTTCTCTGGTATTCGTGGAAGTCTTTGTCCACATTTTTTTCAGAAAGTCAATCCCAGAGAACATCAAAGACTAGTGCTGCTCCACTTCTATCCATCACTTTTGAAATAACAGGTACGTAATTCACCCTGAAGGTCCAATGAAACATCTTTTAGGACTTATTTCTCTGTAGGTGAGTAGACTTTTGGGTTATAATCATGGGTTTATTAAATAATTTCTCTGCTTCTGGAATACCTGGGTTTTCAGTTTAAAGAATTATTATTATTAATAATTGTATTTGTTATTAATACAAATATTAAACATGCATATAATTACACTTTGGCATTAATGATCCAATATACACAGACAAGGAATTTTAATATTAAAAATTAAATATATTGCTAGAAGGCTGTTATAGAAAGCATTAGAATGGGAAATTGCTGGTAGGCATATAATAATTTAGTGGCTTTTACTATTCTAGGTGTTAAAAATTTGTACCATTTATTTAAAATACTTGAAATAGTTTAACATACTTACAGTGAAATAACAAAAATGGGAATTAAATGATTAAAAACTGGAATATTGGCAGTTGAAAAAAGGTAAATATAATGATTTGGCTTCTTCTGGGTTTATGTCAACATGACATAAAAGAAAAACTAAAAAATTATTTTACATATATCAACACTGGAGCTTGACCTAGACAGAGAGGAGATCATTTTAGAGGACAGTTACTGCTTTAGAGAAGGTTTGTCTTCATGTGGCCACCAAACAGAATCTACAGGCTAAAGAACAGAGAGCAGGTTCAATACATTTGATTAGATTTTTTTAGGAAACCATTTCCTAAATTGTTTAGGAATCAGTCAATCAATCAATAATAAGTGTTAGTGGCAAGCTGGCAATCTAGATTGATACTTTAAGAGAGGTACATGTACAAGGTGAAATAATCCAAATGGCATCCTGGAGGTGGCATTTGTCACCGGTTGCAATTTCCAGATCCATGAATCTCATTGTCTCCTTAGAATGCCCACTACCACCATCCACATTATTAAAGGAATGGCACCTCACCAAAATCTTTAGGTTTTCTACATATTTCTGAATTTCCCACAATGCAGTGTAAATTTAGCCTAGTAGAATTCATTGGCTGTGTTTTAGCTAGATCAGGGGTGTCAAACTGCCAGCCCATGGGCCAGACGCGTCACGAAGAAACTGTGGCCACCCATTGCCGGCAATGGGGAAAAAACTCCGATATGTCGCGCGATGTCACATGACATCATGAGTTTAACATGTCTAAACTAGATGAGATTAAAGACAGAGGTTATCGCCTTCTTGACTTTTTTTTTTAGCAAATCTGTCTTTATATTTACAGACAAAACCCTTCATGTTTTGTCTTCTCTTTTACAGCTTCTAAACCTGTGGAATGGAAACTGTGCACAGGCCCTGTTCCTAGCACTACCCAACTGTGCCACATCCCATGTCCTATAGAGTGTGAGGTATCAGCTTGGTCAGCATGGGGGCTTTGTACCTTTGAAAACTGTGAGGACCAGCAAGCCAAAAAGGGTATGTAGATTTTTTTTAAAGCAAGTTCCATTATTTTTACTGCATACTTAGTTGAAGCAGCTTAACGGATCCATAGTTTCTTATGATTTCTTTTCTGGATCTTTTTGTAATTCATGGTTTCTATAGTTTCCCTTTCCATTTATTTTGATAGATTATATATCTCTATGAATTGTATTCTATATTACTCAAACAATATTTTCATATTTGTCTATGAAGATCTGCTAATAAAGAAATGTCACATTCTGGAGTTTGATGCAACTAATCCTGGTGAATTGTAACATTGAAAGGATATTAGTTTCTAGCTCTAAGCAGTAATTACTTACGTTTGTCTCTGGAACTAGAGCTCGTTCTTTCTGATTTTGGAAGAGGAAATTGAAAAACAAAAAATCTAGACTTCCTGTAATAACTCCCAATGACAAAAGGACTGAGCCCTAATTGAGATAAATATAAGCAAGCAAATCAATATAAACATTTCATTAGTACTTTTGTGACAGTTATTCTAATAATAATTATGGGATGGCAGATCCAGACCTTCCCTCACTCTTCCTCTAGAGAGATCAAATTGTTTTAAATTCTAACATTAGAAAGGCAAATCTGTGAATATTTACATAGCAATATAGAGAGAGGTATTAGAGAATTGTCCTTCCTCTTTAGTCTTTGAACTGTCCTGTTAGGTAGTTGAGAATCATTCTGCTCTCATTATTAGTTTTTTTTTTCATTTACTGCTGCTTGTAAAGTATTATAATCTCTATAAATCCCTTTCTATCCTCCTTCAGTATTTATCATTCTTAATCCTCTTTCTTTCCATTCTCTATCAGTATTATAGCTCTACATTTTTGAGGTTTTCAAAATATTCTTCTCTTACAAGTTGGCATTCTCTTCTTTCCCTTTTCCTCTTTCAAACCAACCTTAATGTTGGTTTTTGTGCTTATCAGACTCAATTTATTCTTTTATCCTGCAACAAATTTTCTTCCCTCAGAAAATCTTATTTACTACTAAAACTCTTGTTATCATGATCCTTAATTGGGCTAAACAGGGTATTATAGGGCAACAATTTTTGAACCAAACCTAGCTCACCTGGGCTAATTTAACAGAATGTGCCCGAAATCTGAGATCAATGAAGCCCAAGGGACTGAAATTTGGGGAAGTTCTACTCCTTACACTACTGGTGACTGCTGCTGCTGTTCCACTGCTGAGGTATTGCTGGCATCACATGATCTTCATTTTCAATGTTCTATGACAGTTTTCCAGTCAGTCTCACAATCCCTCACTTCTTCCCCCAGTCTCAATGTGTACCTGTGTACCTTCTCCAGTCCATGCTACTGTCCTTCACATTCCCTGACCTTTGCTGCCTCCCCAGGCACCTTCTCTGACCTATACAGTACTTCATACAAACTAATGCACACCCTCCTTGACTCATGCAGCACCTCTTCACACTCCCAAGCAACTCCAGGCACCCTGTCAGACCCTTTCCACTGCCCCCCACCCCATGTGTATCCTTGATCAGAGCAGCACCTCTCAAACATCTACGCAACTGCCATGCATTCTTCTTGACTTGCAACATCCCCCGCATGCCATGGCACCGCTTAACACATTCCTGTGGTTCCACACATCCTTCTTGCTCATGTTGTTCATGTTACCTGAGCATTATCAATTGTATACATGCTTGCTTTGAATACATGGAAAATCCCTAATCTTTGGTTATAAAATTGAAGTATCGCAGTTCAAATTGGATTAAACCCAGGAAGACAAAAGGAACAGATCTTCACTTAACCCTGATGCTCATTGAGTTATCAAATGGCATTTTCTCTCATTTTAGCTTTCTCCACAGGGCTGTTGTGAGAATAAAAGAAGTGAAGCTACAGTGATTGATTTACTGCTTGTCCCTTGGGCAATAATAAGGAAACATTGGTGTCCTCTGTGATTAATATATTATTGGGATTTTGGGGGATAAAGAGTGACACGATTACCTTCCTAGTTGTATTATATCATGCAATTATAAGAAATAACTTACAATATCTATTTGTAGGATATGAAATTTAAAAGTGGATAAAATCAATGATTTTGTCTTATATATAAAACCAAATAATTGTTCCTTATTTTGGAAACTTAAGGTTTTAAATTAAGAAAACGTCGCATCAAAAATGAACCCACAGGAGGCACTGGCAACTGTCCCCATTTGATTGAAGCGATCCCGTGTGAAGAACCTTCTTGCTATGAATGGAAAATAGTGAGCCTGGATGAGTGTATTCCAGACAATGAGAAAGATTGTGGACTTGGTACACAAGTGCCTCAAGTAGTCTGCATCAGCAGCGATGGTAAGTTGTCTAGTTAGATCCTGTGGTTTGGCATTCATTGATTAGGGTTCCCACCCATTCCATGATAACCTATATCATGCCTTGCATACAGCATTAGATAGTTTTATTGTCTATTCTATTGAAATTGTCTATGAGATTAGAATAGCGTTACTATAAGGCTATAGAATTAGTACTGAAGGTCTGAAATGACAATGTGTTGAAGGAAACCTAAAACCAACTACCCAGTTGTGATGTGGACCTCTGGACCATGGATATGTTGTTCTTCTATCTTCTTAATCTTCAACTTCTTAATCTTCAAACAATAACTGTGAATTAGAAAATAGTGTAAATTAGACATACACTGATTGTTCATGTTATAAAATTTAACAGTAATAGATTTTCTGTTTTCAAGAAATGAAAACTGGATAGACAATCTAAACTATGAACAAGCTATGGATGATCACTATAGTTTGCCCTAAATGAAGCATTTATGCTGATGTCATGGTAGTTTGATGGTTGTCTCCTGGTTTCTAAGCTAACACCTCAACCTCTACACCAAATAGGCTCTTATTCCAATATAATTCAAACAGAATGGAGAGTGCAACTTTATTTATTTATTTATTTATTTTAATTCCATTTATATCCCGCCCTTCTCCGAAGACTCAGGGCGGCTTACAAACTTAGCAGTAGCCTTCATTCTATGTCTATGCCTGCTTATTAGGGCTTTCACACACCTCCCAAGCGGCATTATTATAAAGTCAGCTTAATTGCCCCCAACAATCTGGGTCCTCATTTTACCTACCTCGGAAGGATGGAAGGCTGAGTCAACCTTGAACTTTATGCTTTAAGGAAGCTATTGTCACAATATAGGGGCCACTATAGAAAAGGCTTGGCAGCTTACTCAGGCTACCCAGGACTTCAGATACAGGAAGGGACACTCAGGAAGCTCTTATGAGATGTCCTTTTTACTCTTTATTTGTTTTCTGCGTTGGCAGTGAAAACTGTAATCCACTCTCTGGTATTCTTTCATACACTGCATTTTGGCTACTTCTTGTAACAACTGTATAGCATACTGTTATAATTATAAGCAAATCCAGACCGCCTTCTTGACCATTGCAGAAAATTTTGTTCTTAGTGTAATTGTAGAAGTTGGATTCCTTATTACTTCTCCCACATAATATTCTTAGGGAATTTATAGCTGCTGGACCAATTCCCATAGTTAAATTCTTTTTCAAATGCCAGTTCTTCAACAGCAGTTATCCAGTGGATGCATATATCAATACATAAATATATGGACAACTGTCAAATGGTAGATTTTCAAAAATGATTCTAGTGGACATAAATAATTAACCAGTCAAAAAGATCTAATTTAGGCCAACTGAAAAAATGTTCTATATAGAAGAGACATAGAGCTCGTAAACTTCTACTCCCAAATCATTTGCAGCACAATAAGAAAATAGGAAAATGACAAAACCATGAATCAAAATCATGATCAAGTGTATCTGATAGTTAAATACAGAATATTTATGGCGGAGGGGGAAAAATCATAATTAAGTCCACAACCACACAATCAAACCTTACCCCACTTTTATGTATGATGCACTGTATGTGTCCCACCTAATTACTGGAACTCCTTAGAAGTGTTTTTGCACAAAAGCAGCTTGTTGTAAAAGCTGAAGTCATGAGTGCTTCTGATAGTAATGTTGTTGGATGGTCCAACTGTAAAATGAAAGTGATTGTACAAATCACTGTGGAGCCAGAAGCCTTGTAAATGCTTCAGACAGGCTGAGGCAAAAGGTCACTCGGTACATATTTAACTGTTCCGCCAATGTATTATAATTAAATTGGGAAGAGGGAAATGAAGTTGATTAGTGGTACACACAGATCTCTAATATAGTCTTGTTCTGTGGTTTCAGATTTGACTTACAGTTGAATTGGGTCTCACTTAGGGAAATTAAGAATTCAGTTATAAAGTTTATTTTTATGTAAATAGCTAAGCACATATTTTTCTTATTTTTTGTGTGTATGTATGTATGTACACACACACACAAACACACACACACACACACACACACACACACACAGGCAATAGTCTAAAGTATACATTTGACAGAATATAATGATTCCTTACTTGCCTAAGTGATTGTTGCTCTAAAAGGTGATGCAGAAATCCAAAGCATATCTATATCTTCTTTCATACAAGTGGACATTTATCAAAATATTACAAATAAATTTTTAGCATAAAAACGAGTGATTGAAAGAAGAACATTTCAAATGACCATCATATACAATCCATATGTTAGGAACGTCCAAATACAAAATTGATATCTCTTCTGCTTTAGCATCAAAGGATAATTGTTTATTAGGTTCTTATCTTAGTTAAATGACCGAAGTGTCAGAATAAATCACTTTATGTTTCCATAAAGCTTAGTAATATAACAAAGAAGGAGAGGGAGAAACTTAATTTTTCAAAAATAACCATTCCAAAATAGGGGATTTGGAGAAGGGGAAGAAGCTATAGTAAATTATAGTAATTAGGGAACTCTTTTTTAAAAAAAATTCCAAGGTTTTATAATTTGGTGCTGTGGCAGCAAAAGTAGTGGCATTTAGGTCTATAGATTCATTATATATCGACTTTGTATTTTGCATGTATTTCTAATGCCCAGCTTTTATAAAGTAGAGCTGCAACCCTACTGAGCTTTTAAAATGGTAGTTAAGTTATAATTTTTTAATATAAAGGAAGATAGAAATTATTAAATATTTATTGGAGAGTAATTGTATTAACTGCATTTAATTTAATTGCAATTAAGTATAAATGAACAGAAAACACATTTAATTTTTTCAAGTAGTGCCATTCTATTCCCTCTCTTAAAACTGCGTAAAAAATCAGGTGTGACCTTCTCCCTAGAAAAAAAAAGTGTGCATTCCTATTATAAAATACCCCTTGCTTTGACTCTGTTGGGTTTAGTGGTTGGTGAACATTTCACATGGACTCAGGATTCTAAGTTTGCCATTTCAATGAATCCGTTTCTTTCATTGTATTTTCTGATGTAATACAGCTTTTGGAAACATACAATGATGGAAACCATCATCTCTTCATCATCTCTATCATCTCATCAAAAACAGCATTAACTGTACCAAATTTTTCTAGTAATCTAAGTTTTAGTCTTTCTATGTCACTGAAACTCATTGGAATTTCAATTATGAATTGGTTTGGAGGATGATGTATTAATTATAAGTCAATGTGAACATCAGTCTTTTACTCATAACATTAATTGAGCTACTTAAGAAATGGATGAGAGAAAAGGTTTCACGTGGACTGTAGCTCATATTTTGGATTGTTCATCTAAAATATAGTCATATGAATATGTAGATATGGTCCCTATCTTCAACATTTAAACTAATTGCGATTTTGTTCATCCCTTTAACCATTTCAGTCCTCCTTACCCAATACTGTCAGATTATTTTTTTTTCATAGCATTTTCTCATGTACTAAAAATAAGAGAACTAATAAGATTGTAGCCTTTAATATTTTGAGATTGTTCATGTCCATACTTTTAGTAAAGATAGACTAATGAATACCATTGTTTATTAATTTGCATAAATACATTAAATATTGTTTAGGACATTGTACCTCTAATATTCATCATCTATTGATATAGTAATTTGTTTTATACCAAGTTAAACTATTTATTTTTTCAGCCAAGTGAAGTGATGACTGTCAGATATCACACATTTTGAATAGCATGCTAACTCTTGAAACCACAACTTGTCTTGCCTATTTGCTTAATGGCAAAGCTCAAAATAAATAACATGATGTGGAATCTTCATTAGAAAAGAATATATGTAGTCCTTCATGTTGCTGAGAAAAATTTGAGGCAGCTATTTTAGATTCTTGCTGTATATAGCTGAAAGTGAGTTAATTGCCCTTGTTTTCATCCAGCACATTCAATGCCTTTATGCCATGCAATCTTTTGAAAGCAGCCTTTTCTGAAGAGAACATTTCCCCAAAAGAGATGGTTAAATGGTTAGGAAGAGAAGGAGCAGAGAGAAAGGGAATGAAATGGGGAAAGAAGCTGCCAGCCTTCTTAAGTTTCTCAGTCTCTCTCTCCCCCTCCCTCCCTCCCTCTCAGTGCTATTTTCTTTCACCACCTTCTCTATTTTGACTTTTTTTCCCCTGAGAAACCAGAGATAATCAAAAGAATGATTCCATCCCTGATTTCCTTTCACAACTGTGATAGGTCACAATGGCTGAGGGAATTGGTTTGAAATTCAGCAGTCAGATAGTTATTGACAAACAATCCTTTAAGTTTAGAGCATATGCTTTGAATGCACAGTTTGCAGATTCAGATCGAATCCTAGGAAAATCCCTCTAGAAATTTCAGAGCACTAATCACTTGCATATACATATAACTGAACTGGATGGAAATATTTATTTTTCTGTATTGTAATGAAGAAGAAGGGCCAGAGAAGCCATCCTGTGACTTTAGTTGACATATATTCTGAGGCTTGAGACTGTGTGCAAATTATCTGTGTTGATGTCTATTAAGGAGTTTGCCTAATTGTTGCATATGATGCAGCACAGCTGTGCATGGATATAAGGAAAGTGGTAAAGCTTGATTCATAGTCAAGCTTTCACTGTGGGCACTGCAAAGGATCTTTACTTAAGAAGCCTATCTGGAGTGATCTTGGTTTTGTTACCTCTTCCCAGAGCTAGTAATGCATGTAACTTAATGAGATTACACAGCAAGACTTTAAAACCAAAACCTGATATAAGACGCAGTCAAAGAGATATATGTTCTTTTAAGTGTCATTGTAATTCTCAGCCTGTTTTTCTGCCGCAAGCTTCTTCGCAGCATGCTGCAAGAAGCCAGTATTTTAAATCGCAAGACGGGCACCGCTCTATGGTTAACTTCATTGTTTTACCGTAAACTGAGCCTATAAAACAGATCAGCATCTCTTTTTTCCTGCTCTCTGAATCATTTAATGTATTTGAAATATAATTAGCTGGGATATTATGTTTAAACCTGAGGTCTCTTATTTTACAATTAAGCTCAAATAGCAGTGTCTGAGGGGGTGTTGTGTACAATTAGGGATGAGCATCTCTATTCAATTTGTTGGAAGGAAAGAAGCCATTATAGCCATTCAGACAATACTGAGATAATAGATTTATCCTCCAGTGCTCCTGTTGAAAGCTTCTGATTGCCATTTCCTTCCACCGTGGAGGGTAGCAACTGGAATTTTAATCCTGGTTGGAGCAGGCAGGAATAAGACCTGAGAGTTACTCCTCACCATAAGGGGCTTTGATGAATTGCTGTTGTTCCTATTCCTGTTTTTGTCACTGCAGTTATGTTATTATATCATTCCAAATTGCTGACAAGGAATGGTGCAAGTGTTTGTCATTCTGTTTTTATATTCAGAGCAGCTACAGGGATGAGTAAAAGACAAGAAAAAGGATCCCCTTTCTCAGTGCTGTTAATAATTTTCATCTTATGAATATTATTTGGATAAAGGTGAACTAAAAATTAACCAGTCTTACAGTAGTTCCACGCTATGTTAATTTTACTGAGTAGCAGAACAAATGTAAAATTGTCATATTTATTGAAGTAATTTGTATATTTATTGTAGTGCTAAGCATTGCCCAAAAAGGTAAAAAAGAGATTCCATATAAGAGATAGAATGACAAAGTGATGAAAGCAACATAATAATGCAACCGCACCCCTTTTGTGTTGCAATGTGTTGCAATGTCAAATCCCCAGGCAGCTGGGGGCAGAGTTTGCAACATGGTGTTGCTTTTGTCATTCCAATGAAATCAACAATATTTTGCAGACACCAGTGAATTACAGTAATACACCATCTTGAAAGATGAGGGTAGCAATTTGGTTTATTTTATGTCCTTTGGACAAGCTTGTAACAAACTTTCACATAATTATATTGTACCATATAAATAGTATTAAAATTGTGGTATAGGTTGAGATTATCAATATACCCTGTAGATCAGGGGTGTCAAACTGCTGGCCCGCGGGCCGGACAGGTCGCAACGAAACCGCGCCCACCCCATTGCCGGCAATGGGGAAAAAGCTCTGATATGTCGTGCGAGGTCACGTGACGTCACGAGTTTGACATGTCTGCTGTAGATATATGCTCTGTCGAATGTAATTAAGCCTTTTTTGATCTTATGTGTATAAATTCTGTAATTTACTTCCTTTTCTTTTCCTTCCAGGAAAATTTGATTTCATTCATTCATTCATTCATTCATTTTGCAAAGGGGCAGTTTCTTTAATTTTATTTATTAAATTTATTTGCTAGCCGTTTTCCACATGAATTTCTGCAATTGCTGTATGCTAATAAGCTGATGGAATCAAGTTACTAAAAATTGCTGTTTGGGTTCAGATAATTCCCACTTAATCTAACAACCATTTTCACAGCAAATGACTAAATACCCAGAGCTTATTCACATCTTCTTTCTTATATTTCCTATTCATTAAGAAATCAGAGCCATACTTTCAAAAAGTGGAGATACTATAGAACATAATTACATTATAAAGACAGATACTGTAACTATATTAATCTTCTGCAGCAAAACAAAGAAAGTTAAATGTATACTTGAATTGAGATTGATGCCTACTAGTTACATGACACATTTGTACTGTTTTCTTGGCAGTAATATAGAGGTGATTTACCATTGGTTTCTTCCAGGGTTATTTGGTTGAGTAGAAAGGTCTACGTCTCTGATTCAAATATTATTGTTATGGTTCACTGAGTCAGACATGACTCTTGGTGACTACAGAGACAAATTCCCAAGTTTTTAGCAACACTTTTGAAAGTAGTTTGCAGGATTTTGATCCTAAGGATGAAAAAGAATGATCAGTAACTCAGTTGGTTTTTATGACTAAGGGACAACTAGAACCCAGTATCTTAAATCTTCTAAGATAGTGACCTAGCCACTAAGCCAAAATGGCTTTCACATCCAGGTATTAAATAGACCCAATCTTGCTTAGATCCTGAGTCCAGACAAGGACAATCAGGCACTGGGAAAAAAATATAGAAATCTAGTCAGCAATTCCATAAGACTGTCTGACAGGGAGCATATGCAATTTATCCTCAGTATGCCTTCCAAATTGGGAGCTCTTAATGAAACCTTGTGAATATCAACTCATTCCTGATTGAGCCAGTGGAAGTCATTATTTTAAACAGAAAGGACAAACATCAAAAGTGATATGGAAGAAAGGCACTACAGAATAACCAAAAGAGGAATTCAATTATGAATATGTCTTGTTATTATGTGTGGAAATTGATCTTTCAATTTGATCCATTCTGCCAAAACTTCTACTGGCTCCCCAGCTATGAGGATGTCATCGACATAGGGACACACACCTGGAATGTTCTTGAGTGTGCGCTCCATCACGCTCTGGAACAGCCCTGGGGCTACACTGACCCCAAATTATAGGCGTCTTACCCTGAAAGCTCCCCTATGGGTGACTATAGTCTGAGCTTCCACCGTGGCATCATCCACGAGCAGTTGCTGGTAGGCTTAGGCCAAATCCAATTTGATGAATATGTGACCTTCCTGTAGAGATGCCAGAATATGGCTGACTACAGGCACTGGATATGCATGTTGTTGAAGTGCTCTGTTTATAGTGCACTTGTAATCCACGCATATGCGCACCTTACCATTGGCTTTAAGTGGTGGAACTATGGGTGTCTTCCACACACTGCTATCTACTGGCTGCAACACGCCTTGTTGCACCAGGTTGTCCAGCTCGGTGTCTATTTTGGGTTTGAGGGCAAAAGGCACTCTGCAAGGCTTGGGTTATGGTTGGATCAAGGTAGAGTGCAATTAGAGGTCCCTTGTACTTGCCCAAGCTAGGGCTGAAAACATCAGCAAATTCCTGGCAAACTGCTGACAGGTACGCTGCTTGCATTCTGTTAATGCCAGTCACATGGATGCCCAGGACATCGAACCAGTCTAAGCAGTTGCCTTTGACTACCATGACATCAAGGGGGCCCTCAAAGTCTTTGAATTGAACCTTGAGCATAGCTTCTCCCCTAACCGCTACACAGGAATTTTGGAAATCTATTAGCAGATTTAATGGCTTGAGTTTAACTCTTTTGCCGCTGCAGTTGCAAATGTTGTTAAAAGTTCTTTGAGAAATTATGGACAGGGCTGACCCCATGTACAGTTCCATGTGGCATGGAATTCCTTGCAGCTTGACCTTAAGCCTAAGCTTTTCTTTAAGGGGGCGATGGGTGCCTGTTCTAAAAATGCTCCTTCTACTGGTGCAATAGCTAACTCTGTTCTGCCCTGGGGACCATGTACCTTTCCTGAGAAATTCTTCTTGTTGAACTTTCCTTTGGCGACCTTTACAGATGGCAGCAATGTGGTCTTGTTTACCACACACCCAGCACATTGCTGTATGGAACCTGCACTCCAAGTGTCTGTGTCAGCCTCCACAGCCTGCACATCAAGTGAAGGGAACTGCCTTCTCAAACAGTCGTTGGCCTCTTTCTGGTGGTTTCTGCAGCTGATCAATCTCAGTGTCCCTGTCAGTTGGCTGTTTCCACGTCCTCGTGGTGGACGACTTCTGGGCTGGGAGTGTTCTTGGAGGGCCAGAATGCTCTGATGGCTCCCCCAGCAGCTTCTTCGGCCATTATCTCCTTCTGAGCATCTTGGAAAGACAAGGTTCCTTCACAAAAAAATTCTGCTGAAGGTCCCTGTTCCTCAACCTGCATACCAAATGGTCTCTCAGTCTTTGTTCGAAGTTTGTGAAGTTGCAGAGACGGGATGCTTGCCGTAACGCGGCAACAAATTTGGCAGCTGACTCTCTCAGCTGCTGCTCCCTTTGCTCCAACGCGTGTCTCCATGCAGAGTGATGCAGAGCTTCGGTTCAAAATGTTCTTTGAGCTTCTTCTTGAGATTGGAGTAGGCAAACAACTCTAGTGTAGCTGGAGCAACTAGGTTTTCGGGTATATTGAACATTGTCTGACCATACACGGACAGAAGTGTTGTGGCCTTTAAGTCATCTTCGTTAACTTGGTTAGCTCTCAGATAGTTCTTGACACATTAAACATACGAGCTCCATCGCTCGGGATGCAACACATTGAACTCCGACAACTTGCTGACCTTGGCCATGGTAAGCTGTAACTGACCTCTCAATGCCTTGTGCTGCTAAGGACTTCTGTGTTGATCCTAGGGACAGATCCTTAGGATATGAGTACCTCCAGCGTGGCTTGCTGGCAGGCAGAGAGGGGGGAATGTGGTTCGTACCAGGGCACTGATGCCTGGTCTTACCCCTTAGTGACTTCTTGCTCTGTCTTCCTTAGTGGCACATCCCATCTTTGTTGCCACTGTTTCGGGATTGGTGAGGCATTGATGAGGCGTTTGGTGAAAGCAGCAACATGTTTATTAGGTTAACACAGAAGCGGGGGTGAACTGCCACTAAGCTTCTATTTGTATGGATCACTGCTAGGCAGCGACCAATAGAATTAAAGCAATCTTCCCACTTAAAAATGCAAGTAACAACTCTGGAGACAAGCAATCTGGAGTTTTTTGTTTTTTTTTTAATCCCATTTATATCCTACCCTTCTCCGAAGACTCAGGGCGGCTTACAATCTAAAGCACAATGTGCTTAGCAATAGCCTTCATTCTATGTATATGCCTGCTTATTAAGCGGCATTATTACAAAGTCAGCTTATTGCCCCCAACAATCTGGGTCCTCATTTTACCTACCTCGGAAGGATGGAAGGCTGAGTTAAACAGACAAAGTAGTTAACTAACAATAATGGTTTCCAAGTATTGTACACCAATACATAACACTCTCTTTGACAAGTTTCCATCCATTTTTTTTTCTTCTCTTGCCCTCAGTTGCTTTGGAGAATAGATTGTTTCCCCTTTCTTTGTGACAGCCTTTGAGATACTGGAATGTCATCCCTAGTCTTTCTCTTTGTTAAATTACTAGAGACACCCAGTTCCTGCAACTGTTCATCATAGGTTTTAAGCCTCCAGACCCCTAACTGTATTTGTTGTTTTCTGCATTCTTTCTAGAGTCTTAACATCTTTTTTGTAGAAAAAAGAACTGGATGCAGTGTTTCAAGCATGGTTTCACCCAAGCAGTACATAGTGGTACTAATACCATGTGATTTTGCTACTATTCCTTTGTTGATACAGTCTAGGACTGCATTGGCTTTTTTGGTAACTGCAGCACACTGCTGGCTCACACTTAAGTGGCTGTCTACTAGGACATCTAGATCCCTCTCATAGTTACTGCTGTTGAATGAGATACCATTTATTCTATACCTGGGCATTTGGATTTTTCCACCTAAGTGTAAAACCTAACTTTTCTTACAACTGAATTGTCTTTTGTTTGATAGGGCCCACTTTAAGAGTCAAATAAGTCTGAATGATAGGTTAATGATGGCAAGTCAAATTATAATAATACATTTTTTAACACTAGGGACAAAATGTATTGTTATAATTTTCTCAGAATTACTGCAGTCAGAAACATTCTATGAATTATAGGCAATATAAACTTCCACATTAGCACAATCAGCATTTATTCTCATCTCTCTGATCTGATTTCATTATTGCCAACTCTTCTGATAGCTTGATCTGTCTTGCTCTGATGACTCAGATTGATTTTATTCCCAATTGAGTTTCTGGCAGTTTTCAAACTTACTTTATTTTCCATTTTCATTTTACCAAAATGTCATTTGATTGACTCCAGCAATGGAAGTAGTTTATTGTTCTTGGTTATAATCAATACACTGGTGTTCACTGATCCTTATCCTTCGCAGGATGACCGTATTAACAAATGAATTCTGAAAATGTTTCAAATAGCTGCCAGATCACTCAGAGAAAGCCCAAAGGTATAGGATGGAAAATGCTGTGGTAGTTTTTATCATATACAGGTTAGGTCAACGTATTGATTACAGAACCATTGCTATTTATGCATATCAAGATTATAGGTGTTTATGAGAAGAGTCATGTCAGCATTTCCCCCCAACAATTGCTGTTTCCACGATGCCAGAGTTTTCTTATTCAACATGGCTTATATTTCAGTATATATCAGTATACTGTGGTGACTGTATGATAAATAGATAGATAGATAGATAGATAGATAGATAGATAGATAGATAGATAGACAGACAGACAGATAGATGATAGACAGACAGATAAATAGATATAGATATGTAAAATATACATATACACATGAATAAAAATATTCAAGCTATTTGTTCTTTGTTAAAGGCTAGGGGAGATCTGCCAGACCTTTGAAAGAGTCCAGACAAGAAACCAAAACTATGAGTATTAACATCATCTTTATTGTAAGATTATAGTAACAATCTTGCAAACCTCCTACTCTCTTCCTGAGTGGCAGAAGATTCCACTTGTAATTGTAGAAATAGCCTCCAATCCCCAGAATACATCTCTATCCACTGAGCACCTAGCTGAAGTATTGTTGCACAACTAGAAGCAAATGGATATACAGATAGCCTGTTTACAAATATCTAGTGCAACTAACAGAACAGTTGGGGCAGAATTTGTCTCATCCCATGACAGCACAGCAACCTACAGCATAGCCAGTGCTTCTGTGTCCTCATGGGAAACTTGTGAGATGGATATCACATCTTTGGTAAGAAAACATAGCTATGAATACTAAAGGTAAAGGTAAAGGTTCCCCCGCACATGCATGCTAGTCGTTTCTGACTCTAGGGGCCGGTGCTCATCTCCGTTTCAAAGCCGAAGAGCCAGCGTTTGTCCAAGGACTTCTCCGTGGTCATGTGGCCGGCATGACTAGATGCCAAAGGTGCACGGAACGCTGTTACCTTCCCACCATAGTGGTCCCTATTTTTCTACTTGCATTTTTACGTGCTTTCAAACTGCTAGGTTGGCAGAGGCTGGTACAAGTAACAGGCGCTCACTCTGCTACCTGCCACTCGGGATTCGACCCGCCAAACTGCCGACCTTCTGATTGACAAGCTCAGCGTCCTAACCCACTGAGCCACCTACAACATAGCCAGTGCTTCTGTGTCCTCATGGGAAACTTGTGAGATGGATATCAGATCTTTGGTAAGAAAACATAGCTATGAATACTAGCACTACCTTTATTATAAGCTTATAGGAACAGAATCTTGCAAGTATGAAAGCACTTCTTCCCTTCCTCATGTTTACTTTCCAGAGAACTTAGGAGGCTCCCTTCTGCTTCCCATACCCTCATTCTTTTTGTGGACTAAGATATCTCTTGACTAATTTTTGCCTAGATTTCAGCTCATCTCTTCTGTCTCCCAAGATTATTCACACATAGTCAGATGGTTCCGTTCACCATTTTCATATGATCTAAACCAATATACAGGATTCAGTGCAAGAAAATTCAATGCAAATATTAAAAGTTGAGCAATGTTATTATATGCTCAGAAAAATCATCCAAATAAAATAGCTGTTGAATGAACATGTCATTCATAATCGAATATATTAATAGGTCCTAATGGCATCAACAAAGTTCAGAAGATGAAATTGCTTAGCTTGTAAGAGCGGGAAATCACATCACAATTAATGAATATACAATTGAAAGGCTATGTACAAGGATTAAAATGCCAAAGCAGATTTTATTATTCCACAAATGTGTCCAATGACCAGACAATTCCTTATTATTGGTCCTAAGACTTGCTAAATAATTCATATTAACTAATTAATAAATTGTGTGTCAACCTAGCTGGTAACGTGAAAATCATCATCCTCTTCTGTTGGGCTTCTAAATAAATAGTGGCTAGTTGATTATAATAGGATGATTAAACCACATGGTACTATTTAGATTCTTAAAGAGATGGGAGTACCAGACCATCTTATTTGTCTCTTGAGAAATCTATATGCAGGTCAAGAAGCTACAGTGAGAACTGGACACAGAACCAATGATTGGTTCAAAATTGGGAAAGGAGTCCGGCAAGGCTGTATACTCTCACCCTGCCTGTTTAACTTATGTGCACAGCACATCATGAGAAAGGCAGGGCTAGATGAATCAAAAGTTGGCATTAAAATTGCTGGGACAAATATCAACAACCTAAGATATGCAGATGATACCACTCTAATGACAGAAAGTGAAAAGGAACTAAAGAGCCTCTTGTTATGAGTGAAGAAGGAGAGTGCAAAAGTTGGGTTGAAACTAAACATTAAGAAAACCAAGATCATGGCATCCGGCCCTCTCAATTCCTGGCAAATAGATGGGGAAGAAATGGAGGTAGTGACAGATTTTATTTTCATGGGCTCCAAGATCACCGCAGATGGGGACTGCAGCCAAGAAATTAAAAGACGCTTGCTTCTGGGGAGGAAAGTCATGGCAAATCTAGACAGCACACTTAAAAGCCGAGACATCACCCTGCCAACAAAAGTGTGTATAGTCAAGGCTATGGTCTTCCCAGTTGCAATGTATGGCTGTGAAAGTTGGACCATAAGAAAAGCTGAGCACCAAAGAATTGAAGCCTTTGAACTATATTGCTGGAGAAGACTCCTGCGAGTCCCTTGGACTGCAAGGTGATCAAACTGGTCAGTCCTAGAGGAGATCAACCCTGACTGCTCTTTAGAAGGCCAGATCCTGAAGTTGAAACTCAAAATACTTTGGCCACCTAATGAGAAGGAAGGACTCACTGGAGAAGAGCCTAATGCTGGGAAAGATTGAGGGCAATAGAAGAATGGGACGACAGAGAATGAGGTGGCTGGATGGAGTTGAGGTGAAGACAGGAAGGTCTGGAGGAACGTTGTCCATGGGGTCACAGTGGGTTGGACATGACAACAACAACAACTATTTAGATTGACCCTGGTTGCAATATTTTACAAAAAGAAAACAAATTAGTACTTCTACCAGTCTAGACCCAAAATTTCCCAATGAAACATTGGTGCTGAAACAGATCAAACTTTCAGGGTCAGGAGAATCTTGAAAGCCTGAAAATTAGATTTTGAATCATTTTCAAAATTGTTGTGACAACTGTTTCTTGCAAACACTTAACATAGCCTTTCTGTATAGCTAGCAGATGGTATGATATTTTGTAACTATAAAAATGTTTTCTTTCTATTGGCAAATATTATTATATCCTTGTTTATTTATCTGTTTCTCAGGATAATAATAAAGGACAAGATAATAATCCCTGTCTCAGAAAGTAGAGCTTGGGGTCATCCAATAAACCTGATTGCTGGGAGATTCATTAGAGGATAAAAAGCATTTGTGCACATGGATCACAATTAAGCTAGAACATTCTTAGCTAAAAGAACAAATAATGTCTGCTTAGGTAATTATTATAAAGCTATTGATTTCTATTGGTTATCATAGCTACCTATTGCCTTCAGCATCAGCAAGAGAATGCTGGACTTTGAAAAGGCTTTATTTTGTTATGAAAATCCATAAGAAGGAAATATAAATATTACCCTTAGTGTATGTGAAGCTACTGCTGGGGAGTGGGGAGGTAAGATGGAGCTGAAAAAATGCAGCTTTCATCATTATTTTTTGTGAGCAGAGATTATGGTTAGGTAATGAAAAACCTGGCAATCTATCTGATCAACTTCAATACAATAAAATAGAGTCACATCTGGTTAGTAGTTGAATGCAAAATCATTGGGAAATTCCAGAGCTTTAAGCAAGATGGGAAGCCCCCCCCAAATAAAAACAATGGAAGAGCATTCTGCCAAGAAAACTACTGGATGTATCAATGGAGTCAGTAGGAGTAGAAATTAACTTGGAAAAGACTCTACTGACTGATAACCAAAGGGGGTAAAATAGAAATTTGAGTGGGATTAACACCATAGTCACTAATGTTGGCATGGGTCATTAGAACAAGCATCAGCTTCTCTGGGCTGATAATGGATGTTTCCAGCTGCCCCTCCCTCCTAAATGTGGATGCTTCCCCTGTATTTTCTTGAGATCTGCATTCATGGTCAGATGTGAATTTTGCATGTTTAATATAATTTTTCTCACAAAGGATTATCAGAAATGTTTCCAAAACTGAATGGGACCCAAAGAGTTTGTTACTTAAAAGAGTCCAATAGTCCCTTTTCTTGTTAACAAAAGATGTCAAAAATCATAAGCTTTTGTAAGTTAGTTTGCTTTCATTTTTTTGCTAGCATAGATTAACATGGTTCTCGTCCTATGGCATCAGTAATTATTACTGTAAGGTGGCAATTTTTTAAATGAGAAGTGGTATACAAATATTTTAAATATGTAGCTGGAAGGGGAACATTTATGCCATGTAGACTAGCTCTTATTAAACAGTGAATAGAAACTTTTATTTGCCCAAAATTTTATGCACCTTTCCAACTCTTATATGCAGCTGTCATAAGGAGAAAACAATCTTCTTGCTTGAAATAGCTAGGAAAAGAACTTTCTTCAATTTGTATAATTTGTATTGGATAAGGAATACCTTATCCTGCACTGGCTATCAGTTATATTTCTCCCCCTTTGTTCCATTTTCTTAGGCAATAGTGCAATAGGACTCTTCTGATATATTTATAGCTGTGCAGAGTTTTGTATGTGAATTTACAGTATCCTGTTTCTTGATATATGTTAAATAGGTGTTGCAGAGATGTATTTAAATAAAAATGTGACTTCAAAAAAATGTTTTGGTAAATTCTACTACTTCTACTACTACTGTCTTGCAAGAAGATTAAGACCTGCTCCAAAGGTGTTTCTCTGTTGCCTTCTTTTGAAATATGTATACTTTGAGTTCACAGCCTAGTCAATAGTTTTAGAAATCCCAAGTGTTCTATTATCTAAGTGCTAACCAGAGTGGATTGTCAATTATGAAGTTTATTTGGAGGCATTCATGGAATAGACACAAATATTTGGTCCCCTGATTTTTATCCAGAGATATCCAATACTAAAATAAATAAACAAATTTGACTGATTTTAACACAAAATGAACTATTAGATTTAAAGATCTAGAGTGGAATTTTCCCAGTCTAAGCAACTTCTAGATGTATGGGTTTGAAAACTCAGAAATTCTCGTTAGATAATGTGGATCTAGAAAATTTCTTTTCAGAAACCATTACAAGGCATCAAACGAAACTGTTTAATGTTTATTATAATTGAAGTCAGTGCAAATGTTACTTAAGTTTTTGAAAGGAAATTACTTGAGAATATTAACTATCAGTTAATTAAGATTGTTAATTAAAGACAGATGCTGCTTAGCAACTTATTAAAAGGGATGAATAGGAATCAAGAATTCATGAAATCTATAGAGCTAGCAAGATGAGCTTTTCTCATGCAATAATATAATAATAAGAATAAGAATAAGAATAAGAAGAATAAGAATAAGAATAAGAATAAGAATATAGCTGGGAAAGCAAATAATAATGACCTAGCAATGCTAAGACCAGGAAAGCTGAAGAAAGAGACCAAGGGACTAATTCTGGCTGCACAAGACCAAGCCTTAACGACAAATGCATACAAAGTCAAAATTAAGAAGACAGCAACAGACAGTAAGTGCTGCCTATGCAAAGAAGCTGAAGAAACAATTGACCACCTGGTAAGTTGCTGCAAGATCGCACAGATCGCACAGACAAGCAGTGGCATGACAAAGTAGCAACAATAATGCATTGGAAAATCTGCAAGACAAAAAAAGTCTGGATAATGGACATGGCAGTGCCTGGAGACAGCAGAATGGAAGAGAAAGGACTGGAGAAGATAAAAAAATGCAAAGACCTATAAACAGAAATAGAACGACTATGGCAAAGGCAAGCAAGGGTAATACCAATAGTAATAGGCACCTTGGGAGCAATCCCGAAACAACTGGAGCACCACTTGGACACCATTGGCATTAACAAATTCAAACATCCACATCTGCCTATCTCAGGTCCTTCGTAAGGACTCGATAGGTAGACAAAAATGCCAAATCCAGTCTGAACATCTGGCTAACTGTGCAATAAATAACAACAACAAAAACAATAGTTGGAAGGGAGCTTGGAGGTCTTCTAGTCCAACCTTCTGCTCAGGAAGGAAACCCTATACCATTTCAAACAAATGGTTGTCCAGTCTCTTCTTAAAAACCTCCAGTGTTGGAGCATTTACAACTTCTGGAGGCAGGTTGTTCCAGTGATTAATTGTTCTGTCAGGAAATTTCTCTTTATTTCTAGGTTGCTTCTCTCTTTGATTAGTTTCTGTCCATTGCTTCTTGTCCTGCCTTCAGGTGATTTGGAGAATAGCTTGACTCCCTCTTCTTTGTGGCAACCGCTGAGATATTGGAACACTGCTATCATGTCACTCCTCATCCTTCTCTTCATTAAACTAGACATACCCAATTCCTTATATGTTTTAGCTTCCAGCCCCCTAATCATCTTTGTTGCTCTTCTCTGTACTCTTTCTAGAGTCTCAACAGCTTTTTTACATCGTGGTGACCAAAACTGGATACAGTATTCCAAGTGTGGCCTTACCAAGGCATTGCAAAGTGGTATTAACACTTCACATGATGTTGATTCTATCTCTCTGTTAATGCACTGTGTTGGCTTTTCTGGCAACTACAGCACACTGCTGGCTCATATTTAAGTGATTGTCCACTATGACTACGAGATCCCTCTCACAGTTACTACTATTGAGCAAGGTACCTCCTATATTGTACCTGCCTTTTGGTTTTTCTTGCCTAAATGTAGAAACTTAATTTTTTCACCATTGAATTTCATTTTGTTAGATAGCGCCCAATGTTCAAGTCTGTCAACATCCTTCTGTATCTTAAGCCTATCTTCTGGAGTGTTGGCTATTCCTGCTAGATGTTGAAGAGCACTGGGCCCAGAACAGAGCCCTGGGGTACCCCACTACACACTTCCTTCCATGTGGATGCAGTTCCATTGAGGATCACATGCTGACTATGGCCGGTCAGTCAGCTAGGAATCCAACTGGTGGTAATGCTCTAACCCACATTTTTCTATCTTATCAAGTAGTAGGTTGTGGTCTACTTTATCAAATGCCTTACTGAAGTTCAAGTAAATTATATCCACAGCATTTCTCTGGTGCACTAATTTTGTCACCTGGTCAAAGAATGCAATAAGATTTATCTGGCATGATCTGTTTTTGACAAACCCATGTTGATTTTTGGTAATGACTTTGTTTGCCTCTAGGAGGTGTTTGCTGATTCATTGCTTGATTATCTTTTCCAGAATCTTCCCAGATATTGAGGTCAGGCTGATAGGTCTGTAGTGTCCTGGATCCATTTTTCCTCCCTTTTTTGAAGATGGGAACTACATCAGTCCTTGAGTAGTTCCCTAGTGCTCCAGGATCTTTGAAAGATATAGTTCAATGGTTCTGAGATCACATCTGCCAGTTCCTTCAGAACTTGGGATGTAATCCGTCTGGTCCTGGTGATTTGAACTCATCTAGGGTGGACAGGTGCTCACTTACCATTTTTTAATCTGTTTTTTACGGTACTGTTTTTGATAGATTGGACTGTTTTTTTTCCCTTTGTGTAAAGATGGATGCCAAAAACAAGTTACCGTAAGTACTTCTGCTTTCTCCCTGTTGCTTGTCACCTTCTTGCCACTTTCTCCCACTAATGCACCAATCATTTCCTTAACTTTTTTTTCTTGTTTTTTACATGTTGAAAGAAGCTCTCTTTTGTTGTTATTTTTTACTTTTTTCACAAGCCTTAGCTCATTTTGAGCCTTAGCTTTCCTCACTTCATCTTTGCAGGCACAGGCTATTTGCTGATATTCTGCCTTAGTTATGTGCCCCTCTTTCGACTTTTTATACTTGTCCTTTTTGTCTTTCAATTTATCAGAGAGTTCTTTATGCAGCCATGCTGGTTTCTTTTGAGAGCTGTTATTTTTCGTCTTGACTGGTAATGTGCTAGACTGAGTTTTTATAATCTCACTTTTCAAAATTTCCAAGCTTCTTGAGTTGTTTTCCCTTTGAGGATTCCCAAGCTGTCTCTAAGTTTATTGAAATTAGCTCTCTTAAAGTCCAAGACTCTAGTTTGACTATGTTCTGTTGTTTGTGCTTGCATAATGTTGAATTCCAATATGGCATGATCACCCCCCTCCCCCCACAAGATTCCTGTGGCTTCAACACCTTCTATCATTTCATCTCTGTTAGTGAGAATTAAGTCCAGTATGGTTGATCACCTAGTTCCCTTCTCTACTCTTTGGAAGTCAAAGTTGTCTGCTAGGTTTGTCAGTAATCTGTTTGATCTTCCATTTGGTGCAGTTTGTCTCCCAGTTGATGTCAGCGTAATTAAAGTCCCCCATTACTATTGTGATGTGCTTCCTACATACCTTAGTTAGCTGACTAGCAAAAGGTTCATCTATTTCCTCTGGTTGGTTGGGTGGCTTATAGTATACACCTATGGCAATGTCATTCTCCCCCCCCCTTTTATATTGACCCAAATGCATTCAAGACAGTTTTCCTTATTGTTATATTCTATTTCTGTAGAGATGTAGTTATTTCTTATATAGAGAGAAACACAACCTCCTATTTTATTTGGTCTTTTTCTTTTAAATAATTTAAATCCCACTAGCTATGTGTTCCATTTGTGGGTTTCATCCCACCAAGGTTCCGTAATCACAACAATCTCTCTCTCTCTCTCTCTCTCTCTCTCTCTCTCTCTCTCTCTCTCTCTCTCTCTCTCCCCCCCCCCCTCCCTCTCTCTCTCTCTTCTCTCTCTCTCTCTCTTTGTGTGTTTGTGTGTATAAATATTTAATCATCTTTCTAGAAGGAGAGTGTTTCTAGTAGCACCAGAAAGCATTGTTCAGTGTCTCAATAGATTTTTTTCTAGAAAGAAAAGCAAAAAAAGAAAGCTTGTGTGGAAATAGAAAGATTATTAATGGAAATTAACATAATCTGGAAAAATTATAGAATTCTGGTAATAATAGACTACTTTGTTCTTTATTGGCCAGGCAATCACATAATAGAACACTCTGTTAATAAACTACTTATTAACTGAGAAGAAATGTATTCCGTTTGTTGTATAAATACATTCTTTTTCTCATAATGTACTAAATTTATAATATTCTGGTTTTTTTATTGCATCCATTCTGAATTGCCATACTTTTTTCTATACAATGTTTTGGTATACAGTTAATAAAATATTCAGTAGGAAAATGACTATGGTATTATATTTCCATTTACAAATTCTTCTGTAACACAGAGGTACTAATTTCTTACGTTAAGAAGGAACAATTTCTATGTCTGCTTATATATGAAATGGACAATAAGGTCTATGAGTCTTGCAATATTCTTATTTCCATCCAAAATCAAAATTTCAACAGATTGATCACTTATTATTATTAGCTTGTAGTTCCTCCAAACTCCTTGTATCATAATTATTAAGTTAGCTGATTTCACCAACAATTTCATTTTGTAGTTTTAAAAATTATTTATTGTTTCACACTAATGAGATTCTAATGGGCCAGTAATGCCATGGAAATTGGCATTATGTTTTATATGGAGCTGCATAAACCTTGACAGTTATGACCTTCAAATTAAAGGGTCTTCTGAGAGTTGATATACTTGGAGCTTGCTGCTCTCCATCAATCACTTATTGTTGCTACTTTGGCTGCAGAGTATACCCTGAAAGTATTTATAAATTAAAGTAGCTGAGCTTATTTATTTTCTTGAAAGCAACAGAAAGGGGTAGTTTGTTTGCCTAATAATGCTTTTGTACTCTACAAGATGCATCAGTCAGCCAAATCTAAGGATAAGTGATTTTATGTGGGAATTCAATGTAACTTTATTTCTAGAAGTTTTAGTCATTAATGAAAAAAGCTTATTCAGATTTGTTTTGATATGTTCTAAAGTAATCTTCCTCAATCTTCATTGAAATGCTTTTATGATAGTTTTATTTACTATTCATAAATTACTATGTTGTACATCTATGTTCTTGTTTAAAAATAGTGGTAGATTTTATCACAATACTTTTGATTCCCTTAACAATAGAATATTATCTGATTAAAGCAAATGCAAATAAATCTTCCTGGAACAATGCTAATAAAATTTAAAAGAGGAAGAACATTTTTAAAAAATAGTTTGAAACAGTTGTTTCTGTTATTATTAGGTTTCTACTTAGCATTATCTGAAAAAAGAGAGATTGTTCAACCAAAGTCACCTTATTGTAGTTAACCTCATAACAGCTATATCAGGGCTAATAGGAAAGGCTTGCAAAAATCTAGATGACTGTAAGATGGCAGCAAATAGTCATTTGCCCTGCTATAGAATAAAATGTATAACAGTATCATATTGCTAGGTACTCAGGTCTGAGTTGCCAAAATGTAGATGACCACTTCAGACAGCAATGAAATGTTTCTCCAGTAACCCATTTTTCATTTAGACACCAGCTGCAACTGGAGATGACACAGTATGGTTGTGCCACTGCAGTTCCAACTAGAGATGACATATTAAGGAAGATGACATATTATGTTATCTCCAGTTGGAAAGGGAACATCAGTTTACCTTAGGTTTTCAATAAAATGCATTTATTAGTGCTCAAGTTATTTTAGCTTTTTTCCCATATGTTATTTTTTATTAGCTTACAGTATAAAATACAAAACTACAAAACCAAGTAGAAGGAAACAAAGGGGAGGGAAAGAGAAAGAGAGAAGTGTGGAAGAGGGAAAAAAAAGACATTGACTTCCAGTTCTCTCTGTTGCAGTACAGTAGGGCATTAACATCGAACCTCAACTTTTTACTTTTCTGTAATAGTATAAACTAGCTATTTCTATAACAGCAAATCAATCCAATCAGTAAAACCCAAAATCAAAGTTTCATTTCCCCCCCCACTTCAAACACAAAGTCCAGAAGCGGTTTCCAAGTAGGAACAAAAGTACTTATACTCTTTTTTTTAATATCAAAATGGTCAATTTAGCCATCTCTGCTAATTCCATTAACTTTTGTAGCCATTCATCCATGGTGGGAATCGAAATGCCCCTCCATTTTTTGTTATTTTAGCTTTTTCAGACTAGTTTCATTCTCCCCACCAATTTTCTTAGTCTAAGTTTTGAGTAGTATTATGCTATTAGATCTCCCGGTAGTTGATTTTCCACTGAAGTTAATAAACAGCAAATCCCATGCTTGTAGATGAAGACTGAGTGACAGTGAATAACTGCCCACATTTATTTTTTAAAAAGAAGGATAGGGAGAAGATTTAGTATGATATTTTGTTTCAAAACATGACTTTTAAATAAAAGCTCATGAGAACATGCTTTATGCTTTTATGTACATTCAGAGTCACGCCATCTGTTAGATTTTTCCCATTTTATAAAACTTAGCTATGCTACCCACCACAGCTATTGTTTGCTGGGATTGCTATCGCTTCATGTGATTGCTATAGTCTGGTGGGACTGTTTTGGCAGCATATGATTCTGCCTAGTAAGATGTGATGTTATAAGATGAAATGCCCACAAAAGTCAATTTGTTCATATCATTTATGAAACATTAGGAAAAAAATTACCTCAGTAGCATAAAATCCCAATAAGTTTAAGTAAGTGTTATTAAGAGATGCCTCATTTCATTTCATTACCTGTAATCAGATAATACCTACCGTGGCATGCTCTAGATCTGAACATATTTCCTTAATAGGCAGTCAACGACAATATTATCCTGTTTAAACATGAAATCAATTTTTAAAGAGTCTGCCACCAGATGCAGTTGATTGTTTTCTATGTGACAATCAGACTTCTTTCTAATTAAAGATTTTAGGAGTACTAGCATTATTTTCCTATAGGATCTTTCATATTTTTGTGTTTGTATGTGCATCAAGAGAGAAACAGGGGTCTCCCTGCCAGCTGCTAAAATGTCATCATACATCAGTGTGATCAAGAAAGGAAGCATCTCTTCTCTTTCAGCTGCCAACATATTTGTTCAGAACATTTTACTTTTTTAAAATGTTAAGGCCAGCAGTTTTGCATAAAGAAAAAAAAACTGTAATGTATTTTCTTCTTCCAATTCCCTGAGCAGCTCTGACAATAAGCAATTATTTATCAGTATTGACTCCTGACTTGAATGTGCTATTGGAATATTGTATTTCTTTTTTTAAATGTTATTGTAGCATAGCATATTGTGTGTCATATTGAACATCTTTGAGTTAAATTCTATTAGCTATTATGATGAAATAATTGATCAGATGAAATAACTTCATAATTGCATTATAATGATCTGGGCTGAGTTAACACTGGCTCAGAGTTAATGACTTTGTAATTTCTTGGCTGAATTTCCACTAAGGAATATGCAGGGCTTTTTTTGTCATAGAATGCTCAGAACGGAGTTCCGGCACCTTTTTTGGGATGGAACCTTGTAGGGTAGGCAAGGCGGGTTGTATAACATGTGTGAGTTCCGGCACTTTTTTCTTTTACAAAAAAAGCACTGGGAATATGTACATGATGTCACTGAGCTTTTCATCCATATATGCTGGAACCTTACCCAAACTGCTGCATTCCGTGTACATTAGACTAAAAATCCCATAATGCTATTTATTTACTTATTTAATTTGTTTGCTGCTTCTGTCACTCTGTAATGCGACTCTGACGGCTTACAATTAAAACCATAAATATAAAGTATTAAGACATTGACTACAATAATTAAAACTTTTAAAAAATGAAGGCAATGAGAGTACAGAGATATTATCTTTCCCATTAGTCCACCAGCCTTCTTCAACACAGATTACCTCTGCCAGGATACCTATAATGCTATGGTCATATTGTCTGGAATACAATGAATGTTGTTGTTGTTGGTTTATTTATTTGTAGCCTGCCTTTAATATTATTTTTTACAAATAACTTAAGGCAGTGAACATATCCAATATGCCTTCCTCCTCCTGTTTTCCCCAGAACAACCCTGTGAAGTGAGTTGGGCTGAGAGAGAGAGAGACCTGCTCAAAGTCACCCAGAGGGCTTTCCTGGCTAAGATGGGAGTTACTTTCTAACTTTCTAACTATCCTGCTTTCTAGCCTGGCCCCTTAGTGATTAGACTAAAGGACTCTTATCTGGAGGATTACAAATTAGTAAAATTTGGGGTTTTTATTTATTTTTAATGAATTTATAAATCTCTTTGGTAAAGGCTACTCTCTAAATGGCATATATAAGCAAGAACCAGAGCCACCGATACAAAAATAATAACAAAGGACATACAATAACAGAAATACAATATACAATCATGGCATCAATTATAATTAATATAATATTCCAGGCACTGGGAGCTCTACGACATCCAGCTATTATGGAATAATCAAATTTTAATGAACTTCCAGAAGACCAGGAGAGTGGAAATTACCCTTGCTGTATAACGTGCTTTAGAGTAGATCTGTTTAGGTTTGTTCTGCAAGATGATTCAGCTATTCAGTAATGATTTTGCAATATCTTTTCCACAAAGATAGTTGTTATAGTATTTAAGTAATATTTTTCCCTTTCTTGTCTAAATTAAGATATATAGTTTTGCTATCTAACATTGCCAAAGTATAAATATGAACCTTCTCCCATTCATCATTCAGTTCCATTTTGAATGCATGAGTGAATGTGGATTTTGCAACCATTTCTTAAGCACTGAGCCATGGAAAAAGATACACTCACTTTGGATAACTAATCAGTTTATTTTATCTTTTTGTTTAACAAAACAACCAAATCTAATTTATTTATATGCCCATCTGGGTTAAGAATGTTCAATTGAAGTTAAATTAGATCTGATAGACTGCTACTGGCCTTTTCTTTCCCAGGAGAAGAAGTTGATAGACAGCTCTGCAGAGATGCTATCTATCCTGTCCCCATTGTCTGTGAAATCCCATGCCCAAAGGACTGTGTTCTCAGCACATGGTCTGGATGGTCCTCCTGCTCTCACACCTGCTCAGGGAAAACTACAGAAGGAAAACAGATGCGCACCCGCTCCGTCCTTGCATATGCAGGTGAAGGTAAGACCATCCATTAGCATTTTTGCAATAGACAAACATGAGCGTGTGTTATTTTCTTAGGATTCATGAGAAAGAATGAACAAGGAAAAATTGTTTCTCTTGTAATATTTTAGAATGACTATTAACAGTGTTAGCAAGTAGAGTATACACTATTTTCACTTTGATTTGCCATGTATTAAATGAGTTGTGAAATACCTGTAATGGTATGTAGAAATGACCTTGGGAGACTGTGCAAAGAGATACTGCAAAGGGAAAGATCAAATAAGACACAGCATAGCTTGCAGCTGGATAGTGGATGGGGCAAGAAGCTCAGAAGAGGCTGTTCCTAACTGTAAAGGAGGTGTGTGGGGGGGGGGGGCGGAAGAAATGTCAGACTTGTAAGATTCTGTCAATGTAGCTTTACAATAAAGTAGAATTAGCTCATCTGGCCCCAGAAGACTTGACAGTACCAGAACTGATGCTTCTAGCAGTTAAGGCTAATATCTCATTTTATATTCTCTTGTTTTATTTTCAGATTACTTAATCTTCCTTCTTGCATTTTGTTTTCCACATTTAGCTTTAGATGGCAGATGCCTGTTTATATTTTCTTCATTCCTATCCCAAGAAATCTTTTAGTGGAAACTTAACAGTATTTAAATAGTATTTTTTTTTCAGTAGCCATTTTAATTTTTAAAAGAAAAGAAAGATGTATACTTTGCTTTCTCAGCATCGCATATGTTTGAATGGAATTATTCTTAATTTGCTAATGTCTATTATAATGTTCCTAGTGCATGATTTGATTTCACTTCTATGCTACAAAGGAAGATTTAATTCTTCGAGGGCAAATATATATATATATATATATTTCATTGAGTTTATGGCCATTCTCAAACAATTTACATTTCAAAGTGAAGAAAATTACTTAATTCGTATTCTATTTCTACTAGGGAGGTAAGAGAAATCTGCCACAGATTTCAGCGGAAAAGAAATAGTGTGGTTTGGAAAAACAGAACCTGAACCAGCAGAAAGCTCTGTGTTGATTAGCACCAATGAACTGAATCCATTACCATCCAACATACATTTGAGAAAGTTGCATTAATAAGAGTTATTTTCAAGGAGGTATATACAAAAATGTTTAAAAGAATAATCGTTGAAAAGTATAACTTTACAGAATAAAGAGGATAACGTTAAGAGAGATGTGCAAAATCTGTTCCCTACGCAAAAAGGGTTAAAGTATTTTCTAAGTCCAGAACTATAACATTAGGAAGCAGCTGAGATATATACCTCCCTACTAAATTGAACTGTAAGAAGGAGGAACTGATAAATAATACAGTCAGACTTGTAGGATTCTGTTATTATAGCCAATCTCAGTAAAAGTAGTTTTAGTCTTCCTTCAGAATTGAATTCTTAATACCTTCAAGGCTAAAATATTTACATAGTTTCTACTGTTTACTTGTTAATGACCACTTAATCATCCCAGAATTTCATATTATATAAATCACATATTTAAATTAAAAGTGGAATGAGGAACAAAAAATTTTTTGATTTAAACTTTAAAATATATACATTAGTGATTGAGATAGAGAAAAAAAATGGTTGGTTCTTGGAAGCAGTACTAGCTTCTGGTCAAAATGTTTGTAAAAATTCAGAAGCTCTCTCTGAATTATAGAAGAAATATGTTTGAAGCTATATATGGATGGCTTGTTCCCATCAGCTATTGTTTTCGGAAGTTGTTACCTTTTCCCTTCTTGAGAGAGAGAGAGCAGGGAGAGAGCAAAGAAAAAAAATATATATATGATAAGCTATATATGTTTTCAAATGTCTCTTTCCCAAAAAACTTTGGAACAAATCTACTAGGAGTCCAAAGGGAGGAATAGATCTACTTTTATAACTCAAAACATCTGTTACTCTCTCCACCTCTAAGCCTTTGGCATATGGCAGCCTATAAATACATTTTTAAAAGCTTTTTCAACAGGAAGGTGGAGGTTTTTCCAAGCATAGGTACTCCAGCTCTATGATTTATGAGCCACAAATGAGCCTCAAATTGTTTCATGCTTAATTTTTCATGATGCTAAAGGCTTGAGAGCCATGTAAAGAAGTAATATTGAGCCTTAAGCTCTTAGCTTCTCTAAGGCAATAGATATTAGCTATATTCCTTTGTTCAGAGTGTAGAACATTTTAGATATCTAACATATTGCTAAACCTGCAACAATGGCTGGGAGGTGATGAAACCATATTTAGCCAAGTGGCATTATTGAAATATAATCAGATAATGGGGAAAGACAAGAGATAATAGGTTTTCGGATTTGGTAAAAATTATCCCAGAATCTGGAAGATGATTAGGATACTGTCAGTGCAGATCACTTATCTCTATATGAAATGAACTCATTTTAAAATGTAGCAAATTTAAGAAGCTTCTTTTACATAGTAATACAGAAAATATTTGACTACAGTATATCAGATTTTATTTTTTTCCTGCCTGCAAGATTAGAAACGTGACTGTATTTTTGGCAATTCTCAGTTTTTATGACAAAGCAGTTTAATTATATGGCATTTCTTCTACCTTTCTGAATATCATAATTAAATTATGAAAGTAGGCCTGACTTTTTCACCAGTGTCATAATCAAGCTAATTATTTCCAGATGAGGGGACAAAAATTGGTGCCTGATAATATAAACAATCAGTAAACAGTGTAATTTTCTCCCAATATGCACATACTGCTGTTTACAATGTTTGTTGAAGCACACTGGAAATCAATTATGGCATATGTAAGTTAAACTCAAGGGAGACTAGTAGATATTGTTTGTTGCAAACTCTTATATTCAAATCAATAGAAGAATTGGTGACAAAATGGTGAAGGAATATAATAAGTAGAAAAAGAAAGTTTCTGGCTTAATTAAGTGTAGAGCATGACTTCTGAGGGCCATTGCCACAGCTAAAAAAAATTCTTAATCTTCTTTCTGAATACACATCTCAATAGCATCTTTTAGTTGCTTTAGAAACAGGATGATAATTCTGGTCGAGAATTAAGAAAAGATAAGATGGGGAAAAATAAAATTACTAATCTAACCTCTTTCTCTGATGAAGTTAGTGTATACATGGAGACACAATAGCCACTTTTCTTTTTAAACTTAATAAATAAATAATCCCTGATTATATTTTTGGCTCTTACTTCCTAGCACCAGTATACTGTTACTGGGAATTTGAAGTATTGGTGAACAAAAACAGAGCAGGTCATAAGACCTGTTTGGCATTATATATCTCATTTGTTGTTGTTGTTAGTTGCAAAGTCGTGTCCGACCCTTCGTGACCCCATGGACAACGTTCCTCCAGACCTTCCTGTCCTCTACTATCTTCTGGAGGCCATTTAAACTCACGCCTACTGCTTCAGTGACTCCATCCAACCATCTCATTTTCTGTCGTCCCCTTCTTCTCTTGCCCTCAATCTTTCCCAGCATTAGGCTTTTCTCCATTGAGTCCTTCTTTCTCATTAGGTGGCCAAAGTATTTGAGTTTCAACTTTAGAATCTGGCCTTCTAAAGAGCAGTCAGGGTTGATCTCCTCTAGGACTGACCAGTTTGATCGCCTTGTGGTCCAAGGGACTCGCAGGATGCCATGATCTTGGTTTGCTTAATGTTAAGTTTCAACCCAACCTTTACACTCCCCTTCTTCACCCGCAACAAGAGGCTCTTTAGTTCCTCTTCACTTTCTCCCATTAGAGTGGTATCATCTGCATATCTTAGGTTGTTGATATTTCTCCCGGCAATCTTAATTCCAACTTTTGATTCATCTACCCCTGCCTTTCTCATGATGTGCTCTGTATATAAGTTAATTAGGCAGGGCGACAGTATACAGCCTTCCGGACTCCTTTCCCAATTTTGAACCAATCAGTGGTTCCGTGTCCAGTTCTCACTGTTGCTTCTTGACCCACATATAGGTTTCTCAAGAGACAAATAAGATGGTCTGGTACTCCCATCTCTTTCAGAACTTGCCACAGCTTGTTGTGATCCACACAATCAAATGCTTTAGCATAGTCAATGAAGCAGAAGTAGATGTTTTTCTGGAACTCATCTAGCTTTCTCCATGATCCAGTGTATGTTGGCAATTTGGTCTCTAGTTCCTCTGCCTCTTTGAAATCCTGCCTATACTTCTGGAAGTTCTCGATCAACATACTGCTGGAATCTAGCTTGTAGGATTTTAAGCATAACTTTACTAGCATGTGAAATGAGTACAATGGTGCAATAGTTCTTTCTTTGGAACTGGAATGTAAACTGATCTTTTCCAATCCTGTGGCCACTGTTGAGTTTTCCAAATTTGCTTGCAAATTGAGTGTAGAACTTTTACTGCATTGTCTTTTAAGATTTTGAATAGCTCAGCTGGAATACTGTCACCTCCACTAGCTTTGTTGTTGCTCAGCTTTCCTAAGGCCCACTTCACTTCACATTCTAGGATGTCTGGCTCGAGGTCAGTGACCACCTCATTGTGGTTAACAGGGATGTTAAACTCATTCTTGTATAGTTCTTCTGTGTAATTTTGCCACCTCTTCTTAATCTCTTCTGTCTCTGTTAGGTCCCTGCCATTTTGGTCCTTTATCATGCCCATTTTTGCATGAAATGTTCCCTTCATCCCTTCAAATTTCTTGAAGAGATCTCTGGTCCTCCCTATTCTATTGTTTTCTTCTATTTCTTTGCACTGTTCATTTAAGAACAGTATCTTTCTTTTTCTCCCTTGCCTTTCACTTCCCTCCTTTCCTCAGCTATTTGCAAAGCTTCCTCAGACAGCCATTTTGCTTTCTTGCATATTTTTTTTGGGGGGATGGTTTTAGTTGCGAACCTCCATCCATAGTTCTTCAGGCACTCTGTCTATCAGATCTAATTCCTTAAATCTATTTGTCACCTCTACTGTATATTCAACAGGGATATGATTTAGTTCATACCTGAGTGGCCTATTTCTTTTCCCTACTTTCTTCAGTTTAAGCCTAAATTTTGCAATGAGAAGCTCATGGTTTGAGCCACAGTCAGTTCCTGTTCTTGTTTTTACTGACTGTATAGAGCTTTTCCATCTTTGGCTGCAGAGCATATAGTCAATCTGATTTCTGTGTTGTAGAGCCATCTCTTGGGTTGTGTTTGCTATGACCATCATATTCTCTTGACAAAATTCTATCAGCCTGTGCCCTACTTCATTTTGTACTCCAAGGCCAAACTTGCCTGTTATTCCGGTTATCTTTTGTCTTCCTACTTTAGCATTCCAATCCCCCATGTTGATAAGGACATCATTTTTGGTGTTAGTTCTATAAGGTGCTGTAGGGCTTCATAGAATCAGTCAATTTCATCCTTTTCAGTTGGGGCATAGACTTGGACTACTGTGATATTGAATGGTTTGCCTTGGATTCGAACTGAGATCATTCTGTCATTTTGGGGATTGTATTCCAGTATTGTGTTTCCTACTCTTTTATTGACTATGAAGGCTACTCCATTTCTTCTGAGGGATTCTTGCCCGCAGTAGTATACCTGATGGTCATCTGAATTAAATTCACCCATTCCTGTCCATTTTAGTTTGCTGACTCCTAAGATGTCAATGTTCAGTCTTGTCATCTTTTGTTTGAACATGTCCAGCTTTCCTTGATTCATGGATCTTACATTCCAGGTTCCTATGGAGAAAAAATCTTTACAGTGTCGGACTTTCCTTTCACCATCAGATACAACCACAGCTGAGTGTCCTTTCGGCTTTGGCCCAGTCGCTTCATTCTTTCTGATGCTACTAATACTAGCCCTCTGCTCTTCCCCAGTAGCATATTGGACGCCTTCTGACCTGAGGGGCTCATCTTCCAGCGTCATATCTTTTTTCCTTTTGGTACTGTCCATGGGATTTTCATGGCAAAGATACTGGAGTGGGTTGCCATTTCCTTCTCCAGTGGATCACGTTTTGTCAGTACTCTCTGCTATGACCTGTCTCTCTCTCTCTCTCTGTGTATCAGCTTTTCTGTTTTTATAGTTTATATATATTTACAGAATACATGTGTCAACGGCTGCTGGGGCCCCCACTGCTGCTGTTTAACCACCAGTTTCTGGCGACCCCATTGTTGCTGCTATATGCTCAGGCTCTGCTGCTGCCCCCTTGCTGTAGTTGTCTGAGGGGAGGCTGCTAGGTCTCCCTCATTTAAGGGTCCATTAGCGATTGCTGTACATTCTGGGGCGGTGACCAATCTCCTTGCTGTGGTCGTCCTCCTACCAGCTTCTGATCTCCAGGCTTCTGCACCACCCCAAGATGTTGCAAGGCCTCTATTAGCTGTGGCAAGCTCAGAAGTTGTTGGCCTTTCACTTGCGGGGGTTCCCCAACCTCCCATTGCTGCAGAGGCCCCAGGCTGGGTTTCTCTGTCTCTGTGGGTCTGGAGGGCCTGGCAGGGAACTCTTGGGTCTGTCAGGCTGGTCTGCAGGCAGGAATTTCCACTTACCCATATTCCCAGTGTCAGACGGTCTGGTAGCTCTCTACCATTTTGCTTTTCAGGTCTCTGGCAGGGCTGTTTTGAGGCATCTGGAATCTCCACTGGAGTGGTTCCAGCCTGACAACCAGATAAGCTCTTCTAACTGCTTGTGTTCTCCCCAAAACTGGGAGACCTGCACAAACTCATCTTCCCACAGCATGCTGTCTGTTACTTCCTCCTCTGAGGTGTCAGCAGCTGCCAGGTCACCATCTCCAATCTGTTTCTCTTTTCCCATGATGAAGATTTTTCCCTGAATCTTTTCAGTTTCAGTTTCAGTTTATTTGATTTATATACCGCCCTTCTCCTTGGTAGGACTCAGGGCGGTTCACAGGGCATATATAAAAAACAAAAAACACTATACAAAAATTAAAAAAGAATTAAACCCTTGCCCAATAAAACAGTAATACAGATTAAAAACAATTAAAAAACCCATAATCCCCATCAGGCCAGACCAGCTAATTCGAACAGATGGGTCTTCAGGCCCCGACGGAAAGTTCGAAGGTCTGGTGCCATCCGGAGCTCCACCGGCAATTGATTCCATAAAGCCGGGGCCCCCACAGAGAAGGCCCTCCCCCTGGGGGCCACCAGTCGACACTCCCTGACTGGCGGCACCCTGAGGAGGCCCTCTCTGTGGGAACGCACAGGGCGGAGGGGAGTCGATGCCGGCAGCAGGTGGTCCCTGAGGTAACCCGGACCCATGCCATGTAGGGCCTTAAAGATCGTAACCAACACCTTGAACCTCACCCGAAAGACAACTGGTAACCAATGCAGCTCGAGGAGCAAAGGTGTAACATGGGAGTACCGGGAAACTCCCAAGACAACTCTCGCGGCCGCATTCTGTACCAGTTGGAGCCTCCGAGTGGTCTTCAAGGGAAGCCCCATGTAGAGAGCATTACAGTAGTCAAGGCGAGAGGTCACGAGCGCATGAGTGACTGTACACAGGGCATCCCGGTTTAGATAGGGCCGCAACTGGCGCACCAGGCGAACCTGGGCGAAAGCCCCCCTAGTCACGGCCACTATATGCTCTTCCAAAGTAAGCCGCGAATCTAGAAGGACTCCCAAGTTGCGAGCCCTATCCACGGGGGGTAAGAGCTCACCCCCCATAGAAAGAGATGGAACATTTGGAATGTCCCGGGATGCCGGAATGCACAGCCACTCAGTCTTGTCAGGGTTGAGCTGAAGTCTGTTCCTCCCCATCCAGACCCGAACCGCCTCCAGGCAACGGGACATCACGGCGAGGGCATCACTGGGGTGGTTTGGGGTCGAAAAGAAAAGTTGGGTATCATCGGCATACTGATGATACCCAACTCCAAAACCACGAATGATCTCACCCAGCGGTTTCATATAGATGTTGAACAGGAGAGGCGAGAGAACCGACCCCTGAGGAACTCCACAAACGAGAGACCTAGGGGCCGATCTCTGCCCCCCTGCCAACACCGACTCCGAGCGTCCCAGGAGATAGGAGGAGAACCACTGAAGAACTGTGCCTCCCACTCCCAATCCCCTGAGACGCCGCAGCAAGATACCATGGTCGATGGTATCGAAAGCCGCTGAGAGGTCTAATAGGACTAGGATAGAGGAATGTCCCCTATCCCGCGCCCTCCAGAGATCATTCACCAGAGCGACCAATGCCGTCTCCGTGCTGTACCCGGGCCTGAAACCCGATTGGTAGGGGTCCAGATAATCCGCTTCATCCAGGACCAGAGGGAGCTGATGCGCCACCACACTCTCAACAACCTTCGCAAGAAAGCGAAGGTTGGAGACTGGACGAAAGTTGTTCAAAACGGCTGGGTCCAGGACAGGCTTCTTGAGGAGAGGTCTCACCACCGCCTCCTTCAAGACGGCGGGGAAATAACCCTCACTCAAAGAAGCAGATATAACCGCCTGGAACCAGCCTCGTGTCCTCTCCCTAGCTGCATAAACCAGCCAGGAAGGGCACGGGTCCAACAAACATGTGGAGGAGCTCAGCCTCCCCATAATCCTGTCCACTTCATCAGGGGTCACAGAATCAAACTCTTCCCAGATAACATTGACAAGACCGCCCGTGTCCTGATCGCCTGACTCTGCCCAGCTGGAGTCCAAACCGGTCCGAATCCGAGCGATTTTATCCGACAGATGATGACTAAATTCCTCGGCACGACCTTGCAAGGGATCCTCTCTCACCTCCTGATTGAGAAGTGAGCGAGTCACCCTAAACAAGGCGGCCGGGCGATTATCTGCGGACGCGATGAGGGTGGAGAAGTAATTACACCTCGCCACCCTCATCGCTGCGAGATAAGACCTAATATAGGTTCTTAACCGCAATCGGTCGGGTTCGGATCGGCTAGACCTCCAGCAGCTCTCTAGGCCCCGTTTCCGGCGCTTCATCTCCCGGAGCTCCGCGGAAAACCATGGAGCTCGCTGGGATCTGCGCCGGGTCAGGGGCCGCAAGGGTACAACCCGGTCAAGTGCCTCAGTGGCTGCCCTTCCCCAGGCTTCCACTAAGGCATCAGCCGAGCTGTGAGCAGTGGAGGCAGGTGGGGACCCCAGCGCCGCTTGGAATCTGTCAGGATCCATTAAGCGTCTGGGGCGGTACCATCTAATTGGCTCCGTACCCCCACGGCGGGGGGTGGCAAAGCGGAAGACCAGCCGCAGGAGATGATGATCGGTCCATGACAGGGGCATAATAAATGGAGAGCCCCCACCTAAATCATCCAACCACCGTCTAGATAAAAAAATCAGGTCAAGGGTGTGGCCTCCCTCATGAGTTGGCTCTGAAATTACTTGCGTCAGGTCCATGGCCGCCATGGAAGCCATGAACTCCCGAGCTAGCTCAGATGAACCTCCCAGGGATGGTAGATTGAAGTCTCCCAAAACTATAAGTTTGGGAAACTCAACCACCAAACCCGAGAGGATATCGAGCAGCTCGGGCAGGGCTGCCGCTGTGAGACTAGGCGAAATGTACACCAACATCTTTGCCAACTTCTCTGAAGGCTAGAGACATCATCTGGGGCTCAGGACTCCCAGGCTGTTTGAAAGAAAATAGATTCTGGTATGATGTCATGGTTCTGACTAATGAGACAGATCAAAGAACATTCCAGCATTGTTTATTCTAAAAGTCTATAATAATGAGAACGAAGCATCAGCACTCATGAATGGATGCCAGAATATGAATTCTCCTCCCCTGAACACATCGTATTATACACAATTCCCTCCCTTAATTACATGTCATAAATCACATTCTCCAATTAGTTTAACATGTAAAGTTTCACTTCCTTTCTGTAGCGTGGCCATTCGTTATCTTATTAAAACAACCGAGTTATAACCTCCTCCTCCCCAGCTTCATTGATTCAAAGCAAAACAGTTTAAAGGAAAAGGCTTCCTCTTATATTGTCAGAGCAAAAACATCCAATGTTTGCAGCATTGACAACATTTTTTAAGAACTTAAGTTTCTTTATTTTCATATATATGTCCAAACAGATTATATATATCTGAAGACTTATAACTCAGCAATTTTTGTCTGAAAGCATTTAGTTGATTAATTCCTCTAATGAGTCTACTTATACTTTGATAGGATAGTATCTCCATAGTTCCACTTAATATTCTGTACTGTTGTATGGTAATGCTCATTCAGTTACTAATGAGTGTTAATGATCATTAAGCTTTAATTAACAGAATGTAAAAGTAACTGGTTGGGTCTCATGTATATAATTTTGAAGAAATTATTCAGTCCCTCTTGATAGACAGTGTAAGAAATTTCTCTCTCACATAGACCCAGTGATTTGCTCAATAATATTGCTTGTAACACGTAGTTGCAAAATTGTAACAGTTCTAAATAATCCAACTTGGCAATAAATCCATTTGAGAACAATAAAATGGTTATGCATAGGATTTTATTTTTGTAACTTCATCATTGCATACGTTCAGGGCTCAGATTTGTTTATAGTTGAGTGTTCAGCCATGTTTAGTTGTAGTATCTGGCCAAATTCGCCTGCCCTCAAAAAATTAAGCAGTGTTATACCTGATTAATTGTTGTCAAGTAAACATTAGAATCTAAAAAAAGGGATTAATTCTGTATACTTACATATGTGAGACCTTTTCCAATCAGGTATAAGGGGTGTAAATGAGAAGATGCCATGGCTATTTACCTGTATTGTTTGCTTTATTAGGCAAACTTGATAACCCTTTAACTTCTTCCCCTGTCTCTGGATATCTCACACTGTAGTTTGGAAAAGAAATAGAGAAATAGGACCATAGTTTAAGTATCAGCAAGGGAAGCGCTGCATATTAGTCTGAGACTCAGTAGACATGTCAATCAAAACATGCAGAGTGGGTATGAAGGGCAAATATTCTAAAGGGCAGTATAAAAATTTAATAAAACCTAAAACCTAAACCAGATTTTTACAGTGTCCAATACCTCTATTCCAAATGATGATTTCCCCCCTTTTCATTGAATTTCCAATATTGCAATGGTGAACAATACATGTTCAGTGGAGAGAGGCTGTAATTTTCAATTAATGTTTTGTTTGTTTAGTAATATTCATTTGAAGACATTCTGATAGCCATAGATAATGAAAATAGTCTCTTAATGTTAATTTAGTAATGTGATCTAATGGATTTTTAGATTAAACATCCACAATCTCTTATTACCTATTGTACCTAAAAATGCAATGTAATATGGGACATATATAATGATATAGTTCAGAAATATCAAAAGACTCATTGTGTCTCTTTTCTGCTTATAATTACTCATACATTCCCATTGTGTTCTTATTAGGGAACTTTAATTCTTAATACAAGAATTAAAAAATTTTGTTGCTGCCTTCTTAATTTGAAGCTAGGTTCAGATGCTGAACTTTCCTAGTCTTATTAACCACAGTTTCCCAGTTCAGATATACTAATGTAATGGTATGGTTAATTAATTCCAGAAATGTTCAGCTGTGGTTTATGGAGGGGATAATACAGACTGGTGCACGTTGAGATAATTCTAATATCTTATGACAAAAGTATACTCATTGAAAGTTGTAGATCAATGTATAATTTTAGCCTATGATTTTAAACAAAAGCATCTCACACAGAAAATCATATAATCGGAGAAAAGACTGGACAAGATCACTTTTTGTGTCTTTTCTAGATGTATGGATATATTTCATGTTGTTTTCAGAGAGGCGCATTCAAGCTACAGCTGAAGAGCCCTTTCAGTCAAAAGCTTAATGCTTGTCTATTTTTCCCCACCCACCTTGATTAAAATGATGTATTTGGGTGGGAAAGTAGAAATACTAGATATATCATCTATTTACTCCTCATTTCAGTTATAATTCTTTTTATTTCTCCTATTGTATATTCCAATATTATTTCTTCTAGGTGGCCTTCAGTGCCCAAATATCAGCATGCTACAGGAAACACGCAATTGCAATGAACATCCTTGCACAGTTTATCACTGGCAGACTGGACAGTGGGGGCAATGCATAGAAGATACTTCTGTGTCTGCATTCAACTCTTCTGCTGGTTGGAATGGAGAAGCCACCTGTGCTATTGGAATGCAAACGAGGAAAGTCATCTGTGTGAGACTCAACATGGGACAAGTACCACCCAAAAAGTAAATATAACTCTAGTACCTAAATGTCTTCTAAACTACTTGTATTTATAGATATAAATACAAGTACTTTAGAAGACATAATTGCATGTCAGAATGGAATTCAGAACAGAATGGAATAATGTTAAAAACAGGCCCAAATTTGTTCATACAAATGCATTGGACTGAAACTATAGTATTTTATTCTGGCTTACAAAACAGCTGCATCTATTAGAAGTGTTATTTCCAAATGGATATATTGATCACTAGGTTTCCAATATGTTAGTAGCAATATATAATAGATGGGGTCTTGTGAAGGAAAAACTGAAATATGTTAGTTAATGTGTTTAACCATCATGCTCATGTCATTTAATAAGATTTTAAAGAGCAGAAGATGCACATAAAAGTGCAAATGAGAACCATGTTTTTACTTCTCTTAATAAAAAGAATTAGTGGGAAAAGATATAATCAATATTATTGGCTTTATTTTTAGAGTAACAGACTTCAGTTTATATGACTTCAGTTTAATTTGACCTTGAATAAGGTTGGAGGCCTGAGAGAGAGAGAAAGATAGCTGCAGATGTAATTATAATCTCAACAACTTGATTTAAAGGCAAGAAAACAAATAATATGATCAGAAGATGGAATATGAAATAGACACCTTTAGATGAACAGTTGAGTTAGGGAATAATATGATGAATCTACCATATGATAATAATTTTGTTTTCAATTTTTGATAATCCATGTTGAATTATGATCTCGCAGTTTATTGCCTTCCGATTTAATCAGATTAGTGTGCATTTCCCTGGAGTATCCCTTCCTATTTCTTGCACAAAACAAAATATCTTTCCAGACTTCAGATACAGCTTCTGTTCAAAATTCTATTAATCAAATTTATGACTGTGATCAACCTATGAAATAATCCTGGTACAGTTACTACTGAATTATGCCAAGTATAGAAAATTGTATTCCATTGCATAACCACAAAAACTGCTGAAATTCTCTTGAGTATAGAGAATATTTTTATGATATTGTTCAGTTCTTATAGTTTAGTAGAGGTTTCCTCTGAATTATTGGGACACACAAAAAAAAACCCACTAGGTACAGAAACATCAGTGTGGAATAAATGAACAATGTGATCCATGATTCTGAAAGGTAATGAAATTTTCTTTTTTTAAAAAAATATTTCCTTTTCATCTTTTCTATTACAACTTTTACAAGTACTATATGGTTTTCACTGTACATTTAATGTTTTCATTGTTTTTTATAGGTGTCCCGAAAACCTTCGTCCTGAAACTGTTAGACCTTGCTTTTTGCCCTGTAGGAAAGACTGCATTGTGACACCTTACAGTGATTGGACATTGTGTCCTTCTTTATGTCAAGAAGGTACTAGGCTTGACTTTTATAGATAAATAATTTGAATTCCTTCTCCAGGCTGTTAACCTCATCACAAGTCTTCAAGGTTTATGTTGTGAGGTTTCAATCTGATTTAAGCAAGTATAATTTGGAGTTTTAACAGTAACTGATTTTTCAGTGGCTACTAATAAACTCACTAGCATTAAATAAGTTGTAATTAAATATGCTGCAACTACTTCCAAAACGCATTGAAATTCTATTTTATTGGTCAATTATTTAAGAGTATCTATTACAGCATTTTGGATGATTTTAGCATTCTGGTTCTTATTGCTTGATTAGAACGTAATAGCTTTTTTTTTTCTGTCGGGGAAGAAATATATCTGTACCAGGAACCTCTTTCAGCCTTTTAAAAGTGGCTGGAGGAAAAGACCACGTACAATAACTTTCTGTTCCAGAACACATCTTTCTATATCAGGTGTTTGTAGGAAGATAAAATATATATCTTTCTGTCTCTGTTATTCTGTGCAATAGTTGCAATGATTACAGTGTTTCTGTTTTTAATAATTTAATGTGATAGATTGATTTGTAGCCCATCCTGATTAGGATGTCACATATCTATGTGTAAATTGAATCAAATCAAATGAAAAAAAATGCATTAACAAACAAAAAAAAATTGCGTGAGCATTCAGCAAAAAATAATAATACTGAAAACTATGTTGAACTAATTAATGTGTTATCTAAATTCCCATATTCTGCAGAATCTTGACCCCCAAACCTACTCTCTGAAAGATATCTGTAATTCTTACTGATTTTCATAATTATTTTCCCCGTCTCTATGACCATTATGTTTAGTAAATAGCCTTCATTATTTCTTCTGATCTTTTTTTATCCATTGATTAAAGTCTAACCTTCCTATTGAGATGGGTCTCTCAGTTTGGTAAATATTAATATAATTTTAAATAGAAGTGTTCTTTGAATTGGCTGCACACATGTCTGGTATTGATTACATTTGTTCAATTTATGGAGATGTATAATTGAAATTAAGAAAGTGACCTGATTTATACAATGATACTTTGTTGCTTGGCTGCTTTGAAACTCATTTTGTGATGAAAATTTTGTTACGGTACTCATGCGTAAGCTAGAACTTGTCAATGTCAGATGCCTTGTGACTCACTACATTATTCCTTATGGGAAAATTTTGTTTGGTAGTCATCTCAAAGATGTTGAGACTCTAGAAAGAGTACAGAGAAGAGAAACAAAGATGATCAGAGGACTGGAGGCTAAAACATGTAAAGAACAGTTGCTAGAATTGGGTATGTCTAGTTTAATGAAGAGAAGGACAAGGGGTGACATGATAGCAGTGTTCCAATATCTCAGGGTTGCCCCAGAGAAGAGGGAGTCAAGCTATTCTCCAAAGCACCTGAATGCAGGACAAGAAGCAATGGATGGAAACTAGTCAAGGAGAGAAGCAACCTAGAACTAAGGAGAAATTTTCTGACAGAACAATTAGTCAGTGGAACAACCTGCCTCCAGAAGTTGTGAATGCTCCAACAAGTTTTTAAGAAGAGACCTGACAGCCATTTGTCTGAAATGCTATAGGGTTTCCTGCCTGAGCAGGGGGTTGGACTAGATGACCTCCAAGATCCCTTCCATCACCACCACCACCACCGCCACCACCACCATCATCATCATCATCATCATCATCATCATTATTATTATTATTATTATTATTATTATTATTATTATTATTATTATTATTATCTCATCACACGTCCTGTAACCAATTAATGAACCAAATTCATATCCAATAAATTTCACCTTCCTGTTTAGCAGTACAGAGGGTTTATCCCTTTTCTAACATATAAATAATAGAATGAAGCAATATTTTTCCTCCTTTTTTATTCTATATTTTCCATAGAAGATAGAAGTTATAGATATTAAAATATTATTATGGAAAAATAAACACCATGCAGATAAACTTTAGGAACCTTAACTGAGCACATCTTACCAGATGTTTAATGTAACTGGCTGAAATTACAATTTTACATGCTACATTTCTTTTGAATTTCTTCTACACCCTAATTATATTTCCAAAGTAATTTTGATGGCATGAATTTTGTCCACATATTTCTACTTTATCTCTTTGTCTCTAGCAGGAGGCATTTATCTTAATATGTATGCACTGTAATTGCTACAGTCAATAATATAATTCCTCATTCATGTCAGTTAATCTCCTTGTGGCATATGGTGTTTGCTTTCACTCCCTCTTTGCTGAAGTCCTGTCCTTGTTGTACTGAAAAGATATCCTGTTTAGTTCACAGCCTGTGCTCCATGTTGTGTAAAATGTGAGATCAATACAGGGTTATTTTTACAGCTACTCTGGTTGCTAATTAAAGTATTTACCAACTAATAAAGGATTAGGCAGATTAAACCTGTAACTGAAAACAAAGAACATGTTGAAACTCTAGGCTTTAAAGAAGTGCTTGAAATATTTAATATGATAGCAAAGAGGAGGAACTAGATATGTGATTCCAATGTGTTAAGTATAGAGTAATGGACAGGGTGAAATAAACTTGGATCTTTCTAATTCTTGAACAGCAATAAAAATGCTTTTGTTATGAGTTAGGCAATATAAATATCTTAGTAAGTGCCCACCATTGATAGAAACCGCAGGATTATCCACGATCAAAACAATATTGTGTTGTGGGGTCAGGAAGGGTGCACAGGGTTGCAGCATAGTTTGCAAGAGCGTGCAAGAGATAAATAAATACAGTATTTGACTGTACACGAGAGATATGCATGAAATACTGCTGATCTTAGATTCCTAAATCAAGGGAAAGGTATATTAAATGTAAGATACAACCTTCCAAAGTAAGTTACCATGGGTGTAGTGGTTGAACTGAATATACATAGAAAATCACTTTGAAAATAAATGTGAGAACTTTATAAAATATTCAGATATAAACTATGACAGTATAATACATGATTTGGGTTTTTTTCTGTGCTAGTGCATCATTTATTTATACTTTGTTTTAACCTAATAGTTAAATTATGTTTGTTTTATGGTTTTTCAGATATATTTAAAATGTATTCTGAAGTAGTCAGCAACTAGTAGAGCAGTGTCTTTATAATTTCTCAAATTTCAGTGCAGTGGTCCAATAACAAGAGAAGCAAAATGGATGTTTGTATGTTTGTTCATAGGGTCAGTTGTTTCTGTGACAAAACAGTCTCGACATCGAGTCATCTTGCAGCTCCCTGCAAATGGGGGCCGTGACTGCCCAGAGACCTTATATGAAGAAAAAGACTGTGATCCTCCTCCTGTCTGCTTGTTTTATAGGTGACACTTTATTTTTAATTAAAACTCCTTTTGACCTCTGTCACTCTAGAACACAGAAGGGTTGCCTTTTGGGGGGAACCAAGAATCACACTTAAATGTTTTGGATGTGACCCATGTTACATACATGGAAGGGAGGTGGAAGTTTCTGTTGGGGGAAGTTATACTTTTGATAGCAGTTTGCCATTTTCCTTTATTTATGAAACTATAAAAAGCCTGCCTTATATGTCCAGCATTGGGGAAAGGGTTAGCCTGGAAAAGCTAATTAAAGTTTTAGAATAATGGGGTGCTTGAATGGAAGATGATCAGGCAAACACAGGGTTACAGATTAGACTGAAAAGTTCTAAATGCAAACAACCATCTAGTTGCTGGCTACAAAAATTGCCCTTGAACCACATTTTTTTAAAGATATGAAGATAATCCAAGTAAAGATAACAGGTTAAACTTTAATTCCAGTGTAAGTGAACAGAGCAAAGCATGAAGTTAAATGAAAAGTCATGTGATTATTTTTCTTATTATTTTTCTGTGTCTATAAGAATCATTAGAATCTCTTGCAAGTAATGAAGCTGTGATCGGAGCATATATGTAATTTTCTTGCTAATAAAATGGTAGATTGCTACTGCTTTCTTCTGACCCTAACCCTAACCCTATTTTAAAAAGTCCTTTGCCATTCAAGCCATTCAAATATGATCCTATTTTTCAGCACCAGCAAGGATCAGCTTGAGATTGCCATTTTGTTAGACTTATTGAAAGTAAGTACAATTACTGTGACCTGTGTTCACATAGTCATTTGGTGTTTGTTTGTTTTTTGCTGCAGATGGAAGACACACAAATGGCGCCGATGCCAACTTGTACCATGGTATGTTCGGCAAGACAGCCCAGGTGCCCAAGAGACATGTGGTCCAGGTCTACAAGCAAGAGGTTAGAAGCACTAAAACTGATTCATGATATTCATCATATGGGTTTACACTTTCATGAAGATTTTTCCCTCCTCAGCTGTTCACGTTCTGTTGAATCTGTGCTTGCATTTTGAGATGTCCTGTTATTCAATATATAGAGCTCCAAGGACAAAACATTGTTGGTACACAATCAATCCCAGATTTAGCATATAAACTGGAGAGGTCTAAACAAAATCCCCTCTTCAGTATCAGTTTAGAAATCTTTCCAGTAAGTGAACAGCTAAGCAGCAGAAAGAAGCAATAAGGATATGAGTGGTGCGGAGGAACACTAGATTATGCTGTGACTGTGCTGTTGCTGCTATAGTTTCCATTTTCACTTTCCCAGAATCCCTCCAGACCAGGTAGCACATCATTTTTCAGGACAAGAGATATGAATGGCCTTTAACTAACACATTAGGGCTACACTCCAGATAGTAAGCCAAGATAAAACTGGGGCCAGGATAACAACTCAATGTGATTTAATGCAATTTGCATTTTAATTAAAACAAATTACATTAATTAAACATGGCTAATATGATTGTTCCACAGAGGTTTTTAATAACTTCCCCCTCCTTTCACATTCAAAGGTGCAATTTGGTGACAACGTTTAGAGGGTCTTTGGGGTTTCCTGACTAACTAGCCATGAGGAGCTCAGCATTGTGCTCTTCTGCTATAAGCTGTATGTAGAGGGATCCAAACACTTGGTCCTGGGCTTTTCACCTGGGGGAGGGGGAATATCTGTCATTAAATTAATAAATGAATAGTAAACCAGCAATAGAAAGATGTTGGCTTCAGTCTTGGTCTTTGCCTTTCTGTGCCAGATGTGGATACTGAGTTTAGCTACATCAGAAAAGAATGGTTCAAATATGCATATGCTTGACAGTTAATCTTTCTCATTTAGCTTGGGTGCTGTTTTTCCTGGGTTAATTAGAAATTAAATGAAGTTGGCAAAAACTAAGTGAAAACATGGAAAAGCCTACCCTTGTCAGTTTCCAGTTGTAATTGGAATAAATGCTCACATTGCTGTTATAATTAAAGTAATATGTTTGTATTTTCAGCTTTCTGTTTTTTAATCATACTGAGCTGGGATAAGTTCAGGAGTGAATCAAAAAAATTAACATAAGTGGTCATCCTTCGAGAGAACTCTGACTCTATCTGTCTTGCATAATTTGCTTTTGTTTCAAATCATACCAATGTAAATGAATATGCTACAACTTTAATTGGAGGACAATTTTTTTTTCAGTCCTGTCAGTGAAAACATTTTCAATTTCCTCTGCTTCTTTCTCCCCAACTCCTTCCTTGCTATGTACTTAACACAATAAATCAATTCACATATTGTGTTAATAGCAGTGGCAACGTTGGGGAAGTAACTACAAAGTTTAAGTGGAGGGGGGGCTTAGGAGTGCATGCCCCAGCACACCATCAAAATACACAGTGGCATGTGAAAAATGCAAAAAAACTGACTAAATTCTTAAAATTCTGGCTTTATTCAGAAAGCTTTGCTAAATTATTCTACATTTTTAAATAACTAAATCTATGTGTATTCTCAGGAGTTAGCTCTAATACTAGTCTGAAACTCACAGCTGAAAGTAGGCAATGTCTATACATTAGGCATTTGATGCTGCTTTTTCTTAGAATTACAATTCTGATCTTCAAAAACTCAACAGTTTGGTGAAGAATCTTTAAGGGCAAAAACTAACAGTTGTGACTCATATGAAAAATTAGAACAACAAGATGATTCATCCGGAATTTTTTGTCTTCTCATGATACTAGAAAACTATTGATGGCAATTGTATTCCAACTTGGGCAGAAAGCTTTTCTTGACATGCCTGTATTGTAAACATAAAACATAACTCATCTAATTGGAGGAATGTAGGTCTGTAGGTAAGAACTAGAAGAAAGAATTAAATTAATTGCTACCCAAAGAAAAAAAACAAGAATCTAAGATAATTCAGTGCAGTGTGTCCTTTTGTCCACCAGAAAACATAGGAAGTAAATAAATATGAAGAGGACTCAAAACTACATATATTTTCAGAGCAAATATGTGCTTTAAAAAGAAAAAGTGGGATCATGAAGGTATTGTCTTTGAAAATAACAGGCAATTACAAATATGCAGAAAAAAATAATGCATAATTTGTATGAAATATAAAATACCTTAAAGCAATTTAATAACACCAGTACATTTTTACAGCTTGTGTAATTTGGTTGTATTTGACTAGGCAATATAAATAGTTTAGGGATTTTTTTTCCATTAAAAATGATTTTTATACACCGGGCAGACTTTGTATTTAATTATCCACATAATTTAATTTATGAGTCCATGTCCCCTTGTGGTATAGTTTAAGCAATGCTATCAGCTATAATTGTATCAGTCTTCTGTCTGCAAAATTAGAAGTGAAATTTATGTCAGATAACTCTTTTAGGAAGCCTGAGATATCAAACAGGTATATAGTATGTTAAGCGAACTAGATGCTTGTTAAATTGGGTATAATTGGCAACTGCATCCTTGTGGTTTATGGGAGTATTTTGCAATTCTTTGTGGTTAATCCAGAATAAGCACATTTCTAATTCTTAGTGTTAATGCTTGTAATCAATTTAATGTCAACGGAGTGATTAATTATTAGCCTGGCACAATGTGATAAGAGACTGATTTCCAGTCTCAAATGCTATTTGCACTATATTAGTAAAATAGTGGACTTGGATGCAACTTAAATTGTTTTAGAATGTGTATAAATTGAAGGTTTCCATGGATTGGTATATAAGCATACTATTATTTTGCTTACCATGGCTTTCTTTCTATAGCTTATTAAATAATTTATCATTAACATTTTCTGTTAATAGCAAAGATATTTGGGGGTTAGGGAATGCTACCTATATATATATACCTTGACAGCAATCATTCATTTCATGCCAGATAGCATCAGCTGTGTAAGTACTCTTGCATCGTGAGCATTCTCATGTTCCTGAATCAGTTTCATATTAGTATGTTCATACACTATCATCTGTGCAGCTGAACTGATTTATTTCTGACACGGCATTGAGATACCCAAGGGCAAATCTAAATTTTCAGAACATATTACCTGGAGAGTTTTGCTAGTATTTTTACCTGCAGCTGAGGTGGTCTGAGGAATTGTTTTCCCCTTTGTCCTGCTCTAGACAATGAAAGACATATGGATGCTTGTATTTCATGCAAACAGACTTAGTTACATTAGCTTCTGCTAGTTTCTTGTGGCCCACTTCCTTTCATTTAGGCTTTGACTTATTCTTCTCCCCCTTCCCCCAATAATCCTAGCTTTCTAATTATTTAAAAATGAGATGGATAACCAATCAGCTGGTTGGCCTAAAGAGCACAGGTAATCCTCAATTTACAACCATTTGACCATTCAAAGTTACAATGGCACTGAAAAAAAGTGACTTAAACCATTTTTCATGCTTATGACCATTGCAGCATTCCAATGGTCACATGTTCAAATTTGGATGCTTGGCAACTGACTCATATTTATGACGGTTTCAGTGTCCCAGGGTCATGCAATCACCTGGGAAGGTCTTATTTGCAAAATAAAATCTTCTCTTAGACCCTAGTCCATACATTATCGGGAGTAAATGTTTTCGAAATCAGCATGACACATTAGTAAGAAACTCTCCATAAAACAGGGAGTATGGCTAGCTACCAAAAGCATTTCGTTTGTTTTTTGCTTTTTATATAGAACTGGAACAAGCAGCCTTTTCTCTGTTGCATGAAAAGATGCTGGAGAAAGTGAATTGGCCATGGCTAGTTAAGAGTGTTATGAAGTGGTAGAATTGCTAGTGGAAAATAGCAGTTGGCTTATGGTATGAAATGAAATATCATTCCAATAGACACTTTCAAAGAAACTGTATCTTGTTCTCTGTAAGATATAGGAATGTATTCTATTATCAAATGTCTTCATGTCTACAAATTTCTTTATGGCATTGTTGCTGGAAAGGAGATCTTTTGTGTTTCGTTACACTTCATTATAATATTCAGATACACATTGTTTCTGCTTTCCTACCAATTTTATTTTCCAAGAGGAGCTGTTTCCAGATTGAAAAATGTTTACACATGCATAATTTCAGTATATTTAGAATTGCAGCAAGAATCAAAGTTTTTCCCCCTAAAGTCTATTATTCTTCAAATTGGCTATACAGAGAAGTTAAATTATGCTGTAAAGTGGGTAATAATAAATCATATACTTTCCTTCACAATATATTTGTATTGTATTTCTATGTCACATTGTTTGGATCAACTGCTTATTTGAATTACATAGGAGATTGCATTATTCTGTGTTTCCTGATATTTTAAAATGAATCCATTGTGGAGAGTTCCCAGGGGAAATAATATTATTCATGAACATAATGCCTTGCTCTTAAATCAAATGTGGGTGCCTGTTGTTAGCTGTTACATTGTCTAACACATAAAAGGTCTGTCAGTTTGTTATACTTACTTCTGCTTTCCTGCTTCCAGCTATTACATGTCGCAAACAAGATGGCAGCCAAGCTGATATTGGTGAATGTCTCAAATATGCAGGGCCTTTACCACCCTTAACACAACTCTGCCAAATTCCTTGCCAAGATGACTGCCTATTCACTACTTGGTCAAAATTTTCTGCTTGCGGTGTGGACTGTGGGTCAGTTAGAACAAGGAAGCGTTTACTCATTGGTAAGAGTTAAAACAAATCTGCATCTGTTGTTGGTAGTAGTATTGGTGGTACAAGTAATGATATATGTATTTACTGGGAAATAAATTATATTTAGCATAGATAAATTATAAGTAGTAGGACTTAAATCAGTAGTATTCATGAGGATATATGTAAAAAGGAAACATGGCAGCTAGAAAAACACAATCTTTTCACACGTGTTGAATCTCATGTAAAAAGGGTGGAACATTGAATGCATAATTATGATTGACATCTTGATTTTTTAAAAGCTCCCCCCACTCATCCCTCCTTAAGGCATTTTTACTTTAATTATGACTAAATATTGAATCTATCACAAGTAGTGAAGGATTTTGCAATTATAAATATACTTATGCAGAAGATAAAGTCTATGGGGTTTAATCACAGGTAGGTCATTGTGAAGCTTTACTATACTTTAACCAGTTGAATAGCAAGTGTGGCTAGAAAGCATAAACACCATAAGAACTTTACTTTCATGATATCTAGATTAGTTTACATTAGCCAAGGTTCTATTTTTTAACAGCTCATATAAAAGTCTACAGATTTAGACATTTATGTTTTATAAGAAATATACATGTATTTCAGGTTTATATTTCTTTATAATTCTTTTTTATAGGTTCCTGAAAATGTAGTATCTCATTTGTCAATAGAAATCAATGCATTTGCATTTAGCTTCTGTTTCATTATTTTTTAAAAAAGTTAAATACCTTGGGCTGCAATTTTACACATAATTTATCAGCTTCAATCATAGTCAGTACAATTTTGCTGAACAAATAGACAACTTTAAAGTCTTGACATCAAGTGAGAAAATGCACTATTTGAATAACAGAAATATTGATAACCTAATAATTAGTTGTAGCATTGAATGCCTATATCATATTAGCCAAGGACCGATAGCTTGAATAAATTTAATTTAGGAAAATTCTACATAATCCAAACTGCAAAATAAAGCAATGAAAGAAATATTTCTGCTAGAGAATTTGGCATTATTCAGTAAGCCAAACAAAGGCTGATCAATTAATAGCCCAGGATGCTTTCTACAAAGTATGTTATTGTTCATTTTAAAGAACTTTCAAATTTAATCAAAGCTGAGTTTAGCAATGGTATATTTACTCATCCTCTTGCATGTGAGCAAATGTAATCATGCTGACTTTTCAAGCTGAATCTTTTTACATCACATAAAATTAGTATGTTCAAAAATATTACATGTGTGTCAGTGGAAATAGCAATAAATTGAAAAGTGATTTAATACTTAGATTTATATGAGGAAAAATTGACATAAACACATTTTAAAGATACTTTTGCCACAACTTCTGTAGAAGTGATGAAAACCAATACCAGTAAGCAGAAAACAACAAACAACAGTTTTGTATTTATGTGAACACTCACACAGGGCGTAGGATCATGGAATTGTAGGTTAAGTTGGAATGTTGAGTACCTAATTAAGGCTAAAGGAAATGTAGCACAAGCAACAAAATATATCTTTCATCGGAAGTTCAATTGATAACATTATTCCGGGAATAGATGGAAGGAATATTGCTAAGGAACATGATATTATCAATGATATTATCAATTATTCCCCATTCTTGAAAATTCACATAAAAGGTCTCAAATTATTCTAAATTTCAAATATGTGTATCAGAATTAACATTAAAACTTAATATAGGTACTTTATAGTCAGAATTCACACACAGCTCATTGTGTATACATCTTATGCATAAGGTGACATGGCTTGTAATCTCTCCAGTCTGATGATTTTGCCCAGAGATTGGACTAGAAGACCTCCAAGGTCCCTTCCAACTCTGTTATGCTATTCTATAGTAAGTTCATCACTACTCATTTGATTGCGGATATGAAAGCTGAACTGGGATTTATTACTGAGATTTGCTGAGCTGAGAAAAGTAGACCTGACCTAACTCTGCCTATTTTAATTTTTAGTTCAGCACCAACTCAGACTGGGAGTTAGGTGATTCACAGAAAATCTCAACTTGTTCACTAGAAAAAAATGTTTTATTATTGTTTTAAAACTTGATAACAGCCTGTTATACTTCAAAGTAAATATATTCAATCTGTCCAATCAGCAATGTATTTTCCCACATACATTCATTTAGGGCATGAACCAAATTTTATGTCAGAGTCAAGAAAACACTTTCTGAAACTCTTTCTCTCTATTTCAGGGAAAAGTAAGAAGAAAGAGAAATGTAAAAATCCTCAACTGTACCCACTCATTGAGACCCAATTCTGCCAGTGTGACAAATACAATGCCCAACCAGTTGGGAACTGGTCAGACTGTATATTACCTGAAGGCAAAGTGGACATACTTATGGGAATGAAAGTTCAAGGAGATATCAAAGAGTGTGGACAAGGCTACCGTTATCAAGCCATGGCTTGCTATGATCAAAGCAATAGACTTGTTGAAACCTCCCGGTGCAACAGTCATGGTATTTAAAATAATATTGTTCTCTTCTATGAATTTCTTCTATATTCAATTTTATAGTAGCTCTAATGTATTTTAGTTTACGAGTATTATGGTACTAAACCGTTTCTTATTTAATTAGTTGAAAGGCGAAAGTTTCATTTATATCTAACAAAGACTAGATTATGTCATGATCTCTCTCTCTCTCTCTCTCTCTCTCTCTCTCTCTCTCTCTCTCTCTCTGTGTGTGTGTGTGTGTGTGTGTGTGTGTGTGTGTAGCAGGAGAACAATGATGTCTTCAAAATCTAAGGCTAAAGCTTGCAGATTCCTTCAGAAACCCCTGAAAGTTTGGAGTTACAGAACTAGATCTAGATTAATTGGTATATAGTTTCATTGAAATAAATGAACTTTCAGTTTGGTGTCACTTTGAGTTTATTTCAATGGGCTGTAATGTCAGTGTAATAATGTAATAATCCATTACTTTTCTAGTGATGTCACATTTTTGGAGCCTCAAAATCATTTCATTCTCCAAAGTTGTATTTTTTGGAATCAGATGATTCCAGCTTTGTTCCAATGTCTTTGCTATTTTTCTGTTATAATGCTGTTTTTATTAATTTCCATTATTCAGCTATTAGTTTATGGAGTGTGTGCCTTTTAAAAATTCTTATATCCATAAGCTGCTTACAGCATATTTTTGAGAGATGTACACTCCCCCAATGGATTAGGTTTGTTATCTGGTATGGGTTATTGATCCAGCATTACTCTTAGATGTTCAGATGCCTCTTTAGATTGAAAGGACCTTTTACTACCAAGCTGGATAGTTTGACAATCTTCTTTTTCAGAATATTTCACTGTGTTTTGTGAGTGGGAGATTTCAGAAATGTCTGCTGATTCTGAATAGGGCCATCAAAGTATTGATAGAGGCAGGATCATTTTAACTACTTCTCATCCACACTTGAACTAATGCACTAGCTTCTAGTTAATGTTTAGGCCAAGTTTTAAAATTGACTGCTTCTATTCCATCAAGTCTTAATTTCCTGAAAAGGAATTAAGCTATCCATGCCTTAATAGCGTCTTCAAAGTCTCTGATCTGAGTATAGTTTATTAAAAACCATGTTTGGTAAGTAATCACGGAAAGGGACTAGTAATATGCATCTTAAAGAAAAGCTTCCCTGCTATAAACCCTCAGCATCTTCCTTGAGAACTGATTATGGACCCAGGCTTTTTTTTAAAAAAATTATGTCACTGGAAGTTGTTGAGACTTTTGTTTTTCTATTATGTCTGAATGTCTTTTTTATTGTATGGTTTTATGTTTTATTTAGTCTGTCAATTGCTCTTTATCCTTTATTTAAAATGATCCAGAGAAATGTTGCAAAATGATATAAATCAGTAAAAATGAAGAAAGCAAGATTTAAGATCTCTAAATAAATAAATATTTTTAGATGATGTACTTTACCAACAATTATAAATCAGGGAAAGATAGCTTTGGATGGATGCTACTCATTAACTATAATGTGAAATCTTCTACACTGAATGTTGGAGTAGACAAAGGAAACTCAAGTTGAGCGTTGTATGCATATCATTTTTGTAAATGATACAATTCCTAGTATATTTTCAAATGCCCTCTTTGAATACCAGAAATTTAACATTTTACCTTTTACATATAAATAATGCTGGTTTTCATAGTGTCTAGGGATAAGAGAGATGCCCAACTTTTTTAGGCTTTAGACTCCACTTAGCTAGTAATCTGTTTTTTGTGAGATAACATTGCAAAACAGTGGTGGATATAGCTAGGACTAAATCTAATTTCATGTCATTTACACTTTATTTAATAAAAATTAAATATATTTAATATAATTACTACTTATTCTTGGCAATGTAAACTGTAACTGCCATTCAGCCATAACTAAATACCTTTATAAAAACACAATTTAATAATGTTCTGGAGGTCTTTGGAGGTCATAGTCAAAATTTGTAGAGATCTAGGACCTCAGGTTGCAAACTTCCCTCCAAGCCGTTATGCTGGGCTAATCATTTATCCTATTTAGACATTACAGATGTATTTCAGTTTCTCAAATGAATGGTGGTGAATGGTGGATCTCTTGAATATTCTTCATTCTGTAACCAAGTTCTTTTTAGTACAAATATCTGTTTGATAGGCAGATAAATGCTCTATTATAGGCATATGTTTGATGTCTTTGCCACTTGGAATGAACTTTAAAATCATCACTTGTTAAATCCTAATTTTGCACATTTTTTAGTTTTTAATCTATACTTCAAATAAATGTAAATATAATACTTAAAAATTGTTCAAAGTATGTACTGAATGTGGGTGCATTTCAAAACAAACTTCCAAATGACATTGCCTTGTGAATTTTTAAAGTATGCTGTACAAATAGTCACAGTAACATTATACATGATTCCTTTCTGTGAATTAATTATATCATTTATGTCCTTATTTTTTTGTGAACATTAGTGTGGCACTGATAGTATGTACTGATAGCATGTGTTAAGAGTATGCATAAAATGAGATTTGAAGGCAAAAAATTGTTTCAGGGTATGAATGTAGTATTTGTCTTCCATTCTTAAAAGTAGCTGTGCCTTTTCTTATGATCTTGTACCCCTAAGAAAAGATGTACTTGGTTTAAGGAGATGTAGAGAGGTGCTAAATTTAGAAAAGTACCTTTTGCTTTTGAAGTACCTCAAAGCCTTCATATACACTTTATATGAAGCATAATATTTAGCCTATCCTACCTGGGCAAATTAGTTGCCTCCACACCCACCCACCCTTTTTTTTCAATCATTCCGCCTTCATATTCCTGTCTTATTTATGAATGGCAATTCACTACTTACAATTTTTATTGCCAGCCTTTAGATATTTCAGTGGAAATCAGAACAAAATATAAAGCTTGTGTCTGTGAACAGAGATAACCTTATAAATACTTTGTCCTGACCTATGAAAAAAAATGTAAAGGTTACTGCCTAACTATTGAATAGCACAGGGAAATCAACTAGGAGACCTTGAAGATGGCAAGAATGATGAGTTTTATTCATTTTGCCCATACTTAGTTTATGGTCTCTCAGTTCTACTCAAAACTAATTGACATGTCCATAATCTTTTGAAAGATAGCCCAGTCCCTGTGATTATCAGAGCACAAATAACTGAGGTTTCTCTGAAGTTTCTCTGCCCTGTATCGTAGGCGGGCATAAGGCTATTCAGATTGCATAGGCAATTTATACTTCCAGTAATAGTAATGGATTAACGATGGTCCTTTAGAAAAAATAGCAGCCCAACAGTACATATTATCATATGCTTTCCATACATACAATTGCGACCAACCTCCATCTTCCACTGCAGATATAAAAAGCATTAAACCAAATATAACAAATATCCTATAGATCTCAAATAAGATAGCACATGAGATTAGTATATATTCTATTATCATCAATTGATAACTATTTTCAGTGGAATCTTTATATTTGACTCCCTAATGATTTATTCAAGACTCTTTTTTTCTACTAGTGTTGTCAGTGACAATTTTAGCAGTAGAAAGCCAGTATTTCTATTAAATATTGATTTGAACACTTGAGAATACGGCATAGTATTCTTTTTGTTCATTTATTTTGTAATATAGACAAAACACTGTCAGCTGCTTGCATGATTTGTCATTTCAATTTCTATATAGCCATGTCATTTTGGGGACAGTGTTGGAATTGAAGACTAAAAGGGCCTTAAATTGTATGATGTATCAGTTTGTGGCTTCAAATTCAGAGGCTGAAGATCTTGAATAGATTGTTTTTTATCCTGTACCACAGGAATTAACTGAAATGAGGGTCCACATGGCACTTAAATCTTTGTGTGGTGATATTTTATCTGCTATTTTGATGAACTTGATATACTTATCCTTGAGACAGTGCTGGCAACAGCAAAATGAACTATTTCAATGCAGGAAAGGATTAATGAATTCAGGTAATAAAAAGATGGATTTTAATTGCAGGAACAAAGGGAAAAAATCCTAACAGTAAGAACAGGTCAACCATTGAATCAACTATCTAGAGCGGTGGTGGGCTTCTCTTCATTTGATGTGGTCATGTAGAAGCCAGACAGTTAATTGCTAGGATGACTTACTTTGAATGCCTATCCTAAGCCAGGATTTGAACTTGGTAACCTAGATGGCATTTTCCAAAGCTATGACAAAGCAAGCATGCAGTAAATCTGACGAACTGCTAATGAAGTGGGCCATTATTACTTTATTGCCTTCTTGGCTATGCACCCATAAAGAAGAATCTGATTGTTAAAATTATTCTTCCTTTTTTTAACTAGTCTGCTGCTGCATCTGCCATGAACTTCTGCTTAGAAGCATACTATTTCCACTGAAATTTATGTGTGATTTTTGCATTCTCTTGAACTGCAATCTTTTAAGATAAGTTTCCCTTGCCCATCTTTGAGGTTCTGTGTTTCAGATATTGAACAATTCTGTTGTGTAGCTGGTTCTTGGCAGGCAATAAGCGAGACAGAAGGTTCAAAGAGGAACAGAACTGAAACAGAGGCTGCTGTGCAGCTACTTATATGGTTGGCCACCAGGTGGCGGCCAATAGGCTTAAAGGAACCCATTCCCACCCCAAATCATCCAATGATCATCTTGGAGACAGCAAGTCTGGCTCAGTCAGTAACCATTACACAGACACACCATTGAGCAACCTTAAGCAGCATTCAAACAGACACATGAAACAGTTCAAGTAAAAATCCCAATACATTACAAATTCCACAGTTCTTCCCCACACCCCAACCCACCAGACATTATTCTCTAAAGTTAACCTTGGTTTATCCAGAGTATAAATCAAGGTAAATAATTTCAGTTCAGATCTAAACATGTTTTTGAAATTATTTGATGGGTGCAAAAAACAATAGTTAAAACATGATTGACCTGATAAATGAATCAGCCCAGTATATAATAAGTCATTTTCTCTGTGAAATCATACTTTAGGTTTCTGTTGATAATTATGTTGCCATGGCAGGTAAAAACTATTCTAGCAGCCTTACAGATGTTTCTATTGTTTTAGAAACAAATGATACCAGACACTCTTTTATCACTGTAATCCAAGATCATGATGTTTAATAGAGCAATTGGGAATTAGGTGTATCTTCTCTTGTAAATCTTTTCATGGTCCTCACTTTGATGCAACAGTATGATTTAATGTTTTTACAGGTCATAATGCCCTTCTTAATTTGTGTCAGTCTGTTTTTAAGGCCTTAGGCACATTCAACCAGTCCAGAATGGCTTCTCAGCTGCCTTATTAGTATGAGATTATTTTCCCCTTTAGCATTAATTAAATGAAATACATTGATTTGTGCTGAGTCTACACAGTTTTGTATGGTTGCAAGGCTTAAGCAAGAGATTAGAGTATCGGAAAATGTTTCCAGAGCAGCTGTTGGGAATATCCATGTGGATTTCTTATTTTATTGCTTGTGCTTTTAGTAATAACTTTTGGAGGCTATAAATGATTCCATATAGTTGCAGGCAACACTAGTTTACGTTGTGTATTTTTAACATTTTAAAATGTCTTTTAATATACTATCCCAAGGCTATGAGACAGGAAGGCAAAATAAAATAAAATATATTTTAGTTGTTTGCTTTGCACTATACCCTACCCAATATGTAAAATTATTTACCCAGTTGTTTTTAAAATTATGTATTCTGCTGTTAGCCATTTCAAATATTTTATAAAGTTATTGATTAAATTAAATACACAATGAACCAGAACTGAAGCTAGTACAGTGTACCTGAATATTCAGTTAAACAATTCCTTTTTCCTGTGTCCCACAATGCTATTAATTAAACGAAAGTTTTATTGGAACCAGTGGAACAAGTCTCTAAAAAAGCATAGAATATAAAATATGCAGTAAGAATATTATCATATCATCTTTGTCTCCTTCCTTCCTTCCTTCCTTCCTCCCTCCCTCCCTCCCTCCCTCCTTCCTTCCTTCCTTCCTTCCTTCCTTCCTTCCTTTCTTTCTTTCTTTCTTTCTTTCTTTCTTTCTTTCTTTCTTTCTTTCTTTCTTTCTTTCTTTCTCTCTGTCTTTCTTGATTGTCCTCTTCTAGGCAGTTGATGTAAGAGTTTTGTTAAAAAGAATGCAATTTCTTTTCTTCATAGTACAATTGAGATCTAGCAGGATTTTTTTAAAAAAAAAAAATTCAGTGCATCTTCATCATGCAAATCTGATAAGACTTCCAATATCAATATTATCATACATGAATTCAGTGCTTTTTTTTCTTAAAAAAAGGTGCCAGAACTCAGAGGTGCTGTCACTGGGAGCGATGCCAGTGTCTGTAAGAACCCCCTCTTGCTATGGCGTCGCCACCTGTCCTTTCCACCCCCGCCCCTGCAGCTTGGAGCCGCAGGCCATGGGGATTCTCCTTCCCACAGCCGCCGTGGGGATTCCCCTCCCTGCAGTTGCTACGTCACAGCCCATGCTGAGCCCCCACCCCGAGCTGCTCCGAACCCCGACCCAGGGTTGTGTTCCTCGTGGCAGCGGTCTCCGGCGCTGAACAGCTGACGGCCTCTGGCCCCAGCACTCTTTCACTTACTGCCCCGTTGCTTCCAAACGCAATAAGTGAGCGAGCAAGTAGCATTTGAAAGCGTTTAGAAGTGACAGGGCAGTGAGTAAATGAGCAAATGGCATTTGGAAGCAGTAAGTGAGTGTGTGAATGAGCAAATGGCATTTGGAAGCGACGGGGCAGTAAGTGAGCGAGTGAGCAAGAGGCCTTTGAAAGAGATGGAGTCAGTGGGGGAGAGACTGAACAAGGTGCCTTTGAAAGAGATGGAGTGACTGGAGGCTTTTGTGAGCAAAGTGTGAGTGAGTGGAGGGGGGATTTTGCGAGCAAAGGGTGAGAGAAAAAGGGAAAAGTGAGAGGAGAAGGAAAAAAGAAAAGGCACTGACCTGACTTCCTCTGTTGCAGGAGTAAAAGGAAGCATTAACATTGAACCTCAACTTTTTACTTTTCTATAACATTATAACTAGCCATTTCTATAACAATAAATGAATAATAAATGAATCTAACCAATGAAAATTACCCCTTAATTCGTTCAATGTTTGTAGCTTCCTCAATTTGGTATATTGGGACTGCAATTCCTAGAATTCCTAGGTATCTGGGAACACATTTTCAAATTTCACATTTGAAAAGCCTGTTTATGGCATTATAATAAGTGCCTTAAATTTAAGGTAGACAATTGGATAAGCATGAAGGATTTTAGACATTCAGCTATAAATGGCATTTTCTTGCTTAGCAACCAGAGATACCAGATTCTAAAACCAGATTGTTTTCTTCTGTGATCTCTGTTTATGTACTATCTCTTTCTAAGTTCTAAGAATATACATCTGTATAAACATCTGACAGCCTATCCTCTAGAACATCCATCCATCTTTTCATTTTAATGCATTAGACAACTAACTTTTTCTAGCTGACATTGACTTTTTTATGCTTGTAGAGGTATGCTTGTTCAGAAAAAGTGAAAACATTGATTATTTTTTTATAAAAAGTTGGAATTGTAATTGAGCTGATATAATATGATATAGCAGAGTTGATAAAGCAGTGTAAATTGATTATATAATTGAAGAGAAGCTGAACCTTTCTTGCCAGAGTTGTTATCAGGCTTAATACACAGAAGTGCATACACACCCACAACTACATGTATGTGCATGTATGTGTGACCATGAATGGTTCCAGCATTTTCAAAATAGAAGATATGGGAAAAGTGAGTGAGTGAGAGAGAGAAAGAGATGAGATTCTTAACTGAAATGTACAAAGAATATGGAAGATCTATGCAAGGACTTAATGTGGTTTTGGGAACACTTCCTGACACATAACGTCAGCTGACACTTAGGGCTGAGTTGGTGTCTTTCATTTTTTTTAATGTGGCTTGTTTGAACCTGGAACAAATCTGTTGTTCTTTGTTGTTTTTGTTTCCAAAATTTTATTTCTTCTGAGCTAACGTATGATTCACTTTTCCGTTGGATGAACCATTTCTGTTTCTTGGACTTTTCCTTCTGTTATTTTGCTTTGTGAGGTTTTTTTTTCTTTTTTCTTTTTGGAGATATCAACTTTTAAATGCAGTGTGTTAAAGCAATTCAACACAGATTTTTCCTTTTTTTCACAATACAATAGCCTCTCATTATAGTTGACAGCCAGGGTTGCTAGCAATTATAAGGGCTGAAGTTAATTTAAAGGGATTTGATAAGGTAAATCATAGTCTCCTTTTTGATAAAGTGGAAAAAATGGGCTTAATGGCCCCACTGTGCATGGATTCATAGTTGACTTCAGAGTCATCCTGGTGAGATAGTCAGCATATAAATTTAATATTTTTTTTTCAAATGCCCCTATCAGGAATTGAATTTGAATGAACTTTCAGAAAAGCAAATATTATGTGCTGGTGGTACTAAGCTCCCAAAGATCTAGCATGGGATAAATGAATTCTTCCTAATAAAAATAACTTCCTGCCTTTTTGTAATCATCATTTCTTCCCTACAGCAATTTGAAAAGTAAAAAAAGTGAAACAAACCACTACTCTCTCCATACAGGGAAAATTCCTTGAGTCATACTTGGATATCCTATTTGCAAATACTATCTTACTTACCTAGTTCAGATGGTGTAGTTGGGGAGCTGGGAGGAGTGCAAAGTTCCTGCCTTCGCTGCAACTTGCCTGTGCAACATTTGCCGGCTGGGTCTTTTGGCGTGCTCAGCAGCAATTCCTATTGGCTTTCGAAAGCTAATAGCCTAGCTGACTCAGGAATTCTGGGAGTTGAAGTCCACGAGTCATAAAAGAGCCAAGGTTGCAATAGGTTTCGAAAGCCAATAGCAGCACAGCTTGTGCAAAAGCTTTTTGGGGGTTTTTTTGCAAAAAAAAAAAAAGATGCTAGAATGCCGTTCTGAATGTTCTATGAGAAAAAAAGCCCTGCATGAAATAGTGCTGAATCCACAGTAAATCATCATTAGAACACAAAAAGTAAAACTGACCATGATATTGTGACATGGAATGAGTTTAGTTGAAATGACATGGTCATATTTCATTGTAAATAAAAAATTGGGCAAGTTGGAAGGAAAAATAAACAATGAAAGTTACTACTCTATTATCTTTATTTTTTGTAATATATTTTATTAATTTAAAAAAACATAAATCACTTAATAATTGGTGAACAGTGTGTTGGCTGGGTTACATTTGTAAAACAATCATTAACAATTAATTTCTATAATCCATATTCCAAATAATAATATTAGCTGATTTCCTCTTTCTATCAGTATAATATTTTTTTTCTATTCCATCATTCTGGTTGCCTTATCATAAATCCTGTTACAATCCTTATTTTAGTTTATTTCTCCCACCAAATTCTAGATATTCTTACTAGTGAAGATTTTCTCAAAAAAATAATTACATTTACATTTACAAATTTAACTCTATTTTTTTTGTATAAGCTATCTCACACTTTTACATTTCTTAAGAAATAGATAAAACAATAAAAAAAACAGAAAAAGAAAGGAGAGCAAGAGTAAAGATGCATAAGAAATGACATACTATTTTAAATATATATCCCTCCAAAGCTAGTATATATTTATTTCCTTATTTCCTTATTGCCTCCTTAAGTAACACCAGCTGCCTGCAATTAGTGCAGGTTCGCATCCCACCATGCTCAAGGTTGACTCAGCCTTCCATCCTTCCGAGGTAGGTAAAATGAGGACCCAGATTGTTGGGGGCAATTAAGCTGACTTTGTAATAATTTAATTTAATTTAATTTATTAATATTTCTATACCGCCCTTCTCCCGGAGGACTCAGGGCGGTGTACAGGGCAAGAATAAAACACAGAAAAAAATAATGCCGCTGGGGGGGGGGCGAAAGCCCTAATAAGCAGGCATATACATAGAATGAAGGCTACTGCTAAGCTTGTAAGCCGCCCTGAGTCTTCGGAGAAGGGCAGGATATAAATGGAATTAAAATAAAAAATAAATAAATAAAATATTCCATATTATTTTCAAAATTCCTAGCACAGCAATCAGAAGTGGTAAAATCTTGGAGATACAACTTTTAGCATGCCTGGAAACAGCCAAACTGGGGGAAATGGAGAGAAAAAACACAATATATCCATGTGCTTAAGAACACTAGTTGTTTAGACCATTTCAAAAAGGTTTTGTCAAAAAGTGCTATATTTATTATGGCAGACTTGGTTGACACCATATTCTAATATTTTAATTCACAAGAGAGATTCTGTTGCCATTTTGTCTGGTGTTACCCCTTCTAATTCCTCCAGGTGTCATAACCTATGACTTGTCTACCAGCATGAAAAACTAGGGTAGCCTCTCTTCAGAAAAGAAGAGACAAAATTGCTGATGCAGAAGATCAGTTGCTGTATGCCGTTGAAGCCTTGGAGGCTAATCTCAAGAACAAGATAAAAGACATGGCACAGTTCAATTCATCATTTTGTGGGCTCTTGTGACAGACTCATGAATACAAATATTGTCAGGTGGATTGTAAATACCTTTGAAAGTCAAAGAAAATAAAAGAAGTGGTATCCTTGTCTAAAAACCTGGAAAAGGCAGAAGATCAGTATCTTCTGTGTGGAGTTCCATAATTTCTACCTTATATTTCTATAAATCTTTGTTCATATGAGTGGGTTTCAATTGTTCTTTATAAGGCTGCTGTGTCTTTTCAGAATGTGTCCAGCTTTATATATGATTATGTTTGTACTATAATTTTATTTACAGTGCCCAGGTTTGCCTTTGATGTAGGAGTGATATAAAAGACACAAAAGATAAAACAACAGAGTGATGTTTTGTTTTCCTGTGGAAAGGTTAACATCTACTTTTTCAATTTTTTATTTTTGTTATTTAGAAAATTATCTCTTCAATGTACTAGGATAATTACTATTGACCTTTGATTTTCTATTAGACACTGCTGATAAGATGAGCCTTTCTTTTGATCCTATCCAGCTTCATTAGGGGAAAGAATAATAGTGAATGATGAAATATAAAATACTTCATAGTTACTGTCTAAATTACATGAAATGATACTCATTTGAGATGCTCTTTTGTAGGTTCTGAATCGTCTCTGCCTTATTATTGTCAAGGACATGTAAAATGTATCAAAGGCAGGCACGTGAATTTTACCATGTTTCCTACTGAGTGAGTGTGCAGCTACTATTTAAAAATATACCTCCTTTTCTTCTTGTCTTAATGCACTCCATTATTTTAAGCAGTTAATTCCAAGCTTCCAAACACACTGCTTGCTTTTTTCATCTAACACAGAGTTCCCCATCATTTCTGGCTTTGTGGACCAACCAGTGGTGGGAATCAGCCAGTTTGCACCACTTCAGCAGAACCGGTAGCTATTTTTTTGTTGCCCAGGCCCAGAATGGGCTTCTGGAGGCGACATCCACACAGAGAACCAGTTGTTCACCTATTTGAATCCTACCACTGGGACCAGTGGAGTTGGGGAGAAGGGATGGTTACATATGATTGGTGGGCAAGCGCACACACACACACAGCTCCATTTGCACAAGTGGCAAGCACCCATACCTGGTGCTTGTGAATATGGAGCACACGCACTCACCTGCTTCTTGCACAAGTGGGGGATGTGTGCATTCAGCCACCACTTCCACGGTCTGGTTCTGAACTGCTGAAGGGTCAGTAGAGGGCTGTAGCACAAGGTTGGGGACTGCTGATCTAAAGTATTCACACACACATAGACACACATATCTTTACATACATAAATAGAACAGACAGGTGGGTATCTGTCTTATCACATCCCAAGTATCCCTTACTTTCCTGAATGAATTATATTTTTATAGTGATACCTAGCACAGTTCATTTCCTCAAGAATAGTTAAAATTACTTTGTATAGAAACTGATTGGCTTATTTTAGAGTTGGGGATATAGTTTTTTCTTTCAAAATCTTCTTGGTCTTTATAAACCATCCTTTTTTCCTCTATTATGGCTGATTTTTTAACTGATTAATATTCCATTTAAATTAAACTTTTCCCTCTGTTAAGCAGACCTCTTTGCATGTGTACTTCTCTGATACTTCTGATCTATCTCTGACTCTCTTTCTGTCTGTCCTTTATTTTAGCTTGTTTTTCTTTGTTTCTGTGGTTGCATATGTACAGTATATTTTCAGCATAAATGTGGAAAGACATTTGCCCAAAGAATGAGAGATGTATGGTAATTCACCAAATGTACGAAATTTAGATCAGAAAGTTCAGAGTTAGATGTACTTTGTACAGCAATAAAAACATAAGCAATTTTGCAGCAGCCCAAATTTATCATGATGTCCAATATAAGCATCATATTACTATTTGATGCTCTAGTGTTCTTTATTATGAAGCCCAATGCTGGTTTGCTTAAGGAACCAATCCCAGTCTTAACAGTCTGCATAATCCCTATTTAAACAATCCCTTGATTGAACTATATGGGTTCAAGCTAATGAGAATTGGTCCAAAATCTCTGAAACATACCAAAAGGTTTCTGCAGGAGCTTCAAAAAGTCAAGATGGTAGTCACAACCACATGATGAAATCCCTATTCTTTTTTGTGTGTGCATCACAATCCTGCTGGATGCCCTGCTGAAGTTGAAAGGAAGAAAATCAAACTGGACATTTGGGAGTGTTGAGAATTTCCTCTCAAATTCTTTTTGAAGAAGGACAGAAATGGAGAGTTAATTTATTTTAAGGGGAGGTGTGTATGTGTTTCTTTCACTTTTATTTTTAGGAAAAAATTGGTCTTGCATACATTTGCCCATAGGATTACAGGGTCTATCCACTTTGTGCAGCTTTTTGACTGTCAGAGATCCATAGAAGATTGTATTGTTACCTAGCAGTCAATTCCTGATAAAAAATACAAGGACAAGAAGTTATGTGTGGAGAGCCTTTTGGAATTTCACCACAAACAAATCATTTTAATTGTTTCAAACAAGGCATTAAAATCTGCCTTTGTCAAAGGCCAAAAGATTTTCTAAACAAATATGAAGGACTCTAGTAAGTAGGATTTGGCCCTGAATTATAAACATGGTTAGCTTGTCACTAAATAAAATGTCAAAACTCAGTATTTAATATGTATCATTGTTCTTCAAATCTGTTTAATGAGACAGTTTTATGATGATGCATTAGAACTGCAACAAAAATTAATATTTATTAGAAGTCACTACAAATCGTAGAATTATTATTTTATTTATTTAGTGTGTGTCTTTTGTCCTTGCCCAGAACATTTGCTGTCATATAGCACTGTCCCATGTTGACTTTTTTTTAAAATGCATTTCTTTACTGCCAGACATCTGGCTTTCTGGCTCCTGATTGCTCTTGTTAATCACAGGACAAAAGTAGATCTATGTAATCCTCTCATGAGGAAGGCCTCCTTCTTGAGAAAACAGCAAATCTAATCATTAGCATGGAAACTTGGTTTGTCCTTTTCTTTTGAGTACTGTATGTGGCCTTGTCTTCCATTTTCCAATCAATGATCAGGTTAATCTAAGTCTGGAATGGCAACACTATGGTAATTAATGCAACAGATGGATCAATTTCTCAACAAGCAAGATAAGCACACAGGGAAAAGAAATACCTGTTGGCAGGTTCTAACTTAGGCACCAGAGAAATGAAAAAGAAGCAGACAAAAAATAGAAAGAAATTTAAAACAGCTGGAAGCTTTGCATAGGAAACTGAGTGGGCTCTGGTCTGTGACAATGTTTGAAGCAAAACATTTGAGATGTATCCTGCAGAGGCTGCGAGACTCAAACAGAACATGTAATGCTTCAGTTAAGCAATTATGTAGAGAGATGCCAAATCTGTGCAAATTCCTGCTACTGTGTTATGTTGAGCCTTCTTCTTTTTTTGAATAGTGCAGATTTAGCTAACACAAATAAGCCTAAGGAGATAATTGATATATACTGATTTTTCAGTCTTCATGGGTATATAGTTTTTCACCTTCATCCTCCTGTAACTTATATACATGGATGGGATTCCATGTATTTCCCCTACAGTCTATTTATTTCAGTTTATAGGAGTAGTCATTTAAACCAATGTTTTTGAACCTTGACAACTTTAAGATGTGTTGACGTCAACTCTTAGAATTCCCCAGCCAGCATGTTAGCTGAGGAGATCTGGGAGTTGAGGTCCACCTATCCTAAAGTCACCAAAAACTGTTGTTATGATTGTAGGTTTGGTATACAGCTCTACAAATTCCACCTGACTACTGTTGGCATATTAGACTATGATCCTGAAGTAAGTAGGGTAGCCTTCCTTTATTAGTACCTTCCATATCTCATGGACTACAAATACCATTTTGTTATATTGCTCCTTTTTTAATAAAAGGATAGGTAAGATCTAAGTTCTTTCCTCCCTCCTGAATTTTCTACACCTTGGATTTTACAAAAAAACCACCCCAATAATAACAATAACAATAATAATAATAATAATAATAATAATAATAATAATAATAATAATAATAATAATAATAATGGCATTCATGTAAGACTTGAAGGCTAGCTAGTCAGATCAATGTAAATGGAACACAGGATTGTGTGAGAAGTGTAAGGAAGATTTGTGTGTGTGTGTGTGTCTGTCTATGTCTTTGAGTCAGTGTTGACTCCGGATGACTACTGGGAGTCTGGGACATGTCCCTACAGTTTTCTTGACAAGATTTTCAGAAATTTGCCATCATCTGCCTTCAAGTTCACTTTGTGCCCAAGATGCAGTTGAACTCATCATCTCCCTCAGCTTTATGTAGAATATTAGCTTCCAGGGAAAAAATGGATGATAATATGAGATTTATTAATAGTCTCGTAATGAACAGGAAAAGTAAAAACAATTGAAAATAGTTTAGCCTATTTAGAATTCAGTTCAGTTTTGACTTCTAGAAGCCCATAGAGATTTTTTTTCCCATTGCCTTAAGAACAGAAGTGTTCTTGCTGGATTTTTCCAATTGAATTCCTTTTTCGTAGAAGACCTTTGTTTCGTAAAATTGGAACTTAAGTGGGTGACCCGCAACATTGTTTTCTATCATCAGCTGCTTCAGGTTTGAAATAGATTATTGTGTACCGGCAGATTAGATGAGCTCTTTGTTAATCTAAGTTAATAATCCTTCTGAATGCCTTTCTCTGGATTTGATCATGATGTTGTTTGGAGGAGTGAGCATCTGTTTCAATTCAAGGCTTCTGGCTGCATTTTCATTCTCTTTCTGTGGTCCTGCTGACCTACAATTACATGTGCCCGCTATCCAGCCCAAGGACGGCCATGCGTCATTTTGTGTTGTTCCCAACCAAGTAGTTGTTAATCAACATTTCTATGCCAGCGGGCCTTTTGAAGGCCATTGAGAAAATTCAGCATTTTTTCTACAGTCCTTATTCAGACTGATAAAAAGAGAATTTGCTAGTGAAACATATTTTAAAGGAGAAGAAAATTAAAATGACATTCTCATGGGTGGAAGGTGTGTATGTGAACATGCTGCCTTTCTCTGTGCAATATTTTCTCCAGCAATCTGCTGCCTTTCTGCCTTCCCTTGCTTCAGTTAAAGCCACCAGACTTTTTTTAAAGAGTAAGAGGTAGGGATAACCTGGGAAGTTTTAAGATTTGTGAAAAGATGCAGCAACAGTAGCATCCAAACTTCCAATAATTAAGTAATTTCAAAAACACCATCAAGAGAAATCTGAAATAAGATTACTAAACTCTCTGAGACTAAAATAGAAGTTCCCTTCTCATCAGAAGAAAATGTTTCAGAAATTGCAGTGCAAATTTCAGGACTGCTCTAGTTCTTTTACTGCAGTAGCAGGCACCTTAGAGTTTCTACAGAAGTTCTCAAAGAGTAGAGCTTAAATCACATGGGGCATATTTAACATGCATGAATTAACAGCCAAGTGTTAAGAAGTGCAGAATGACATATATTTGCTTCATATTATTTATTTAAGCAATTTTCCAAAGTAGAAAACAATTTTCATGTCACTTTTCAGAGAGATTTTTTGTGAGATTCAATGAGCAAAACTGCTTCATTGGTTGCCTAAAAGCAGCACCTACGTAGTTAAAATTAAAACTCCTCCTTTTTAAAATAAATAAATACAGGATTTTGTCACATGCTGAATTAAAGCAAGATAGATCCCTGTTCCTTTGATGACAATGTTCATCAGTTGAAATGTCATCAACTAATAAAAGCTGCTCATATGACCATTTGGGCATGTGAAAAGATCATTGAGCACTTCCTAAGGGAAAAAAAGTAGTGCAGCAGATGATAATTAGATATCTAAACTCTATGGAATAAATTTTCACCCATGAGAAAATGTTGTTATATCTCCTCAACCCAGAGTGCACGTAAAAAGAATTTGAAGCTGGACAGTCCAGTCCATTTTTTCCTCTGCAAATTGATACTCAAAATTTGTTGTTGAATTATTAGTTTATTAATAGACTAATAAACCACATGAGAAGCTAAAAGTGACCATCTTAGAAACCAAGCATATTAAATTGATTTCCAGGGAACAACAATATTTTAAACTTTAGCAAATATTGAAGTTGCCTGGAACATGCTGATACCTCCTTTTGGTTTCTCAGATGTTCACTTTTAGCTACTAATATGGTCCAAAGTAATCATCTGTGCGGGGACACCATACCTACAACAACATATGAGTATAAATGTATACACATTTCTAAAAGGACAGGGATTTAGACTCTCATGATAAAACAGGGTTGTTCTTTGATCATCCTAAGTGCCCAGTGCTTAGCTTAGTAGCAATAGTAATAGCACCTAGACTTATATACTGCTTCACAGCGATTTACAGCCCTCTCTGAGCAGTTTTACAGAGTCAGCATATTTCCCCCAACAATCTGCATCCTCATTTTACCAACCTCAGAAGGATGGAAGGCTGAGTCAACTTGAGCTGGTCAGAATCAAACTTGTGAACTGCTGGCAGCTTGCAGAAGTAGCCTGCAGTACTAAATTCTAACCTCTGCACCAACATGTCTCTAATAGTACTATTAACATCACCTTTAAAATTTTGTCAATTAGAGCAAATTACTTGCTAATCCTTCAAAGGAATTATTCTTCATCTAATACACAGGGTAGATGGCTGTTTATCTGGATGTAGCAGATCAGTCCCTTTTTACAGTTTTAATAGTGCATGCAAAGTGTGAAAACTCACTAAGTTTTAAGAGGATTAAGCACATTTAGAAAACTGAGTAGACAAATGCATGTTGTTGATAACCCTCTCTGGAGTGGGAAGAGCAGAGAAGTAGAGCAGCAACCTCACTTGGATGGTATTTTTATTCACATGTAACTATGGAGAGGAATGGAGGGGGAGTGATGTAATGAGAGGCAGGATGTTAATTACATTCCAGCTGTCAGAAAAACAGAATTGTAGATATTGGAGGAGCAGAAATTCTAATAAGATACCATGCAGGTACCCAGATTTTACTTTGGCATTGTCTCTAGAGGTGTGTATCAGCTTCTCTACTGAATTTTAATAAAGCTTTAATGATGAAGGAATTTCTTCACTAAGAAAGTCCTGTCAAATCAGTTTGGATCCTAAAACCATAGAAGATGGGAATTTTTGACAGCTGTGGTCCCAGCACGTCTGAGGGCATCACACTGGCAAGGCTGCTGTAAACAAACTGTCAATTGGACAGGGTGAAACAATTGTGTATATCCTAGAATTTTAGAATCTGATATCAGCCAATGAAACTGTTCCAAGTTAGATGCAGATCACTAGAAAACATTAGAGAATAAGCTGGGGGTGACCAATTTAGCTGACTATAAGAGGAGCTGGCAAACTTGCAGAGACCAATATCAATTATTAGTCAATGAAATACAAACTTCATGTTCCACAGGAGTATCACTGGCTAAGGTCAATGTCAAAAGAGAGCAGTAACTTTCATGCATGGCTTGTGGGCTTATGGGAAACACCCACTTGGAAAAAAAGAATGTGGGATGAGATGGACAATTAGGTGTGGCCCAGCAGGGCTTTTGGTTATTGTGAACTTGTGTGTCCATTTCTCTTTACTCAGGTTACATTGAGGAGGCTTGCATCATTCCATGTCCATCAGACTGCAAACTCAGTGAGTGGTCCAATTGGTCTCGCTGTAGCAAATCCTGCGGAAGTGGAGTGAAAGTCAGGTCTAAATGGCTCCGAGAGAAGCCTTACAATGGTGGAAGGCCCTGTCCTAAGCTGGATCATGTGAATCAGGTAAATGAACTCTACCACACCATCATCAGTATTTCCAAGAATGAGACCTGCTTCTCATTAAAATGCCTAGATAAGAACATTTCTTAACCTGGGCAAATTTAAGATGCATGCACTACAGCTTCCAGAATCCTCCAGCCAGTGTGCTAGCTGGGGAATTCTGGGAGTTGAAGTCCACACATCTTAAAGTTGCCGTGGTTGCACCACTATATAGGATCATATTATATTGAGCATCCAATAGAGGACCAATTATTTTTATTGCCTACATCAAGGGTTTCCTTGAATATCTTTCTCTTTTTTGATGTCAACAGAGATAGTATCGTTGGCTTATATTAGAGCTACAAATCATGTAGATTAATCAATGTTTTGCCTAACTGACCAGCTAAAATGATTTCTCTCAAAAAGAACAAAACATATACACAAAATATGTCTACTTAATATATAAAATCTGATGATGGTATTCTTCCATTACTCTCACCTCAACGTAAAAATATTTTCTGAGATTATTCTTATGATGCATCATCTAAACATGCCTTCCGTCATCGGTGCTGTTGTTCAATGCAGATAAAATTAAATAGTGCATTAGAACCTATTATCTAATGATCATTTAATTACATTTAAAACAGGCCTCCTTTGTATCACTTTGCTGCCATTCCAATGAAACATGATTTAATGGGTTTCACAAACCAATTGTCAGAATTTATTTTTATGTGAAATAATGTGTATATATCCATGTAAAAGAGAAAGAGAGAGGAAACCTCACTCCAACACAGCATAGCATTTCCAACATAGAGTTATACTTAATAACTCTAAACTAGATCCTAGTTTAGGGTTCTGTAACAGATATCCTGAGCAATGGTTAAAACGGTAAGCATGGCAATAATGTTTCTCCTCGTGCAAAACAGTTGAATAGGGGAAAACCGTCTCTGTGTATCTTCTCAATCTCCTTTTATATCCATCTTGAATGTTGATTGATTTGCATATTGTTCAACAAGTGAAATGTCCAAGTTTATATTTCCATAAATTCCCTTTCACGTAGGAGAGAGAGATAAACAGAGGAGGCACTGTTAGCCATTCATGTACTTTTGTTGAATGCCTTTGTGTTGACATTTTGCAGGCTGAGAAGGAAATGGCTCCCTGATTTGATTTTCCACTTAAGGGAATGTAATTAGTTCTAGGTATAGAAGATAATATTAAATTAATAAAGCAACATTGTAATTGAATGTAATATGAAATACAACTGAATGCGAAAGTTTGAAGCCATCCAAAAGTGAGATGGTATGGAGACAGAAATATTTTAATAGAATGATTTCAAATATTTTTTTTTACTTTCAAACTGCATGGTTCATATTGAGAATTGAAGCATGTGCCAAATATCAAATGCACCAGATATCAAAGTAATGAACAATTAGATAGGCACATATTGAAGCTTCTAAAGTTTATTTCTACAACACTACTGCTCTCTTGTGGCAGAACACTATATTGCTTATTATAAATTTAGATTTAATTTTTTTATTAGAAAAGTTCATCCCTATTAGCCTTTGTAAACTTAATACCTTCCAAATTTCATTTTACTTCAATTCTCAAACAATATTAGAGTTGAATTAGAATTTTAGATAGATCAAAAGATCTAGAGAGTATCTAAAGACTGGTCCAGATACATATTTCAGTCTCTCATTGTTCTAATGTTTAAGTGTTTCCCCAGAGTATATACTTAAATATCTGAAAGTTGCAATTTTATTCCTGTTATTTTATAATAATTGTTTACCATTTAGTGAAACTAATGCAAGATGGAATTCAAAACAGAATTTAGCAAGGAAACGGTTACAGGCATCTTTGGATCAAAAGGATACTTAAGTAAAATGAATGAAGAATCAAGAACTGTGTTTCTCAAACTTGGCACTTTAGGCTGGGTAGATTTCAACTCCCAGCCAGCTATGCTAGCTGCCTCATGCCAGCAGGGTAATTCTGGGATGTGAAGTCCATACAGCTTAAAGTACCAAGGTTGAGAAACACTGATTTAGTGAATGAGGGTCAACACATCCCCACACAGATTCATCAACTAGTGTGTTCAGTGAGAAGACCCAGGGCAGTGGCTACAATGAAGAACAGTGGAAATGTTTCTCTAAATCAGTTACACAAATGTATGTAGCTTTCCAAAGATGTAAAAGACTTTTAAGTTTCACTTATGGATGGAAAAAGAAATATAGACATAGCACAAACCCCAGCAGGTCTATGCAGGATACCTTTCACGTGTATATCCTATCACCTTTTTCTATAGTAATAAAACACACAAAGAAATTGCTGCTGGTTCTGTAGCTGCAACAAAATATTTAAAAAGATCTGTCCAAATCATGAGAAAATCAGATGATTGTGTATCTACTGCACTGCAGTGTCCGGAGACCTTGAATGCTTAGATTATTTGTTAAAGTTTCCTTTTGTTAAGTCTGTAATTATTCTCTAACTTGTGGCAGAGCCAGGCTGCAGAGAAAATACAATTAACTTGTCCTACCTCGAATTGAAAAAAATGAACTTGTATACAAGCCTGTGATTGTACTGAAAACAGTGCACAGAGACTGTAACATCCTTTGAAAGAAAAGTCAGGATTAAAAGATGATATCTGGCTAAAGAGCAACTTTAGGAACTTTAATTTTTATGCCTCTAACATGTTACTGATTTAGCCCAAGAAAATTGGTGAGTCTAACTGTACAGTGGTAAAAAGCAAAGGAAAAGCAATATACAGCAATGAGCATATTTTTTTAGCATTTAGAGTGTTTTATTTTATTACTGATAGATTTCTGAAAAGAAACAGATTTATAGCCAGTTGTAATCAAATCTGAAGACTGTTTTTATTATTATTATTATTATTATTATTATTATTATTATTATTATTATTATTATTATTATTATCATTATCATTATCATTATTATTAAATTTATTTATTGCCGCCCATCTCACTGTGGGGCTATTCTGAGCAATTTACAACAGTAGAATGTAAAATGATAAAAATATAAGTAAAACAATGAAAAAAAAGAAAAAGAAAGGAAGAAAGAGAAAGAAAGAAAGAAAGAAAGAAAAAGAAAGAACAGCAATATAAATTAAAAGCTGGGTGGGAAGAGAGAAGAATGCTGGGGCGGGGACAGGGAGGTTTGCTAATCAATCTATGGTAATAGCCACCTCCAGTGTGATATTCCCCCATTGGGTCCCCAGGCAAACTAGCAGTACAAGTTCTTCAGACTCTTACAGAGGGACAGGAAGATGGGAGGTAGACTTCGCCCCAGGGGGAAGCATGTTTCAGAGGGCCAGTGCTGAGGAAGAGAAAGCTCTTCTCCTGAATCCCACCAGAGTTCCTTGACTGAAGGGATTCTTAGAAGGTGTCCTCCACTTGCACAAGTGGGACAGGCTTCTCCTAGAGGGATGAGGTGGTTCATTAAGTAACATGGATTCATGCCAAGGAAAGCTTTAAAGATCATAACCAATACCTTGAATTGATCCGGAAGCAAACCAATAGCAGTGTAAAATGGGCCACTCCAGGTGGATTCAAAGCCTGAGCAGGCTGTTGCAGTCTGCGCCTGCTGAAAATTCTGAAGGTACTTCAAGGGTATCCAAAACTGTTAGTTGCTGTTTTCTGACATTTGCAATCCATATTTTTTCCCCCTAAAGCTTTTCAAAATCATGTTATTCATGCCTTTCTATTTTCTCAAGGGTGAAATCTTTTCACAATATAGACCAGAGGTGGGGAACTATGGTGCCTTTATGACTTGTGGATTTCAACTTCCAGAATTCCTGGAAGTCCACAGGGCCATAATTCCTCACCTCTGGTATAGATGCAGAACAGACTTTAGGGAGAGAAAGGAGAATCAAAAAGGGAAGATGACAGCCACAGCCATGTGTTGAAACCTTGCCCCTTTTACATATGGCGATCTTCTTGACTTTTATTTTTTTGCCCTCACCCTCCAAATCTAATGCGCCTCAGGATGCTGGGAGAGCAGTTTCCATGATCGCACAAATTAGTGAGGTGGAATCTAACATAAATGCAGGGCAACAGGTTCAAAAAAGAAGATGTGGTTTTGGAATATGAAACAGATAACTTTTACAAAAACACGTTTATTCCATAATATTTCAACATGTATTAGAAAAATATTTTTGGAGCTGTAACTTACTGTGCTCCTCTGTTATTGAGAGGTTTTTTTTTTCATGGAGCATAGCAAATAAAAAAAATCTCCAAAAACATTCCTGCCTTCTGTTAAAATGCAGTTGGAAATGTTCTTAGCCTTTGAGAGCACCTTTTGTCTGAAAGTTAATTAAGTTACAAGCCAAAAGAAGGAGATAGCCGGAAAAATAGTTTAACCATTTCACTTTTCACCCAATGCAAGTAGTCCTCGATTACAATGGTTCATTTAGTGACCATTCAAAGTTACAACCGCACTGACCAAAGTGACATATAACCATTTTTCACACTTAAGACCATTACAGAATCCCCAAGGTCACATGATCAAAATTCAGTCTCTTGGCAATTGACTCATACTTATGACGGTTGCAGTGTCCCGTGGTCACGTGGTCCCCTTTTGCAATCTTCTGACAAGCAAAATCAATGGGAAAGCCAGAGTCACTTAACAACTGTGTTACTAACTTAACAACTGCAATGAATCACTTAACAACTGAGGCAAGAAAATTTATAAAATGGGGCAAAATTCATTTAACAACTTTCTCACTTAGCAACAGAAATTTTGGACTAAAATGAGATCATAAGTTAAGGTCTACTTGTACTTCGAAAAGGTAGCACAGTTCAATATAAAGTGACATAAGCAAAAACAACAAAACTAAATGTGTTCAGTTTACCACTCTGAAGTAACTGCCTTTTTGTAAATTTGCTTTGCTTCCTAACTATTGTTTTTATTTACCTTGCTCATTCTCTTGTGCTCATCGTCAACACCTGATCCAGGCTCAGGTAAGAGGCTGTGAAACTGATGCAAAACCCACGCATGATTCTGGATCAGATTTAATTACTGTGTGCAGTGTTTGTCTTTTGCTTTAGCTTCTCTATGAGTCTATCTGAATGCTAATTTAAAATACTTCTGTGTTTATATTAGTCACTTTTACTAGGCAGAAATTGGAAGGCAAAAAGCAATCATATAACTGGGATGAAAAATTGGTTGCATTGTTATTATTAATCATTACTGCCTTTGATAGATGAAGATGATCCATGAGGACCCCATTGAGGAATGCTCTAATGCAGGGGTCTCCAACTTGGAAATTTTTAAGACTCGTGGATTTCAATTCCCAGAATTCTTCAGCTATCAATGCTGGCTGGGGAATCCTTGGATGTGAAACCCACAAGTCTTAAAGTTTGACAACTTTAAGACTTGTGGGCTTCAAATCCAAGAATATGGAGACCCCTGCTCTAATAGCCCTGTGTCCTTCCTACTCAAATAACTAATTTTGGTATATAAGATTTAAAATTAAAAATGTCACTTTAACAAGATAACCTAATCAGTCACACCCACTCTTCACTCAGAACAGACTAGAAGGAGTTGCTGATAACACTGTTTAGTACAACCACAATTATTTATCTGTTCTAAAAGGCCAGGAAAGTTGGTAGGTCTGCGTCATACGGGGCCCTTTGTATGCAACCAAGGATGTTTTCATCTCTTTGCAGCTGGCCTCTATTTCCTATTTCACTTATCCCAATTGTACCTGTTTAAAAATACTAGTTATGGTGGCAAAACATGTATATTGGATTTCTTCTGACTGGTGAGAACAAAACAAAATAAAAATACTACCCAATTCATACTGTTACATCCAACCAGATCTTAAAGGAAGGATCACATTCTCATTTCCATTAGTCAATAGCTAATTTAAGTGCAATCTCTATACTAGGGGCCCCCAACCTCCAGTCCATCAACCAGCAGAGGCCGCGGCATATCAGAAACCGGGCTGCGCAAAGAAGCAAAGCCCCATTGGTGGGATACAGGCAGCATGTGAAACCACGCCTGCTTCAGTCCTGCTCCAGGAAAAACCTCTCTCCACAGAATTGGTCCCTGATGCCCAAAAGGTTGGGGACTGCCGATCTATACCTAATCAGAGTTTTTTAAATCCAAGGCCATGTGGAAACATATTGTAGTTATGACCTTGAATCAGTCCAAGGTTACATAAAAATCCCTATCCCATTGATTTAACGATAGGAATAATGGTACTCAACAGAATAGTGATGATGAAAACTTGATCTCAGTGGGTTTTATCCCTGTAATCCCTACTATTCCATGTTTTGTCAAAGTAATGATTTACATATTCAAGTAAATCATGGTTTCACAAACAGAAGGCACAACATGATTTTTAATAGGATGTTGAGCAGTCATTTACCAAAAAATTAAATGCCAGGATTTCTGCTAAGAACAGTAAGTTCTCATTCAAGTAAAAATCTTATGGGTTTGTAAGTGGCTGAAGGTAAATGTAGGTGCTGAGCAACTAAAAGTGGAATAATAAATGAATACTAAATAAATGTGAGACTGTGAGACATCTTGCTAGAAATCCTATGATTCATTCCAGTAGATTCTGTGTTCCTTTAACTGTACAAGGTGAAAAAGGAACAAAAGATACTGAAATCTTGCTGCTGTTGCCCAACATGATGGCTCACTTGGTGCATGTAAAAGAAATGGGTCAATGCATTTAGGAAATCCAGAGTTGAGAAGGATTGTAAGAAAGGTAAGAAATTGGTTTCAGAAAAGTGAAGTGAAACCAATTCAGAAACAGAAAGAGTGAATGGCTTGAAATTACCCCATCTGTAACCTAATCAACATTGTTGGATTGCTATGCACACCTATGCTTGCTTGCTGATGTTGCTATGCATGCCTTGTAACTTTGAATAAATGATAGTTACAATATTGTTCCAGTTCTCCCTGCCTTTATCCTTGTCTACAGGAAGCAAGCTGATTTTCTGTCTCTGCATTCCAGGTCTATGAAGTGGTCCCTTGCCATAGTGACTGTGGTCAGTATATAGGAATCACTGAACCCTGGAGTGTCTGCAAAGTGACTAATGTGGACTTAAAAGAGAATTGTGGAGTGGGTGTGCAAACCAGAAAAGTGAGGTAAGTTAAACTTTTATTACATTGGTTATTTTTGGAGGAAAGAGCAATTTCCTTCTGCAAGGTTTGGCATGCTTATTTAAATAGACTGGTTTGTTAAGGCTATGTAATAATATGAAAGCTTTCAGTGGTCAGAGAATTTTTATGGATTTCCCACTACAGGCAGGATCATCATGTAAGGTTCTCTTTGAAGCTATGCCACTACATAGAAAACTTTTTGATTAACTCAGATACATATTGCTTTTTTATTTTTATTTTCCACTTAATTCAATGCTGGCCTTTCTACATAGAAAGGATCTAAATATAGTGTATAATTATTTTCAGCTGCATAATTTTACATCTATTACATCTAAGGGCTTTGCCTTTCCAGATGCATGCAAAACACAGTGGATGGTCCTTCAGATATTGTGGAAGACTATCTGTGTGATCAAGAAGAAATGCCAATTGGTGCTAGAAAATGCACACTGCCATGTCCAGAAGACTGTGTAATATCTGAGTGGGGCCAGTGGTCTAGGTGCTCCTTGGTAAGGCAACTATTATTTTAAAATTATAATGATGAAATTTAAGAAAGTAAAGACTTTTTTGTCCAACCAAATCAAAATTGACCAAGATACTTTCTTCTGAAATGCCTAGCCAGTAACTTAGCTAGATATTTCTGTGTATAACTTACCTTTCTATCAAGCCATAGAGTCAAACCATCTAGTATTTGATTATCATCTCTGAAAGTAGGGGGATTTTTTTTATATATTACCTGCTTCCTGTTCCTTTTAAACTAAAGATGCTAGAGGTTGTATATCTTGAGTAATTCGTCTGTCAATTGCTCTACCATCTTTTCCCACTTGGGGTAAACAACTCCAGGTTGGTTATCTCACTTTTAGATTGCTGGAAATGTTTGTAACACAGAGTAATTCTTGTTAGTACAATTTGACACTAAAAATTGTTAACAGTGAATTCCCATCTCAGGTTGTATATATGGATATGATATATTTCTGTATTCTGCATACCCCCCTCACTTACGCTAGTGCTGCAGCTATGGGGTGTGAAAATGGGCCACCACCACCATGCTGCTAGGTGCAAAAATGGATGCTGCCATGCTGCGGGGTGCGGAAATGGGCCACCACCATGCCACGGGGTACAAAAACAGGGTACCGCTGCACCACAGGGTGCAAACACGGGCTGCTGCTGCGCTGCAAGGCACAAAAATGGCCACCGCTGTGTCACGGGGTACAGAAACAAAACACTGCACCACACAAAAATGGGGCAGGGCTAGTAAGCATCATGCAGGCACTAGCCCCGCCCCATTTGCAGCATGTGCATGCTCGCAACTCCATGCACGTGCGCACACAGACTCATGTAAAATGCTTCCCCCTCCCTTTTCCTCCAGTCTGCCAAACGACAAATGTTGGGGACCCCTGTTCCAGGTCATTGATAACAACCTAACTAAAATATCATTAGTTTAATTCAGGCATTCAGCTTATTAATCAAAACAATATACTTACTGAGTTATATTTTCAAGAAATATAAGTATTTAAAGTATACACTAAAGTATTTAAATGTTATATTTAAGCAGATCACTCTTTACATTATTATGCTGACAATAACTCTGAAAGAGGTCAGATTTTTTTTTATGATTATGAGTCCTAAATCAGTTAATAAGTTTCCTAAGAGAGTGTGCATTTTGAGCCCAATTCTTTTAAGTACTTTGGCCTTAAAGAATTTGTGTTAAGGATGTTACTTTGATCAAAGTAAAAGGATGTTTGGTTTCTTTTCTCAGCCCTGTAATGGAAGCAGTGTGAGGGAACGCTCAGCCAAGATCTTAAGACTGCCCCAGGAAGGAAAGGCCTGTCCTTCTACAATGGAGACAGAGCCTTGTCATCTGAACAAAAACTGCTATCACTATGATTACAATGTGACAGGTACAGATGCTGATTGAGTACTTGTAGCTGACGAGTGCAGCCTGAAAGAAAATATAGGTAGTCATCGATTTACGGCCACAATCAAGCCCAAAGTTTCTGTTGCTAAGTGAGACATTTGTTAAGTGAGTTTTGTCCCATTTCATGACCTTTCTTGCCTCCGCTGTTAAGTGAATCACTGCAGTTGGTAAGTTAGTAACCCTGTTGTTAAGTAAATCTGGCTTCTCCATTGACTTTGCTTGTCAGAAGGTTGTAAAAGGTGATCATATGATCTTGGGGCACAGCAATGGTCATAAATACGAACTAGTTATGAAGCATCTCAATTTTGATCACATGATCATGGGGATGCTTCATAGATCATAACTATGAAATAAACAGCCATAAGTCAGTGCTATTGTAACTTTGAACAGTCACTAAATGAACTGCTGTAAGTCAAGGACTACTTGTATTGCAGCTTGCCAGACACGTTCTCTTTTCAAATAGCCAAACATACCACCTTCTCTGATTTTCTATCCTGATACTTTTCCATTACATCTCCCACCTCCAAATTACCCTACTATTCTGTGTCTGGTAAGTAGATCATTCATTCTGCAATAAAACTATTTGGACTCTCTCCCCCCACCCCCCAAAATGTACATTTGATGATCTTCCTCCATACAAAAGTAGTCCTTGACTTACCACAGTTGGGCCCAGAATTTGTTGCAATTCATTGCAGTCATAAGTCATGTCAAAACTGAATTTGCTACAATTTTTATGGCAATTGTTAAGGGAATCCAGCTTCCCCAGTGGGGTTTATTTTATTTTATTGCTGGGTTGTTGTTTTTTTTTGTGTGTGTTTTTGAAATCAGCAAAAATAGGCCACAAATCGCAATTGTGATCAGGACACTGAAGTGAGTCATAAATGCTAGCCAGTTTGCCAGGTTTCTGAATTGTAATCGTGTGACCAGGAGAGATGGAATGGCTGTAAGTGCGAGTACAGGTCATAAGTCACCTTTTTTCTAAGCAGTTGTAACTTTGAATCATTGTTAAATGAATGGTCATAAATCAAAGACTATCTCTTGACTTAATGTTAGATTAGTTGGTTATTTCCACAAATTTTGAAGTTCTCCCAAACTTTCCTGACCTTCCTTTTTGTATCTGCATAGTTTTATTTGGGATTTTGAATTCACAGATTTTATTTTATTTATTTTATTTATTTTAATTCCATTTGTATCCCGCCCTTCTCCGAAGACTCAGGGCGGCTTACAAGCTTAGCAGTAGCCTTCATTCTATGTATATGCCTGCTTATTAGGGCTTTCACACATACCCCAAGCGGCATTATTACAAAGTCAGCTTATTGCCCCCAATAATCTGGGTCCTCATTTTACCTACCTCGGAAGGATGGAAGTCTGAGTCAACCTTGAGCCTGGTGGGATGCGAACCTGCACTAATTGCAGGCAGCTGGTGTTACTTAAGGAGGCATTAGCCCACTGCTCCACCAAGGCTCTCTTGGTGAGAACAAAGTTCACTATCAGAATGTAGGATACCTTTTCCCATTTTCTTTGTCTGACCTTTGAGAGTCAAAAACAAACATTGCTAGAGTTCCCAACTTTTTTCCTGCTAAGAATCTTGCTGAGCTTAGAAAAGTATGCTTAGAACCACAGCCCTGAGAAATAGGGTGTGCCTAGGTCAGGGGTAGGCAGCCTTGGCTCTTTTATGACTCATGGACTTCAGCTATGCTGGCTCAGGAATGCTGGGAGTTGAAGTCGATGAGTCATAAAAGACCCAAGGTTGCCTACCCCCTGGCCTAGGTTGATGACATGTGGAGTCAGAACCAAATTTGAATTATACAGTATCTAATGTAATTAAATGTAGATAATAGTTGCCCTGTGTTTTATATAATTTACTCTCCTATTAAAAATTATAATGGTCTCTGAAGTTGTGCTCTTCTGGATTTGGCTACTATTTTATGCACTCTTACAAGGTGATCAATGTGATGAAGCTAGCGTGCACAGAATTATCTATTTGAGTGGCTGGTTCAGTGTATATTAATGCCATTGCTATGTTTATCACTTGTTGTGTTCTTAGGAGGCTGACGTAAGAAATCCACTGTAAGTCATCTGAATCTTTTAAAAATGAAAGAAAATACGAATGTGGGGGGAGGACAGGTGACTGCATTTTGTTGCCTTTTGATACAACACACAGGAGATCTTTGCCACTTTCCTTTTCTCCCCTTCCTTTCAAGACTGGAGCACTTGCCAGCTAAGTGAGAAAGCTGTTTGTGGCATTGGGATCAAAACAAGAATGCTTGATTGTGTTCGCAGCGATGGCAAGTCAGTTGACCTGTTATATTGTGAAAAGGTAGGTGAATGTTTTTCCTTGTTTTGTGGTTGAAAACTATCAACCATAAAGCTTTCTCTTTGGTGCACACGATCAGTCTTGTGACAGATGCTTCTCAAAGCTATTCAGGAACTGCTATGTAGCCCTAAATGAATTTTTGCCAAGATCGGTGATTTTGTCATTTAATTCTCTCCTTTTGCTTAAGTGAGTGGTCACTAAGGTATGCTATTTTTCCCCTCTTCTGAAATAAATGGTTTGGGAAAAATAAGCCACCAAGGTGAATAAGTAAAATAAATCTTAACTGGAATAGCTCTCATTGTCCTAATTTGGAGTGATTCTTTTGTAACAGTTTGATCTTCTGCCAAAGTGCATTTCTCTTTTTCTCTCTCTGTGTCTCTGTCTTTTCAGATTTCATTTCCCCAGTTGTAAGTTGTTTGGCCCTTTTGTAGATTGAAAAGAAATGCCTGCACAAATGCTTTTTAATATATCTAACTGACAGTATTTATTAAATTATTTTCATGTTGATTGACTTAGCAAACTTATATATACCTATCTCACCAAAATTGACTAGGCAGCTTACCGACATTGAATAAAATGCAGCATAAAACATTAAAACAATAAATATAGATCTTAAATTTAAAAATATCTGTGGAAGGTGTTAATTTGTAATTAGAGTGTAAGGTGTGTGTGTGTCTCTGTGTCTGTGTGTCTCTCTGTGTAGCTGGTTAGGACATTAATTAGAAGTCTTAGGTAAAGTAATCATTATACAACTATTGAGTAGGTTCTGCTCAATCAAGGATGGAAAGAGAACAAACAATTTACCACAGCTGCAAATATGTGAAAGGAAAGGTCTAAAATTTAACTATGAAGCAAAATATGGGGCTTAATTTCAGCATTCTGCAAGAGGCAGATCATTTGTGTATATATGGCTTCTACCTCATTTGCAAGAAAGGAATACATACGTAACCATGTTGTGTCTGTGAACTTCTGCTGGAAGCAAGTCCCCTGAAGTGGAATGTATATAGGGCTAAGATTTATTGCTGTCCTTGGCATGAAATCTAATAGCATATGTCTCCAAACAATATTGTCTCCAAACAATAATTTATGTTGTATTATTTTATATTGTTTATTTAATGAGACAGGATTCAATGTATACCTCTTAACATGGCTGTTTGGAAAGCATGAGTGGTTTTTCTGAAATTGATAGGAATGGTGGAATTAATTAAGTGGGAAACCTGAATAATCATCCCCTCCCATTAAAAAAAAACAATCTTTGCATCAACTATTAGAATACGTAGGATCGAGCCATTTTGTTTAGCTCCCATTATAATTTAGGACCATTGTTTTAACATTCAGCTCTTTATTCTTTTGTACTATTTATTCTCTGGTGCATATTTTTCCCTTCACACAGTTGTAAGCAAGACATCAGGAAGTCTATTTTTTTTTTGCACAAAATACCTACTGTTTGAATGTAATAGAACAATTAAAGTATAGTTCTAGAGACTTCCTGTTCCTGTTTTCTAGCGAGCAGTCTGAAGATTCAGAATGCCAAACTCTTCGGCTGGAATTTCTTTTTGTTGGGGACCCTAAGGGGCCAGAACCCACCCTGAAGGGGTGGAATGAAGGAAGGAAATCCCAGGGACTTAGGAGAGATGGCGGTCTCTCCGAACAGTCCAGGAGAAGCCTCCCAGAAACCAGCAGAAGAAAGGGCTGACTAACTGTATGTTCAGCCATAGTTGGAAACAACAGAAGTCATAAGCTTTTAAATTAAGCGGATTTGAAACAGCATGCTTGAATCTGGGTAAGAATATTGATTTTCTCTATCCTACTTATTTTCCTGAAGAAGAAAGTCCCCAAAATAAGAGATCTCCGAAGAAGGAAAGGGGGAGGGGGATTCTGCTCCCTCCCTTTTGGTTATTGGAAGCAGCGAAACTTACCCTTTAGAGAGAGAGAAAAGACTAGAAAGACCTGCAAAATGAGCAAATGCTGACACCTGCTGGTGGGTGAGGATTTTTTTTCTCTGACCCTCAAAGTTTTTAGAAAATGCAGCTGTGTAAACCAAGTGAGAGTAACAAATCTGAAACAATGAACACAAAAGGAAACATGATAATCGGCAACAATTTCAAAGGACAATGACTTTAAACTACAAAGAAATCCAGAATAACCTTGACAGCATGAATCAACTTATTTCCAACTTAATTTCACTCCAAGAAATTTCCCAGGAACATACATTAGAGGTGACTGAACAAAATTCCGAGGATAGAGACTTAAAGATGGAACCATATTAAAATGATCACTTCACAAAAGGAAACATATGATAATCGGCAACAATTTCAAAGGACAATGACTTTAAACTACAAGGAAATGCAGAATAACCTTGAGAGCATGAATCAACTTATTTTCAACTTAATTTCACTCCAGGAAATTTCCCAGGAAAATACAGTAGAGATGACTGAACATAATTCTGAGAATAGAGACTTGAAGATGGAACCATATAAAATAAAAAATCATTATTTAATCCAAATGGGAAATATTTCAACACGTCCAAGCAACATTGAAGACAAGGAAAAGAATGAGAAAAAATTCTTGACAAGGAAACAAATGATGCAGCAAAACATACTGATTAAGAAAGGCAATGGCCAGAGAAAAAAGACTAAAATAGAAATCCAGAAAATAGATGAACTTATCAGAGAGAATACTTTAAAAAGAAACATTTGTTTGAATATGGCTAAAGAAATGGAAAAACTTTGAAATATATTACTCTTAGAGGGATGAATTTTCTTTCTTTTTTTCTTAACTAATATAATATGGTGTTTTTTTTCTTTCTGTTAAAAATGTTGAAATGATTTAAACAAAAGCAAATGTTTTAGTTATTTAAATGTGACGATAAGTAAAACAAAAATGTGTTTTGAATGAGAGTTAAAGGATTAGATGAGTAGAACTATTGAATGGAATGTTTAGGGTAACTCGCTCCTAAAGATTGACGGGAGGGCAGAGATCCGCCCCAAGGCCTCTCGTTTATGGAGTTCCTCAGGGGTCGGTTCTCTCTCCTCTCCTGTTCAACATCTATATGAAGCCACTGGTCGAGATCATTCGTGGTTTCGGGGTGGGGTATCATCAGTATGCTGATGATACCCAACTTTTTTTCTCCACCCCGAACCAACCCAGTGATGCCCTCACCGTGATGTCCCATTGCCTGGAGGTGGTACAGGTCTGGATGGGGAGAAACAGGCTTCATCTCAATCCTGCCAAAACTGAGTGGCTGTGCATACCGGCATCTTGGGTTAACCAGACTATTCCATCTTTAATGATGGGGGTGAGGTGTTACCCCCCCATTGATAGGACTCGCAACTTGGGCGTCCTCCTGGATTCACGGCTCAATTTTGAAGATCACATAGGAACCGTGACCAGAGGGGCTTTTTCCCAGGTTCACCTGGTGCGCCAGTTGTGACCCTATCTGGACCCAGATGCCCTACGCACAGTCACCCATGTGCTCGTGACCTCCCGGTTAGACTACTGCAATGCTCTCTATATGGGACTGCCCTCGAGGACCACTCGGAGGCTTCAGCTGATGCAGAATGCTGCTGTGCGAGTTGTGATGGGGGTTTCCCGATACTCCCATGTAACACCTCTACTCCGTGAGCTGCATTGGCTTCCAGTTGCCCTCCGGGTGAGATTCAAGGTGCTGGTAATGACCTATAAAGCCCTTAATGGCTTGGGTCCGGGATATCTGAGGGAACACCTGCTGCCGGCATCAAGTTCCCTTTGTCCTGTGCGCTCCCACATGGAGGGCCTTCTCAGGGTGCCACCTTTAAAAGACTGCCAGCGGATAACACCCAGGGGGAGGGCCTTCTCAGTGGGTGCGCCTGCCCTTTGGAACCAGCTGCCCGTGGAGCTTAGGACTGCCCCGACCTTCAGTCATGCCACCGGGACCTGAAGACCTGGCTCTTTGAGCTTTCCAGCCCAGGCTGAGAATTTTTAATTGGGGTTTTATATTTTTCAGGGATCAAATTTAATTATTTTAATTGTTTTTAACTTTTGTATTGTATTGACATTTTTAAATACTTTGTAAACCACCCTGAGTCCTACGGGAAAAGGGCGGTATATAAATTCAATAAACTTAAACTTAAACTTAAAGTTTAAATAGATTAAATACATTCTTAGCTATGGTCAAAAAGAATAAGAAATTGAGGAAATAAATATGTATTAAATTAGGAGGGATACATATTTTAAGTTGTATGTTATTTTTTGTATCTCTGTGCTCTTGTCTCTTTCTTGTTTTCCTTTTCTTTCTTTCTTTTCTTTTTTTCCTTCTTTTTTGTCTCTCTTCTCTTTTTCTACTTTTTACTTATTGATTAAGAAATATAAAATCATGAGAGGGCTTATATGGAAAAAACAGAATTAAATCCACCAATGTAAATATAGTTAACTGTTGAAAAAATTGTCACTAGTAAGAATATTTAGAATTTGGGGGGAGAAATAAGCTGAAATAAACACGGTAACAGGATTTACAATAAGGCAACTAAAATGACAAATAAAATTATTGAAACTATATAGTTAATTGTTAATTAAAATAATGAGAATTGTCTTAATCTAATGTTTTGCAAAGAAAGATACTTTGGGGAAAGGGGAAATCAAATCAAATTAACATATGGAATATAGATCATAGAAATTAATTGTTAAGGATTGTCTTATAAATGTTACCCAAACAACATACTGTTTACAAATTACTGAATGAATTATGTTATGTTAAAAAAGTCTAATAAAATATATATACAAAAAAATAAATAAAGTGTAGTTCTAGAATCCTCTTAGGATCCTGAAAATCAAAATTATTTTCCAGATATTGAAGGTATTCTCAAAAATTTAGAACAATGACACCTCTTTTTTATTGTTGTTCTGTCAAAACATATTTTTTCATGAAAAATATTTTACATTATGGTTAGTCTTCAAATTATGATGGTATTTGGGACTGGAATTTTTGTCTCTAAATGATATGGTCATAAGTGGGACCATATCCCTTAGTTTCAGAAATTCAAGCAGTCACACTAATAATTGTATCACTGATCCCCAGAACATGGGAATGGGGGAGAAGGATCTGTTTACATACAGCATCACATTTTTATTGGGTTTTTTGTTGTTATTGAAGATATTATTGACCACAGAAAAATAATACTGATGTCAGGAATGAGGACAGTGCAGACCTGCCTTTTAACATTTTAGCCTTTTTTTAATTGCACCACTGAAAATGAACACTTTGCTGTTGAATTTGGTCAGTATGATCCTAATGATCTACGATGGCCATAAAATGGAACTGGGACTGTAGGAGCTGTAGTTTTCCTCTCTGTTCTGTAAGAGAAAGCTGGCTAATTTTATTAAAGAACTATGAACATATTTAGGTTCTTATACAAATTAGTACAATTTTTACTTTTGTGATTATTAATTTATAATCCATGTTATCTTCTGTTGAGTTAATAATATTGCATCTGATATACTGATTATTATCACTTTTTTTTTTAGCTTGGTCTGGAAAAAACTTGGAATATGAACACCTCCTGCATGGTGGAATGTCCTGTGAATTGTCAACTGTCAGACTGGTCTCTGTGGTCTGAATGCTCGCAGGCTTGTGGTCTAACTGGTTAGTTCAGAAGCTTTCTGGTGATTGATAAATGAGCCCAGTTATCAGTCATCAGGAAAAAAAAGAAGGGAGATTTCTAGATTGAGGCAGATTCGCTTTGCTTTCCTATAAGCTTGTTCTATTGGCAGCTTTTTGCTGCATAAATTGCTATTCTGATTCAGAAGATAAACACAGTGAATGTTTCTGTGGAATGACCACAGGACACTATCTCTATGAAGTATTTCTCAACCTTGGTGAATTGTAGATGTATGAATTTCAAATAACTGCTGGTTGGGGTATTCTGGGAGTTGAATTCCATACCTCTTCAAGTTACCAAGGTTGAGAAACACAGCTGTATGGTATATTGGAGCAAACAAAGCTTTTATTAAACTGGAAGAAATTTTGCCTGATGATATTATGTTTCCTTTCTGCAAATTAGCTTATATCTATGTTATAAAGGCATCTCCTTTGTGCTCACAAAAACTAGAATATCGAGGAAGATACTAAAACGGATAGCACTGAGACCAGACATTCTCCTATTTGGACTTAGGCCTTAATTATGAAGAATATTTACTCAACTACATGTAAGGAGAAAAACATAAAGCAAGGGCAATACTCCTCACTATTCTTTTTAATATTCTTACTCACACCATCCTATGGTGGCAACTAGGATTAATTTTAACCAAAGCCTGATTGATTTTTTTTTCCAAATGGGTGAAATTTAAAGTGATCTGAACAAAGATAATGCCAAGCCAGAATTTTTCAACTTTGATTTCTTGGCAAACCAGAGTTGTCAAGCTGGCATATATGACACTATACCACTAAGACATAATAGGGGGATTCACGCAGCAGGTTAAGCTTAAAAAAAGATAAATTCTTTGATTATGTATGAGTTTTATTAAATGCCTGACTCTTTAGGCTCTAGAGGGCACAAAATCAAAGCTCAATAAATAGAACAATGTAATAAAAACAAACAATAATAACATACAATAATGGCATACATCTTTCTTTAGCTAATTATCAAAGGCTTATTGAAAAGTCTGTTTTTTACTATTCTCTGGAAGTTCATAAAAGTGGGCAGTATTTGTGTTTGTCATAAGTTTGCCAAAGAAAAATTGCTGCCATCAAGCACACCTGCTTCAGTGCCTCCTCCTCCTAATGGGAGAGGGCTTTTAACAGGAGCTCTCACCAAATTAGAAGAGAAAACTCACTGGAAAAGAACCTGACATTGGGAAAGATTGAAGGCAAAAGGAGAAGGGGACTGCACAGTAAGAGATGGTTAGATAAAGCCATCAATGCAATGACCATGAATTTGGGAAAATTGTGGGACCCAGTGAAGGACAGAGGGGCCTGGCATGCTATGATCCATGGATCATGAAGAGTTGGATACACTTAGTGACTGAACAACACTTCTATTTTCTCAGGTTAGATCAGACATGTCAAACTCATGACATCATGTGATGTCACGCAACGTATTGTGACAGTTTTGCCATTGCCAGCAATGGGGTGGGTGCGGCTTTCGGATGACACGTCCAGCCCACAGGCTGGCAGTTTGACAACCCTGGGTTAGATGGATAGAGTTGACTTGAGATGGGGAATCTCAAGCAGTCCCATAGGCAGCAGCCAGCATCCTTGAACTGCAGATGGAAACAGATCAATAACCAGCACAATTCCTGCAATAGTATTATGTGACTGTACTTCAAGTGTGTGCTAAGCAGCTGATGCACTTTGTGTTAGCTGATGTTTTGAAGTGGTGTTCAATTTATGTGAATTTTAGTAATTGAAGTACAGGAGGACAAGAATGTAAGCCATGGACCTAGTGCCTCTTGTTCTAGGTAAGGTTGCAACTGATGTGGGTAGGCCCTCTTGGTCTTGTCTCCTCTTGCTCTTCCAGCAGCAGTGGTGATTCTAGGAGAAGCATGGATTATGAGCCAAGTCTTTCAAGGGAAGCCCTGCCAGGTGGATGTCTCCTGTTGTCAGCTGGCTTTTGAACCAACAATTATTTCATTTTGCTTGAGTTTTGTTTTTTGGGTTTATGGCTTATAAAGTGGAAGTGTAAGGTTAGATGGATACTTAATCAAGAATGCATTATAGATGTTAATCTTATTTTGAGGCAATCTCTTTTGAGTAGGGGATTCACTTCATTTATGATACCATATCATAGAACTATGATAACATTGTGACCTGGTTCATTTGTAGTGTTGGCAGATAATTCTGTTGTTAGTGGCTGTCAAAACTGCATTCATTATTACAATTATTTCTTTATTGCTTCAATTTGGCCTGTTAAGGTGATAGTATTTGATATATTTAGATTCATATCAAATATATGTCAAGCTTAGATTCATATCAAGAAGATGTCAAATTATTCTGTGCAGACAAAACAAGTAAAAATATACAAATCTACAGACTTTATACAGTAATACATCCATCTATTTGTCCCATCGCTGTACATTTTGTCCCAGCAGAAAAGAAAAACAGAACCAACCCAAAGGATTCAGAATCACTAATGGGAGGGGGAAAAGATAGGGGAGGGGGTTATATGTATATAAATTCTTGAAGTACAGCTCAAATCCGGAAGCAGATTTGTCACATCTGCTACATAATGGAACTTCAACTTTCCAATTTTAGTTGATCCAAACAGCCTTCCCTACTTGTTATCCTCTAGCTATGCTGGACTTTAATTAGCCCAATTACTGATTGGAAGTTCTGTGAGTTGAATCTAATACATCTGGAGATCAGTTGAATGGGAAAGATTGATCCAGGCCATGTGAAACTATATTTCTGGGCTGATCCTTAAATGTTCTAGCTATGCAGGGAAGAACATGATTCCTAGCTAAAGCAGGACTTATGACCTGAAATGAATGACATGTCTTTAAACACATACAATATCAGTGCTAAATGCTCTCTCTTTTTCTCTGCTTTGAAGGAAGGATGACACGAAAGAGAACTGTTACTCAACCTTTCCAAGGTGATGGCAGGCCTTGTCCTTCACAAATGGAGCAGTTCAAACCTTGTCCAATAAAACCTTGCTATCGATGGCAGTATAGTCCATGGGAAGAATGTAAAGTTGAGGTAAAACTAGTACCTGCAGCTTTTTATCCTTAGATATTTATAATTCATACATATGTATAAAGCATCTGGAGTATATGGAGAACAGCAGATTAAGGAAAGCTGATTTATATACTTCTATTGATGGCCTTATACTATGGCCTAAACAGAAAAGCAAGACTCTATACAACAGTTCACTAATGAGCTATTCTGTCTTATCTATACTTGTCTCATTTATTAAATAAGAACTTTTTATTTAATGTACACATAGAAAATATATATGACCTGATTTTTCCTAGATTTAGGAAATACAGATGACTTAAATTGTTAAGCGTAAAATGTTATGTATCAATTTTGGCTTTTCAGTGGAATTTTTATTTATACAATACATGTAGATCTTTAGCTATCACAAGTTAAGCCACTAATTGTACACACTTTGGCACTAGCTGTGGTTTCAAAGCATGGTCCAATATCCTATTGTCCCTTTCTGGCATTTTATTCAGTTGTGGGTTTTTTTCTCTTATTCTTACTTCTTGTGAACATCTTTTCCAGGATGCCCAGTGTGGAGAAGGGACAAGAACTAGAAATATTTTCTGTGTGGTCTATGATGGATCTAGCGATGACATTGGCAAAAAAGTCGATGAGGAATATTGTGGGGAAATTGAACCTATGGTAGATGGCAATAAGAAAATTGTTCTTGAGGAAACTTGTACCGTACCTTGTCCAGGTATTTCATTTGTTTGCATATTTTGCAAAACTGATGTTGAATACATGCTGATTGATTTTTTTGGAAGAAAGACAAAAAGAATATATTATTTCCTATATCATATTGTTGTAGGTCAAAGTAAGGCATTAATCTTTTCTTTAAGCTCTCTTATTACAACAGCAGGGTAAAAGTTATTAATACATTAATAACTTAATTAACTTAACATTAATATTTATAAAAAAAGAAAATGGTGGGCTGCAGAATAGTCTCTGGTTTAGAGATAAGCTTGCAACAGAATAGCATGAGCATACTTATTACAAAATTGACATTGACTGAATTTGTGCTGGTGCTGATAAAATATGACAGAGCTTGCCATGCCTGTCCTAGCTACAGGACAGGTAGGTCTAGGACAGGTAACTTTGTCTATACAAATCCTTTGTGAGCAGTATTTTGCAAAAGCCTTATTAGATTAAAGCCAGGATAGATCACGGAGATCAATATCTATTGGCCCTGTTTGCGACAACTGGCATATGAAAAATGGCTACTTGGAATGTAAGAGAAATTTATGATAGTGGGCAAGTAATGGAGACATATAAAATAACTAGAACATATTTCAGTGTATGAATTGTGTTTCCTTGATTGCTATGAAAGGATACAAAAGTAAGAATCAATAGGTTAGTGACAGCTACATGTTATAATCCACTAAATAGTCATTAAGAAAGAACCAGAAATAATATTAGGAACAATTATGAAACACTGTCAATAAATGCAGAAATATTGTGGGAGGAATATTGTTAAATTGCATGGACAGAATAGTGAAAATGATAATAATATTGAATCAGTCCCCACCCCAAAGAAATTATGATTGTTAGATGAGTATCTGCTCCTCAGATGTCTTTCTGTTTTGAATAAACAGTTTAAACATAAGCATTTTTATGTTTTATGTTTCATCATTCACTGCTATTCCATCACTCATTTCTAAACAAATTAACACCACTTTAAGAACTGGAATCTTTTACAATGACTCCTGAAACACTAATTAGGAAGAAATAGTAAAACAGCCAGCAGGAGAATCAATACATTTTCATTAAGCTTTACTTAAAATTGCCTTCTTTTCCTTTATAGAATAAAACATAATCTTTACCAACTTTTGCACAATTTTTTTCCTTGGAATTGTATTAGTCTTTTACTTTAACCCCCTTTCCCATCCCACCCTATCTTTCACCAAAAAAATTAACAGCCCTGTGGGGATAGGTTAATAGTCCACTCTGGTTAATGTTTCAAGGATGATACATATGCCCCAATTATACATATATTGTTTATTCAATAATTCATTTCTTTACCACAATGTTATAATGTTTGCAAACAAACTTTCTTTATTAACGCATGGTTAACATTGAGTTGATTTTACTTGTCAACATAATGTAAACCAACATGATTTTTTAATAGCCCATGTACTGAAATAATTAAAGCTCTGTACTCATTTGCAAGCTTGGGTGCCTTTCTAGCTTTATGGCCTCCATGTACAATACTTTTTGCAAATATGACTTTAGCCCCATATTTTTTTTAGCAGAAAAGATTTTGCCTGGCTCTCTCAATCCATAATGAAACTTCCATGGTTTTTACAAGCATAGAATTTATTTAGTAAAAAACTGGAAAATATCTTTCTGCTATGGTTAAATACAATTTAAAAAAAATATTAAGTATGAAAATGTACATACATTTTCTGGCACATTTTTCTAAGATCTATATAGTTTGTACAGATTTTCCTGAGATACAGATGTTTTATAAGCATTTTTAATCTAATGCATTTTTGTGCCCTGATCTCTTCATTTGTATAGAAATTTCCTTAATATACACATTTTTACATTACTTTAAACTCCCAAGCACACTGAGGATTGGTAAGTATGATTTGTGTGCCTTCAGAGGGTTGCATACTGTAGGTATTATTATTATTATTATTATTATTATTATTATTATTATTATTATTATTATTATTATTATTATTATTATTAAATTCCATTTATATCCCGCCCTTCTCCGAAGACTCAGGGCGGCTTACAAGCTTAGCAGTAGCCTTCATTCTATGTATATGCCTGCTTATTGTTATTTGATTGTTTGTTAAATTTATATGCTGCTCATTCTAAATAATATTTTGTAGAGAAATACTTTGTAATCTGTTAAATCATGAAAATAAAATATATAATATACCAGTTATATTCATTTATGCTTATACAGAGATTTGGGAATGTAGTTGATTTTAAAAAAAATAAATTTAGGCAGAATGCTAATATTTTGTGGAAAGGGCAGCATCTAATTAACTGTAAAAATTATCACAAACCCTTTTTCTTTGCTAACATGTTGGGTCATTTATATGCCCCTTCCCCTTGCTGTGTAGGTGACTGTTACTTAAAGGAGTGGTCACACTGGAGCATTTGTCAGCTGACCTGCATCAATGGGGAAGATCTTGGTTTTGGGGGAATACAGGTTCGATCACGAGCAGTAATTGTTCAAGATGTAGAAAATCAGCACCTTTGTCCAGACCAAGCTTTGGAGACAAGACAGTGTAGTGGTAAGTGCCAGAATCTATCAACAAAGTATGTGCCATTCTAGATTAGATTAGATTAGATTAGATTAGATTAGATTAGATTAGATTAGATTAGATTAGATTAGATTAGATTAGATTTATTGTCATTTTTTCCTGTGGGCACAACGACACACATTAAAAATGAAATTTAGTTGCTCTCAAAGTTTCACATACACATTTAAAACAGAATTTTAAAAAAAATCTGTTAATAAACACACACAAACGACAACAATAATAATAGGAATATCTCTCTCCTGTTACAGATACAGAAAATGAATGCACACTTTGTCTCTGTGTGCTGTCTATAAGGAGGGAGGGTCCAGAGTTGAGCACTGAAACATACATTGCTCTGTGCCCCACTTTTGACCCAATATTTCAATAACAGAGTTGGGACTTGATTGAGGTGTTTGAGGATTGCACCCATTTATGGCAGAGTGAACTCAGTAAGTTAATTCATGTGCTGGTAACATCTAGGCTTGACTCAAGCAAGAGCTGTCTTTGAAGATAATTCAAAATAAAATTTGATAGGAAATACTGCTTCGAGTGTGCAAAATATCGAGCAGTGATCAGAGAGACGGTCGGCTTCAGTTCAAATGGTTTATTTAGCTCAGCCCGGACAACGGTAAACAGTACAACAAGCTTTTATATAGGCAATGGTCAAACTTAACAACAAATCAGGGACGGGTGTTTTCCTGCCGAGGGAGTCATGCCCAATGATCAGCTGGCAGCTTTTTGACATTTCCCTAGTGATAGCGCATGCGCTGCTGGGCTGGGGAAACCCGTCAGCTGGCTGGCGCTTCAGCTGGGAATCGATGTATCCTCGGCCGGCGTTCTGACAGCTAGCAGCTGTCAGTCGGCTGGTGGTTCTGTGCCTGCGTGGCTTTTGACAGCTCGCGGCTGCCGCTATGCACGCGCAGCCTTTGACAGCTGTCAGTGTCAATGGTGGGGTGCATGTTCATGATGGGATCGGCGGCCTTATGACAGCTGTCAGTGCGGCCACGTGGAGCGGCCTTTGACAGCTGTCATTCCGCGTGGAATATAGTACAGAGTGAGCATCAGAAAGGAAGTTGTTGGAGTTAAAACAACTTTACTAAGCTTTTGGCCACTCTTTTGGTCCAATTCAAAGTGCTGGTGCTTTTTTCAACTGGTAAAAGCTTTGAGTCAGATATCTGTTGCATTGTCCCTTCCAGATGAGTCTAACCTTTACTTTGGACCATATGAAGATAACCTCTCAGTTTTAGACAATCATCACATGCCAGGATAGGGAAAAGCCCTTTTAATGATGGCATTACAGTTACAGAATGTTGTTGTTGTTCACTTCAATTTCTTTTCTATATCGAACAAGTTTCATTTTTCTTAAAATTGTAAAAATTTTAAATGGAAATTGATCATACGCTGCCCTTATTTGCCGTGCAGCCATGCATTTATTTTTAATATCTATAAACTATAGAAGTGTTTTCCTTGAAAACTAAATATATCTAAAATAAATATATGCATGAACTTTGAGAGGGCTGATTTCTGTACATTTGATGTGCCATTCTAATTCCTAAAACTGAAATGAGAAGGCAAATGGAAGGCAACCACCAGATACAACTTTTCAATCCAAGCCGAAAGCTAGAATATAATGGAATCTTTTCTGTTTTCAATTTAGATGGCCATTGTTATGAATACAATTGGATGGCCAGCCCCTGGAAAGGGTCATCTCGGACTATATGGTGCCAAAGATCAGATGGTTTAAATGTTACAGGTAATGTTAATTTTACTGTCCTTTTTACATTATTGAATAAACTAAATTATGCTTAGAAACTGTAAAAAGAGTTAGCACTGTAGGCGTTTCCTAGTGTCTAAATTAGGGATAGTAAGAATATGACTTTTCAGATGTTATTAAAACAGAACCCATATCACATTCTCTCAACACTGCAATAATCTAGCAGGATTTAGAGTCTACCAACATCTGGAATAGGCATATGGTTCTTATTGCTAGTTTAGATAAAACAACAAAGTTGAATTAGAAGTGCTGACAGAGGGGTAAATGAGTGAGCTCCAGTGTTACGCCCTATTTTCTGAGAACAGCTTTCTTGGACTTGGATGGATTTGCTTTTGAGCAGGCATATGCAGGATCTCTTATAATAATTACATCTATTTAAGTCTGACTCATTACAACTTTGAGTATAAAAACTCCAACATGAACATTTCAGAACTTGCCATATTAGACAAACCATACAAAGTCTGCATGAAAAATCAGAAGCAATTGGCATTTCTGTATGTAAAGTTTAGCCTTGAATATATTCATCAAATACTATTTTCATAATAGCATGCAACTCATAATGAGATTTCAGTGCCAATATAAATTTCCCAAAATTATCAGTGTAAATGTCTATGATTAATTAAGAGATTAGCCAATTCTTATAGTCCTCTGATCCGTGGATAGCTGGCATGAGGCAATAGGAAATTATTTAGGAGCCATTAAAGAACTTTTCTATGGAAAGCCCTTAAATTCTTGATATGAATAGAAGTCTATCAGAGCTCTTAGGGTCTCTTGAGAAATGTTAATGAGTACTTATAAAAACCTATATTAATTTGCTATCATTTCTATAGCACTGAGAATGTCTAGTTAATAGACAAGTCAGTCATAATCAAATACCTTTTGCTTTAGCTACAATTTGATTCATTACAGCATCATTCATTTAACAGCTTTCCATTTTTTTTATTCACTTATTCATTACAGTGATTCATATTAAAAACATTAGGGTTTGAATTAAGCTCCCATGGCCACCACTTTGAGTTTTTGACCTTCAGTCAGACACTTCTTTTTTATTAGCATAAATAAAATAAACTCTTAACATAAGCAATTTTACATCTTACTGTTTTAAGAGATAAGTACCTACATACCAATGAAACTACTGAAAAATCAAGGTGTAATTGTGCTAGATCTGGGGTGAAATCTATCCATTGAAATTTATACTGTGGCCATTCTATTCACTGGCCATTTGGCATTAAGTAAAGTGCTTCTCTTTATATGGGATAGTTTTAACTTCCTTCCTATTGAAGCTTCTGTCACCACACCTTTTTGGAGAATCCAATAATCCTCAGAACCTTCTTCATGGAGTCAGGACAGTAGGATAAAAATCAAGAGCCCAATCTTGTATACAACTGGCAGACAAGATTATTCCTGGATGAGGTTTTCATGGCCAAGCTGCCAACTGCTCCTTGAGCAGAAGGTGGTTGTGTGTTTAGGAAAACCCTCAAATTGGATATCAGGCCTGAATATTAATGTCCAACCCCTATTGCACCACATCCTAGATCACAAGGCTATCTGGATGGTCATTCAAGCCTTGGTCATCTCTCCTGTAGACTATTGCAATACATTCTTCATAAGGATGTTCTGAAAGATCACTTAGAAACTGCAACTTACCCAGAATATAGTGGACCAATGATGGACATAACCACAGTACAGTCACATAACTCCTCCAATAATGAATTGCATTTGTTGCCATTAGGTTCTGGGTGCACTTCAAGGTGTTGATTAGCCTCTATAAAGTTCTTATAGTTATCTGAGACAGACAAAGTTGGCATGCTCAAGATAAATCAAACAGTGTTATATGATGAGGCTCAGGGAGTGAGTTTTCTCTATCACAGATCTTGGTCTCTGGATCAACAAGTCCTTCCTAAGATTCATATGAACCCTACAATGCCCTTGTTTAAATAGTCCTTAAAACATAGATCAGAAGTTTTGTTGCTGTTTCTGGTCATCACTATTGCTACTGTTACAATATATTGTTTTTTATCTATTTTTATTGTGGTACACTGCCAGAGTCTACAGCTGCAGAGTCTTATAAATTTGAGAAATAAATAAACATTAGTTAAGCAGAAACTGGGTTGTATTCCTCAAAATTATGTTCTTCCTGCTAGGATATTTCCCAGCACTATGCACATTGCTTTATAATTGTGTATTAAAGAGCTAAATTGTTTTCTACAAGTTGCCAAAGGTTTTCATTGGTTTTTAACAGATATGCATAATTTGGCTGATTATGAAATGGTTATACTTATGTTCATTTGATTGCTCTGAACAATTTCAAAATGTTGAATGAAATGTAAATGGTCAAAGTACAGTTAAAGTTGTAATTGCTTAAAACACAGTTGTTTTCATTTGCTGGACTTCCATCACAGTATGATTGTTTTGTGTGGCCTTTTGATATCTACATTTTATTTTTGCAGATACCTTAATTCACAATGAAATGGGTGAGGAAGCAGTTTCTTCCTGTAGTTCCTCAGATGACTGACATATTTTAAGAAAGGCATTTACAGGCATGTGCAGCTGATGCCCGGATGTACACATATTTTAACATATCAGCTAGCAACATTGATCTAGCAATCAGTATCACTCCTTTGGTTAACATACAGTTGCCTAATTGCACCTAATTGCATCTACAGATTTCTGCATTGTTTTTCACCATTGTGAGGGATGGGCATGTTTATCTTACAATAATTGTTGATGCAGTCAATATTTATTTATTCAATTTATATTATGTCCTTTTACTCATTGAGTATTGAAGCTCAATAGATTGCCAGAGTGTATATAAGGTACATAATTTGGTTTTGTTATTATATAGACAGAAGTAGAGAACCGGACATCTCCAAAGGCCGGCAACACTAATTCTGGCTCAAAATAATGGTGAAAACCTATGTGGGTTTAATAAATCCAAGTAACCATGCTGAATTAATAACCTCCATCCACTGAGACGATCAAAACCCAAAGAAAGTTCATGCTTTGGGAACTGATAACTTATTTTCCTCATTACAACTGGAAATGCAGCATTTTCCTTTCACAGTTAAATACCTTTTGGGATGATAGTGCTGTTATAAAGACTTGCCAAGAAGGGACAAAGTATTTCATTTCCATCATCTAAGAACTTTTGGGAGTACAGGTATGGGAGCTGGGCCGTTAATTTAACAGCATAAAATTTCAAAGGAGATGAACATACAGTCTTAAATAACACATACTTCATTCTTTTGGTGAGACCTGTTCATTTGTTCAGTGTGCTGAGAAGTGAAATTTAAAGGAGAGCAGTGTTTTGTATCATGAAATCATCTTTACTCGGTGTGATGCTCACATTTCTGAAAAATTAGGGCTCCTCCACCCAGGAATACAAAGAAGAAAACCAGTAACTCCCACCACATTTGCACACCCCAAGATGATTACCTGCTGGAGCTAGAAATAGGAAGATGATACCTAGCATACTAACATTCCCAAAAAGATATCAAGTGAACTGAGAATATCTTCCCTTCCGTTATGGATTGCTGTTTTTTTTTCCTAGATGAAGCAGGTATTTCCCTGATAGTAAATTATGATTGTGCCAAAATGCCATTTTTTTTGTTCTGCAGGAGGTTGCTTAATGATGCACCAACCAGATGTGGACAGGTCATGTAAGCCAGCATGCAGCCAGTCCCATTCTTACTGTAGTGAGGTATGTGCTACTACAGGTCAGGTTTCTGTCATAGGGCCACAGTATCTTTAGCCGTGCATCATATTAGAACAGTAGGAAAGCCAACAATATTTAATTGGAAATCCTGTTGCAAGCACCAGCTTAAAGACTGGTGAAAATATTTTACCCTCTTGGCCATTATTTTGCAGCTTTTACAAAGCTCCATTCTTATGCTTCATATTGTTTAGTGAGAGTTCTGAGCATAACCTATGAGGAAAAGCCTCTTTAGTTTCTTTGTCAAGAGGAAGGCAGGCAAATAAAATGAAGTAAAACTGGTCACACCGTTCTTGAAGAAACATGGGTAGCTACATTGTTTAAGACTCTCTGACACTCTAAACTCAAGTTGAGCTGCAAGTCAAAATGAGAAATCCATTTTAATTAGGAAAGGCTGTAAACAGAGAACAAAGCTGAATTACTGGAGACTGAATTAGCTCTTGGGCTTTATGTGCATCCTTGAACATCTGCCCTAGAAGGCAGTTTTGCCAATCTTGATATTATATTTCCATATCTGGCATGGAAAGGGGTTCCATCTTGTCTTGCCAACCTGTCATTTTCAATCGGTATATCTTGGGGGTTATAGACATTGAGAGCAAAAGGCTGGGGAAAAAATGAATAACCCTTTGACCTGCCTTGGACAAGTTCTGGCTGCCCCTGGCTCAGCTGAGTTACTCAGCCCTTGCTGTTACTTCCTAGCAGCAGGTCTCCCTCACCCTTGACTGGGACATTTCCAAGGTGCCTACTACTTATATGAGAATCAGGCTTAGACATACACTATAATAAAACACATTCTGCATTCTTCACTGCCCCAGTAGAAAAATCTTAAACACAAAAATATGATCAAAATGGCACACAACATTTAAAGGCTGCAATGGGTAAAACAGGTATAATTATATTTAAGAACTGGGTGAAGGATTTTCAATATTTTATTCCTTTTAGTTGCATGCACATACCCAACTATAAGCCTATTAAAAGGCTTACATTGCAGTTTTTGTTTCTTGATTCAAAATGGCTGGGAACTACATTATGGACTTTTTGTCCAGTATTTATTATTGTTTTATGGAGAAGAAGCCCCAGAAACATTAAAAAAAAAATCACAATCGTGCTGCTCTGGGGTCATGGGTTGCTTATCTGTGTTGTGCTATATTCTGTGGCTTTTGAAGTGACATGACTTTGGTACAATGTGCAAAACATTTGTTCCTCTGCAGACCAGAATGTGTGTTTGTGAACAAGGGTATACAGAAGTAATGTCTTCTAATGGCACACTTGAGCAGTGTACTCGCATTCCGGTGATAGTTATCCCCACAGTGGATCATAAAGAAGATGTGAAAACTAGTCGAGCTGTAAACCCCACACAGACACCTATCACCACACCAGGACGAGGAAGAACTTGGTTCCTCCAACCTTTTTCACCAGGTGAAATTTCGCATGGATAGTTAGTGATATTAGGTCACATAAATTGAATAGAGTAATTTATTTGCAGACATTTATAGTATTGTATGATATTTTTAGAAGGTGGAGAGATAAGTGATTCTCAACCATACCTCAGGCCCTTCCAATTGTTAATAGCATACAAAGGAGATGCCATGGTTTTCAGTCTTTTCTGAGCTCTTATAATAGTACAAAAGCTTATTGGTTTATAAATACTTCACTTCAGCATGTCAAAAATGATTCTGCACAAAAGCATTGCATAAAATAAATATTCATGGCACTATCTTGGACAAGGTTTAATCATCACAAAAAACTTTCTTGCACAGATAGTTGCTCTTTTGGATGCCTAGCATGTAACGCTATCTGTAGGAATTACATAGAAATAGGTTTTGCTGAATGTAGCTTGCACAGAACAGAACAGAACAGAACAGAACAGAACAGAACAGAACAGAACAACAAAGTTGGAAGTGACCTTGGAGGTATTCTAGTCTAACTCCCTATTCAAGCAGGAAACCCAAAACCATTTCAGACAAAAGTTGTCAAATCTCAAAAAACCCTCCAGTGATGGAGCACCTACAACTTCTAGAGAAAAGTCGTTCCACTTATTGATTGTTCTCACGGTCAGGAAATTTCTGCTTAGTTCCAGGTTGCTTATCCCCTTGATCAGTTTCCATCCATGGCTTCTTGTCCTTCTGCTTTCTGGTGCTTGCCTTAGCTCTAAATGAATATATTGTGACCAAGAAAGGAGGAGGGGAAAGAATTAAATAACATTATATAAAGCATGTACAAATTCACAATCATCAAATAGATCTAGTGACCCACGGGGCGCGGGGAATCCATTTGTTTAATATTTTTTACTGGTATTGGAAAAAAGCAGAAACATAACTATTCTCTTTGTAATGACTTCGTTTGAAATTACATTGATTAGATCAATAATAGGCAATAGAATCAAGCCATTAAAAGACCTTAAAAGTTTTTAAAAACCTGAACTCTGAGCACATTCACAGATACTATGTCTGATACAAACACATTCCTCAGTTTGGTGCTTGAATAAAGATTTTGTTGTTCATTCTTCACCATCTTTTCTATTGAGGTGCTGCAAGAAAAGATAATTTCACTTACTAGCTAAGCAAACTTTGTGTGACATCAAAAATGCATCATTTGTTGATAATACTAACTGTACTTGAACAAACCTTGGATTACTCCTTTCTAAAAATATCTGATTGACACTAATTTATGTACTAACGACTAACAAACATTTATTTTAGATGGGAAGCTGAAGACCTGGGTTTATGGTGTAGCTGCTGGTGGATTTGTTTTGCTCATCTTTGTAATATCTATGATCTATCTAGCCTGGTGAGTTTTATCATTTATTATACTTGGGGGTTTTTCCTCAAAAATAGTGTACAGTAAATATACAAATAGGTTTATATTTTGCTTCATTTTTTTTCTTCCATCTTAATATTGAATTAAATCCTCTTGTTGTCTTCTGCCTATTCAGCCCAACTTTCAACTTCTCAATATGCATTAACAGCAGCTATTGGGACCAGGAACTCTATCAGTAAATGACATGGTCATAAAACAGTGTCATATCATGGTGCATAGCGACAGCAATTCCAGCAGTCCCAATCATCGTAATGAAACAAAGACCTCATGCAATTTCAACTTCCTGTCAGTTTTGGAAACTGGCAAGCAATGTTGGAAATCATGATCACTTTCTCATAAGCAAAGTAATGACCATTCTGGGTGCCAAAACGGTCCTAAGTGCCCCTCATTCAGTGTCATCATAACTTTGAACAGTCACTGAATGAATGATCATAATCCAAGAAGATCTTAATGTTTTATATGTTCTTCACTTTCGTCTTCCCCACCCAATTAAACACCTATATTTGTGTTTAATTACAATGCAGATGCTTAGTGATATACCTATACATACATATAGATATATGTATAATGTATATGTATACATATGTGTATATATGTATGTGTGTGTGTGTGTGTGTTGGCTTGCTAACAAAGAATAAAGGGAGACCGATATGATAATTTCAAACTTATTTGTTCTCATCAGTCAGCCAGACCCTTCTGAGATTCGAACCTGGGCCGACTGCGTCTTAAGCAGTTGTTTTAACCCCTAGGCCACAAGATATCTCTCTCTCTCTCTCTCTCTCTCTCTCTCTCTCTCTCTCTCTCTCTCTCTCTCTCTCTCTCTCTCTCTCTCTCTCTCTCTCTCTCTCTCTCTCTCTCTCTCTCTCTCTCTCTCTCTCTTAGCTGAGAAGCAAGGAAGATATGTGTTAAATGTTTGTTAAGCATTCAGAATACACTTGCTTAGTCCCAGACATGGGACAAATCTTATTTCCTGTTTCAGCCTAGCCCAAGGCCATCTACAGGCAGTAGCCACAGCAGTGGCAGCTCATATTTGTGTAAATTTTTTGGCTGACTGATGAGAACAAATAAGTTTGAAATGATCATATCTGTCTCCCTTTATTCTTTGTTAGCAAGCCAAAAAATTTACACAAATATGAGCTGCCACTGCTGTGGCTACTGCCTGTAGATGGCCTTGGGCTAGGCTGAAACAAGAAATAAGATTTGTCCCGTGTCTGGGGCTAAGCAAGTGTATTCTGAATGCTTAACAAACATTTAAGAGACACACACAGACACACACAGACACACACACAGACACAGACACACAGACACAGACACAGACACACACACACAGACACAGACACACACAGACACACACACACACACATTATATATATATATATATATATATATATATATATATATATATATATATATATATATATATATATATATATCCTCATTTTACCAACCTTAGAAGGATGGAAGGCTGAGTCAGCCTTGAGCCTGTCAGGATTGAACTCCTGGCAGTGGGGAGAGTTAGCTTACAATACAATTCTAACCACTGCACCACAATGGCTAAATAAAAAGTTATTTTGAAATGATAAGCCAGTCATTGCTATGGAACTGTTAACACCAGGAGATGCAACAGTTCATCAGTATCAGTATCATCTGGATTCAGTAGGGGCTAATAAATGTGATTGATAAAGCTGTTGATGAAGGACTCCAAATGAGTTGATCACAGGCTTCCAACTATGGAGCCTTCAACAAACTCCATATCCTGCTGAGCTCTTTTTCAAAGGCACATTCACTGCTTTTCCAGTTATTTTCCCAGTTTTTTTTTTAAATCTTCATTGGCAAGCAGCGAAAGAGAATAAAGATAATTAGCTTCCAAACTGATCCGTACTTTTGGAAAGTATGTAGCAAGGAAGATAGCTGGAGTGGAACCTTCCCTAGATGTCTGAAATAAACTAATAACAAAATAATGAATAAAAATGTGGATTGGAACATTATGGCTCAAACCCCAGCTTGTGTTCCATCACACACAAGAGTGCAGTTATTCACTTGTCTCTCCCCAAAGCTCTTTCTGCTACCCCCACTTACAACCTCATAGAGGTAAAGTCTCATTTGAGTCCAACTCAACTCCCGGTACCTTTTCCAGGCATTTTCTTGCCAGTACAATGGAAATGGATTGCTATTTTTTTTACTTAGTATCCTGGCTGAAATTTTCTTCTTAGGTGGCAGGACAGTGGATTTTCTAAATAGATTGATCAGGTGACTGTCCAGAGCTATAGGGTGGTAACCTAATTATTTATTTGTCTCTCACATGTAAATGCATTCGTAGTCTACAGATTTTTCCTGTTTCTTTCCTTCAAAATCTTATAAATAAAAGCTTACATATCTGACCCAAACCAATTTAAATCAAAAAATTATTAAAAGTGAGAATTTCTTAAATCCACACTGCCTTCTCATCCTGGACGAAATGAATAACAAACCTTTCTGTCTGTTAGCTTAATCTCTTAGATTGGTGACTGTTTATTTTTTCTCATTGCAGTAAAAAGCCAAAGAAGCCACAGAGGAGACAGAATAATCGACTGAAACCTTTAACCCTGGCTTATGATGGAGATGCAGACATGTAAAATAATTGTTTTCCATTCTTTAAACTTTTGAAACAGTAGTATTGAAAAACCGCATGCACATTGTGGACATTACCAAACAGATGTTACGCAAGAAAAAGAAAAGAAAAGATGGATGGCCATGGATGGAATCTTTGTTCTTGACCACCAATTGGTACAGCAAATTCCAATGCTCATTTTCAGTTGTAAGCACATCAGCTGGGCATCTTTATGCCGCACTCTTTGAATCATACGAACTATAAAGCCACTTGCATATTATATTGAGATTTGGGAGTGTTGATACCAGAACAGTCTGCTGCATTAATCTAACTTTACTCAGTAAGCATGGGAAGATCATACCAAGTTGTCTATAATGCTTTATATCCAAGGTATATAATATTCAGTTGCATCATAGGTAAAAAAAAAATCTTTCAAATGATATACTGGTTAAAAATCAACTTAGCGTTTAGCATCTCGTAAACTTTAACTGAGAATAACAAACCATTGAACAAGTTTTGGCATTTTTGGATGACAGGAGGCAGTTTTCTGAACTAGGTTTTCAAAGAGGTAAAGAGTTGCAAAATTCTTGTCTTTCTTACCAGTCCCAGGTACTGAAGCACTATTACCACACACATTTATCAAGGAGTTAAGCATTTTCAGGTTCAAAATTTTATACAAGTTGTCTCAATATTTAATATCTATGTGTAATACTTTTTACTTTCTCTAACTCTCAAACTGTTGCCTGGAACTTTTTTGCTACAGATAAGGCAATATTTTTTTTTTGCACTATATTAGTGCCGCATGATATGCACTTATTAGTGAGTATTGCCATAGAAACTGTCTCTTTTCAATAAGGGTGATGGTGAAAATCCTGATCAGACAGACAGTTGACAGTAAATTTTAGATTCCTGATAAAAATAGAGATCAGTTTCCAAAATATTACTGGATAGACCAGCTAACACAACTACTGTTTATATACCAGTCTTGTAAAAGCAGCTGTTTTTTTAGTCAAAATGCTGGCAGTAATGTGTGTGTCTACTTTCAGACTCTGGTGGACTTCTACAGTTAGTAGATTTTCAAGTTGATTTCTTATTTCTTTGAAGGTTGTAAATGACTAGATTTTTATATTGCTAACTTTATAAAAAAGAAAAAAAAAAGAAAAAAGTGGTTGTGCACTAATCTTGGGAAAAATACTTAATTAAACAGTGGCCCAGTATGTTCAGTGGAAGGAATATTAATTTACTACTTATTTTTCTCCTGCTAATGGAAAGTATTTCATTGCTGAAGGATTGATAGTCCTGTTCTTACTATTTGGGATAATCTGATACAATCTTGAGTTTGCTTGATTTCTTTCTTTTTTTTCTTTTTTGGGTGGGACATTTCAGGACAATGGCTAATATAGACTATTTTTAAAAATATATCCTGATTCATCATTGTCACATACCTAATCTAAGATGAAAACTGTAAAGTGTTCATGGAGCTTTCTCACTTGAAATGCCTCTCTAGTCATTTTAAGGCATAGAAATAATATTTTCACCATTATTTTGAATTGAATCATAATGGTATATAACAACATACAAGCTTTTCCTCCAATGTGCAACTTTTTATATAATCATTCTGGTAATAGCTGCTTCATTTCTTTTATCTGCTTCCATTCTGAGGTTTGTATTAAAATATGAATCCAATTTTACTGCTATTCAGAACCATTTAACATTTCCAAAAAATAATGTCCATTTAAAATCATGTGTATGTCTATATATCTCTAGTTGTGAACAGATAAATAAGCAATATAGCTCATCAACTTTATCAGGTGTCTGTTACACACGATATTATTAGTTCTGACATCTCAGGTCTATGTCAATAAGCTAAATCTTATGCCTGGAGCATTATGTAGTGAGTAATTAAATCAGGCAAAGCACTGCCTATAGCTCCCTCTTCAGATCCTTGCCAGGCTTCCTGACTCAGCAGGCTATTTAAAACCACATTTTTGTAAAAAGAAAAGAAAAGAAAAGAAAAACAGTACATGAAAAAATGGCCCTTGGATTGTGAAACACCTGGGGTTATCTGTGGTAGCATATCAAAATCTGCAAGATGATAGATGTGGTTTTGTGATTAAATCCCTTTTCTTTTATAAGTAATCCTCATTCATTTAACAACAGTTTGAAATTACAATGGCCTCTGAAAAAGTGACTTATGACCTGTCCTCTAACTTAGACACATCAAGCCTGTGGTTATATGATCACTATTTGGCCATTCATCAACCAGCTCACCTTTACAATAGTTCTGGTGTTTTTTGGTCACATGACTGCCTTTCCACCCTGACAGCATTCCTACCCAGTTTCCCAAAAAATTGAGAAAGCTGAATTCACTTAACAACTGCATGGTTCATTTAATAACCATGTGAAATTCACTTAATAACTGGTGATTCACTTAACAACTGTGGTGGAAATGGTTTTAAAATTGGGTCCAGTCCGGTGTCGATTTACTTAATGACTGCATTGCTTAGCAACTGATAATCCAGTTCCAGTTGTGGCCATAAGTGAAAGACTGCCTGTATATATACAGGCTTTGCTTGTGACACTGCACACAACATGATCTGGGACGGTCTCCAGACAAGTGGCTCTTAGCCTTATAGGATGCAACAGCCTCAACATCTCTAATGGTGGGAATGATCTTGAGAGGGGGGGGAGCCACAGCCAAGCAACAATTGGATAAGAGGCATCTGAGCCTGTAGAAGGAATGTGGGCGTGGTAAACATCTCAGAAGAGACCCTTTCTCATTTCTTGGACTGCAAAAGCAAGGAGAGAGTAAAGTGTTTTCAGACTTGCAAACCTGATATCAGTTTTGCAAAGTAGTCCAGAGAGGGAGCACATCCAATGAACTAATTATGCTTTATTGTAAGTTTACATTAGCAGAATCTTGTAAGTCCCAAGGTCATTCCCGCATGTCGTAATGGCACCTCAAGAAGGGCTGTTTTACACTTGTATGCCTGATGAGCACTTTGAACAAACCCATCATTAGTGCAGCCTTCCTTTACTCAACTATAAGAGAAAGTATGAATTAGTATTCTTAAATAATCCATCAGTAAAAGTAAATTCTTCAGACTTGTGTAATTATTGGAGAATTTGAGGCTTTCCATTCTCCATGAAGAAGTACTGTATATAAAGTATACTTTATCTAGGCCGGAGCAGAATATTTTGGTCTCCAGAAAGTTTTGGATTTTAGATGTACTTGCATCACACTCCTAATCTTCTCTGACATTCCTTTTTTCAGTCCATCATCTGGGAAAAACATCACTGGTAATGGAGGTAAGACTATAGACATTACTTATGGTCTCTGGGGCCAACACTATTTATAGGAATTAGGCACCTATATCTCCTGCAAAGCCTTCACTCTGCTACTTATATTCTGGGTATGGGATGATTGAGCCCAGTCTTAATCTTGATTCACATTCTGTGCACTAATAGGCTGAGAATTCTGCCACACAATCTAGCCATAACATTTTCAATGTTGATACAGGTTCAGAATCTATCTACTCTAATACTGCTTATGCTATTTAAAAAAGTGCTCCTATATGAGGTGAATCTGCAGTTATCAACATGAAGGAGGAATGTTCTAAGCATCCTTGAGCAACAGATGTTTGGAAAATAAATAAACAATTCAACCATTTTACTAACATTAACCCTCAAAGGTACTATCCAAATAGAACCACCAAACATGATTGTATTCACAGTATAATTTTGACATGGTCATTTGGAAGCAAGTCAAATGTATTCAGTAGAATTTAGTCTCAGGTAAGGAGTGCAGCCCGGAAAGGTAAGATGTGTGAAATGCTTAGAGTTTTCTTTTAATGTAAAGAAAGAAAATTATTTTAAATCATCTTTGGGCCAGCGAGGAAGTCAGAAACATAGCCTGGATTGTGTTAAATCTAGCAAACAAAAAGTAGTATTAAATCTGTGATTGCAAATATTTATCTTTATGAGATGAAGTTGTTTTTAAAATCTGTTTCTACAAATCCAGTGCCTAAATCAGCCACAGCAGTAAATTGTTAACTTGTAAAAATAATATTTTCAGTGATCTTACATCTTTAATCATCCTTGAAATATTAAAAAATATTGCATTTTTTAATTCTGTTCTGTTTGTAACTTCAGTTTATAAATGGTAGTTTTTAAGTATGATTACATTTGCTAGTTCTTACAACATTTTCAGTTTTTAAAACTCCACTTTGTTACATATGTTTTAAGTATTTTTCCCCAAACATAATGCTGTAAAATGATTAATTTTAAATCATGTAAACAACATTGTAAAAAAAAGTTTTGGAAAGAAAAGAAATATTTTCTTTTTTAAAATTGTGCTTACCCAAAGTAAAAAAAAAAGGAAAATTCTTTTGCATAATATTCAATGCAATCCTAAGAAATTAACCCTGTTGCATTCATATTTATATTCACCTAAGTATACACAGGATTACAGTCACAATTTTTTCTGCTCTCTTTTCCTTAGATTATGAACATGTATGACTGGGGAAATGTTTACTTTTTGGTTAATTTGTAAGCAGTGTAATGCATTTTCATTTTTAATTATGTATTTTGCTTTTTTAATGGACAAAACTATATACAGCTGCAAATGTGTGTATATTGTCACCAAATTTTATTCAGTTAATGTGGAATACATGTGAAAATGTAAATGTACTTACATTTTCAAATGGGATATTTGTACATAACTGAGATGATTGCAAACAATAAATATTAGCACAAAATGGATAAGTGAGTTAACTGCTTTGTTGTGTTGCTATTTTGGGGGTAACTAGCTGCAATTTTTATCCTTCAGGAATGAAACACTAGTAATAACACTGTATGCCACCAATTGTATGAAGGTCCAGGAATTCATCATCATTCATCTCTTTTAAACTAAAAGTTAGGTACTTTGAATGTCCATATGATTGCCACAGCTGGCACAAACACCTTCTCCACTTACATATAAGAAGAGACAGACAGGTAATTGTTTGAACCCTTCCAGAAGAAGAACATTTTTATAGATGTTCCAAGGGCAGGACTTCTCCTAACACTGTAACAATACTACTAAAATGTCCCATGGGAAGTCTTCCTTCTCAGATCTATTCATATAATATAACTGACCAGGAAGGATGATGTCCACAGAAGAGATGATTATGCAGTGGAAAACTAAGCATTCAACTTTCTCTATTATGGGAAGCCCAAATTTCAGGTGGCTTCCAAGTTGTTTCTAGCTGTTGAACATGTCACAAGAATTCTTGATTGTTTTCACTGCTTATTTTCTTTGGCTGGGATTTCAGGGTGTACATAATATATGGATGTCTGCGATTGTCTAAATGACACTTTTGGCTATTTTCCATTTTCATAGTAGTAAAATAATAGTCAACTTAGTATTTTTTAATTTGTCCCCGAGCTGCTATTTCTTTTTTCTCCTCTGATACCTATTTTGAAAGTTCTCATCTCTAAAAGCCCACTGAGAATTATTTTAAATCACTCAGTTGTACTATATTGTGGGTCACTGACCCAGACTTCTTTAGAAAAAAGAGGGATAGTATGTAGCACAAATTATAATATAGTATGCATAATAAAAGATTATAGTCATGCCTTACCTACTCTCCTGTCAACAGCATGCAAATTCTACAGAGTACAAATATAAATTTTGCAACAGTTACTTTGGGATCTTTATTCATCCAAAGGAGCTGTACATATAATTCTTCCATACAACCTAAAAATGGACTACAAAGGAAATTAGTAATTCATGGCAGGGTTGTAAAAGTGGTGGATAGGAAGGTATAAGCCTTGGGCCATGTTTTCTGGGAAATAGACTTTTTCTTTTTAATGTGGCCCTTCTACCTAGTTCTTCCTCCAGGCCTTGTTGTTTTGTTGATCAAAGTGTAGGATGTAGATGAAATTTGCACAAAACTAAAATGAAAGGTTATGCCCCATTCTGCGACTCCATCCTTTGCAAGAGATCTTCTGAAATAAACACACCAAGGGAAATGGGTAAGAAGATGAAGGCAGGAAGCCAAGAATTGCACCATTTTGAGTATCATACCTGAATTACAGTGTAAGCCCTACAGTAATGGAGTCAATACAACATGGGTAAGGGTAGCAACTGCTTTGGTGCCCAAAAGCACAAGCCTATGGTCCGTCTCCCACTTTTTAAAAAGCACCCAAACTTTGGCTGTGCTCTGCTGAAAAATTAACTTGTCACCCAGAAGAACCAAGAGGACGTAGAAGTGAAGCAGATAGTTTTAACACCTATTCACAAGGGCAAGCAATAGATGGCAGCAACAAGCTCTAAAAAATTATTGTCAAGTGGTTGCCCAAATTTGGGCCCCCTGCTATGTACTGATACAAATGCCAATTCTGTATTTCTGCCATCTGCCCACCCTAGGGAATGACCCAAGTCTCCAGTGTCTCTGCTGGCATTCTTTCCTCCATAGACAGCAAAACAGTTTGCTCCCTCAAATGATTCCACTATTTCTTTAACTGATAACAAATGTAATGATGGAGATCCCATTCAAAAGGTTTCCTTGGAGTTCTTAAGCCCCTGCTCTAAAAGAGGCTTCAGGCAGAGATTTCCACAAATTGAACTCCTGGTGGCTATCTGCAGTTATCCATCTCCTTTGCTGGAGAAAGGTTTTATTCATGCCCTCTGGGAATGTCGTTACAGCATCTCAATCAAACTTAAGCTATGCTGTTTCCTGGTCATCTTTCATTCTAGCACCAGGTCTGACCTTGCTTAAATTTCTGAGATCACCAAGGTGAGATGCTGGTTCAGAAAATGTTACACATTTTTTAAAATCCTATTTCTTTCTCTCAAAACATTACTCCTTGAACTTTCTGAACCATGCTCACTTCCTTTATCACTATGTTTATCATAACCCTGGGACATCCTAAAAACTTAAATTATGACCCATGAGCATTAAAAAATAGCCCCCTTCACATCACCCCCAGTTTAATGCATAACTGATTTTTTTCCCCAGGGACACTAATGATGAATCACTTTACAGCTGCTTTACTGTGTCCTAATTCTGTTGGCTTTAAAATGTTTCTTGCCCAGAATTGTAATTACAAGATGGGCACTTACCATATATGAACTGAACAAACAAAAACAACAATAAATCCCATTTTGCTTTTTATTTAATACCTTTATTTATCACACGACCATCTCACAAATTAGACTTTGGGCAGCATATATTAAAACAAAACAATTAAGTCTTAATGTTAAAAATGAACAGATATAGACAAGATTGTGGGAGAATGCGACACAGTTGTGGGCTCCCTATAAATATAAATGGATCTTGTATAGTTGAAACCATTTTGTTTGTTTGTTTGTAATTTAATTAAAATCAGTATGAATTTAAATTGAAGCAAAGAAGTGAGATGCCATGTCTTGCTTTCAGAGCAATTTGTCAGTGCCACAAAATCATAACTAAATCAAATAAGAGCCAGATGCAGTAGTGGTGAGACCACCAAATATCTATAAGTCGATATTAGGCTGCATCATTATACATATTAAAAATCATATTTTCTGCCTTCATCTCAATCAACCTCCTCAGTTGAGAGTAGGGACCCAAATGGAGTCTTGCGGTTCTTGGAGCAAAAGTGCTACTGTTCAGATTGTAGTTTACTCAACGCTGAAACGATGAGATAAATCTTTAGCTCCACCTGCCACCTTTGCTACCCTCTTTGGCAGCCCTTGGACTATTCTCCAACCACAAATGATGGAAAACATTGGTAGATTTGTCCATCTCCTTGAGAGGGAAAGTGAATAAAAACACTACCATAAGAGCTAGACTACAGTTACCAGTGTTTTAAGGAAAGAACAAAATCCTAGCCACAGCACCTATGTAATATAAGCCTATGCATTTTGCATAATGTTTGGTTCACTTGGCTTCAATGTCCCTCAAGATATTGAATTTCTGACTCCTGCTTAGTTTTGCTTGAAGCTTTACTTTATCCACTGCAGACTGACTGGGCTTCATAATCCCTAGATCCAGAATTATACAATATCCCATAGCATATACAATATCCCATGGCATCAGCCAATGTGAGAAATGATGAGGGATGCCAAAAGTGATATTTCAGAAATTTCTGAAAGGTTATGGCTCTCCCGAGGGTAGCTCTGGATACAAGCTGCTTCCCAATTTGTACATACTTGGGAAAGAAAATGAAGTTTGAAAAATGGGTATGGCTTTCAGATACGGTGAGAGTGCTGACACTGTGACAAGAAAACAAAGAGAAGATTATGCATGCCATGTTGTACACCAGTTCTTTCCCCCATCCAAACCCCTTTTCTTCCTGTCCTCTCACTGAGAGATGAACAGATGGCCCTTTTCCCCCTCAGCTGGATATTTACCTCATTTTTATTGATTGGGCTGTCAACTTTAATTCACTTTTGAAGTGGCAACTCAATGCTAATTGGTTTTAATGTTGCCAGAATGGAATATGTGTATATATTGGAAAAGTCATCAGCTGAAAACTCACAGAGTACAATAGCCCCACAATAGTTAAATGGACTCTTAAGGCAGCTTTAGAGTGACATGTCAATGATTTTTATGAAAATGATAGAATCTCTGATGTGTCTGGAGTGATAGGCTCTAGCACCATAATGCAGTATCCAACCTATTCAATTTAACTTTTTGGAATCAGTAACACATCCTTGCCCCCAAAATGATAGCCTGTTAAAAATAGATTAAGATTGGCTAGAAAAGATGATGTAGCAGATGGCAGCATCCTTTGATTTCAATCATGAAGTCATTCACTGTGGCAAAAATATATCCAATTGAAGTAAAGGATTAGTTATTATAGGACAAAACTTGCTGAATATACATTTTTGTGCCAATGGAAAGGGTAAAAAAAGAGGAATGAAATCTTTGTTCTAATTAGAATCCCGAAGATGCCAATTGTTCTTGCTTTGAACTTTTGGCAGATTTCGTTTCGATCCTTCAAGATTCATATGAAGCTTAGATTTTCTCGATCTGATAATTTGCAGATCCGTTGGGCTTCAGAAATCCCAGCAAAATGGCTAATGAAGTTCAAAGTCCGTGGCCGTTTTGTGCAGGGATGATAGGACCTAAAATTGAGTACTGATAGCCATTACTGAATTGAAGTAAATTGTTCTAAAGCAGACATGTCAAACACAAGGCCCGGGGACCGGATGCAGCCTGCGAAGTGGTTTCATGTGGCCCACGAAGCCATCCTGGAAACAGTGAGGGAACGGCCCCCACTGCCTTGGCCCCGGCCCAGAGACCCTCCTTCTGCCAGAGACCCTCAGATCTGTCCCACTCCTGCCCAAGCCCCCATAGGCACCCTTGATGCGAATGATGTAGAGCTGGCCATGCCCACCCAGTAGGCCATACGCACTCTAGCCATGCCCACCCAGTAGGCCATGCCCACCCTGGCCATACCCACACGGCTCCCCGAGGGCAACCACAATGCTGATGCGGCCCTCAATAAAATTGAGTTTGACACCCCTGTTCTAAAGCAACAAAATGAATATATGGATCTGATTTTTTTTTTAAAAAAAGACCCTTCTGTCTTCCAAGATTCTCAGAATGGCATAATAGTTTTTTCTAGATTCTATGACTGTGTTCTTCAAACTTGCCATCTTAAAGTTGGCAAGAGTGGACATGAACTCCCAGAATTTCCTAGCTATCATGATGGCTGGGGAATTCTGGGAGCTGCAGTCCCTGCATTTGCCAGAGTTGATCTATAGGTGGCAACATTTTTTCATACTGAGTAAATAGACTCTACTTCCTCCTTTTAAAGGTTGAGATTAAAAACATGTTTTCCAAAAAGAATAATAATGTTCATTTAGTTTTTTTTAACGTGTTAGCATAATTTCCTTTTTTTTAAAGAGGATCACTTATATCAAATAGTGCTGGATCATTTAGCCTGAGAAGTGGAGTTAGCAGATATCTGAATAGGTAAAGGAGGACAACTTCAGGAAAAAGATGAGGACAACTGCAGGAAAAAGATGACATACTATTTAACTGTCTTGGCATTCCAATAAAAATTACAGCAAAAAGCAGACAAAAAAATGTACTATGGTGTATGTTAGTTTTTCCAGCATCAGAAAATATTGTTTTTGACTTGCAATAAAATCATTATTTTCAGAAACATTTGCTAGAAGTAATATAAAATTCATAGTGATTCACTTTTCCAATTTTACCATAGAAATAAATAACAAATCTACAGATTACAGTGAACATTTGAAGGGGCTGAATTTGAGCCAGGAAATAATGTAAATCTAGGTAGTAGAGTCTGTTAGTGGACAATGAAAAGAAAGAAGCAGACAATTTAAAAAGTGACAGTACATGAAATTTTGAACTACTGTTGTGGTCTATTAAAAAAAAATCAGCACTCCAAGCAGGACAATATTTTATTTTAAGACTGTGTTGCCAGATGGAGGAAATCTGGTAATCCCACGCACAGACAAATTCTCCTGCATTTTTGGTATCAGGTGTTTTACAGCCTAAAACCTTCAAAGGAGTGTGTAGCATATACTATTATTGCACATATGAGTGGTGAGTGGCCAAGAAATATATTTGATGAATTTGTCTTTAGTCTCTTTCTAGCTTTTTCAGAAATCTTAGTTCCCATTCTTTCCCAAAGACAAGCATCACATGTGAACTCCTCAAATGAGACTATTAAAAATGGGGAACATGGAAGGTTACAGCGTTATCAGGAAAGTGTGCAATTAAGAAGATAGGCAGTTATAAAATAAAGCAAGCCATGAAGAGAATTTTTGAACATCTTTGGTAAAACAAACAAACAAAAAATAAAAAGCAACCAAATTTCTCTTTTACAGAGGAAGAAAATGTTTGCAAGATTGCAAAGAAGGTTTTTAGCTTGATTTATTTAGTTTTCCAAGATTACACACATTATATTCATTTTATTATACATTTCATGTTTGAAAAATACTTAGTGTTAATCCAGAGTCAGAGGTGCTGAAAGTGAATCTCTTCTTTGAGGACTTTGAGATAGGAAGCTCTTTGCAGTCAAAGTTTCAACATAATTAAAATAATGTTTAGTTGAGACTCAAAACATGAGGGAGAAACCAGTTCACACCAGTTTACCAGAACTGGTAGCTAATTTTTTGTTGTGCAGGCCCAGAATGGACTTCCGGAAGCGGCAGCCACACAGAGAACCAGTTATTAACATTTGAATCCCACCACTGAGGAGAAGTAACAGATTTGAGTCACTCCTAGGCAGGGCTTTTTTTCTAAAAAAAAAAAAAAGGTGCAGAACTCTCATCTTGGCGGGTGCAGGAGACGGGGAGGCAGGGAGGCGGTGCTGCTGCGGTGACGGGCATGAGGGGTGTTGGTGGTGGGCTGTCCCCCTGGGCCAGAGCCAGCGCAGCTGGTGCAGTGGGAGCAGCGGGGCCCACTCTATACAGTGGGGCTGCGCGGGGCAGGCAGTGGAGGCGGTGCGGGCCAGGCAATGCAGGGTGGCCACTTAGGCATGCAGGACGAGGTGACGGTGGCGCAGGTCCAACACTGAGTAGGCCACCAGCCTGGCTGACACGGGTGAGCACAAGGAAGGAGTACACATGGACTCCGCAGAACCCCCTCCCACTCCTTACTTGAGATGGTGTAGTTGGGCAGCAGGGAGGGACGCAAACTTCCTGCCAACTCACCTTCGCTGCAGACAACTTGCTGGTGCAACGTTTGCCGGCCAGGTCTTTTGGCGCTCTCAGCAGCAATTCCTATTGGTTTTCGAGTAGCATAGTTTGTGGGAGGGAGGGAGTAGCATAGCTTGTGCAAAAGGTTTTTTTTTGTGCAAAAAAAGGTGCCGGAATGCCATTTTGAGCATTCAATGAGAAAAAAAAGCCCTGCTTTTATGTTTTAATCTTATGATTTTAAAAATATATTTTTTCTATTGTAAGTTGCCCCAAACCTCGCCATGTGGATTGCATACAAATATTATATAATTGGTAAATAAAGGTAGAATATATATTAAATATACATCAAATGATAATATGCTTCCCTACAAAGTCAATTCTTGCTCAATGACAAGGAGTTAACTGAGAAAGGCAAGAGGAAAATCTACAAGAGGTCTGTGCAACTTGGAGAAGGGAAAGGCCCACACTGATAAATTAAAAATCTTTGTGGTCTGCAAAGGAATGCTGGTGGGCTAATCAATGATTTGGTGACTAGAGGAGCATCTACAGTGTTGGAGCTCGAGGTGATGGTAAGCCATGGAGGCACTAGGCAACATGACTTTTAGGGCAGTGGGGGTGATTTTATTACTTTTTTTTTTAAAAAAGTCTGTGCTCTGTCCAAGGGTGCTTGGCAGGCTGCATGTACAGGCCTGGTCTAGAATTTATTTTAGAGCATTCAACTATCTAGAGCAGGCATGTCAAACTCATTTTGTTTGAGGCAACTTCTTATAAAAGAATTGCCATTAATTTATTTTAATAAAATAATTTAAATCAATTTTTCACTTGATTTCAAATTAAATGAATTATATTGGTTGACAATGAGATTTTTTTTAGTACAATTGCCAAATACAATAAACTGGTTTTAGGTATATGTTACCAGGGCTTTTTTTCTCATCGAACGCTCAGAACGGAGTTTCGGCACCTTTTTTGGATGGAACCTTGTAGGGTAGGCAAGGTTGGTTGTATGACGTGTGAGTTCTGGCACCTTTTTCTTTTACAAAAAAAGCACTGTATGTTACTGGAAGGAAAAAACAATCCCTGCTGCGTTACTGATCCCAGAGAAACATTTGCATGTATGCGGGTATCCTTAGGGTGCCATAGTTATGGATGATAAATACTGGTTGCAAAGTTGGCATTTCTGGATGTAATACAGATAATTTGGACTTATTTTTGTTTCTTTGCATGTTTGATATTTTTAAAAAGGCATATGCTACTAACTACGCTTATGCACATATGTAACATCTTTTGCTAGAATACATGAACACTGCTTTTCCAGAATGTGAAAAGTGAAAGACTGTGACTAAACAAAATTTTAATGTACAGATAATGCCACCAGAAATTATTTTAGCCTTTTTAATAAATGTTATTGATGTTAAGCTCACCATGGAAAACATCATATATTGTTATGTATATACTAGGTTAATTATTTAAAGACTGAAATGCAACATAACTAGATTCTAAATAATCTATTTTTCAAAACACACAAAAGTACAAACAGTAAAAGTAAAGTCCAAATTAAGAATATTTCATTCTTAAGAATTGTTTAATTTAAAGTGGTTTAGTTATAATAGATGGTTAAATTCAAAATAGTTTTCAATAGTACAAAATAGTACAAAAGATACTATTTTTTCTAGCATCAGCTAAATTAGACATATTACATTGAGAAAAAATGTTTCTCATTTCTTTCCTGTTACCTTTATGAAATCATCATTGCAGAGATGTTAACATGGGAAATAGATTATTTTGTTATCTAATTTTACCTTCCAAAAGACAGAAGCAGATGAAAAATCTGAGGTTCTTTCCTGTTGGCTTTTTTGAATTAGCTGTTTTAGATTCTAAAAGTTTAGCTCCTAAAGAAGTAACCCTGTAAATAATTTTAATGTCCTCCTCTAGTGCAGGGTAGGCAACCTTGGCTCTTTTCTGTCTCATGGACTTCAACTCCCAGAATTCCTTAGCCATCCTGGCTCAGCTTGGAAACCTCTCCCTTTCCCCTCAGCATGGCTGGCTCAGGATTTCTGGGAGTTGAAGTCCATGAGTCATAAAAAAGAGCCAAGATTGCCTAGCCCTGCAATAGGCTTAGGAAAGCCAATAAGGGAGCTGGGGGTTTTGGGTGTGTGTGTTTTTTTTGCAAAAAAAAAAAAAAGTGCCAGAACACCGTTCTGAGCATTCTATGAGAAAAAAAGCCCTGCTCCTAGGCATCCAAGATGTCTCCTTTGCGAAAGGAAGTCAGCCATTATTCTGTGAAAAAACAGAAAGAAATGGGAATTTGAGTGTCTGATGAAACTGGGGATTTGTTAGCCATTTCTTTACTGTAGATCCTGGTCTCTCACTGATAGCAAAAGAACAGCTGTTCTAGTGAGAATTTTTAAGTTATTGCCCTATTGATGAGTTCTGGAGAAGATACAGAGGTACACCTTGCCTCTACAGAAGAAACAGAAATATGTGTCCCAGGGAGGGTGGTGGTGACTACAATTCTTGCAATTGGGAATGAAGATCTGATTTTGACAGACAGCTGGTGAACTGATTTGCAATTGAATTCCCTAGGTCAGTAGAGGCAATCACTACTGATATTAACTAAGGAGGCTTTGATACACTTTGCAACAATGACATGTGGGAATTTGTTGTTGTTAGTTGCGAAGTCGTGTCCGACCCATCGCAACCCTATGGACAATGTTCCTCCAGGCCTTCCTGTCCAATTCTTTTCTCCTGCCTGCCTGCCATTGTAGGTAAAACTGTTGGTTCCATGCAGTTAAGATTCATACGTCTTTTGCACAGAACTTAATATACTGCTCAAAAAAATAAAGGGAACACAAAACAAGACATCCTACCATTAAATACAGTACATTGTGTTGTTTGAGTGTTCCCTTTATTTTTTTGAGCAGTATATATTGTTGCTATCAAACTAACTTGAACAAGACCATAATAACATAGTAACAAATATCCTCTGCTGACTTTCCAATAATCTATTTTAAAAATGGCACTTTTATAGATCAATAGTTTGGGACAAAAGCAACTTTTGGTAGAAAATATGGTCATCTACCAGTGGGGAGAGGGAAGGGGTGGGTGAGACAAAGATAAGCATTGTCTAATAGAAAGTGGGGAGGAACCTCATCAGTTTTCTAATGTAAACTGATTTTAATATATTGCCAGAGCCCATCAAAAGTTTATTAAAATGCCCATAATCTGTTGTTGTTGTTAGCTGCGAAGTCGTGTCTGACCCATTGCAACCCTATGGACAATGTTCCTCCAGGCCTTCCTGTCCTCTACCATCTTCTGGAGTCCATTTAAGCTCACGCCTACTGCTTCAGTGACTCCATCCAGCCACTTCATTCTCTGTCGTCCCCTTCTTCTATTGCCCTCGATCTTTCCCAGCATTAGGCTCTTCTCCAGTGAGTCCTTCCTTCTCATTAGGTGGCCAAAGTATTTGAGTTTTAGCTTCAGGATCTGGCCTTTTAAAGAGCAGTCAGGGTTGATCTCCTCTAGGACTGACCGGTTTGATCGCCTTGCAGTCCAAGGGACTCGCAGGAGTCTTCTCCAGCACCATAGTTCAAAGGCCTCAATTCTTTGGCGCTCAGCCTTTTTTATGGTCCAACTTTCACTGCCATACATTGCAACTGGGAAGACCATAGCCTTGACTATACACACTTTTGTTGACAGGGTGATGTCTCTGCTTTTTAGTGTGCTGTCTAGATTTGCCATGGCTTTCCTCCCCAGGAGCAAGCGTCTTTTAATTTCTTGGCTACAGTCCCCATCTGCAGTGATCTTGGAGCCCAGGAAAATAAAATCTGTCACTACCTCCATTTCTTCCCCATCTATTTGCCAGGAATTGAGAGGGCCAGATGCCATGATCTTGGTTTTCTTAATGTTTAGTTTCAACCCAAGTTTTGCACTCTCCCTCTTCACTCGCAACAAGAGGCTCTTTAGTTCTGATATTTCTTCCGGCAATCTTAATTCCATCTTTTGACTCATCTAGCCCTGCCTTTCTCATGATGTGCTCTGCATATAAGTTAAATAGGCAGGGCGACAGTATACAGCCTTGCCAGACTCCTTGCTCAATTTTGAACCAATCAGTGGTTCCATGTCCAGTTCTCGCCCATAATCTACTCCAATTATTATTAAAAAGTGACCCCAAGATATTATTTCTTGAGTCTCAGTAACTACCTCATGATGTAGCCAGATATCTAGACCAGGAATCTCCAAATTTGGCAACTTTAAGACTTACGGACCTCAACTCCCAGAATTCCTCAACCAGCATGGCTGGCTGGGGAGTTCTGACAGTTGAAGTTGAAGTTTGGAGACACCTGATCTAAACAAATCAGGATTCAAATCCATGAATTTCTACATTTAAGAACTTTGGTTACTGATCTGTGATCTCTCTATTGGTGTTAATTAGATGCCTTGATCCCAATGGCTACCCACACATTAGTCTTTGTAAAGATGAAAAATACCATTTGCAAATATCAGAATTGCTCTAAATGAATGGTTTGAAAAGCATATAGTAGAGAAATAAAGTGTTGTTTACATTTTGTTCCACAAGATGGCAGACTTGTCCAAATTTTCTGGCAATATTGTTTTTAACACAAGGGTGATAAAGTCTTGGCTCTTAACACACCAGATTTAACTGTGGTTAAAGAAAAAAGTGTGGATAATTGATGTGGCAATAACAAGGAATAATAGAATAGAAGAGTACAAGATTGCAAAACATCAAGATCTGAAAATCAAAGTTGAAACAATGTAGCAGTAGCTGTGGTCACAATGGTGAAATACCAATAAAATTGTGAATGTCACTTACAATATCTGCACTGACATTTCCATCTGTTAATTACAGAAGATAATTGCTTGCATTATGACAACCCAAAACTCTTGGGAAGAATACAATACATATGATTTCACATTTTTGTATATAATAAAAAAAGATTTATATAAGTAATATTTACAACAACAACAATAATAGTAACAACTAAAAGATTCTGCAAAAATTCAAAAGGAACAAAAGACCAGGTATTAATTGATAATTGGTTTTAAATAATTTTTAAAAAGAAAAAACTTGTTTACGGCTTGGATAGACTATAAAAAAGGAATTTGATTCTGTTTCACATAGCTGGTTTGAAAAATATCTTCAGATTTTTGGTATCAGCAGAAACATTTGGCAATTTATGAATACAATGAAATTTTGACAAATGTAACTGGTAGGTAATGAGGAGAAGTTGAAATTAAATGTGGAATCTTCCAAGATAATTTTATCACCTTTACTCTTTATCTTATCAATGGTCCTACTGATAACAATTTTGAACATGACAAACTGTGGGTATGAAGTGGCTGCAACAAAATTTCATAAATTGTCTATAAGCAGCCTCATGACTGAGTTCCTATAATTATTCATTAGAAATCTGGCCACAGGTTTGGATCTGAATGTGGTAAAAACTATTGGACCATCACAACAACATACTTTTAGAAAAAAGAGAAGATTAAAATATTATGGACTTTAAGATCCAAATGGACAGGTATCTTGTTTATAACATACCTGCTATAACAGTTATTGGAAAGAAAGGAGTCTAATTCATTGGTATTGCTATTCTGGATGATGCTAGGATTGAAGAAAAGCAATTGGGAAAAATTGCACAATATCAAGACTTGCAGATCAAAGTTGAATGCTCATGGAAAAAGAAATCTGTTGTAAACCAATTGTGATAGGAGCCTTCAAAGCGATAACTAAAGAACTTCCTCAATATTTGGAAGCATTGAATTTATCAGAACTGAATACCCTAACTTTACAAACAAATATCCTGCTTGGAATTGTCTATATTGTTAGATGCAACCTTAATAGTGCACAAGTCATTGATTAGGGTTTGAAAAATTAAATGTTCACCAGTCTTAGACCATGAACTAAGTACAGATTACCACACCACCACCACCACCACAACCACAACAACCACAACAACAACCACAACAACAACAACCACAACAACAACAACCACAACAACAACAACAACAATAATAATAATAATAATAATAATAATAATAATAATAATAATAATAATAATATATTTAACACCATCAAATAACATTTGCTTACCATAAGTCAGGGGTCAGCAACCTGAAACAGTGAAAGAGCCACTCAGAACCGGTTCCATCACAAAAGGAAAAACTGGGAGCTGCAAAAAATGTGTGCACATGCGCGTACATGCGCGCATGCGCAGAACAGGGTTTGACTGAAGAGTGGAGCCAAGGCGAGATATGCACCTACCCTGCATATTTGAATTGAGTGGTTGAACTTTTTTAGTCCCACCTTTTTTTGGACTGCACATGGCAGAGGACTGGGAGCCGCAGGGGACGGCTGAAAGAGCCGCATGCGGCTCTGGAGCCGCAGGTTGCAGACCTGTGCCATAAGTCCTTGGGAAGGATAGGTAAGTAAAATATCAAATACAGTTTAAACAGCTGGCTAACTGTGCGCCTTATCATCATAATAAAAACATTATTCAGAAGATAATTTAAATATTATATATAAAAACTAAATATAATATAAATCTAAATATATAATATAAATCTAAATATATAAACATGTAGATTACACTCATGTACTTATTTTAAAATTAGCCTTTGCTGTGATTTGAATCTAAGTATACACTTAAAGCATGTTTTTACTTAAACAGCAAATGTATTGTGCATTGAGTAATTCTGTTTTTTTTGTTTTCCTCAAACATTTAAAAAGATACCTATTCTTTCTTTTGTCTCCACAATGTCCACAAAGCCAGCCATGCTCGGATATCTATTCAGCCAAGGATTAAAACCAATTGTACCAATCACACTCCACACCAACATTTGAAATTCCTATAATTACTAAGCACATCACCACCACCGCTTTAGTTCAAAAGCATAATCATTCAGAATATTGAACATCTGGAGATGTTTACGTGTTGTTTAAACATAAGATTAAAAGATTAATGCTTCCAATTTCCTATCTTTACTTTCAATGTTTGCTTATTTTTTAAGATTCTGATTATATTCTATGCAATGCAGAGAAAGAAGAGCTCTGGACAAGTGTGGGTCTACAAGTTGAAATAAGCACCTCCTTTTTCTGTGAAAAGATACCTATGTTATAAAAAAGTGCTTGAAAGGTATATTCATTGGGAGAAATGGATGTGGGTACTTATGTTAATGTTGGAGACGTGACTTCAATTTCTTTTAGTTTTGGGCAAGTCATCTAGGTCAGGGCTTTTCAACCAGTGGTACGGGTAGCACCTGTGGTACATTGGCACCTGGCAGGTGGTACGTGACCATCCTAGCAGAGTAGAGGGGGAGGGGAATGAGCTGAACCGGTGGCAGCACCACACAAGCCTGAGCGAGAGATGGCTGGAGCTGCAGGGCTGTCAGGGCTCAGCGGAAGCGTCAGGATCAGCGCCAGGCTCCAGCTTGAGCTCGGCACTGATCCTGGCGCTTCTGCTGAGCCCAGACGAAGCACCAATCAGCTGGAATGTCTCCAGGGTCTTGTGATTTACATTCGGATGCTTGGCAACTGATTTATATTTATGACACTCACAGTGTCCCAGGGTCATGTGAAGTGACCAAAACCTGCTGCAACCACCCAGCAGACGGGGGGAGTAAAAACCAAACACCCACCCCACCCCACCCCCACTGCCAATCCTCAACAGAAATGCTCACAATGATGAAAACCTCGGACAGGAGAAAGAGCGCTGCCGGGCAGGCAGGCAGGTGTCTTGCTCATCTGTGGCTTAGGGGGCACTTTTTTTTCAGTGCCATTGTAACTTTGAACAGTCACTAAGCGAACTGTTGTAAATTGAGGACTACCTGTATTTCATCACTTTTTTCCTTTTTTTTTTTTGGTCATCAAGTTTTTGACACCTTGCTAGGCGACTGGGGATACTCGGATGCTGCCATATCCTAAAAGTGGTACAATGGGTGAAAAGGTTGAAAAGCCCTGATCTAGGTGAATGGTCTGTTTCTGCCCAGTTGGGAGAGAACGAGGAAAAAGAACAGCAAAGAAGAAACGAGATCTCTTCTGTTGTGATTAAAAGTTCAGCAAAATTTTGGATCTGTCTGTGTTTACTACATTTGAATTGCTTTGATGAAACAGATAGATTTGCTTTGGTCCAGCTGTTAAGTCAGTCTACTACTGCTGCTTAAATTGCCTCACAGTGTTGGTTAAGGGTAAAATTGTGGTGTGCAACTCTAATGGTGTGTGCAAATGCCTTGGGAGACAGGAGGAAGGACGACAAGCATGTAAATCACATGGAAAGTGTTGCAGAAGAGAGCCTTCTTAGGAAAGTAGGGGAAAAGCAGGGGAGAAAAAGTTTAAGACTTGCAGGTTTGATATTAGCCCTTCAAGATAGTCCAGATAAAAAGCATAGCCACGAGCACTAACACTACTATATTTAATGTGAGATGGCCAGAATCTAACCTTCATTTCCACAGCAAAGCATGGTTTAAAATAGATACAGAGTTAAAAAGATTCAGAGTGAATTAAAGAGGTACAGAACAAGCTTGCTTAGGTTTTGCCACAAGCAAATGAACAATATACTCAAGGCACAACTATTTTTGGATGGGGGCCCTTTGACAAGCCCTTTGCCGTCTGCTAACTAAAAAATCCTGGGCAACCCCTTCTTATATGCCTATAAAACCTGAAAGACAACAAAAACTCTGAAGGCTGATTCTTTTTTCAGATTTAGAAAATATTAAACGGGATAGCTGTCAAACTGCATAGATGCGGCTCTGCTCTGCTTTTTTTTTTTTTAAGAAATGCCGATCATTTCCACAAGAAGGCAGCAGATACCCACGGTTGGAAGAAAATGAACTAAACAAAGGCCTCTCCTTTTTTTATTATTATTATCTTCTTCCCTACTCTTCACTAGAAATAGAAAATAAATAGAAACAAACTGATGGTGAAAGAACAACAAGGTGTATTTTTCAAGCATAGGTAGGATGAAAGTACAGCATGGGGCAAAATGAATAGAATAGATTAGGTCTTAACTTTGATTCAACTTCCTTGAAATATATGTAATCTGTTGGCTTCTTCCATTGCAACTGTAACAGCACTTTCACCTCTTGGTATCCAATATTCCATTTCTTTCAAAATGGTTAGAATATGTAAATTTCATTATAAATTATATAAAACTCCTAAAAATAGGTACCTTGTTTTCCCTTAATCTGAATACCAAACGACACTATGACCTGTGCAATCAAGTTAATAATCAGTTTCACCTAGTCCAGGTTTATTAAGATGCTTGTAAAAATACATAAATTTACCATCTTAATTACCTTCCACTGTAGGAGAAATATTTTTTACCACCTGTTACAGAAAGTAAACAAGGTTTTAAATAATTGCCATCCTGGATTGGTAGCTAATGGTCTTTTTTTTCCTTGTAGAGAAGCTCCCAGCAGTGTTCACATGAAGTGAAGTTTCTCCTTTTGCCCTATCCTGCAACTTCTCTCTTACAGTTAAGATCTCAGCACTGTAAGAAAGCAGGAAGAAGTATTGTTGCAAATTAATAGAGAAATTAACTTCCCTCCCTTCTTCCCTTCCCCTTCCTTCCCCTTCCAAAGAAGACACCAACCAAGGGCAAATCCATCCTGCAATCTTTAGAAAAGTGTATTTTAATATATCAATAAACGGTACCACATTATGTTTCCGTAATAATTAAAATTTAGTAGTTTCTGGAACTGGAAACTTTCCTGTGTGTCTTTTTTGCTATAAGAATATCTCTTTTGCATGGAAAAACATAAGCACATAGTAGCAGTGAGGCTTATATTGTTCAGTGGGATTCACAAAATGCCTTTTCACAAGTCATGAAGGTCCCAAGGTTACAGACACTCTATACATGAGTGTCTATGGTGAAGAAGCGTGGGAATAAAATGATAAGCCATGCAAGATGAGGCCATCTACCTGTGGCACATTATACATACTTGCATCACAGATCAAGATGTAATTACAATTCTGCTATTTGCATGATAATGCCACAATGCCTGGTGTCATGATTTTTACGTCCTTTTGACATGTAATAGACACCTATTGCACATGGGGCTATAGAAGTAAAATTCTAAAATATGAGATGCTACTTGAGCTGTGAGATTTGAAAAGAAATCTAAATATGTAGCACAATGTCATTCCTAAACTTGTTCAGCAATGTCAATTTTTTAAAAAAATGGAACTGGCAGAACATGAAAATTTATGTTTTATGGCATGGGGCCAATTTTTCCGTACTTTTTCTTGTCAGCAAGTACTTTCTTCATTATAAGGCATATGCTTTTGGATTGCCTTCCTTGATCAAATTCCACTTATAAAGACACCAGGCTTTCTCCATTATTCTGCCCTTTGGTTATGTATGGCTATAGCATATCTTTAAACTCAGCCTGTCAGCTTTCATATCAGCCAGTTTCTAAGCTCAGAGGTTCTTTGTAAATCCCAAATCAAATGCATAACATAATAAAATCACACTTCTTTAAAAAGAGCTGTAGAGAATATTCACACTGGGAAAGAAGAGAGGCAAATCTCATCTTTCTCCATGACAACAAATTAAATGAAATATAAATTGCTGATATTTCTAGTAGAACTATGCAGAACCATTTGTAGATACTTTATTTCTCAACAGATTTACTCATAGCACAAGCTAACAACTTAATTTCCAGTTTCAAAATAAATGTAAGATTTGGAAACAGAATTATCATTTGGGAAAGGTTTGTGTGTCTCTGTGTGTTGGAGGAGGAAGAGAAGGAGGAGGAGGAGGAGTCTTAGTAATAGTAGGGGGAAAGACATATAGAAAGAGATCTATTTAGAAGAAATGTTAGCTCTCTACAAAAAAAGTAGCAGGCATCAAATCACAACCTTAATTGAGCCCAGAATTATGGCTGTAAATCATGCAACCATAGTTTAAATGGGTCACCATGTAACTGTGCCTGACTTTGTGACCATGTTGCAACAGTTGTTAAGTAAATGCCAAAGTAGTTAAGCAAATTTTGTAAGCATTAAGCAAATTCAATGGACATTAAGTCAATCCATTGTATTGGTTTCTTTTCCCCAGAAGCTGGAAACAAATGCTAGTTGCTAGCAAAAAAAAAATGTTATAAATCATGGTCAAGTAGCTATGGGATGCTGCAAAGGGCCATAAATTCAAATGCCCCAAATACAATCATGTGACTGTGGAAAGAAAGGGTGGCTGTCAGAACTTCAAGACCATATTATAAGCAGCTCCAAGGAAGTCTGTGATAACTTCAAACATTTGCTAAGCGACCGGTCCTAAGTTGAGGACAACCTGTATATGGTGAGTTACATACAGGTCCATGTTGTATGCCAATGGAGAAGTTATCTATTTTTCTTGGTAATGATGTGAACTTTCCTTCTTGCTCATGGTGCTAAATCAATTTCAACCTGGGAAAGGAGCCAATTCCTGACTATTGTAAGAGCTGGGAAGTATGTGGTCATTTAAAAGATACAAATGAGGTGCACGTATAATAATTCTGTGACTAAACTAAACTGTACCTGGGATTCCATCTCTGCATCTTATAAATCAACCTTTTTCACTTGAAAATAATAAATAATCCCAGGCTGTCCACCAATCTACTTGTAAGAAAAGTGATTCTAAGATAACATGTATCATAAGCACATGAACTACCTATAACACACATGTCCCTCTCCTTTAGTTAAGATAGAAGTGCTACTATAAGAAAACTTAAAGAATCTGAATTTTGACGTGGCAGATGGCAGGGCTTGCCAAGTGGTATGCAGCTTCCAGTAAACAAATTAGTTATCTTGATGAGACATGGGGGAATGTTAGAGAAAAGAGCCAAAAAATGGATAGTCAGGAGGAGGAGGAGATCCTTTTAAGTGCAATGAAAAGCTGAAATAGGAGGAAGAAGCACTATTTCTTGGAGATGTCTCAACCAAAAGGTTTTCCGTAATAAAAATGAACTAGCAGTACTTTTTCTCTTAGTTTACTTCTTAGCATTGCATCCAAATGAGCTTTTGAAGATGTAGCCCAAGGTAACTGCAGCTTATTTATTGCTATTCAAATCAGCATTTGCCATAGAATTAGAATCATATAAAATACTTCGCAAGTAGAGAAATCACTTTTCTTAAACAAGAAAAATATTGATTCCAGGCCCCTGTTCTCCTTTTGAGTAAACACTTCTTAGTTCTGTAGCACAGTCAGAATTAAGAAATGTTAGGCCTTCCTCCCTCCTAATCATAATAAAATGTGCTGGGAAGGTTTAGATTTCCCCTCTCTGTGCCTGCAGTTCTAAGTACACAGCACACAGCCACTGCAATACATGCTGGGTGTTAATTTTCTTAAACTTTGTGGAGTTTCAAGCAACCTATTCAATGCAGACTCTTGGCACACAAAGAAGGTTTTCAATATTTCTGTTGAAAATTTACTTCACAAATTTCTTACAAAGCAGGAGAGTCTACAGGTTGTGGTCCTAAAAGGATGACCACAATAGTGCAATCAAAGCTCCATCTGTTTTTTTATATATATATATATATATACATCACACTGTTATGGCTGTTATCTTCAAAATTTTTGACCACACACTGCAAAGACCTTTGTTGCAAGAGCAATCAAATATTGCAATTTAGCATCTACAAGGTGGTGGGGGGGAGAGAAATCAAAATTAAGTATTTGGGAATGCATGATTTTTAGGAGGAATAAATTGGCATTTTTGTTTGATTTCATTTCTAATCACTTTACAAATATTTTTTGAAGTCTGTCTACTGAAGAATCACAGGGTCCAGATTGCTTCAGAAAAGGACAGCATGGTGCTTTCTGCCTCTCCTAAAAGTAATATTTATATGCCCAAGTAATTCCTTGTCCATTTTCAAATGATTAGATAACATACATTTTATATTTAAAATCTCACTTCTTTCTGATTCCTTTACTCCTAATATACATTTAAATTATTTGCTGCTTTTAATTAATTCATCACATCCAAAATACTTTCATAAGAGAAATAAATCCATTTAGCTTTCTGGAAAGTCATCTCTTGAAATAGCAGAACTGTGATCTCTAAAATCTCTCAGCCAGATGTTTCTCAGTTGGAGAGCAAAGTTTAGATGCTGAGTTTTATACAGTTAATCAATCTTTAAGGAAGCAGCTAGAGATTTGAGATGCAGTGAATTATATCTTTTGCTCATTCCACAGCTACTTTCTTCCTGGGATTTATGATCTTCATACTATTGGTATTGTATGTGTCATTAAGCCAGTATTGGCTATTAGGGACCATAAAGTAGATTTTCTCCATGACAATATAGTAGGATTTGTATATGTTGCTTTGTCTTTTGTCCACATAAACAAAAGAGATGGGACTTCAATCTGTGACACAGCCCATTACTTATCTTCTCCCCCCCTTCCTATGGATGCTCTGATAACACATCAAAATAACAACTCTTGTTACTATACAAAGCACTATCTACAATATATAATTATCTTAATGGTAAATTAAAATAAGATATTCTTCTTTTCCATCCCCTAGGCCTCAGGACCATTTTAAAAATCTACTGAGAAGTTGTCTACAAATAGGAAGCAAGGAAGTAAACCTCCATGGAGAACATATTCCACTGTACCTAGTCTATTATAATAAAGACCTTCCCTTTGGTCCACATCCCTGTTAGTTTACACCTATGTGACACTTTAAGCAAGGATGGATGAGAGGATAGGATGAATGGATTCATACTGGATAAAGTAGTCACTAGGTGTTAGCATCTGCATCATTAATATTATCATAATACATTTAAACAGCTATATGTTTGTAAGATATATTCGTAAAATGCCCACTACAGAGATTGAAAACTAAAAAGATTTTGGCAAGAAAGACTTGTCCTGGGAATCATAATGCAACCAAGCATTATGGCTACCATCTTACCCTAAAACTTGGAAACCTGTGAATTCCCATGTAGAAGCAAAAAAAAAAAAAAAAGAGCCTCAAAATTTTCCAGCAAGACAATACATCATTGTTGTGTAAAATTGCTATAATTTTGCAAAATTTTATTATTATACAAGAGTTTCATATATGACTTTATTATACCTAGGAATGGGGCTAGTTAAGGTTATAAGACAGGGGTCCCCAAACCCTGGTCTGTGGACCAGTACCGGGCAGCAGCATGCCAGCAGCTGGTCTGCACAAACAACCAAAGCCCCATCTGTGGGATGCCAGCAGCATACAAAACTATGCACCCTCTGGTCTGCAGAAAAATCTCTCTCCATGGAACTGGTCCCTGGTGCCCAAAAGGTTGGGTGGCTCTAGTATAGGATATTCTGTATTACCTATACCAGGCTCAGCACATTTTCTCTCTAGTTAAAATGCTGACTGTATAGTTTATATTAAATAACAAGTCTTTCAGGAAGGAAGGAAGGAAGGAAGGAAGGAAGGAAGGAAGGAAGGAAGGAAGGAAGGAAGGAAGGAAGGAAGGAAGGAAGGAAGGAAGAGTTATTAGAGTTATTTCATGTGCAAACATGTGGAACTTCTACATTTCACTATCAGCTGAATAGCTATATTGGAAAGGGACTTTGATAATTTGATAATTTAAAGCAGCCTTCTCCAGCAAGGTATGTATTTATGTTTTTTAAATTTTACCTCCCTCCCCCCCTCCCCGTTTACATTGATGTCTCCTCTCATTATATCTCTAGAATGAAGTCCCTGTGAGATAAACTGGGCTGAAAGAATGCGGCAATACTAAAGTTAAATGAGTTCTTTGTTCAGATAGGATTTGAACTTGATTCTTTCTGTTTCCAGATCCCTGTCCAGGAGGGTCAAACTCTGGGAAAGCCAAAACTTGCACCTCCAACATATCTTGGAAGGTTCCAGATTGCAAAAGACTAAGACAGAACAGTGTATCATTTTCAGGAGATTTGATTGTTTTTTTCAGAGTGAGAACTAATTAATCTGCATAATAGTTCCACTAATTTATTACATGGTATGTAATAGCTCTACTTGTACAAATCTGTATAATTTGGAAGAGAAACTTCTCCAAAAGAATAAGTTTTAAATAGAGATTTCAATTAAAAAAACCTAAATCTATTTTTTTTAATTGAAAAGTTTTAGAATACATTTTTGAATGCAAACCCCCCTCCCCCTCCCCTCCCCCCAGCCCTCCCCAACCCTCCCCTCCCCTCCCCCCCTCCCCGACTTCCCAGAGCTAAATACAGGGTATAAAAATACAAACAAACATAATCTAAAATATGCAAACAACAATAAAATATTAAATTCTATCGCACTTTAACACTTAGTAAAATAACTAGAAGCTAATTATACATCATATAAATCCGCTACTTATTCAAAAACCTAAATCTATTGAGGTCATATCTTTATTAAATTAAGTGATGTTTTATATGACATCATTTGTCATTTTGTCAATGACAGGATGTGAGCTTCTCAAAAAATTTGTAATAAGTCTTTGAAACAGTAATTAATATTTCTAAATATTAAAAATTGGGGGAAAACACTTCAGGTACACAAGCTGTTTTTGTGCATGCTTCCTTCAGATATAATTTAGCAGATGATCTATTTCAGAGGTGTCAAACTCAATTTCATTGAGGGCTGCATCAGCATTGCGGTTGCCCTTAGGGGGCCAGGTGGGTATGGCCTGGGTGGGCGTGGCCTACTGGGTGGGCGTGGCTAGAGTGCGTATGGCCTACTGGGTGGGCATGGCCAGCTGTACATCATTTGCATCAAGGGTGCCTATGGGGGCCTGTGCAGGAGTGGGAAAGATCTGAGGGTCTCTGGCAGAAGGAGGGTGTCTGGGCCAGGGCCAAGGCAGTGGGGGCCGTTCCCTCACTGTTTCCAGGATGGCTTCACGGGCCACATGAAACCACTTTGCAGGCCGGATCTGGCCCCTGGGCCTTGTGTTAGACGTGTCTGATCTATTTTATTTCCACCCAAGGCAAGATATTGAGAACAAGGATAACAAATTTTCTAGGAAACTACAATACATAATTCTTCGAATCTGAGACAACCCTATTGCATTTTAGGATATTACCTTTTCTTCTAAGGGGAAGATCCTTAGGAATATGACAACACAAGCTTCCCTAAACTAATTCTCACAAGATGTGTTGAACTATGATTCCATATCTGAAGCTGTTGTCCAATACATCTGGAAGATAATTATCCCATTAAATCCTAGATCACATAGGAACCAGGGGCTCGATGGCCTATCTACATTTATTTATTTAATGAGGAGATTTTGCAAGACTATGCTATTTGTCTTATTAAGTTTGCTTTGTTTTTATTGGCCATGTCCTCCATTATAGACATTTTGTAAACATGGCCTTAATATATTCTCAATGTTAAAAAAGTCCTATTAACCCCCACCCATTTTGAGGTCCCTTTGAGAACCAAGTATCTTTGCTTCTCCAAAAGACTTCAGAAGAGATAAGGAAAGTGGGAACAGGATGGATCACTATATATTATTTTCCAATGTTCATGCTATCCTGAATTTAGAATGCAAAGGTTTCCTGTCCTGGACTTCTACACCCATAAGTTTGGCTTTTGCTTTATGCTTAAGCCATCCCATATATGCAGGAATGTCCTCAGTGTGTAGTTAAAAACAATTAAGTTGACAACCACAACTGTGCAGTTGAAGTTCCTTTGTATATTTTATGTGTGTTGCAACCAGGGCTTTTTTTCTCATAGAACTTTCAGAACGGAGTTCTGGCACCTTTTTTGGATGGAACCTTATAGGGTAGGCAAGGCAGGTTGTATGACGTGTGAGTTCCGGCACCTTTTTCTTTTACAAAAAAAGCACTGGTTGCAACCAATGGACACCTGCATCGTATATATTTTCCTGTGCAGGTAGTTCTAATTCTTCATAAAGAAGAGACTTATTTTGGGTTCTCCTTGTGCTCTGCCCCTTGCTCAGCTGAGCCCCACAGAGTATGGGAGAAGAAACAGAACTTTTAACTGCACTCTTTTTCCAGATCCTATAAATCTGTGCATTCCTTTCTTTTGATTTTCTTGGCAAATGCAGTCATATCAGTATGATCAAACTTTGTTATTTGTAGGGAGAAAAAAATACTCAATCTCCAATTTGGGATTGAACTGTAGAAGAAATTAGAACCTTTCTGATATGCTGATATGGGCATGATTTTAGACATTTTTTATGCTGACCATAGCTTGTTTAATTTTTAAAATATTGGAGAAATATTTGACTATCAAGAGCTGATAGATCTTTCAACACTTACACAGAAAAACACACACACCACAAAAATTTAAAAACAAAAGACTATAACTTGATTACAGTGGTCAAACAGCTCTGCTTCTTCTTGCACAAAAAGGCAGTTTTGTAAGATTGTCCCTGCTGGGTCTTAATGAATCCGTGTATTTTATTTTAGTTTTGAAGAATCCTCAACTGCTAGTCACAAAGCCATGAGGTAGAAATCTGTTATGAAAATGAATCCATAAACCAAGTCTACCCACTATAGAGTCTGAGCTAAATACCATAATGTTGATGAGACTCAATAGGTGGCCCAACAAAATTGCCTTTTGAATTAAAACAGGGGGAAGGAAAGTGAAGCATAAAAAGGGAGATGCTTGATATCTACTTAATTATTATCTCTATCTTAAAGTTTCCAATAAAAAATCATGTAGAATCACATCCAAATGAAGTTTAGTAAAACAGAGATGTTGTTTATTGAAAAAGGCAATTAGATCAGACAATTAGCCTGATCTACACACTTGTCCAACCAGAGGAAAACCATATACTAATTCTTTCTCTACAGTAGCTATTTGGACAAACAGCCTGTCCCCATTTGCACTTTATCGTGAAGCAAACATGCCCTGAATATAGCTATCTTCTCTCTTGGTTTCACCACAATGCCCACATCTTGTTTTGAACTGTAAGTTGATCTTAAGTCTTTTGTTTTATAATGATTTTCCCCTCTTAGGCCAATATTTTCCCACCAGAGCTTCAAATATGTGAAATCTCTTTGTCACCAATTACATTGGGAGAAATCAGCAGATATGTTGTGAGTATGGTCAGAGATATATTTTGGGAGTGTTGGGTGGTTCTGATATACCCTCATAATGCTTTTTTTAAGCCAGCTTTTCCTGAAGACCTTTGAGGTCCCTGGCTTATTAGAGGCCTCTTGGATGAGCCTGTGTGTGTGAGTAAGTGAGAGAGAAATAAAAATAAAACAAAAAATAAAAAAGAAATAAAAAGTCAAGATGGAAGGCATATGGCACACACGTAGAAGGGGCAGAGTTTTTATTCCCCAGCAAGATACCCTTACACCAGCCTATTTACTGATACTTTCCTAACTTCCTGTTTCTGACATTAATTTCATTTCAAGCTTTGAGGAGCAGAGGGAAGAGAAGTAGAGAGGTGAAGTCCACTATTTTATTTAGAAAGACAAATGAGCATATTTGTGCTGTTCTGCTTTAACAGCATTTGATAGAGTTCAGGCTTTATGGAAGAAAGGGCAATTTTTCACTGTTCCCTGTAGTAGTATTCAAAAATGTATCTTCATCTATAGATGCAGCAATCTTATTTTAATTTAGTGCAATATTCAGAATACAACAAAGCAGATTGAATTGGGCTTTCCATGGTTATTTGTCAGTTTCTTTATATTTTTCTGTTTCAATCATTTTCTCCAGGAAGCAAGGAATACAGTTGTCTGGTTGTCAACTCAGTGTCAATTCTTCTGCCATGATGGTATTTTGTCTCCCTGCACTTTGGGGCTGTTTGACGTCTTCTGTTTCTTCATTTCACAGGATTTTAACCTGGGAGGTGACCAAATGTATTATGGGAGAAGCAACAGACAAACCTGTATAATCAGATCTTCCTATTACTTGCATCAGGTGCTTTAAATAGTAGATTTGTCAATGGGATATTGACAGGCTAAAGAGAGGGTAGCAGAGTATAAAACCAAGCATCCTACTTATAATAAAAGGCATATTTACAAAATAGAATAGAATAATTCAGCAGGAGTTTATAATAAATAGATAAGGATAGGCATTTAGGTAGCAACTTTGTATGTGGACAATATTACGTGCCAACTCAAGGATAGATGGGTAGCGTTTTAACTCAGCAGTTAGGAAAAGGCCCTGTATCATAATGCTTTTTGTCTGGTTTTGTCTTAATGAGTTGTGTTAATCCAGGCATTTGACAGAGATGGTAATTTGACATCTCTTGCCAACATGTAGAGTGAAAAATTGTATGTTTGTGTCTGCAAAGGGAAATAATGATATTAAGTGTATTTTTATTTGCTGTTACTGGAGCATAAATATAAAAAAAAGGAAATCACATTTAATTTTTGTTCTGGGATCAGCCATGTCTTGCCCCACTATTTTTAAAAGTTTGGCTTTTGGCATTCTATTCAAAAATAAATGGTAGCACTTATTTTGAATAGCCATATTGCTCTAAATCACTGTTTTTTTTGATCTTGGCAACTTTAAGATATATTGACTTCAATCCCCAGAATTCTCTAATCAGTACACTGTTGGGAATTCTGGGAGTTGAAGTCAACATATATTAAAGTTGCCAAAATTGAAAATGCTAATCTATATTTTAAGAGCAATCAATTCTTGCTTATTAAAAGTATACACCTTCTCTATTCCTCTGATTTTGTGTTGGAGGAGGGAAGAGGGGGAAAGAGGGGTTCTTTTATTTACTTTATGATTTCTTAACAGACTCATATAATTTCTGTGCTCATAAAATTAGCATTTGACATTTTTTTTTAAAAAAGTAAGAGCAGTCATTCTATTCTTGTTTGAGAGCAAATATTTAAATATTTCTGTCTGACCTACTCCTTACCAGAAATATCTTAACTTCAGCAGCACACCAATTTAAAGAGTCAGCATATTGCACCCCAACAATCTGAGTCCTCATTTTACCAATCTTAGAAGAATGGAAGGCTGAGTCAACCTTGAGTTGGTCAGAATCAAACTCCTGGCAGTGAGCAGTGAGTCAGCCTGCAATACTGTGTTCACTGCACCACCATAGGTCTTATTCTGGAAAACATAGCAAAGATTATGAAAAGATGCATTTATTAATGCAGGATTATATAAACTTGACAGTACATAAATACAATGAAGTTTGGTTCTTTATGATTAAAAAGAAAGCTTATTTTATTTGACCTTTCATCTTTTTTGAAATGATTAATCCCTACAATAAAGTTTCACTTAATCAGCTTCTTATTGCCAATTACAGGGGGAAAAATGATACCCAAATTTTAGAGTTCAGTTTGGAACTATGTCAACTTCTACAACCTTTTTGGAAACCACAAATATTTTAAAAATATTGTTTATTTCTGTTGGGAAATATATATTTCTCAAAGGTTTTTCTCCAATATCAGCCAAAAATATCCCACATACTCTTTATACTCACCTTATATTAGGAGATGCATCAAATTATATATTAGCACTAAGTCTACATATTGTTGATCATGAATGGATACAATAGCCAACAGAGGACAAGGATATTGAACAACATGCTGACAAAGGTACAATATTTGGATCATATTATATAACCATTGATATTAGAATTTTCACTGAGAAGTTTTAAGGATACTTCCTACATACAACTAAAATTGAAATGCATTTATTTCGTTTAGAACTATGGCACACACATGGGCCTCCTATGGATAATAAAATCATACACAAAATCATGTAAATTTTAAGATCTATTTCCCAATCCTGATGCTTTTCCATTATATTGAATCCTAACTCATGGGAAAAAACATATTAAAGATTGCATGTGATCACTTTATATGCACACAGATACTTGCATGTTGGATTTTCCATGACCCTGGAACATAGACTGTTTGTGTTTGTGATGCTGAACTCCAAATTACATGTATGTTTACTCACCTTTTAATGAAATCAGAGTTGAGACTTGTGAAGGGTTAGGATTGCTTTATGATAATCATACTGTACATTTTAATTGCTACAATAAAAAAGAATAAGGCTTTTGTTGTGGGAGCCATCCACCTCCATTCAGTTTTCCTTTTCCATTCTGACTTATTACTCCGCCAGTTTCTTGGTGGGCCTTGCCTATTAATTCTTATTTTGACTTTTCCTTACTAAGAAAAATACATGAGATTTCATATCTGATGTGACATTATTGTAGTAAATTCTGGGGGTTCTTGGTATTTTTTAATTTCCTCTCTGTAAATGTTTTCCTCTCCCATTTATTTCCTTTTGCGCTTTCCTTTATAGTCCCATTTTTCCCCAAGAAAACTTTTAAGACATGCATTCTGATAAGCTTCAGAAAATTGGTAACAATAATTAGCACATACAAGCCCAAGTTCCTTGGGATTTTGAAATAATAACTTTTTCCCCGCAGAGATAAATACTGGTAAAGTGGAAATCAAAATGTTTTGGTACCACCTGATAGAGCCATAAAAGCTTTCCAGAAAATGGCAATGGGCTTTATTCAATGGCTTGCATAATAAAGAAACGTCTCATGTCAAAACACTTGCCTCCAACACCAAAGATAAGTCCTTTTGAAAAATGTAAAATCTTACCGCAAAAGAAGGGCCTGCTGTTTTTCCAATTGCCTAAGCAAATTGGAACTGGCAAGTTTTAAAAAATAAAACCTCTCCCTCACTCTCTGATAAGTTAATTTCTTAAGTAGGGTCCTTAATGCGTACTCTGGACTAACAGTGGCAAACAAAGAATTCCAGATAACATTCTGTGTATTTTTATTGTTCTTGTCTTTGTCTGGCAACCAAGAACACTGTACCATTTCTCTTGCCATCATTTTGGGAACTGTTTAAGTACATCTTGCTCTCCTCTTTCATGGCAGTGACCCTATTATTCGATTATATGAATATGGTACAGAGGTAATAAAAGAGTCCCCCCCCAATCATTAATGCATGCCAATCCATTCTCCCTTTAATCTTTCAGCATCTCTTTGCCTCTGCATGTGTAATTAGTACATGGAGATAAACTGCTTTTCTGTTATGTTTGATTTATTCAGCATAGGGTAATTATAAATAAATTCAATCAACGAATACTGAATAAATCAGCTTTTGCCGAGAGAAAATTGAAACTGGTGGCCTTTTGTACAACAGAATTACTCTCTCCTTCTTTTGTTTTTGTCCTTTAATAGCTGTTAAAATTTCACTTTGTAAATACTTCTTTATAAATTAGCTGACAATATGGCAATGCTCTTTATTCTTAGTAAAGAATACAGGGCAGATAGCCCTCCCTTGCATTCACATGGTTTTAGCAAACATAAATAACTGCACAATAAGGCTTTGGAGGTTTGCTGCTGTGCTAAATTGAATTAATTGTGGTATTTCTTAAAATGAAATCAGCACAGGGGCCTAGTATAATTTGCTGATGGTATACAAGAATCATAAGAAAGGACAAATTAAAGAATGTTAGGGAGCAAGTATATTATGTTTCAGAAATAGCATCATATTAAAAATCACTGGACAGGTCAGCATTATTGCTAGACATGATTTAAGTTGCAAGAATGATCTATTATGGTCTGTGATTTCTAGCAAAAATAAATGCTGAGATTTAAGATTGTCAGGAAATAATAGCTGTTTCTGATGTGGAAGCTTTTATTACTTATTTTTGTTGATGTATATCAACTCTGAAACACACATATATTGTTTTAAATGGACGCAGCAGCAATGATACTTTAATCCACTCACTACTTCAAAAGTGGTAAATCTACACGTAAATGGTTTGCATAAATATAAGTAGTTCTGACCCCCCAAAAAAATTTAAGAAAGGCTTATAAAATTCCAGAATGCAAAAGAAAAAATTGCCATCATTAATTTTGTGATATATTTATCTGTTAATCTCCTTTAAAACAGGAAAACAAATTGATTGCCTTGGGAAAAGCCTACATACAGTTCTTATGACCAGTACTCAGATTTTGTATTAAAATACTGGGGAATATAGATAGATGATAGTGTTGTGATTCCGTGCCAGCCTGTGCTCCCAACAGCTGAGTCCAAGGGATCTGAGGAGGAAGAGGAGGAGGGGTTTGGAGAGCCTTCAGAGGCAGAGGGAGGCTCTGAAGCATTACAGGACTCACAGTCAGTGGAAGATCCGGGCCCCTCCAATCGTGTTCTGTATGAGGCTCAGCTGTGTGGGGAGGATGACTCGGACTCGGAGGCTTCACAGATAAATGTATTTATAGATGCTCGAAGTAAAAGGCAGCTTAGCAGAGCAGATCAAAGAAAGTCTATGTGGCAACTCAGCAAAAGGAGGAAAAGGCATTTAGAAGCCATGCCTTGGGGCTGATAATAAAAGGGGTAGGTGTGGGTGGTGCTGGTTGCTGAAGGCAACTGTTTGTAGAACTCCAAAGGAAATCATGGTCTGTTTGTGTTCTTGCTGAACTTTTTGTTTAACTCTTGTTTTTGATGTTTGAACGATTTATTTGCTAAGGAAAATATTCTGTTGTTTTTTGGACTTAGGTATTTGAACTGTATATAAATAAAAGGGTTGGGTTTTTCCAGCCTATTGATTAAAAGAAAAGGGGTTGTCCTTTTCATTCAAACAAGGACGGTAGTAGGCTGGAACAGAACAGATAGATAGATAGGCTGGAACAGAATAGATAGATAGATAGATAAATAGATAGATAGATAGATAGATAGATAGATAGATAGATAGATATTTAGCGTATGGCTGGTCACACACAGAATTAAAAGCACTTCATATTTACAAGTTAGAACAGTTAAAACATTTTTTTTTAAAAAAGAAGCAATTATAAAACCTAAGAGGAAAACAGAAATAACATTTCAGAGTTTAATGTTGAGTTTGGAGATCCAGTCAGTAGCTGCCGTTGTTACGCAGAGGAAGTCCTTAAAATCTCCTGGGTATCTTCTATTAGTGCATTCCCTCACTATATGTTGGATAGTCTGTCGGGGAGCCCCACAATCACATTGTGCTGAAGGTGTCTTTCCCCATTTATACAGAGAATCGGCACACATCCCATGAGTCGTTCTAATTCGATTGTATGTCACCCATATGTGTTGGGGTAGATTAAATCCTGGAGGTATACTATTAGGATTAATATGCTCAGAAATATCTTGGGAGGTATAGCTACTCCATGCTTCCATCCATATTTGTATAGTGCTCTGATGTTCGGCCAGCAGCTTAAGCGCTGTGAGGAGTGGTGGATTTCTTGACTTTGATTGACATCTTAAGAGATCATAGGTATAGGCATGAATGGGTAGAGAGGAGTTTAGCAGGATCTTACTATACTCCCGAATGAGAGCTTCTTGTCATCGTAAGTGCAGGGGAAGTATGTGGCTAAGAACTGGTAGCCAGTGAATAGGTGTAGATTTTATGCACCCATCAACAAGTCTTGTATGTGAGCTGTTTATCCATACAGGTGCGCAGTATTCCGCTACAGAGTAGCAAAGCCCAAGGGCTGCACATTGAAGAGTTGGAGCTGAAGCTCCCCAAGTTGTTCCACATAGTTTTTGCAGAATGTTGTTTCTGCTGTTAACCTTGGCAGCCATATTCTGAATATTTTTTTAAAAGACAGGGTCCTGTCCCCAGATATTTTGGAGTTGCCTCGTATGGGAGCAATTTGTTATTTAGGTATACATTAAGTTCTCTTTTTGTCAGTTTATTATTAAGGGGGAAACATGATGTGACTGTCTTACTTACACTTGGGATTAACCTCCATTGGTGGAAGTATGTGCTTAGAGTTGTAAGGTCGGCTGTAAGTACACCTTCTGTAACTTCAATGTATATATGCTAATGCCAAGTCATCAGCGTAAGAGAACTTTGTTGATAGCGTGGGTGGTATATCGGAAATATATACGGTAAGTTGAATAAGGATGGGGCCAATACAGAGCCCTGAGGGAGTCCATTATTCAGATGTCTTTGCTTACTTTTATTGCCCATGATGATTTGAAAGGTCCTTGCTGAGAGCACGTTATTTATTAGGCGGCCCATGGTCCTACAAGGGACAGCGTGGAGGAATTTGCTTAATAGACCATCCCTCCACACTGTATCATATGCTGCTGTGAGATCCACAAATACAACAGATGTTTTCAATTTATTCTGATAGCTGCTTTCAATGTGGCTAGTAAGACTAAGGACTTGATCGGCACAGCTGCGATAAGATCTAAACCCAGCCTGTTCAATCGGTATTTGTTCGTTAATTTTCTGTCCAATTCTGTTAAGTATCAACCTTTCAAGTAGTTTATAACAAACACTTAACAGAGCAATGGGGTGATAGTTTTCTGGCTTGTTGCTTTCTTTTCCAGGTTTTAATATGCCGATTACCTTGGTTCTCTTAAATTCTGGAGGGAGCTTACTGGAAGTTAGGATATCTGTGTAGAATTTTGCCAGCCATTCTCTTGTGCAAAGCCCAGAGTGGATGATAAATTCAGGCATTACTCCATCAAAACCAGGAGATTTTCCAGCTTTGACATTCTTCAGGGCAGTATCTATTTCAACCACTTGGAAGGGTCGAGCATATTCCTGGCTAGGCGAGCACAAAGTTTTTAAGTGCTTTAGTTCTCTTTTCACTAATTTAGTATGTTTCTTATCATGGGGTACTCTAGATACTCTACTCTATAGATAGATAGATAGATAGATAGATAGATAGATAGATAGATAGATAGATAGATAGATAGATAGATAGATCAATAGAGATGATACAGAGATAGAGATAGAGATAAGCATATCAATATATTTAGCATATGGCTGATGGGGTGCAAATTGTTCATGAAGCTGTTGATAACAATTTCCTGCTTGTTTTAAGAATCTAATTTAAAACATTCCTGACAGTTTAGGTGGCTGTCTGGCCTTTGTGTGATACATCTGGTGACAAAGAACTCAACACTTCTTGGGACAGATAGCTATGCTGTCAAATCACTCTTAGTGTTAGGAATTTTTCCCTGATGTTCACCTGAATCTGCTCTCTTAAAACTTTAGTGCATTATAACCTTCTAAGCTTCGAGACTAAAAAGAATACATATCAGCCTTATTCTGTTTGACAACCTGTCAGATACTTTTAAAGTTCTATCATGCTGCTATTCAACCTTCTGTTCTCAAAGTTAATGCAAACAGTTCTTTCCATCTCTTGTCAAAGGCCTATATTCTAGTCTGCTGATCATGTTGGCTCTCCTCTATTGAATGAGTTCTGATTTATTTCATTTTTTTCTTAAAATGTAAATAAGTAAACCTGGATAAAATACCTTTTTCTCTCTCCCCCCTACTTTTTTGACTGCCAGATTATAATGCTGATTCATATTAGTCTTTACCTACCACAGTTCCAATGTCCCTTATAGTGTTGGAAGTCAGCACCCACCCAGTCCCCTAGAAAAAGAAATATTTGGGGAAATATTAAAAAAAGGCAGAATATTATATTTCCCCAAAGAAGTAATGAAAAATCTTAGGCAAAGACAACCCCAAGTCTCCGTTCCCCAAACAGAAACTGAGCAGAAGCCAGTTTTCAGAAATGCAAATTCAGTAATCTATTTAAAAAGACTGAGGCCCCATTCATGAGCAAACAAATACTACCAGCAGAAGCCCATTCAAGACAAGATCTTTCAAAATCCCCTGAAGCAAGATAGCAAACAATAGCAGAGTAATAGAATTAGAACCCCTCATCCAAAAAATCCAACACAGGACATAGCCATCAGCCACAATAGAAGATACCCAACACTCTTTTAGAACACAAAACCTCACCTCATTCCACAAGTCCCTGGAGCATTCCAAACTCAAACCCTCCAAAGAATGTATAAAAGCTGACCTATCCCAACCCCACATTGTCAGCTGTCCTAGAACCACATGGTGCTGTTGGTTCTGTTCTTTAATAAACTAACCTTTTGAAACAGCCTCTATTTTATTTATTCCTGGCTTGGACCGGACCTGAAGATGTTTATTTCAATAAAAAGCATGCTATGGTTAAATAAAATCTCTCCCATTTTGTACTAATTTTGATTTTTCTTAAATTAAGATCTTTGCATTTGCTCATTACATTTTGTACTATTATTCCCTACCTAGTTTTCTCACCATTTCCTTATGGCAGAAATAAAGTATTCAAAAGCTTAGGGACTAATACTAAGAGAATTTGATAGCATTTTCTAGTGTGATAAGAAATTGTTGATAAGTAGTCTTTGAGTAATTATTCTCCAGAAAATAGGAACATCATGGTCACTTGTAGCCAATTTGCTGATCAAAAGATCACAGGATATTTTATCAAATGCTCTGTTGAAATCAGGATATATTATGTCTCACTATCTAAGGAAGCTATCTAATATTTAAATTAAGATATTCTCTGTCTGTCTTATTGTGCTGAGGTAACCCAGGAGTAAATACAGTACACCGTGGTTTGTATTTAAATGGTGGTTTATATTACACTATTTACAAATATACATGTGGTCAATCAGCAAACTCTAATACACAGCAATTACAGCAGGAAACGGACAAGAGAGAACACAGCAGCAAAAACCTTCCCTTTTATATTCAAGCTCTTAAAGGGATGCACACTCCTGCTGAGTCATTCCTAACATTGCATCATTCATCTTACATTATACAAGCTGGTTAGCTTCTAAATCATTACCTTGACATGTCTGTATGTCTCTCTTTATTTATTATCTGTCTACATAATCAGTTCCAAGATTAAGCAGGGTTCTAGTAGAATGTGGCCAATACATTAATTAAATAGTAGAGCTTAACATTAAGGTTCTTGAACTTTAAAAGTTTACACTGAATTAGTAATTTGACCATAAGGATTTTATGGTCAGCTCTGTACATAGAACATAGAATAATTAGAGATGGAAGGGACATTGGAGGTCTTCTAGTCCAACCCTCTGCTTGAGCAGGAGACCCTATACCATTTCAGATACATGGTTGCCCTGTCTCTTTTCGAAAGCCTTCAGTGATAGAACACTCACAACTTCTGAAGGCAAGCTATTCCATTGGTTGATTGCTCTCATTATTAGGAAATTGTACCTTAGTTCTAGGTTGCATCTCTCCTTGGTTAGTTTCCATCTATTACTTTTTGTTTTGCTTTTTGGTTCCTTGGAAAATAGTTTGACCTCTCATCTTTGTAGGAATCCTTCAAATATTGGAACAGTGCTATCATGCCACCCCCTAATCCTTCTTTTCATTAGACAAGACATACCCAATTCCTGTAACCATTCTTCATATGTTTTAGCCTCTAGCCTCCTTATCATTTTTGTTGCTCTTGTCTTCACTCTTTCCAGTCTCAACATTTATTTTTAAAATGTGGTGATCAGAACTGGATTAGTATTCCAAATGTGACCTTACTAATATTTTGTAAAAGGGTAATAGAACTTTATCTTGATTGTATCCCTCTATTAATGCAGCCTAGTACTGCATTGGCTTTTTTGGCTGCTGCCTCGTACTTGTGGCTCATACAGTATTTGATTGTCCACTATGACTCTAAAATCACTCTCAGAGTTATTGGCATTAAGCCAAGTTTCACCTAATCTAGATGGTTTTTCTTGTTGGTTTTTCTTGTCTATGTGTAGTTGGTTTTTCTTGTCTATGTGTAAAACCTTACTTTTATCTACATTGAATTTCATTGGGATAGATAGAACCCAGTATTCAAATTTGTCAAGGTCTTTTTGGAACTTGAGCTTGACTTCTAGGGTGCTGGCTATTCCTGCCAGAAGGTGTTGTCTACAATTTGTTGAGCTCCCCTTCGATTCCATTGTCTAGATTATTTATGAAAATATTTTACTGGCCCTAAATTGAAATCTTGAGGTATCCCACTGCTTAGTAGTGGGATACCTTGATTGAGGTAGTTTGATTGAGGACTACATGTCTATCTTACTTTTACTAGCTTACCAAGAAGTAGGTTGTGGTCTACTTTATCAAATGCTTTGATAAAGTAGATAAATCTAAGTATGTCTTACTGAATTCTAAGTATACTATGTCCACAGGTTTTCTTTGATCTACTCATTTGGTCAGTTTGTTAAAGAATGAAATAAGATTTTTTTGGCACATCCTCATCTGTTTTTGATGAGGCCATGGCTTCTGGTTAGTACCTTGTTTGCTTCTAAGTCATAGATTTGTTGCTTGATTATCTTTTCTAACATCTTCCCATGTATTGATGTCAAGCTGATTGGTCTGTAATTTTCTTGATCTGTTATTTTTTATTTTTTGAAGTTGGGGACCACATCAGCTCTTTTCCAGTCCTTGGTAGTTTTATAGTGATCCACGAACTTTGAAAGATATGTTTCAATTGTTCTACAATCACATCTCCCAATTCCTTCAGAACTCTGGGATGTAGTCCGTCAGGACCTGGTGATTTGAATCCATCTAGAGCTGACAGCTTTTCTTTTACCTTAATTTTATGTATTTTATTTTACATTCCTAGCCTGTCATTTATATTTCCATTTTTGATAAGTCAAGTAGTGTTTCCTTTTTGTGTGAAGACAGATGCAAAGTATAAATTAAGCAGTTCTGCTTTCTCTCTACTGCCCATTACTTCTTTGCCATCTTCTAAGACAAATTCCATTATCTCATTGAATTTAATGTGCATGTGTTATTAGGTTTATAATGACCATTTACTATTGGTAGTACTTAATTTGAACTTTAAAATAGTCTAGAGAAATTGTAAGAATTAGTATATAAATATTTTGATGTTTTATTATGCTGGTCTATAGCTGAAATAGGGACGCGGTGGCTCAGTGGGTTAGGATGCTGAGCTTGTCGATCAGAAGGTCGGCAGTTTGGCAGGTTGAATCCCGAGTGCCGCATAACAGAGTGAGCACCTGTTACTCATCCCAGCTTCTGCCAACCTAGCAGTTCGAAAGCACATAAAAATGCAAGTAGAAAAATAGGGACCACTACGGTGGGAAGGTAACAGCGTTCCGTGCGCCTTGGGCATCTAGTCATGCCGGCCACATGACCACAGACACGTCCTTGGACAAGCACTGGCTCTTCGGCTTTGAAATGGAGATGAGCACTGGCCCCTAGAGTTGGAAACGATTAGCACGCATGTGCGGGGGAACCTTTACCTTTACCTTTATAGCTGAAATATATATGTAGATATGCATGTGCATAAGCTTATATGCAACAGGGCTCAAATTAAGAATGGAAGAGAACTTTCCTTCCTTTCCAACTCTCCACTGATTTCTGCCAAATCCCACCTTCAAAAATATCATCCAAAATTAAGAGGTTTGGACATAGCAAGAGCAGATTCAAATCCACTCATGATCCCAGTCCATCATTCTCATAATGTGTATCACATCTCTTTTTCCAAGTTTCAGTTTTCAAGAAGGTAGCAGTAAATTTGCAGGGGTTATGCCTCCAATTCAGTTGTGAAAAACAAGGGAATTTATGTTTCAATTTAATTTAAACAAAGTTCCAGTCTCTGGGGATGTCTTTCCATTGAGATAAAAAAGAGGCTTGCTAGCTCAGGCTGCCCAAAGACACATGACCTCACAATGTCTTAGAATTGCTCTGCCTTGGAAATGTGCTTGTAGTGTCACTATCAATCAGCTGGCTCACAAGACACAGATGCAGACTCATTTAGAAAGGCAAAACAAGATGGTTGTATCATCATCTGTCACTAGAATGGCTCTGATGCTTGTCATGCTGCAGCAGGTCATCCTTTGAAGAGAGGGATTGTTCTGTTCTTGGAGCCCCTCCCTCTTTTCTTTTCTTTCTGGTTTCTCGGGGCATTTATAGTGTGTCTTATAAATTATTGCAGTTGTGGCTTCTCTTCTGCACTCCTAATGTTCACTTCTATTACCTGAATTGACATAAATCCCCAGACTCTGGACTCAGGACTTAGGAATATAGAGGTATCCACCTCATAAGGTAATCAATACACCCCAGAGATAAGCTACACATCTAAAAGTGGCAACCGTGTATCAGTTTACTCTCACTTCAAGAACTCCACAGGGATGGCTGCAGTAGGTGTCTTTCTTCCAATTTCTTCAATCTAGGAAGAGAAGCAATGAATCCCATTTCTGGACCAGAGTTCAAAAGGTTACAAATTACACTGATAAATTACTATCCATCTTACTGTTTCACATGCATGTTTCTGGGTATGTTGTGTGCCTACAACTCTAAATTTTGATGGGAAAAATCTCTTACTATAACAAATCAGATAAAAACATCTCTTTATCCTTCCCCAGAAAAAGAACATGTAAAGGTTGACATGTACAACAAAGCAGCCTGTTTATTAGCCACATCATCTAGTATTTATTTTGCAGGACAGCAATGACAGTTTATAAAACGTACCATTAAAATCAGTGGAAAGAGATTAGACATTATAAGCTGTGTAGTGCCTGGGTGCAAAAAAGAATTGAGAATACACACGAACGCACACATAGTACCTGTTGGCACTTCCTTAGAATATCAGCATTTTTTCATCTGCAGGCTCACATGGTTGCCTTCTGCAGTTGCACCATGGTCTGGAGGTAGGGGATGCATTTGGTTTAAGTTAGAGTTGGGCTGTCAGGCTCTTTAATGGGAAATAACTTTATGTATGATTGACTTGTGAGGCTGGTGTGTGGTGCAATTAGCTCACATGGTGTAACAAGATGGTGGGTTTGTTGTCACTGTGAGTTATGGGGGGGCACGAAGGGAGGCTCAGCCAATCTCAATGTATAAATGTTGTACTTTGACAATAAAGGTTCATTCATTCATTCATTCATTCATTTAGAGTTGCTATGTACATAGCTACTCACGTTTCCAAATCTTTCCTCCAGAGCAAGGTGTTGAGGAACCCTAAAATGTTTGTTTCTAGTTGTGAAAGTGGTGTGGTCTTCCTGATTCACTTCCAAAAGGTGTTTCAAGGGTGCAGTGTGGAAATTATCTGTTTGCAACTCTTTAAGCAATTCCATCTTTTTCCAGAGCCACCTTTTCCCATGTGTGGGAGGCTATGCAATTCTGGGAAAAGGTGCAGCTGCTTTAAAGCACTGCTGGCAGGATAAGCTAAGCTTCAGCCTTTCACCCAGAAATGTTGCTGGTTCAATGGTCATTCAAAAATTATCTTCTTTCCTAGTGGCATTGTCTATTTTAAGTTTTTATCAACTTTACTGCAGCCCATACTTTGCTTTAAGCTTTGTCAAAATAATTGGGGAGAGACATTTGAGAGTAATTGCCATCACTGACAGCAAAAGAAAGTATTACTCCATTAGCCAATGTTAGTACAGATTTTTTTAAAAAATATATCTTATCATTTGCAAGAGTGGGTAATTGATATCAGTCTGTTAAAGAATGTTGGATACAAGTGACCAAAGCATTCTACAAAGAATTCAGTTGTGTTAATTATAGCCTTAGCCAACAGATTCTGTATGGTTAATTGCAATCCAGGTGAAATCTTGGAGGTGCAGAAGAAAAAGTAGCTTTCCTTTCTACTCAGTGTTCCCCTCCAGGTATCCAGCTCAACATCTGAGCAGAGCAGCTGTTGATATCAAACATGGTTTTCTCTAAGTCATTTTGTATGTGGATTGCAGGATTATACTCACACATAATTCCTCTGTATTTTGAACTCTGTGCAATGCTGTATAATGAGCTGTACAATAAGCTGTACTGGAACCGATCAAAGTACCATTTAATAACAACATTCTATTTTCATACTCAGTACCCACTCATGAGAAATTAACCAATTAATGGGTGTAATATTATCTCTTCACTCCTGTTCTTAATACCAGTTGCTGGGCATATGAGTATCTGCATCCTTGTTGTGCTTGTGGACTTCTCACAGGAACAAGAAATGTCTGCCTCTGATCAAAGCATGCTGGTCTTTCATCTGAAATTATGGGAAGATAGCGAGGAAGGATGAGACAATTTCTACTTTGGTGCAAATGTTACTCCTCAACTGCAGTTAACAATAAATCTATTCTCTACTGCTCATATCTATGGTTGGGTATTTGTTATGTAATGTGTGTGTGTGTGTGTGTGTGAGAGAGAGAGAGAGAGAGAGAGAGAGAGAGAGAGAGAGAGAGAGAGAGAGAGAGAGAGAGAGAGAGAGAGAGAGAGAGAGAGAGAGAGAGAGATTGGAAATTTATAGATTTTTTCCTCTTTCACAGTTTATTAAACAAATCACAGTATCTATAGTGTTAATTAATTGATAAATACCATTTGGGAAATAACACTGTGAATACTGATGAAACTGGATTAAAACTGTCAGGAGACAAACCTCCCACTTGAGGACTCTGACTAAAATTAGAAGAAGTTGTTTCTATAGTGTGTGTAGATAAAATAATGCTGTTTAAAAAAAAGAAACCCAACTCTCTGATGTAACTCATAAGGGAACCATAAGTCATGATAGTTAAATTAATTTATCTTTACAATGGTTTTGTGTTCTCAAAGAGAAAATAAATTTTGAAAATCCAGATAACCTGAAGGCAATTGCATTTCATGTTTTTCTTCTTGGGTGGTTGAGGTGGGCAGTAGTGCATGGCAACCCAAAGGGCTAATTAAAGTATTCTAGGCAACTCTTCATTGTCAACCTTTTTAAACATACTAAGTTAACCATTTAATTTTTAGGACTAATAAGCATGAAGTGCAGTGACATTTCTAATTGTTACTCTGATATTCAAGACTTGCTGAGCTGTTCTGGTATAGTAATGATTTACTGAAAAGCTTACAGCTAAGCAAATGGTGTTGCTGAAATAAGGATTTCTTCACCCAATCAAAAAATATTAACAAGATAACCCATCCAGAAGTTACCTTATGCAAATTTAGCACTGGGTAAGATCTCAACAGGGAGAATTATTTATTAAAATTGCCATAAATAAAGCGACTGCCACATCAGAGGAGAAGGTGACAGCCTATGCTTTTTGACTGTAGATGATTGACAGAGTGCCCTTTAAAAAAAATCATTCTGAATGCTTTTGCAGAAAGGGAGAGGCTGGTCACAGTGCTTACGTACAAACATAATTAATACCTCCCAAACACATCATATATACACACACACATACACACACCAGCATGTGAGACATAATGAGTATGGGCAGAACAAAATCAAGGGTGATTGTGAGAATGATTTCCACTTCCTTGTTTTAATTGATGGTGTTTGTGCGTGTGTTTTTAATATGTGTGTGATTGTTTTAAACTGTAGCCTACCCCATTCATTTCAAAGGAACATAAAATTTCTAAGTAAATGAAAAAGAAGCATGATGAATTATTTTCTGTGAGATGGGCAGCCATATAAATTTGATTAATAAATAAGTAAATAAATATAACAAGACAGACTTTTGCCTCTTACAGGCCAGGGAAACTAGATACGGCAAGAACTTGACAAGCTGATGAACCTCAATGGTTCTAGAGGAATATGTGAAGGACACTTAAAATTCAGTATCACTTTATGTTCATGCATTTCTGGCAAAATAGCAAGTTATTACAATGAAAGAAGGTATCTGTCATCAGAAATCATGAGTTCAAATTCTCTTTCAGCTATTTGTTTATGACTTGGCTGTAGTCTAACAGTACATAGTTATTGTGGATTTCCTTGGTATTTTGTTCTATTAAATAATAAATCTTTGAAATACAGTATATAGCCTAATTTTACCTTGATTTACCAAGTTCTAAAACAGCACTTCATTTTCAAATGGACTTCAGACTGTATTCTTAATCAAAAGTTTGGGAATAAAAAGCTTTAGAGATTAGAAGCTACTTTTCTAGTTTAGGTATTTCTGTGTAAAAATCAAACATAATCTTCAAATCTCATTGTAGTAGCCAGGTTTAGCTTAACATTTAGTATTTTTTTCCTATTTTTCCTCCCATTATCTGTTCATGCTGTTACTCAAATCCATATATACATACATAGACATACTTACATTTTAAACACTTGTAATTAGCCACATTTCACTCCCCCACCCCTTTTCTTAGCAAAAAACAAAACAAAACAAAAGAAAACACCTTCCTACATACTTCCTGTTTTCCTACTTCTCTAAATGGCTTTTGTGCAAATGAAGGTAAAAAGACAAATTATTCTGAAGGCAGAGTTTCTCTGTCAGCAATTTGTGCAGTGAATCCTGCTTACCACTGCTTGTGATTAATGTTAAATGCAGACATGGCATCATAAAAATAAAATAAAAGAGGAAGTAATTACCAGAAGCCGTCTTTGGGGATTTAAATAGTATATTTGTATCTTCGTACATTTAACTGGCAGGGCTGGACGTTTTATCATATTTACTTCGTACCCTTAGAACAATGTCATAGTAAATCTTCCCTGTGTAGGAAGGAGTGAGTATGGTAGCATGAACTAATGCAAGCAATTTATCATCACAAATAAGGAATAATTTCTTCTTAGTAAGTGCATAAATCAAATGATTTTCAAAACGCACCAAAAACTTGGTAGAACTTATGATCTGGATCACCTGACATCAGCCCTAAACGACCTTGTGTTAACAAAATCTGGGGTAAATTATAGTTGGAGGGAAGCATGAAACACCTGTTTTGTTTCTATGATTGCCTGTCAGTATTTAACTTTACTTTTAAATAACAGAACCTAAAATCTAAAAAATATAAAAGAAGCTTTATGTGGAAGCTGAAATCTAAAAAAACATAAAAAGAATTTTATGCCATATCTTTCCTTCACTGCTGATTTAAGACTGAAGATACAAATGGCTTCAGTTCTAACATCTCTTCTCTCTGTTTTCTTCTGTCTATTAATCACTCTGCTTCTTAATGAGACAAAACCAGTGCTGTAACAGACAAGGCATCACAGTAACAGACAAGGCATCACAGATTCCAAGAGTCTAATTGTGATACTTATCATTCCAGGCAGTGGCCAAAAAAGAATGGATACAATACTGCATATGCACAGGATATCAAATCTAGAAATTTAGGCTAAGCATAAGACCAGAATAACAATATTATTTTCATTAGTTGAAAATTATAAGTTATAAATGATCATTAGCAAGATTATTTGTTGTATTCTTCAAAGTAGCTTCATGTGTCATGTATATTTACAATTTCATTTCAAAACCTGTTTTCTAGACAGCCAGCTAGCTAGTGGTTAAGGCAGCAGACTGGAAACTAGGAGTCTGTGAGTTCTAGTCCTGATTTCTAGTCTACTTCTGACTATTGGGCAGCTGTTTTCTCTCTCAACATAATTTGTTGAGAGATGGATTGAACATCCTTCTCTCAAGGAGAGGGATATGATACTACCTATGTCCTATGTATCAATTGTCTCAGCAGTTCTATAAAAGTTCCGCACACATTTGCACCAATGGCAGGATTCAAATACGTGAACAATCAGTTCTTTTGTGGATGCTGCTTCCAGAAGTCCATTCTGGGCCTGGGCAACAAACAATTAGCTACCGGTTCTGCTGAAGTGGTGCGAACTGACTGAATCCCGCCACTGATTTGCACTCTGATTCAGGTAACTCTGAGAATACAGATAAATCTCCAAGTGGGCTCATTGACTGTCAGAGTGCTAATGATATGCTAATTGCAAAGAATATAAATCCTTCCATTCCCCACCATTCAGTCAGAACTGAAGAAGCTTCTTGGATGAGCAATGTTTTCAAAAAAGAAAAAGAAAGAAAATGCATTTTTATTTTGGAAAAGTGCCTTTGAGACAGAGTGTGGGGAAGTTTCTTCCCCATCCCTTCTGGAAAAACAAGAGAAGGTATTGGGATAGTTCCATAATTCAGTTTGATTGTTGTGAAGTAATCATGGCTCCCAAACAAAGAAGTCCAAGTGCAATCTTTTCAAGTAATAATTTCTCTTTAGAGAAGCCTTTTGCTGTTAACAATTAGAATAATTAGAACAGGAGGATATTTGGATAAACAGTTTTGAGTACGAATGAGTGTATAGGAATAGTGATGGCTTGGGTGAACATATGCAATTATCTCTCTTCAATTATTAGTCTAGCTTAATGTTATCATATATCTCTCATTAAAAGTAAATGGCTCCTCTGAATGTTTGTTTTCCCCCTAGTCTGGAAAGTGAGGAAAGGACCTATTAATGAGCATGAATGGAAAAGAGTCTGAAGTCATCAGCATATATGATTTCCTTTTTAAGCCACTCATGTTTCGCCATAAAATAAGCAATGTTAGCTAGAGTTAAACATGGATTCTGAATTTAAATATTATGATGAAACCCAGTAGAAGCCAAAGTTCAAAAGCTGTCTTTGAACCATGATTTCAATCTGTGATAGCTTGTCCTCATAAAACAGTTGGTAATCTCAGTTAAGTTTCAACATAAAAGACCTAGAACTAGATTACTATTTAGCAAGTAATGTTGTGGTTTTATTATATTTGCTTTTTATTTATGTTCTCTAAAAGGTTTTATCTGTATTTTGGAGATTCTTTTCCAATTGTTCCCTATTTTAGGAATAATTGTATTAGAGGAAGGTGACATAACTCTTCAACATTTACGTCTGTACTGAATATCAAACTTTGGTAATATTACTATGAAGACTAAAGCATTTTTCTACATCAATAATGCTTATTTTGAAATTAGTACATATTTGTTAATCAAAGTAGAAAAAGATCTTTTAGCTTGCCAGCTATTTAATTTTTTAAATGGATGCCAGAATAATTTAAGATTATTAAGCTCAGAACATGTTAAACATTTTGTGTTATAAAACAGTTAATGTCTGAAAAACATTCTGGAAGGAAATTCCATACCATCTGCTAGAAAATGACTCATTTATTTCTATATATTTTCTTGTCCTCTTTTCTATATAAGTAGAATGGGTTTCCTATAAATATATTGATGGATGTATGATCAAATTACCGTATCCCTTTATGAAACCAGTACTTCATTCCATACTAGAATGAAAAATTCATGGAAGAAAAAAATCAAATCCCAATTACTCTATTCCAAACTTATTGCAAATGATATTTAAAAATGCAACTATAACTTTGCCAGTACAATTTAAATTACTGTATAGGTATTAATATGAAATAAGGAAACATAGAGGTTTATATCCTTTATATATATTTAGCAAGACAATTGGATTTCATTTATATTGTCTCATTAAAAAACATTAATCTCATTTTGTTATATTAAATTAGAAACAAATTAATATAAGTAAAATCAGAAGTTTATAATGGAAGTCATTTAATCTAAATTTAGTATATGCTATAGATGTAATTGGAATTATTTAATTGGTGCTGTTAGCATTTTTCAAACAATCTAAATAGTATGAGAACAGTTGTTCCCAAGGTCCAGTGCCACCAGATTAGATGCAGTATCATAATAAATCTGGAATTAGTGCAGAAGGAACATATGCTATTCCCTAAACTTGGTGCTGAAAATATATATGCAGCTAAGTAGGAATCAACTTTCTCTTTCATTGAAAGTCCTATTTGCAATATCTAAGTTGAGAGGTGATTTGATGGAAGTCCCTATGCCCTTTCAACAATCCAGATACCTGACTGGATGTGGAAAAGACAGAAATTAAAATATCACAAAAGTATGCATCACCAAACAATGAACTGATCTTGTTAAAAGTGTTTCATTCATTAATGACATGTTTAGTGCAGTATTTTTGTGAAAAGACATATGAAAGAAGATAAAAAATAGACAATCCATTAAACCATTTTGGGCTTTAGTACCCTAGCCTTATTATAAAATATTCCACACTTTTTTAAAAAAAATATTAGCATTCTGGAAGTGTAAATAGGAGTTTTAAATTAAGTATCAAGCATGAACCTTTTCTGACATTATGTGAAGATAGCTATGTTATTATGAGCATAATGAAATCTACTGCATACAAGAATACATAGTATCATGCTGAGAAACCAATGATCTGGTTCTCATTTTGCAGGCAAACAGAATCTCATCAGAACTATAAATTTCATGAGTCTGTTTCCAAATTTAAAACCCTTAAGAAAATGGCTTTTATGGTTCAATGGTTTTAAAAGCTTGCTCATACTTGGCTTTATAACAAGGAATTTAATTGTTCTGAAACAACAGAATCATGTTTGTATTCATTTTGCTTCTTTTTGCCACATATTTCATCATAGAGTCCACTATGAACTCACCATGGAGAACAGGCAATTTTCATCTAAGACAACATAACAGAGTAATTTAGATGGATAGAACTTTACCATAATTGTTTTCTTTAAGTCAGTGTTTCTCAACCTTTGCAGCTTTATGATGTGTAAACGTCAAGTCCCAGAATTCCCCAGCCAGCATGTTGGTCGGGGGGAAAGGTGGAAGTTGAAGGCTTAAAGTTGCCAAAGTTGATAAAGCACTGCTTTAAGTCACACAATCTTTCTAGGTTGCTTTCTAATCAACCTTCACTTTTTCATAGTGTGAAACCTATTTAGTTTTGTGTCAGTGATTGTTAACTTTCTGAGTCTGATGCAGAAGCAAGCTAAAGCAGTAAGAATACAGGATTTTGGGAAGGACCCAGAATAAAGACATAAATCAGAAGAAATGATTCAGGATTAACCTTTTATGTTGGGTAAACTATTTTCCAAGTCAATTAATGAAAAATCACAAATTTGTCAATAAAATATATTGAGGCTACTCTTCTATTTCATTGATTAAAAAAAACCTAAACCAACATCAAACCATGAAATCTATGTTGATTTTAATATCCAGAATCAAAAGACAGATCAAACACTTTGCCTCGTAAAACATACTGAATTAATACTCATCAATGTTAAATTAATAAAAAATACAGTAGAATGATCAATTGACAGTTGAGGAAGACATCTACTGTCACATAAAAAAAATCAGCAGAGATCAGTGCAAGAAAAGACAAATTAAAGTATAAACTGAGCCAATTCCAAAGCAGAATGTAAGGTATGTCATGGAATTTCAGAAAGCATAACAAGATTATTCCTTTGTGGAGAGATTTATATAGATGGTTTCAGGCTTTCACCTTCTGGTGTGAGTATAACTTACTCTGGATGAAGGCTTTCCTTGCAATCTTGCATTTTAGGATTTCAGTCCTTTGTCTACTTGGTAATGCCATTGTTTGGAGATCATTTCAAGAAATCTGAGTTGGTATTGAGCTTGTAGCTTTCCTGTTTGCCATGCTGGGTCCAAATCCATGCCAATCACTGCCTTTCAAGGCCTGTTCTGAATAGAATAGAGCTGGAAGGCACCTTGGAGGTCTTCTAGTCCAGCCCCCCATTCAAGCAGGAGAATTTATACCATCTCAAACAAGTGACTGTCTAGCTTCTTCTTTAAAATCTCCAGTGATGGAGCACCCACAATTTCTGGAGGCAAGCTGTTCCATTGGTTAAAATTGTCCTCATTGTCAGGAAGTTTCTCCTTAATTCTAGGTTGCTTCTTTCTTTGATCAGTTTCCAACCATTGCTTCTTGTCCTGCCCTCTGGTGCTTTGGTGAATAACGTGACCCCCTATTCTTTTTGGCAGCCCCTCAAATATTGGAATACTGTTATATCTCCCCTATTTCTTCTTTTCTTTAGACTAGCCAGATCAAAGTTCTGCAGCCGATCTTCGTATGTTTTAGTCTTCAGGCCTTTGATCATCTTAAGTTGGTCTTCTCTGAATTTTTTTTCAAACTCTTAACATCTTTTTTGTGATATGGTAACAAAAATTGGCTGCAGTATTCCAGCTGTGGTCTTACTAGGGTTTTATAAAGTGGTACTAATACTTTGTGTGATCTTGATTCTATTCCTCTGTTTATACAACCCAAGATTGTATTAACTTTTTGGCTGTTGCTGCACACTGCTGGCTCATAGTCAAGTGATTGTTTACTAGGACTCCAAGGTCCTTCTCACAGTTACTGTTTTTAAACCAGGTCTTGCGCAATCTGTACTTGTACCTTTGATTTTTCCTGCCTAAATGTAAAACTTTGCTTTTCTCCACATTGAAACTCATTTTGTTGAATAGGGCCCATTGTTCAAGTTGTCAAGGTCTTTTTGGATCCTCAGTTTGTCTTCTGGGGTGTTGGCTACTCCTGCCAGTTTGGTGTCATTTGCAAATTTGATGAGTTCACCTTCAATTCCCTCATCTAAGTCATTGATGAAGATATTGAGGAGTAGTGGGCCTAGGGTGGAGCCTTGTGGTACCCCACTGCTTACCTCTCTCCATGTAGATGTAGTGTCATTGAGGACTACTTATTGAATACGATTTGCCAGCCAGTTACAGATCCATCTGGTGATGATATTGTCTATTCCACCTTTTTCTGGCTTACCAAGGAGTAGGCTGTGGTCTACTTTATCAACTTGTTTCCTAACTTTTCTAACTTCTTGCTATTTTCTGAGAATAAAGGATACCACAATCAGCTGCCTTTGAAATTTGTTCAGAATGCCACTGACTGCTAATTCCAGATAGAATTCCAAGAGATTGATTTTGACATTTAAAGGTGTAAAGTCAGAGCAACAGTTTCTTCCATATAACTTTGCCTGATTATTAAAATCAAACTTAACAGTAATATCCCTATATTAAAAGGCAAGCAAGCAGGCAATGATCAGAAAATAACCTTTCAATGGGAAGTTATTTCTTTGGTGTGCCCTCCTATGATTAATAAGATTTGCATTTGATTGTTTCACCCATAATTCAAATTAAAGACATCATTTTGTCAAGTTTTTTATGCTTTCCTTCTACTGAGTAGCAGCTCTAACATTATCAGTTTGGGGTGTATTATTTGTACTGTTTATTTGTTATATATTCCTAAACAAAGAGTAATATATTGATTCTAAAAATTAAAAAAGTTCATCCTTGCCAAAACTTTTAACTGAATTGTTATTGTTTTAATAGCATTACCCAGTGTTGTAACCAATTCAACTGCTGTTAACTATGGTATTTTTTTAGTAATATTATTTCTTCAATACGTCTCTATAATTTGACATTTTTAAAATGAAAGGCAGACAGTTATAAACATATTTTAGGAGGAAAAGAAGTTTTAATAGTTCTGAGAAGTGATTGGTAATAAACTTCAAGGAGATTCATGTTCTGTATATTTTGGGAAGCATATTCATATATGTAGTTCATCTAATGATTATCTCTATGTGTAATGTAAAGATACTAGAAGGATGAAAGCTGTATAAAACTGAGAATTACTAAAGCAACTCCCTTTGCAAAAAGGATATTAAGTGGTCAGTGGAATGGTGTGAGTCACATGAAGAAAGTTCCAGTTTACTTTCTGGCATGTTCAGTTGATGGGAAGAAAGAAAAAAAATAATTTGATCTTTATAGGAATTGGATTTTTATTATCAAACCTATACCTAAAATGCAATTGCATGCCAAAAATGCACTTCATAACACAAAACAGAAGCAAAACAGAATACACACACACAAAGAAGCATATTACAGGAAAATAGACACTAAATGTAATTACTGGGAGGAACATGCAAGAAAAATATATGAAAATTAATGCAAATTTATAAATATATCAGTAAACAGGCCAAAACATATGGCAAAACTGAAAGATAAATATTTGCCCATTCTTTTCTATTTCAGATTAAGATGCAACTATTCATTTATTTTAAACGTCTTTACATATTAAGAAACTCAAGTTAGGATATATAGTGCTATTCCTATTTTATCCTTACAACAACCACCCTAAGAAGCAGACTGGGCTGAGAATGAATAACTGGCTCAAAGTCACCTGGTGAACTTCCTTGCTTGAAGGTGGATTAGATATCAGATCTCTCTATACATAAGGTGAGAAAGAACATGTAAGGTATTTCTGGATTTCTTTGCAACCCATTCATAACAGCACCAATTTGGGTCATGCCAGAAAAAAAGATGATATAGAACGGAGAGTGACCAGCATTTTAAGCCACTAGCCCAATGTTTGTTCCGCGAGAAATTTTTTCCCCCCTTGCAGGCCGAAATCACGACTAGTATTTTTTGACCTTGACAGTTATTTTGCCTGTATATCTCCCATGATCCGACATTTGGATTTGTTTCATTCCATTTTGGCTTCAGTGAGTTATCCTGCTGAGGGACATTGGTATTCCAAACCCTCTTATGTAACATTTCTTTTCTTGAGCTGGAGAGAATAAAAACATGTTTGATAAGAGGGGTAATCAAAAGATAGGAGGGTGTACATTTTGCACACATCTCATCTTTCCATCCCCTAACTCAATTTTCAATAGTAGTTATGTATATATGGATGGCAGCTTGTAAAGTAAGAGGCTAGTTTAGGGGTCAAAAGGATCATCAATATGGTGTTGAATGACAGGACAAAGGGAATGTGTGTCTTCAGGGCTAATTCTGGTCTCTCAATTTAATGCTAACAGCTTGGAGCCTGAAATCTTTCTTAACTATTTCCCTTAAGATTAGAGTTAAGTTACAACCTTTCATAGGGTCTTGTGGCAACAGTTATAAAAGTACCACTTTCCTAAAAAAGATAGGGATGATACAGTGTTCTCCTGTACTGGTGTTCTACGTACAATATGTACATGCCTTGTAATTGCTAAAGGAAAGAACGATTGTCACTCCACAGCTCTATTTGTATTAGTTCCAAATAATGGAAAAGTGGAGATAATAATAGATTTATCTCACAGCAAAAGTACAAATATGACATTGAATAAATATTCAGTGGAAAGGTTAGGACACACATATCTGTGAAATCACTCTAGGCACAAAGATTTTTTTTTTTTTAATGTGCAACCATGACTGAGAAAAATCAAACTTCTGGATTTCTCACAAATCCTAACTGACTCTTGCTGTGCTCCAAGTGCAGCCGGGTGCAAAGAGAATTATTGGCAAAGGCAAATGGAATAGCCACAGAACCTCCATGAATAAAGGCAATAAACTATAAAGGTCACCTCACAATGAGAAGATGCTTAATCATTATTACATATTTTTTTAAAGAAAATATTATAGCTTAACCAATTTAAACATAAAATTAGCTTTCATTAGATCTCACTGTACTGGACAATTTTTGTCCAGTTTCCCACCTTCCCTTTCGAGGGTCCTGAATGTTATGGATTATCAAGACTCTTTCAGGTTTCAGACCTGGTTATGGGATGCAAATGGCACTGATTGTACTTGTTGATGATCTCTGGTGAGAACAGGATGGAAGTAATGTATCCATCCTTGCTCTCTTTGACCTCTTGGCAGCTTTTGACCATGGCATCCTTTTGGGCTGGCTGTGGAATTTGGGACTGGGCAGTGCAGTGTTGTACTGGTTCAGTTCCTTTCTCTGCGGCTGGTTCCAATCAGTTTTGGTAGGGAGCAAGAAGTCCAGCCCACAGTCGCTACTTTGTGGAGTGTCAAAGGGCTTAGTGTTCTCTCCTTTATAACATCTACATGAAACTGCTGGGTGACATCACCCAACTCTATGGACTGAGATACCATCAATATGCTGATGATACTCAGCTTTACATCTCCACCCGTTGACCCAAGTAATGCTGTGGCTGCCCTTCGGAGGCTGTGGGGTTCTGGATGGGGGACAAGAGGCTTCAGGTAAACCTTGGTAAGTGGGAGTGCTGTGGGTATGGAGGATCTGGAAGCTTATCATCTTTAGTTCTGGATGGAGTGGTATTACCCCAGACAGACTTGGTGTGGAACTTGGGAGGTTCTTCTAGACTCACGTCTGCTTGAACATCAGGTGGAAGTCATGGCTAGAAGAGCTTTCACACCACTTCATGTGGTGCATCAATTGCGCCCTTATCTGCACTCAGTCACTCACACTCTGGTCATCTCCCACTTGTATTATTGTAATACACCTGAAGAGTATTCAGAAGCTACAATTAGCCCAGAATGCAGCAGCATAGACACCAGCAGCCCCTAGGATGGCACATGAAACATCATTGTTATCTGGTTGCTGATTTGCTTCCAGGTACAATTCAAGGTGCTGGTAATTACCTTTAAAACCATTTATGGCATGGGTTTGTGACACCTGCAGAACCATCTTTCCTCAATGCGATTATCTTGCTTCACTTGTACAGGCAGGAGCATATTGTGGATCCCAGCAGCGAAGGAATTTTGGTGGTGGGATAGAAGACAAAAGCCTTTTAAGCCTTTTATGACTCCTGCCCTTTGGATATCTTATCTCAGGAAGTAAGATCTGCCTTTCTCTTTTTGGCCTTCAGGAAAAGCTTTGAAACATAGCTATGCTGCCTGGCATGGGGTTTTGAAGGAAAAGCAGTTGGCTGGAGATAGTTGGTACACTAACAGAGAAGGCACTCCACTTCTCCACTCCTAATCCTTATTTTTGGCTTGTTTTAATTTTTGCAATTTTAATTCCTTTTTATATTTATAATAGTTGAATGTTTGTTTTATCTTAACTATGAGATGGGTAGCAAATAAATTTGATAAACAAAAATTTTAAAAAATTGATCCAACAATTTAAAATTTCTTTTCATCGAATTGAAAAATTAACATCTAAAAGTCAAACGAAGCCTCCAAGTGTTTTGCAAATTTTTTAGTTCAGTAATAATAATTCTGGATTAAAAGATACATTTTCTATCCAGAAGTGAAAACAGATGCTAGGTAAAATATGACCTGAAAGGAACAGAGGGGAAATGTAACATGAACATCCACAATGAAAATTCAATTCAAGCTGAGAAAATAATTTAGATTTACACATTACCTTTACCTTTCAGTAGTTTGAGTTATGCTTTATTAAGCAAATATAAAGCTATAAACTATCATTTAACAAACAACAGCTGAATTTTTATTTTGAGCTAACCCAACATGGTTTGTTAAATACATGAATTACTCAGATGGGATGCAACTTTACAAAGAATTCTATTTTATTTTTAAAATAATGTGAAATGTTTACAATTCTTTAATTCAGAAAAAGTCATATATAGTTACCTAATTATTAAAATTTGTAACTACCAAAATTAATCACTAACTACATAGAAATGCTGTGGGATAATGGGTACATTCTGAATGCTACTGAGTCTTTCACCATTTACCTTAAATAACACAATGAAGAATTTCAATAAATTTGTATCTCAAAAAATGACAAAGATTATACTGCACATAATTCTAATGCTTTTATATTGTGTGTGTGTGTATGAGAGAGAGAAATAAAAAAATCATGATTTCTTAATCATAAATATTATTAAGAGTCATTTAAACAATTCTTCAGAGTAAGATACATTTTAATTTCCAATGTCTTTTATTGGGAATGTTCTATAATTTTTACAACGAGACACATTAATCACTTTTATACTACTTAACACATTTAAAAGAGGAATTACATTTAATTTTTTGAAAACATGTTTCAAAGAGGAATGATATTTCTATTTTTTGGAATTTTTCTGTTCCATGTTTATCTCTTGAGAGGGATGTTTTCCTTCAGGTTCATTTTCATCCTCCTGTAAAACAAAATATTGAAATATTTTATGTGATTTTAAGACAAGTGAGCATGTCTCCTAGTCCTTGTGCATGCAGTATACTATCACTGAATAACTATATATTTTTCATCTTTATAATCCCAAAGCTACCTGCAATAATAAAATTTCCTTAAAATAATACATCAATAAAAAAGATAAAACCAAGATAAAAAAACATACATTAATTATGAAAAAAACACACAAAAATCCTGCTAAAATATCTTAAAGGAGTGAAGATAACATAGTTTAGTACACCTAAACTATTTTTCCCTTCATGAAAAATGTAACTGTCATTGCCAAGAAACTTACAAGATGTTACTATCCAGGGTAAATTCTAATGCTCTGAATGAGTTAACAATTTATCAGGGCCTGCAAAAGAACACCATTCAATTCTAAGAAGTTCACTACTCGAACAGCATGAAAAATATTCTAAGTTGCAAGCACTAAGTGTTTTTAAGAAAATCAGATATATGCTGGAGAGGAGTCACGTGAATTCCTGGTTAATTTGTTTATGGATTATTTCAGTTCCTTATTACAGAGAGTAGTTTGATAAGTTTTCGCCACCTTGTTCCAAACAATGTGATGCCTACTGTTTGCGTACATCAAAAGAAGTGAATTCATCACCTGAAATCTACAGGAGCAGGAGGAGATTGTAATGGCATCATCAACTTGAGTGTCTATTGATCATAATACATGTACTAATTCTTATTCAATTTCTGTTCAATAGTAGCTCTAAATTCAGGAACACCAAGTTGCATTCTTTTTAGAATTAACATTTTATGCAAGAACAATGAATATTTAAAGTATAATTTCTGTAAGTTTCTTTTAACTCTATCCACCCATGCTTAAGATGTGTGCCACACTTGAAAGCCACTAAACTTCTCTTTTCTGTCATTCTGATTCAAGAAATATATGAAGACTATAACATCGGTCTAAATTATAGTGTACAAATCAAACACACAGACATACAAGAAGAGCAAATCTAACAGAAAAGCTTCAGGCCTCCTCAGATAGGGTAGAAACAGGAGTATAGAAAACTTTGAAGTGAGAGTATAAATGGGAGAAATAGCTAATAGCTTCTACATGTGGATTCCTGTAATGTTATATTTTGTTTTTCAAAGATGAAGAAACCTAACAAGGAAATTCTTTAGTAATCAATTCAGCCCTACTATTTTTCCAAGTATCAGGCAGTGTCTAGGTGTCAAACAACTGGTTCTTTGAAGATCCAGGACAATGATCACATCAGTACATAAGGTGATCTCAAACTTTATTAATAACTTCAGCAAGAGATGTAAACAGAAACATATAGGCCTAATATTCCAAGCAAAATGCTCTCACTTGAGCTGTTGGGAGCCCCTGTGGCAACAGCAAAGAAATGTCAAAGGTCAGGACTTGGACAGGACTGAGTGCTCAATCCTATCCTGAAGCTCAAAGGCTTCTAGGGTTTTCAGTAAAATATAATGGCAAACTTTCTGCCCCTGCTGCCATTGTAATTAAACTAAAGGACTTGACCTTGACTAGATGATGCATAATTATGGGATAGGAATGATGGTTCTGAGAATTTTACTAATAAACTGAAGAAACCTGATGATTTTTAGCAGGGCTTTTCAACCGGTGGTATGGGTACCACCTGTGGTACATTGGCCCCTGGCAGGTGGTACGCGACTATCCTATAAAAGTGGTAGCGGGGGAATTAGTTGAATCGGTGGCAGCACTGAAGAAGCCTGAGCGAGAGACGGCTGGAGCTGCAGGGCTGTCAGGGCTCAGTGGAAGCACCAGGTCATTGCTTCTTCATGGCTGTCAGGGCTCAGTGGAAGTGCCAGGATCATTGCTTCTTCGTGGCTGTCAAGGCTCAGTGGAAGTGCCAGGATCAGCTCCAGCTGGAGCTCGGCGCTGATCCTGGTGCTTCTGCTGAGCCAGAAGAAGCGATGATCAGCTGGAATGTTGCAGCACTGATTCATATTTACGATGATCACAGTGTCCCAGGGTCATGTGAAGTGACCAAAACCTGCCGCAACCAACCACCCAGCAGACGGGGGGAATAAAAACCAAACACCCCCCCGCTGCCAATCCTCAACATAAATGCTCACAACAATGAAAACGTCGGACAGGAGGAAGAGCGCCGCCAGGCAGGCAGGTAGGTGTCTTGCTCGGCTGTGGCTTGGGGGCCACTTTTTTCAGTACCTCTTTAACTTTGAACAGTCACTAAGCGAACTGTTGTAAGTTGAGGACTACCTGTACTTTATCACTTTTTTCCTTTTTTTTTTGTCATCAAGTTTTCGACACCTTGCTAGGCGACTGGTGGTACTCGGATGTTGCCATATCCTAAAAGTGGCACAATGGGTGAAAAGGTTGAAAAGATTTTTAGAACCGTGTGAAGATTTATACCTCTCCTTTTCAAGCAAGAGTGAGAAAGCTGGTTACACATAACTCAGAATGAACCCTAAAGTGAAACCAAAAATATCACTAAATATTATTGTGGTTAAATTTAGCTGATCATTTGGCTGCTAATTAAAAAAGATGTCATATTTCTGGATAGTTTGAATCATAATGAAAAATAAAGTATTATGTAGATACAGTACATAATTACATCTGACATTGTTCCATTATATATCTTGATTCACCAAGAAATGTTGAAAAGAGGATGAGGCACCTTCCAAGGATCCTAAAATCAGTCACACTATTCAATGTATCAGTAAAGGCTTTGTCTGCTGTTGATCTGAAGGTTGCTTGATTCATTTGGATGTAACTCAGCTTTTCATATTTAATCTTAGCAGCCATATTAACCACATATTTTTGGAATAGATGTCCTCCTCTTAGAAGATTATTAAGCTCATTCTCATGGTTCCTTATTCAATATGCATAACACATAGCCATTATTTTCTTGTTGTCATACTAGCCATCATCTCCAAGATGAAAGCTGTCATAGCAGCAATGGGATTTTATTTGCAAACTATCTCCTCATCTATCAACAATGTGCTGTGATCCCAATTTAATTTCAATGTTGTTTAGTTTAAGAATGATTGCCAATTTGTGCATTAAATCTCTCATGTTCAAATGCTAATTTCTGGTCAGGATCAATGATGGTGGAAGCCTCTGGCATGTCTCAAATTTGTTCTTTTGCAAGTCAAAGGGACACAATGTACAGCGTCTTCAATAATTCAACAATCTCATTCCATCATTATGGAATATACCAATTTTCAATTCTACTCTGTTTTGAGTATCATTGAATACATTGAAATAAATCTGTCTTGCTGGCTGGAGCTTGGCATTAAATGACCAATGTTATGATGGATTTGCCCTTGAGTAATCTCAGAAGGATTCCATCCGTTCTTCATTGGAAGAAGTTCTTTGGCACCAAAAGAGGCAGTTGTATAGTCTGATGTTCTTCCTGAACTTGTTTGCAATAGGTTCATCATTGTTGTATAAATTAAGAAGTTCATAAGGTAGAGGTTTAAAATGGCCTATCATGATCTTTCCCTTCATACAGCAGAAATTGGTGGTTTCTTCAGGAAATAAGAATGCATGACAGTGAAGGCAGACTTTGGCCCTGGCACCAACATCATGCAAGCCATGCATTTTACTTTGTTCTTTCTCTATTGAGGTTTTGTTGTTGAAGGTGGGTATTGTTGTTGAAAGTGGGTATTGTTGTGTTCAGGAACTCTTTCAGTAGTTATTGGTGATATATATTCATTCTTTCTTTTCCTCCATTTTTTTTCTTGTCTCTTCATTCCTTATTTTTCTTGTGATTTTGGAGGTGTGCAGTCATTTCATCCTGTTCTTCATCTCTCCTCCCTGCTACATCTCGAGGACATTTGATGCCATCTCTTGACTGTAGTGTCCTGTCTTTTTCCATACAGCATAATTATGCTGAGAATTTGATTTGATTTTAATTTCTATTTACCACAATGTTGTATATTGTTGCTCTTACCTCAGAACAATTTAGAATTCCTCCCAATTTCTCTATTGAGTTGTAGGAAGCGGTTAGAGGTCATTTAGAAATAGATCTCAACATCCTTAGGATGAGGGTAAGACCAGTGTACCTGATGTCTGGCAGCTGAACTTTCAGAGGAGGAAGCAGTTGAAAAGTGAAATAGGATGGGCAAGGACAAATATATAGTGGTTAATGTAGCTCACTTGATAACTTTCAGTCCTACCTACTTCATGGGGTTGTTATGAAGAAATATAAGGGGATGAAGTAGTGTATGTATGAGTTCTTAAAAAGATGGGATTTAGATACATGTGCATGTTTGTGTGCCAGAGACAGGTTACATAAAACAATAAAAATATCCAAGTCTTTATTTATGTATCTTAAAGTTGTTGCTTCTTAAAAGTCACATGATGATCCAATTCCTTGCTACTGGGTGGGGGAGGGAATGAGGGATTTTGAGACTGGCTGGGAAATTGTTATGGAATGTTGAAAATGAAGGCGATATGATCACAGCAGCACTGAAGCAGTCACAAGTTCCCCACATTTTACTGTCTTGGCAGTCACGAATCCTGGATTTTGGCCATATTCTGTAACTTAACCCATCTGAGGTACCTTGGTTCAAAAACTATTGCCCCATGATGCAATATTTTGCCCAGTGAAAGATCATAACAATGAGAGTTTTAGTAATATACATATTATAGGTAATAATCAACTCGTGTATTGGACTGAAATTCCTACTGGCAACCAAGCCAGCCCTTTGTAGACTGAACGGCAATAATTCAAACAAACATTTATATTGCCAGTACTTACTGAGCTAAGAAAAATGGCATAATAGCAAAACTGGACAAATCCTTCTTGGATATGATCTCCAACTGCTGATCTAGCAGGAACTATAAATCCAATAGGACCCCAAAATTATGCACCAGCTTTTTCAGGGGTAAAAGCACACCATTTACCACTAAAAGCAGAGCTAGTTGGGATTCAGAAGATTTTGGTCCTGTTGGGATTCATCTTACAATTGTTCCATCCCTTCTTGTCAGTCAGACAAAATAGAACAAATTTGGAAACTGACTCTACAGGAGGACTAGAACTATACCATATTTGAGATTAATTACAGAAAATAATTCTTGCAAGTCTGCTTGTTTTACCTTCCCTCTCTGTTATCAGGGATGCCCCAGGCTCACTAGCTTTTTAATGTTACCTCCTTTCTCTGGTTAATGGATGCTTCTCTCCTTGTTATCTATGACAGCTCCTGAATATTCCCTTCAACTCATTGCCATGGCTTTCTGACACTTCCTTCACAATTTCCAGGCACTTCCACAGCAATTCCTTTAAGCTCCACAGATTTTAAAGCTGAGTATCTTCGGTCATCGATATTTTATTCTGAACTGGGTCTCTGCCAGTTGTTGCATACAGATATTAAACAAGACAGGGGAAAGATTCAAGTCTTGGGACACTCCATTTGTCCTCTTCTTTCTTACCAATGTGAATGGGGATTGAATATTCAGAACAATGCAAAACTACTGCAGCACCAGGACTTTAATCTGCAACAAATGATCTAAAAATGGTTGATGGTACTGAATATTGCTAACACATCAAACAGTACAAGGAAAGGTGTCTTCCCCATCTAAAAACTGCTGGAAGCCCATCACAAGAACCTTTTTCCCCCCTGGTCTCAGGACCAGACATGAACCCAGACAGGAAGGGATAATTTGCTTCATCTAAAGTTATTTGTAATTGTTGTCACATTACCTTCTTAACAAATTTCCTCAGAAAGGTGAATTGTTTACAGTAACTGGATCAAGTAATGAGCTCTTTGAGAAGGTGAACTGTTGCTTTTTTCAGAGCTGAAAACATCACTCCCTATCTCAAAGACGCATTTACTAGTACTTTTAATAGCCTCATTCCCTCCCGTCCCTGGCAGCTCAAATCACTCAGGAGAGGTAGGAAATATGCTACAAGTGGCAGAGCAAATCTCATAGATAACCCTACGCTATCTTCAGAATAAACAGGTTCTAAAAATCTCAAGTAACATCACAAAATCCCAAGATGCCCACCATCACAAAAGCTTCTGCCTAGCCAAACACCAAGGAAATATAAATGGTTTTCTCTTCAAACTTTCAAGTTTTAAAGGTCACAGTGACCCAAGGGAAGCTCTTCTGACCTACCATACCTACAAGACAAAGGATAATCATTAAGAAGACTGTTGGATAGCTTTCCAGAAAGAGATGACACTTTACCACTCTAACTAACCAAGGGCCAAAAAGAGCTAATTCATATTTGTTCTTTATTTTTCATAACTGAAAAATTTAGAATTTCAGTTTATTCATTTTCATCCAGAATGAAATCATTATGGGAAAAGTATTGAAAAACTATATCAAATAAAAAAGAAGTATTGCTAACATGTACTCCATGACACCTAAGGTTTCATGTGGATTTTAGGAAGAACAAGCAACAAGCTAAATCTTCTGCAACTCACAGATAAAATTGTCGTAGTGTTAAAACAGTAATGTTTAATTGTCGTAGTGTTAAACAGTAACATCTGCCCTTGGAATCTTCATGAATTATCAGAGCAATATTGTGTCACCTAATATCCATAAAGTTGATCCAAAAGAAAATCATAAGTATACAGCAAAAAATAATTTTAACTATCCCTTTGTTCTGGTGAAGATTATTCATCAAGTAGTCAAGATGCTCACATTCAAATAAGCTGGATAACCAGAATAAAATGGATTTTTAAAAATCCAGTAGATTTTTTGGTAATCTAAGATTATTTATTATTACTAATATTATTACCAAGGGAGAATCAGGATGAAGATAAAAATAGAACAATAGGCACTTTAAATGTAGATGTACTTTTTTTAACAAAGAAGTATTAAAATATAAAATCTAATTACCACTCATTCATTCAAGCTGCTACTAGTTGAGGTAGGCAGAACAACCAATATCTACAATATATTTATAATTTTCCATTTAATGAAAATGAAAATGCTAACATTTAAAATAAGCATGCCGCCCTACCAGATAAATAATAAAATGCAATAATGAAATTATAATCAAGTCATTTCATTTGGCTTTGAAAAAATTGAGATGAACCTGGTAAAATATTAAATGAAGATATAATATTAGATATATTTCCAGATACTGGCCAAATACCATTATGTATAAAATTTACTTTTCAATAGCATCTGCCAATGATAAAGAACTGTGTCATTTTTTTTGAAAATCAGTTATGTTTTCTTCGCCAATGATAAAAGACAATAAATTTAACTTCAAAGACACTTATGTGCTACAGCATCGTATTTTCGTCCCATCTAGTAAGGTTTCATGACAGGTCTGCCAATTTTCCAATTACTTCTACCTCCATATGTTATCTGAAGATCAGTCAGGTCTAAAATAGGAAACATGAGCATGTCAGGCAATGGCATACTTACAATATTCTAGGAGTTAAGATCATAATTCATACCAAGCTTCTCTGGAACATTCAAATAAATGAAATGACATCACAATGCCAACATTCATAGCACCTTGTATTCAATGCTAAATGTTGACCTCCAAAGAATTAATTGTGGAATTAATCCATATAATTCTCTCAGGCCAACTGCAGGGTAAAGAGAACTTGACTGGATAATTGTGAACTTTGTTCCATAGTTTTTAAATACCATTTCAGGCAATGAAAATGTAACTAAATCTGAAATGTTTATGATAGAACATTATGGATTACGTAGTAAATCTAAGTAATAATCTAACCACACAATTAAAACTGATGCTAGAAAAAGCATTGCAAAATAATGTACTTGAAAATAATAATAAAAAAATAAAGGATTCAATATTTTTCAAACAAATGCCAGAAACTAACAAAGTTCCATACCCAGTAAATTTTAATTCATTGCTTGTTAATTTGAATAAAATAATATATACATCTCTCCTGTATCTCTCCTGTATATGTGTGATATGCATACAAATAACTACATAACATACAGCTTAAGAGTTTTATGAAGTTCTAGATAACTTTTCAATGGCACTTTTAGAAACATTTGTTCTTTTGTATATATATTTAATAATATTTAATGCTCATCTAAAGCATTAACAATGTTTGAACTTTCAGCTAAGTGGGCTATTTAAGCTAATTATAAAAGAATGACAATGAACAGACTGAAGTTCAGACATATTTAATATATTTGCATTAATTTATTTTAATATGTCTAATCTATTTGCTTTATATTACATTCAGTAAAACTCCCTAAACTAAAGGAATCTACATGAACAAGATTTAATGTGTAGGATCTGTTCACTTATAGTATTACATTTACTGACAAACTAATCATGCAATGTAAGTCGTATTTATGAATGTTTAGTTAAAACTGTAAGTGGGAAATCTTTCAGGAGAAGCATTAATTCAGATGACCCTGATTTTAAGTGAATGTCATTTTCTTGTAAAGATTTGAAATGAGAGATAGTTGTTCTCTGATATCCATAATCCTAATTTTAAGGCTATTGGACATTACTACTATGGAAAGTATTTTTTCTATTATTATCTGCTAATTTTGTATTTCTATATTTGAAAGCATGGTTAGGTTAAGTCAAGTATATTTTCTGGAAAAAAAGTGCTAAGTGATCCTAGTCATGTTTTTCTGGATGCATACTAACAGAGATTCAATTTAAAAGGCATCAGAGTCTTGAGGACTTTTTTTTAAAGTAAAGATTTAAAAACAATATATGTTTTTATTTTCAAAAAGCAGACTGCTTTAACAAGAAGACAGAGATTCTAGATGCTTGTTCTATATGATATGTAAGGAACTGCTATAGTTGCTCCAATGTATTCTTCTATCAAAAGAGTTTTATATGATTTGACTAAATGGTAAATTAAAATATCTTTACTTAAAGAAATGTTTGAGGAACTTCCAATGTGATTTAAAAACAGCATGTTTTGTTAAAATGGGTCATATATATAATGTGCTTTGCCAGGAAAGTCATAGAATATGTGAGATCAACAAATAATATATTAAATATTGTTGAGTACAGTAAATCATCCATTTATTAGACCTCAGTTTAATAAATTCCACATAAAAAAGTTATCTGAATTTTGTAGTCTGTTGTGTCTGAAACAATGTGAATCAAAATTGATTTCTGACAGTTTCTACTATAATACTATGACTAGAATGTTATTTGTATCAATTTATACTTTATTTGTATTATGATGTGATAGTATAAACCGTACAATTTATATCACTTTAATAATTATATTATTAAGGAAAAGACAAACACATGCTAATAATGTATTTGGCAGTAATGGTCACATTTTCAACAGAATGTTAAATCAAGTTTTTACTATAAAACTACAGGCTTTAATATAATACTACAGGTAATATTTGAAACATTTAAAATAAGCACCTTCTCTGAAAAGACTAGTAACTTTATCACCAACTTTGGAAAAGAAATTTTTCTTTTTCCTACAAAATAATAGGGGGGAAAAATCCAAAGTCCATCATGAATGTAAAGCACATTATATTTATGGATTGCATCTCTATTCTATCTAAAGTTGAATCAAGAATAGCCTGTACCATAGAACTGGTATAAAACATATAGTATTTATTGGAATTTCAAACAATTTTGCCCAGATTTACTTTCTCAGCAGTTCTAATTTACTTTCTCTAAGTTATGGAATAACACTAATTTATTTACTGTTCACTACATTGGATTTCTATTTCTATATTTGGAAATAGAATGCATATAGAGATAACTTGTTATTGTTTAATTTTTTCTTTGTCTATGCATAAGAGTGCTGTTCTCACTTTTTTACATTACAATGTGCTTTCCTATTGTTTGAGCAAACATGCTTTTCTAATGTGATTAGCTGGATTAATAGGCAAAGAGATCCTGGTAGACTGGATGGGAAAAATCATTTTTATGGTTTCCAGATTTTATCTGTAAACTTTCTGAATAAAATGCAGACACTACCTGGCTGCATTAATTTAAAAGTATACAAAGTATACAAGTCTTTTGAGAACATGAGCAAATTTCAGGCAAACTGTGAGTTTAAAGAACATAAATATTATTATAGAAATGATGGTTTGTAAGTCCTTTTGAAAGAGAAAATAAATTATCCTACATAATATTCTTAAAATTTTTAAAGAGGAAGAGGCACCTTTCAACCATGTTTTCTGGAGAAAGGAAATATATAAATACATACAGGAAATCCTCAACAACTACAACTGAGCCCAAAATTTTCACTGCTAAGCAAGACAATTGTTTAGTGAGTTTCACCTCTTTTCATGACCTTTCTTGACACAATTGTTAAAGTAATCACTGCACTTGTTAAGTTAGTAACATGGTTGTTAAGTGACTCTGGCTTCCCCATTGGTTTGGCTTGTCAGAAGATCACAAAAGAGGATCAAATAATCCCTGCAACTGTCATAAATATGAACCAGTTGCCAAGCATCCAAATTTTGATCCTGTGACCATGGGGGATGCTGCAACAGCCATAAGTGTGAAAATAATCATGTCACTTTTTTCAGTGCCGTTGTAACTCCAAAAAATCACTATGGGAGCAGTAAGTCAAGGACTACCTAGAGCAACCCCTATAAGAGAGACCGTACTTTGGCACAAAATACATGGGGAGGGGGCTACATCTTGGTTGTACTTCTGTATGGAAAAAAATATCATTTGGCTGCATGCAGAAATGAGCTTTCTTCAAGGTGATGTCTTGGGAAAAGGATGTGAGATGAAGTGGGGGGACAGGAATAGAAAGAAAGGAATATTTATTGATACCTTTATTCATGACATGGACGGGCCCAGCCTGACTAGGAACATTCCGCTCTCCACCTAACAAGTCAAAGTGGAGCAGGGAATAGGAGTTATTTCTTTTATTATGGCATACACATCCACTAATTGTTATTGAGGAACACTTGCAAAACCATCAGGGTTTAAAGTTGCCACATGTGGAGGGTCCACTCTTTTTCTGTGCACATCAAATATTGTGCGACTGCGCTTGTTACGTCTGACCCAAAGACCCGGCCTCTTGATCAAAATCCAGATACTTGGCAATTGATTCATATTTATGACGGTTGAAATATCCAGGGGATTATGTGATCCTTCTGACAAACAAAGTCATGGGGAAGCCAGATTTACTTAAAAACCATGTCACTAATTTCATAACTGCAGTGATTCATTTATCAACTGTGGCAAGAAAGGTCTATAAGGTGGGGCAAAATTCACTGAACAAATCTCTCGCTTAGCCAACAGGAATCTTGGGCTTCAGGGTCACTCCCAACCTCACTAGGTTTCTCTGAATGCTAACTAGTAACTATTGGACAATGATTTGTCTGATATGGTATAAGGTCTCCTGCTTGAGCAGGATGGTTGGACTAGAAGACCTCCCAGATCCCTTCCAACTTTGTTATTCTGTTAAAACTACACTTATTTCTGTAGTACATAAAACTTAATCAAGATTTCTTTCTTTTAAACTTGGATTTATTTATTTATTTAGAATAAACACACATATACACACAAATACAAAACAGATGAACATACATAATTACTTTTTAATGAAATAGGGAAATGTGGGTTATCCGAAAATTAAGTTTTCTTTTATATATTATAGGCTATTCTAGAATATTCTATCGCAATTAGGTAAAACTTAAAAACAGGACATGGATATGAATAAATGAAAATATATTGAAAATTCTTCTAATTGATTCTGTCACAATTAGAAATGTATTAATTTGATTAATTTGATTATGTTATAACTAAGGGAATCAGAGAGGAAATTTTTATGAGCTATTTACAAATAATTTGTTATTTGCTATTGTTTACTTTTGATTACCCAACCACTGTATTGCTTCATAAATACCTGACTGTAAAAATTAAAAAATAATAAAACTTGTACAAAAAAATACATAAAGGCTTGGATAGGTTTGTAAAATACACACAGATAACACACACACACAAACACACACATGGTTTCTATATTACTATACTTGCAAAGGATTCAGACCTAAAATCCATAAAAACAACCATTAATATGTCATTAAAACAAAAATACCAAATACCAAATGCTGAACTTCAAACATTTAAAAATACTTTGTCAACACAGTACTAATGGAAATACATATTTTAATATAAAAGAAAACATATTAAAAAAAGGAATAGAGCCTGTAGGAGAAAGAACATGCTATTTCTGAAGTAATTAAACATATTCTCTGTAATCATCTAAGTACTCAAAGCAGAACCAATATGAAACTAATTCTTTGAAGATATATAGAATTAAAAAAATAACTATGGCCAACCATGTTCATGAATTTAAAAATGTTCCACAAATGTGATGAAAACCCCTTGATTATAGAATTAAAATATATCACATTACATCTTCTTCAGACAGAAAAATCTGTAGAATTTTGCACACACATTTTTTAAAATAAACCTATAAAAATAATGCAAAATGAAATGGAATGCTTCTAAAGTAAAATTGCTTGAATCCCTGTGCTGACAAAACCTGAAAAGAGCAATAAGAAGAACAAAAAAGTAAAAGTAAAAAGGAAGATCAACCTGAATCAAACAGATATAAACATTCTCTTTCAACTTTGCATTTTATAGAAGACAAATTCCATTCTTTATAAGAGGTGACAAGATGTAGTTTTGAAGAACGAAATGTCAGGTAATTATCTCTCCAGGAACTAAAAGAGAATTCTATATATAGATCATACATCATCAATCAATTCATAATGCTAGTAAGAACCCAATTGTAAAAAATATGTGTAATAAAGCATACCTATAATTTGCCTTTTTTGTGTAAATCAGCATAAGACATATGTCACAGACTGTCCTAGCTCAAGAATAATAAATGTTGTTACTATCTAGGTAAGCAGTAAAAGTAAAACCAAGTAATTTTAGTTACATAGATATGGGTAGAGATATACAGTATGTATCAAGCATTGACAGGAAAATAAGGTTGGATAACTGGAAGGAAACAACCAAATGCTTTCAGAACCTTTGCATCAAACTCAGTAACAAGAAATCACATGGCATGTAGTTATGTAAGCCAGTAAGTCAATTGTTCCCAAATGTCTGAAAAGACCACCTCTTCATCTATACACTGGCCCTTATATTTCTGATAAATTGAATTGCAGTTCATAAAAGGTTATGTCTTTTAATAAAATTGGTTGGTCAGAAAAGGTGATACCAGATTCCTGATTTTTTTTGACATTGGCCTTTTTAATGAGATATGTAATTTTTCCTACTTTTTTCTTTTATCAAGTGCATCAATATATTCTGATAGAACTCAATAATTGATTTTATAAGCATGTAAAGTTGAAATGAAAGGCAATTAAATATAGTGGACATATATCGTGTCAGACTCGCAATGTCATGTGACATGTTGCGACACATGGCGACTTTTTCCCCATTGCCAGCAATGGTGGTCGGTGCAGTTTTGCGTGATGCATCCAGCCTGCGGGCTGGCAGTTTGACACCCCTGTTTAATTCCACTAGTTAAAAGTAAAGCTTCTTCCACAAGAAGTTTTCTGTACTACATAAGAGGTATGAATTCATAGCCTTACAGGCTATTATATATTTTTTAAAAATTTAAAAAACTCAAGAATAGGTCTCCAGGATTTAAAAAAGCAAAAACAAAATTCTAATAATTAAAATAAAGTCATTATATAAAATAAGCAATATTGTGGAGGATAATAGCATGGCTGCTGCCTTTAAAAGTACATGGCAATATGGTTCCTGTCATGCTGCAACTAGACATCAGGGAACAATCAGGCTCCAAGGATCATTTAATAAAGAAGTCCCAAATGTAATTTAAGAGAGCCACAGCATAGCAGAAAATCTGGGAGGGATATTTCTATTGTTTGTCATCAGTCATGTCAGAAGCAATACCCAGTTGGTACCTGTCATAGTTCTTTCTTCAGCAAGCATTTCTCACATTGAAATAAAACAAAATAATAAAATAAAATAATGCATGAATTCAAATGCTGGTTGCTGGCCGAGTTACAATGGGATTACATTCTTCAAATGGTCACACAGAAAACATTCTTTATAGATTTAGAAAATGTGCTGTCCTTGCAATAACAATAACAACACAATAACAAAGAAACACCTTGAGGAAGAGCTGCAGGCAATGTAAAGGGAGATATGAAATATTAAATTAAAAAAAACCAGGTATCAATGTTTGGGTGCATAGGAGGAATAAAAACCAAAAATGTTGAAATATTTTAAAATATGTTTCTAATTTTAAATGAAAAATGTAAAAATGCAAGATTAAATACAAAAATTGTGTGGCGGTGGTGGGCGGGGGAATTGGACTTCTTCCAGAAACTGTTTTATTAAAAACATCAGACATATAGGATTTAAAAAATCAGATTGCCTTCACTTTAATAACTCTAAAACAAAAGAAATGGATGCTGAAAAGCATCCCATCATCAACTGCTATTGTTTATTGTTGCACAAATTACATTTAACACCAATACTGCTGAATTTTGCAAATGTATTTCTATATGAAACCACAGATATGATGGCCAACTCTTACTGAAGAACAAAGGAATTTATTTTCCAGAAAAGGAAGATTTTCTAACTCTTGCTTTTTTGTCCTTCCGTTTTCCTGATGGAGGATTTTCTACCTGCTTAACATAAGATGCCAAGCTTGAAGGAAAAATGCATTTAAAGGGCAACAGCCTCTGAGTTAAATTAGTCCCACCAGTTAAATCAGCATGGAATGTACACTGAGCTTTCTAGTGCATAAGGGTTTTTTCCCTGTCTCCCTTGTTTGGAATGCATTATGGACTAACCCTATAATGAAGCCCAGAATGAGGATGCAGAAAGGACTAAAACGCTTCTTTAGTATTGGATATTACAAGCAAATATCAATTTCCTATGATACATGGCAGGCTCCTGTCACTGCATCTATTTAGTGATAAAGCAGCTGTTTGTTTCCCAAGGAAAGGAGACCCTTGCAACATGGATCATTTTCATAGTGACAGACTTGACAAGTTTGACATTTGCTTCATGAAATATTCTGAACCAGCCATCAAGAGAATGCACCCTCTGGGGCCACGGAAAAACTGACAATTTTACCTTTTAACATGCATCTGTTATTTCTCACTGTCAAAAAAACCCAACCAATTTCTTAATGACAATTCTCTTTTCATGTCTGACAATTTTTAAAGTCGAAACTAGGAGTGAAATAACCTTTTAATGTCACTAACTACTGACCTTAATTAATGGATTACGGCCACAGAGCCCCATTTTGTTCAAGAAGAAAAGTGCCAGCCTGAAATTGCAAAAGGAAGCATTGCAATTATGCAATGCAGCCATGTTGCTCTAGATGGCAATGCAGGACTTCATTAGGATTTCAGCAATGTTAAAAACATCAAAAAATCTTTTAGGGTTTATAAACACCTGCATGTTTATCTCAAAACAAACTCCTTTAATTTGTATTGATACGATAACTTCAAGGATTAAAAAAAAACAGGTATGCGAGTTACTGCATATTTCATTTACTCGTTCTAATTCTGATCAAACAGATATGTGTACCACTGCAGATTCTTCACAGCCAGTTTTCATTTATGTTCACTACAGTGTTAGGAGTTTATGCCAGATTCCCAAGTCTCCCATCTGCTTCTCTCTTCTGATTAGGAAACAGACTTTCCACAGAGTAGCCCTTCTGGCTGACCGCCACAAGAGTTGTGACTTTCAGCTGGTCAGCAGGTCTGCCTTAGGACCACAGCCATTTTTTTTTACTAAGGAAATGCAACTGACTTTTTTGGGTAGGGATTTGAGGGGAAATGCTCACTTCTGCAGGTATTAGATAGGAAAACTTGGAAAGATGTAATGGCAGTAGCTGAATAGTTTCTAAAAGTCCTTTCTAGCTGAATCCTTATTCAGTGTATTGAAGAGGAAGAAGCTGCATCCAGTTACAATTTATCAGTTTTGATGAAGACAAAATCCATGTAATCTGAGTTATATCCATATAGAACAATGAATTGTCAATGTCTAGAGTGGCTTAGAAGTCCATTAAAGTGTACTAATAGAAAACACATTGTCCTCTTTGTATATGCAAATATTTTAGAGACACAAAATGTTGCTGTAAAATACATTCTCAACCCTATGCATTTTAATGTATTTTTCTTGGAATATATAAAAATGTTAAAAATACTGTGTGTGATGCTGTCCCACAATAGCTATGATAGAAATATTCCTAATCACTTCTTTGCCAAGTGGGCCCATCAGGTGAAATATTTTTTGTGTTCCATTATTGTCATTGTCATTTAAATTTATTTATTTTTTTGCTATTTGAAAGTGATTGAGGCTGAATAACAAGAGGAAATCTTGTAATAATAAAATAAAAATGTATAAAATGTCCTGAATGGTTGCTAAGACATCTTAGGATAATTATTTCATTTTTCATGAAAGTAATTCACTGGATATGCAAATATTAGAGGGAAATCTATATAATCTGCAATAAGTGATCTGTATATTCTCTCTTTTATTATAGGCATAATCATTTCCATTTAGGATATGACTGTTGGTTTTCTGGCCAGTATTCTGGCAAGAAATCTTGTCCATTCAGTATAATAAAATGGAGTAGATAGTGACAAACAGGTAATCCTCAACTTACAATAGTTCATTTAGTGACTGTTCAAAGTTACAACAGCACTAAAAAAAGTGACATGACCGTTTTCAGAGTTATGACCTTTGTAGCATCCCTATGATCAAGTGATCAAAATTCAGATGTTTGGCAAGTGATTCGTATTTATGACCATTGCTGTGTCCCAAGGTCATGTGGTCGCCTTTTGTGACCTTCTGACAAGCAAAGTCAATGGGGAAACCAGACTCACTTAACAATCAGGTTACTAACTTATCAATTACAGTGATTCACTTAAGAACTGAGGTTAGGTAGTTCATAAAATGGGGCAAAACTCACTTAACAAATGTCTCACTCAAAAGAAATTTTGGGACCAACTGTGGTCATACTGTAAGTCAAAGACTATTTGTTTTTCAAAAGTATGCAGAAACATTGAGGTACAATTTTACTAGAGAACTACATTTGCTGTTTGTTACTCCTAGGTTAACCTGGAGTAACTTTGAATTAACCTTCAAACTTTGAAGATAAAATGATCACAAATCTTCACGTAATGTAGGAGCATGAAATTGGAGAGGGGGACGCAAGTGGCATGGTAGATGAATATCTTGTTCTCCATATTAATTACAGTGAATTAATATTTTTGATACTTTGTTATTGCTCCTAGTTATGATTTCCCACTTTGGAGCATGCATCACCATTCATTCATTCATTCATTCATTCATTCATTCATTCATTCAGCCATCCATCCATCCATCCATCATCTATGGCATAAGTGGGGGACACAAAAATAACCCAACAATTACTGTTTGTTTGTTTTTGCATTCCCTCCCTTGTGGAGCTGGAAGCTAAATCAGACTATGATTATCACCTCAATTTTTTTCTCAGAAAGATTTCCATCAGCCTAGCTTAGAAAGCTCCAATTTTTAGTTTTACACATACCCCATTTAATTGCTTTGAATGATAGATTTATATAACTATCTACATCTCTTTCTCTCTATCTTTATATGCCTGATGTATCACATTTTGATACTTGATGTGACCATTTACTAAGGTGTTGTCAGATTTGTACACTTTCAGCATCTATTAAAAACAACATTCAACAGCACTGTAATGAATCAGCAATTGCAAATGACAAAAAAATGCAAAGAGAATTCATCTCAGCTATTAAAAATCTTGTCTATATTGAAAAAAGGGTAAAATATGCAAAATGAATGCTTCTACCCTAAATTAATTAAAATGTTAATGTTTTACCTTTCCACCATAATCTTCAAATGGTGAATTTATTTTATAGCAATAAATGTTCAGATCATTAAGTAAAATTCAAAATCTGACTTACTTACTACATTTAGTAAGCTCCACCCATTTTATTCTGTCTTTTTAAATTCTGTTTTTCCAATGCACTGAATAAGTAATAGAGGAACACAATTCAATTTCCTGGAATTGCATATTTGGAATTTTTATTTCATTTACTATAAAAAGAAATTAATATACAGTTCTATGCTGAATTCCCACTTTGGAGGGCAATGATTGCTACTGAAATGAACTTACCATAAATGCTTCATTAAATTCACAGTAAAAAGAAATGAAAGGGGGGGCTGGTGATGCCAGCAAGAAACCTCATATATAATGAGATAAAGGTTAAAGCTGTACAATAAATTTATAACAACTAGGGGATTCTTAGCAGGTCCATGAATCTGGAAGCATACAAAGGAATTCAAAGACTGAATACTAATACTGAGACTCAGAATCAAGTATACACGTGGATTCAAATATGTTTTTTTATTAAAAAAAGATACCCACACATATACACAACTAAAATTATTTAAAAATCTACCAATTCAAAGGGCAGTCTAAGAAGAATATCTCAACTGTTAAAGAAACACTAATACTGAAATATCCTGAAGATACCCAAGCCTCCACTCAACCATAACCTTGCATTAAGAAATACTCATTAAAGGCTGAAGGAACCTGACATCTTGCTCATGCTTGGTTATCACAATTGGCTATCTGCCTATTGCTCACTGCCCCTATGCAACACTACAAACCAGTATGATTTTAAGGATGTTTACACTGAAATAAGTAAGCACTCCTTTGTTCAAGGAGTAAGGATTACCCTTTAAATTGAGATTAAATTTGGAGATCTCAGTAAAAAGTACATTTAACAAAGTAATCCTAATCAATCTGACAGCAAACTGAGAAGGCTAATCTTAATGCATCAAAATAATGATTCTCTTGAATTTATTTATATGTATTTATTTATCAAATCTATGTTACCAAACCTTTAGGCTAGCTCTCAAAAATGTATAGTTGCAAGAGTTGTTTGATAGTGAGAGGGACAGCATATAAGTTAACTAAATAGATAGATAAAAAATAAACATTAATAAGATAATGAAATTCCAATATACACAAATAAAATTACCAACATACAATAACTAATGCATTTAAATGTTAGTTATTGGGTCCACACAGCAATATGGAGGTGGTTTTTGAATTGCATTAACATGAAATGATTTTTTGTTGCTTTATTCTACTTCTTAAACTATCTAAGTATCCTGGGATGTCCCATTCATTCACTCAAGTTAATCAAAATCAGTCAAAATAAACTGGATTACTGCAATGCTCTCTACATGGGGCTGCCCTTGAAGTGTGCCCGGAGGCTTCAACGGGTGCAAAATGCGGCCGCGCGGGTGCTTATGGGAGTATCTCGATACTCCCATGTTACACCACTCCTGCACGAGCTGCATTGGCTTCCGGTTGCCCTCCAGGTGTGATTCAAGGTGCTGATAATCACCTTTAAAGCCCTACATGGCTTAGGCCCAGGGTACTTGTGAGACCACCTGCTGCCAATGTCAACCTCCCATTGCCCGGTTCGCTCCCACAGAGTCGGCCTCCTCAGGGTGCCATTGGCCAGGCAATGCCAGCTGGCGACTCCCAGCGGGTGAGCCTTCTCTGTGGGCGCACCAACCCTCTGGAATGAACTGCCCCCGGAGCTGCGGATGGCCCCTGACCTTCGGTCCTTCTGCCGTGACCTAAAGACCTGGTTATTCCAACAAGCGGGCCTGGACTCATCATAGTTTTTAAATTTGGTTTTTTATTGGTTTAAATTGTTCTTATTTCTTATATTGTTTAATCCTCTTTTAATTTTTGTATTTATATCTTTTAACTTTTTATTGTTGTGAGCCACCCTGAGTCCTCAGGGAGAAGGGCGGCATATAAATTTAATAAACCTTAAACCTTAAATGTCCAGCTCCTGCTGATGGACCAGGTGCAACCTTCCTTGGGCAAAGAGATCTGATTATAATAGTCATGCCCTTGTCACCATCTGTTTAAACTACTGCAATGTGCCTTTCATGGGGGTTGCCTTTAAGGACCACCTGGAAGCTTCAGGTGACTATGAGGCAAAAATGACATCTTCTTTATGAATATTGGCTTCCTATTAGGTTCTGAGTACACTTTAAGGATTTAAGGTTTAGGAATTAAGCTATATGAGTTAGTGTAATGTAGTGGTTAAGGCATGATGCTAGAAACCAGGAGAGGGTGAGTTCTAGTTTGCCTTAGGCACAAAGCCAATTGGGTGACATTGGTCTAATCATTCTCTTAGCTCTAGGAAGCAAGTAATAATAAACCACTTTTGAAATCTTACCAAGAAAACTTCAGTAAATTGTCTAGACTGTTGTCAAAAGCTAATACTGACTTGAACACTAAAAAAAAACACACTATTCTATAGAGCTGTTTACACCACCAGGTTATCACAGACCACATCCACCTATTGAATTGATACAACTACTTGGTTCATCCTGGGAGTAGCACTAATTGTCTCCCTTTTTTGGAAACACAGTATCAAAAATGCAGAGATACTTTTTCTATACCCTCCCCCTCCAATGAGGTCAGACTCCTAGAATCAATGGAGATTCCTTTATCTCTGACATTGTCTGCCTTCTAGAAAAAGCTAAAGATAGAGATTTTTCACATATATCTTGTTTTGATTTTGTCTCATCATTTTTAATTTTATTTTTTTACCTGCTAGCTGCCAAAGTTTCTGATTAAGGTAGGATAAAAATTTGATAAATAAAGGAATAGAACAGGACAGGAGATAATTTTCAATAATCCTTTTCCCCCTGTGGCTCAATTGCCTTCATTTTAAATCTGTTTAAGATTACTGATAATTAGTGTGTGAAAATATAAGTTTTCCCCATTTTTTATGCTTTTAATGAATCATGTGGATTTGCAGCTATATTGAAGTTAGAAACTTTAATTGCAATGATTTTTTTTATAAATTGTACATTTCTCAATTAAAAAAAATATCTTATGATATGTATTATATATTTTAAACAATATCAACCAAAAACCTCCCTTGGTATTTTCCCTCTTTTTACTGACCTCTGAATGGGGATCTTGTCTGAGACTTCTTTTCTGCAGGATTCACTGAATTTCAGGCTGATCTTTATACTTATTTTTATTTTTTATTTTAATTCCATTTATATCCTGCCCTTCTCCGAAGACTCAGGGCGGCTTACAAGCTTAGCAGTAGCCTTCATTCTATGTATATGCCTGCTTATTAGGGCTTTCACACACACCCCACGCGGCATTATTACAAAGTCAGCTTAATTGCCCCCAACAATCTGGGTCCTCATTTTACCTACCTTGGAAGGATGGAAGGCTGAGTCAACCTTGAGCCTGGTGGGATGTGAACCTGCACTAATTGCAGGCAGCTGGTGTTACTTAAGGAGGCATTAGCCCACTGCTCCATATGTAAGAAAAAGAAGCAATCACTATGCGTTGAGATTTTTCTTTAAATGTTATATTATCAAAGTCAGAGTTTTACTTTGTCTTATCTTCACAAAAGGAAACCCCTTTTGTGTAAAATGTGAGTTTTCCAATCATGCTGAACGCATGCCTTTTTAAAAAGGTGATTTCAAATTATATGATTAATAAACTTAAGATTTATGCTTGACACAATGATCCTGTAATATAAAAAGTAATCTATACTTTAATTTAATCAGGTAGTTTTATTTTATCTTCTGCCCTGCCTCAGCATCAAAGCCTTTCAGAAAACCTTACAATAGAAATATCAAGAACAATATCTACTTCCCAAGGGTCTCTATAGAAGTAAGACTTGCAAATAGTTTAACACTGGTATTGGTTTCTTATACAAAAAGCAAGCATACACAACACTCTGTAAACTAAGCACAAATGTGCCTACTTCTCAAATGAATGAAAGGCACTAAAAGTAAGAGACAAACAGCATGTAACCTTAAGAACTGCTTGAGGTCATGCCCCTGAAAACTGACAATAGCTGAGTTTATAAACAAGGCACTGAATTTATGGAATTCCCTTGCAAGACTGCTTATCAGAAGAAAAACAGCTGGTTGTGGAAATTCTGCACTATTTTGAGGCAGTATAATTCTCAACACCAGAGAATTTACAGTATTCTGTGTATGCTATTGTATATTTTCCGAAAAGCCAATCTCTGCCCTATGTTTGATTGAGTTGGAAGACAAAGCTTTTGTTGAAATGTTCCAACCCAAAAGGATATACAGGTTTAGTCCAGACCTGCCGGCAACCCAGTCAATGAGTACTACCAAGTACAGCTACTTTAATTGATTGATGCTTTGAATAGTTTAGGGTACATATAGGTAGCTAAAGAAAAGAAACTTAACCAGGTTATTTATTATAAGAGAGAGATTTCATTAACTAAAGTCTAAATAATATTTCAGAAGAGAATGCTATTTTCCTATAATTAAATTTGGATGTAGTATAAGAGTATTAAAGCCTAGCATTAATATTTATATTATTCCCAAGTTCCAGTAATGAAATATATCTCAATATTGCAAGTATTTTAAATGTGTGTCTAATAGAAAAGCATAACTGCGAAGGGCAGCTGTGCAAAGCATTCAAAAAGGGCTTTTTTGCCAAATATGTAAGTGCAATTTAAATATCTCTCTTCAAAACATGTAAAATGCATAAAGATACTGTAACATCACCATCAGATCAATTGAGGTGTCCCAGAAGAATACAGGATCTTAAGGACTCCTTTCTCAAAAGTGGTGATTAGAGGTAAAACACAATTCCTGAGGGATCAAATTCTTTAGTTCAAGTCAGGACAAAGCCTTTTTCCACATTAATTCTTCTACTTAATTTAGAGAGCAGATAGGATTAAAGTAGAAAAAGCACTTCTGTCAGAAAGTCAGGCACGAATCCTTTTACACTTATAAAGATTAAAACCAACTCCTTGACATTTATTTGTTTACTGAAATGCATATGCTACTCAACTCAAATTGATGGTTTACAATTATTTTTTAAAAAATCAAACTTCAGCACAATAATTATGTAGCCCCAAAGCTGCTGCTTAATCAGCATATAATCTTTTTTTAAAAAAAATCAATCAGACAACAAATGCCCAATTAAGTAATCTGAAATTTGCCACTTTTTGAAAAATCAACAAGTAGTATCCTAGATATACAAAGATTCACTACTCAGATCCAAGTCTTCTGATCCTCAGATGTGGTTTATTATTGATCAGCAGCATCTCTACTTTATTTGTTTACAATTTCATGTTGTTTACTATCATCTTTCACATTACTGAATTTATGTAGTGCTCTAAATATCAATTATTTCCCTAGAACCATGATTGCTGTTTTCCATATCCACTTAAGAATCTTGCCACTCCATTTGGTTCTTTTGTACTATATACCTTGTTATTAGAAATATTACTTCATAATTTATCTTATCCATATAGTAGACTTTTATGTCTAAATGTACATTTATTTTTACTCATACTTTTATAGATAAATCTTTTGTATCTCACTTGCATGTAAACATGCCAAAAAGAATTTTAAGAAATCAGAAGAGAGCACTTTATTGCAAATGACTAAAATTGAATAGAAAGAAAAAGGAAATGGAAACAGATGCAATCAATATATATATATATATATATATATATATATATATATATATATATATATATATATGAAACACATTGCTCATTTGCTAATGTTATTTTACTGTAGAAGTGTTTACTGGTTTGCTTGGATGCAGCCAGCTTTTCTCACATACCTATATAATCTATCCAATATTACAAGCAAGCAAAATAGTCTTGCTTCATCTACTGTGAACTGCTGTGAAATATCGAAGTAACAAAAAGGTGTCAATTTGACACTAACAAAAAAACGACTCATATATTTTGTTTGAAGTTCATAATTTCTCTATGTAGATTTTGATGGATTTTAGTGTTCTTTATATAAATATATGTAGTGCAACTAAAATAAGAGACAGTTCATGCTTGAAAGCCTAAAGCGTGTGTAATTTTTAAGCACTTCAAGTCATGGTGATAGCAAATATGGATAGGTCAGGATTGTTATGTAACAATTAATGGAAGGGTCATAAGGACAGATGTTATTTTGCAGCTTGAACTACAAATAGTCAAAGTTTTAGAATAAGCTGGATTGAAAAGTATATGAGCCCTGGTGGTACAGTGGTTAGAATACAGTATTGCAGGATAATTCTGATGACTGCCGACTGCCAGCAGTTTGGCAGTTTGAGTCTCACTAGCTCAAGGTTGACTCAGCTTTCCATCTTTCTGAGGTCAGTAAAATGAGGAACCAGATTGTTGGGGGCAATATGCTGACTCTATAAGCTGCTTAGAGAGGAATGTAAAGCATTGTGAAGCAGTATATAAATCTAAATGTTAATGCTATGCTATAAAATCGCATAAGGGCCTACAAAAATATATAACCAAAGATGCACCATCAGTTCAATACCTAACTTTTTTCTCCAGCAATCAACTAAACACCTTTACAAACTGGACCTATCTGCATATCAACCCAATAATCTCAAACCAGCAACACGCAACAATGACAAGAAAATGAGATAGAGGAAGTAACCAACACAGAGATAAGACAGCATCCACATTCACAAGCAAAAAATTAACTACCAATCAACGGGAGAACAAAGGAAATAAACCTCTGCTAACCAATAAACTTCACTTCTCTAATATTGCACTGATTGTAGTACCTAGTGGGGTAATGAAATATCTGCACGCGGAATACCAAAAGAATGCCATCAATGCAAATATATATTGTTTATGTGAGAACATTTTTCCCTATGGTGTGCTTTTTCCTCACATAAAAGCCAGACTATTAAAGTAATTATTTGTAAATGAGCATGATAGTTGTTATTAAACATGCTGAGTTTCTTAGCTGGAAAGCTGACAGCCCAGGTTCAAGACCTGAGCACTGCACAAGTCCCATTCCTGTCCCAGCTCCTGCCCACCTAGCAGTTCGAAAGCATGCAAATACAAGTAGATTAATAGCTACCCCTTTGATGGGAAGGTAATAGTGTTCCATAAGCCTTTGGCATATAGCCATGTTGATCATACAGCCATGAAAAATGTCTTTGGACAATGCTGGCTCCCTTAACCAAGAAACAGAAATGAGCATTGCACCCTAGAATTGGACACGACTGGAGAGAAATCTTTACTTTTTACCTTTACATGGACTGAACCTCTTCAATATTCCTCAAATGTGTACTTGCTTACTCTGCTGTAAGCCCTTCTTTGCAATGAATGTAAGTACGAACATTCATTCTCTTCTGGCTTATTGTGCCAGTGTCAGGGTGAGCATTCTAAAGCAGAGTGGGGTAGGAAAAGGAGCTGTAAAGATTTGCTCTTTTACCTTGTTCCCTCATGAATTGAGTTCCAGAACCCTTCCCCAATGTTTAGGCTCACCTGCCTGTTTTGGATCGTATTCTTATGACGGTGTAAAGCAAAGTAAAATTATAAGTACCGTTGCAATCATGTGATTCTTCACTTAGCAAATGTACCACTTATCAACCAAGTTCTGATGGTCCCAATTACGATCATTAAACCATGAAAGCCAGCTTGGTGCCTTTGGGCCAGTCGTGCTCTCTTGGCCAACTCATTTCACAGGATTGTTGTTGTGTGGAAAAATAGGAGGAGGAAAACCTGGAAAAAATGCACTTATAAGTGGTACCTGGCTCAATAGTAGTCATTGTGAGAGGAATCTTGGAGTCCTAGTGGACAATCACATAAATATATAAGCCAGCAGTGTGCTGCAGCTGCCAAAAAAGCCAATGCAATCCTAGGCTGCATTAATAGAAGGATAAAATCAAGATCACGTGAAGTGTTAATAATAATATTGCCTTGGTAAGATCACACTTGAAATACTGCATCCAGTTTTGGTCCCCACAATATTAAAAATATGTTTAGCTAAAACATATAAAGAATAGTTGTAGGAATTGGCAATGTCTAGTTTAATGAAAAGGACTGAAGAGACATGACAGCAATGTTCCAATATCTAATGGGTATCATAAAAAGAGAGAGTCAGCATATTCTCCAAAGCACCGGAAGACAGGATAAGAAGCAATGAATGGAAATTAATCAAGGAGAGGAGCAACCTAAAACTAAGGAGAAAATTCCTGACAGAACAATTAATCAGTCAAACAATTTGCCTCCAGAAGGTGTGGGTGTTCCAGCAATGGAGGTTTTTAAGAGATTGGACAACCGTTTGTCTAAAATAGTATAGAGCAGACATGTCAAACTTGCGACGTCATGTGACATCGCGTAACTTATCGGAGCTTTTTCTCCATTGCCGGCAATGGAGTGGGCATGGCTTCCATGTGACGCATGCAGCCCGTGGGCCGGCAGTTTGACACCCCTGGTATAGTCTCCTGCTTGAGCAGGGGGTTGGACTAGAAGACCTCCAAGGTTTCTTCCAAATCTGTTATTATGTTATCTCTTATGCTAGAGTCAGTATTTATAATATTGGATTAGAAGACAGAGCTACTATGACCAATAGCACAGTTGGGGCTAGACTGTAATACTGATACATTTCATTTAAAAAACCAACAATGTATAAAAGATAAACCAAGGTCTAACAAAGCTCACGTGCAGTAAGAAAGAAGTTATCATATGTACACAGCATGGTTAAGAAAAGGAATCTGTACGTCATCTGTTGTAGTTACTTATTTAAATTCAGATTCTAGCTGTATTTGCTACATTATTGTATCCATGCACATGGAAATCCCAAGACAAATCTATTTTAACTTTCATTTATCCTTTCCTTTAAAACTATACAGAAATACTTTGCTGCTAAAAAAAAGTCATACAGCAATGATTGGGTTAAACTTGTCAGAGACATTTTAATACTGAAGATTTCATTTAATTTATGGCAGATATATTTTCCAAGGAGGAAAATGCTGATGGTATCTTGGTTATAAGCTTGCCACCAAAATGATTTAGATAGTTTTTTCTCCTTTTCCATGCAGTATCAGAATAAAGCAGTTCTTCGCAAGCAATGAATTATAACTGACACTTTAAATCTATTTTGTCTGTATCTTCTACTTCAGAAAAATGGGAAAACATAAATTATGTGTGTGTGTGTAATACACACACACACACATATATACATACAGACAGACAGACATATACACACTTTAATAAAGACTTCGATAAAAATGATTTATTGCAGGATAATGAATAACTCTTATCTAAGCCATTTTCTGAATAATAAAGGGAATGGAATATTTGCCAGTTTTTAATTGAGAATATAAAGGTTATTAAACAACAAAATGACAATAATTTTATAATATAAAGTAATATTCCAGTAAAATAAAAGAAATCAAGATCTTGAAAATGCACATAAAATACTGCCTGAGTTCACTGTAAGTTAAAATGGATGTCTTCCTACTGATACTTTCTCTATTTATACCTGAATGGAAAAAGTGGCAAACTATGAAATGAAAATAGGAATCGTGATTATTCTGCTCCATGTTACTTATTTGTGTGCCCAATTACTGGCATATTCTTTTTATAATAAGCTAAAGCAGAAACCTTATTTTATTGGTTTTGAATCTGTTTAATTGAAGATGAACATTCCAGAATTTTTGATTGCATCTTATTAAGTCAATGGCACTGCTGAATTCAGGTAACAGAAGTAGTCCCAGGAGTACATCAAACAATCTAACCCAATTAAACAATTGGGGTGGTATCCTTATGATGGTGTAAAGAATTCTGCTACAACTTTTACCTTATCATTCTTTACCAAAAATAGCTAAATACATTTCAACAAAACCCATGAGCAGGACACACTCTTCCTACCACTATTCTCCAAGAGGGACACACTTATCTTTCATGAAAGTTACACTTATCTAGCTTTCATTTTTCTTCTGAGGGTATGTCTAGTTTAATGAAGAGGAGGACAAGGGAGGACATGATAGCAGTGTTGCAATATCTCAGGGGATGCCACAAAGAAGAGGAAGTCAAGCTATTCTCCAAAGCGCCTGAAGGCAGAACAAGAAGCAACAGATGGAAACTAGTCAAGGAGAGAAGCAACCTAGAACTAAGGAGAAACTACCTGACAGTTAGAACAACCTGCCTCCAGCAGCGGTGAATGCTTCAACATTTGAAGTTTTTAAGAAGAGACTGGACAGCCAGGGGGTTGAACTAGATGACCTCCAAGGTCCCTTCCAACTTTATTATTGTTGTTATTGTTTCATACATTGATTGCAGAATGAGTAGAGTTTTGCCTTTTTTCTTCCTACAATTTTATTGGATAGCCTTGAATTCCAATGTTTCCAGAAAGAGCACGGGGAGAAGGGGACAACTCACAACTCTTCACTTTTTCATATTTAATTTTATCAAAATTTATTCCAGGTGTATTTTGGGGTTGAGTGTATATGGAATTTGAGAGCATATGAATAGTGGGCATGGTCAGTAACAAAGCATCCATCTCTCTGAAAGTGAACTAGCTTCCCAGAATGCTTTCTCTCATCCTAAATTGGCTGTATCTTAATATGAAATTCCTATTACAAAAGATTACAAGGTTGTCAATTATCTAGACATTTTTTTTTCTAATTTTGTAATATCATCAGAATAAATCATTCATTTTTAGTTTTTATTATTCTTAACTATTTTTAGTTGCCTTACAATAGATCAGACATGTCAAACACAAGGCCCGGGGCCCAGATCCGGCCCGCAAAGTGATTTCATGTGGCCTGCAAAGCCATCCTGGAAACAGTGAGGGAATGGCCCCCGCTGCCTTGGCCCTGGCCCAGGCCGACCGGGGGCCAATGTACAATTTTGTGGTGTCCATCTATGCTGAAATACATTCAGTCTTAGGTCCACAAGGCCATCTGGAAACAGTGAGGGACCAGCCCCTGCCGCATTGGCACTGCCCCCTGGGAGCACGCTGGGGAGGTATCACCCTTTGTGAGGAATGAAGAAATGCACCATCGCCTGGAAGTGGCCAGCACATGGCCCTGCCTACTTCAGGCAGGTTAGGGCCTGGTCAGTGTTGCACTTCTCTTCAGATTCATGCCACCTGGCTCAGCCTCTCGGCACTGTGTGGACAGCGCCCCACTGCCTGCCAAAATCAGGCAGGCTGGGGACTGGGCAGCATTGCGCAGGTAACATCGACTCTCATGCTGTTCATGGCATCCCCTCCCCAAGAGCCCACCAAGCCGGATATGTGAAGTAGGCGAGGGCCATGTGCTGGCCACTTTCAGGCGATGGTGCATTTCTTCATTCCTCATGAAGGATGACACTTCCCCAGCTCCGTTTCTTGCCTGTTTTTCTCCCTCCCTCATCTCAAAATATTTTCCCACCACTCTTGGAAGGAACTAAGGAAGGAAGGAAGGAAGGAAGGAAGGAAGGAAGGAAGGAGGGAGGGAGAGGGAAGGTCTGAGGGAAGTCCTGCCTTAGTCCTTCCCTGATGCCCTTTCACCATCACCTTGCCCCCTCCTCCTGGGCTATCATGGAGGGTCTCCCATCCTATTGCTAAGGAAGCTTTGGATACAAAGCCAGGTCTTTTCATATGGAGAGGGAGTGGGCTTCCCTCTTGACTTTGCCCTCATACCCATCATGAGCAACCTGGCTAAGGAGAGCAAGCACAGCAGCAGCAGCCTTGAGGAGGAGGTAAATGCAGCTGGGCACCCCCCTTGGGAAAGTGGGGCTGGGCTTAGTGCCGTGGGTCCTTGAGGGCTGGGCTGGGCATTTGACCTCCGTGCCACCATCCAGCCCCCCCCACCACCATGGCCTGAGAGGAACAGTGAGGCTCCTCCAGTGGACCATGCCTTGGCACTTGCCCCGGTCCTATCTCCTTCTGCAAGAGACCCTCAGATCTGTCCCACTCCTGCCCAGGCCCCCACAGGCACCCTTGACATGAATGATATAGAGCTGGCAATGCCCACCCAGTAGGCCACACCTACTCCAGCCACACCCACCCAATAGGCCATACCCACCCTGGCCACACCCACCCAGCCCCCCAAGGGCAACCACAATGCTGATGTGGCCCTCAATGAAATTGAGTTTGACACCCCTGCAATAGATGCTTACATAATTTAAATATAGCACACTATAAGATTCCATATTATTTCTGACCAATAAATGCTGATTTCTTTGCCTTTAATTTCATTGTAATAATAAATACATCAAATTCTGACAATTAATTGACTTAATTAAAAGCTAATAATTATGTTCTTTCATAGGTCAATATGTAGAGCTACTCAGATTAACAGCACAGCTTGTAAAGTTAATCTTCTGATATAATACAAATGACACTAAGTTGTGTATTAAATACCTTCCTTCTCAAAAAACAAAATAGAGGTCTAAGTGTACTTTAATGAAAAGTAAGGATTATGAAAAGGTTAAATAAAGGAAAATGTTTTGGACTGTGAAAATCCCAGGTCAAAGCAATTTATATTGAAACACACATCCATTTTAACATATATAATCATCAATTAACTTGCAGGACAATATTGTGCTCTTATAAACTGCTGTTAAATGGTTGTTAGAAAACAAACATGACTTGCTTTTAATAGTTTTTTTTTTTTAAAATAACAGCATTATGAATGGAACAGACGGAAAATTTACTTTGTGGAAGAAGAGATATCTGATTAATCTTCCTGAAAAAAGAATTGATAGCCAAACAACTTGTTCATCTAATCAGGGGTAGGCAACCTTGGCTCTTTTACCACTCATGGACTTCAACACCCAGCTGGCTCAGGAATTCTGGGAGTTGAAGTCCAAGAGTCATAAAAGAGCCAAGGTTGCCTACCCCTGCTCTAGGTAGTATAATAACATCTAGACAAGATTGTCTATTTAAATGAACACTGTGTTAACAACTGTATTCTTACTGCATATATTACTTTATGATCAATGCTTTTATGTTTTGTTAATTTGCTTTTAATGACATTAAAACATTTATGACACCGAATCAAACTCTTTGCTCAGTTACAGAAATCTGGTACTGTTTTTTCACCTGCCCTAGCTGCTGGGAAAATTTCTAATCTCACTCAGAGTGTACATTTTGTAATCTACAAAATTCGGGGTTCTATAGTCAGTGATATTAAAAAACTTTGATCTTCTCTATGATCAGTTTTTAGGAATTTAAAAACTGCTATCATATCTCCCTCTCCAACCTCTTTTCATAAAGTTGAAAAATATTTCCAGTTTCTTCAATCTCTCTTCATAAGAGTTAGTTTTTAATCACTTGCTCATGATTGCTGCTTTTTTTTGAACTGTTTTAATTTATCTGAACCTTTCTAAAAGTCTGATGCTAGAACTGGTTATAGTTACTTTCGGTGGAGAAGGGGGATCTGACCTATACAGAATAAATAAAAACTTACAAGCTTTTTTTTACTTTTATTTCTGTCTTAGAAGGTATTCTGTCTTACAAGGTATTTAAAAGCATTTTCTCTATCTTTTCATCCAAGTTATTAATACAATTTTGGCAAAGTACAAAACTGAACTTTCTGGCTTTTCAGTTAATACTTCATTCCAGTTTAATGAAGAGCAATTATCACTCTTTGGATGTGATGATAATATGTTCATTTAATTATTATCCTATCAAGTCTATATCTAATGACTGCTACTTATTTATCAGAAAATCATAGAGCAATCTGGAAAGTTATTTATTGATTGATCGTCAACTTAGAAGACCGGAGCCCAGAAAGAGACTGAGCAGTTTACACCAGAATAAATACCGTATTTTCCGGCGTATAAGACTACTTTTTAACCCATGAAAATCTTCTCAAAAGTCAGAGGTCATCTTATACGCCGGGTGCTGAAAATTTAGGGACAGGGCTGGCTGGAAAACCTGGAGCAGATCTCCCATTTAGTCTGTGCAGGGAAAGCGGGACCAATTGGAGAAGAAGCTGCAGTCTGTGATTTTTTACAGGCTGGGGTCTGGGCGTCTTTCCTTGAAGAAAGAGCAGCTGTAGTATATCCCAACTTGAAAGGCAGGTGGGGAAGGCAGCAGCCAGAGCAGTGGCTTAGCTCTAAGGACACATTTGACTCAGGAACTGGGCGGGCTGGCGGGAAAACCTGGAGCGAATCTCCCATTTGGTCTTTTTTTTTTAAATCCCATTTATATCCTGCCCTCCTCCGAAGACTCAGGGTGGCTTACAATTTAAAGCACAAATCAATGTGCTTAGCAATAGCCTTCATTCTGTGTATATGCCTGTTTATTAGGGCTTTCACACACACCCCAAGCGGCATTATTACAAAGTCAGCTTATTGCCCCCAACAATCTGGGTCCTCATTTTACCTACCTTGGAGGGATGGAAAGCTGAGTCAACCTTGAGCCTGGTGGGATGCAAACCTGCACTAATTGCAGGCAGCTGGTGTTACTTAAGGCTCTGCGCAGGGAAAGCTTTAGAGTGAATTAGGAAAAGTGAAAAAGTGAATTAGGAAAATAGGGAACGGTTGCTGGAATTGGGTATGTGTAGTTTAACGAAGAGAAGGGTGAGGGGTGACATGATAGCAGTGATCCAACATCTCAGGGGCTGCCACAAAGCAGAGGGAGCCAAGCTATTCTCCAAAGCACCTGAAAGCAGGACAAGAAGCAATGGATGGAAACTAGTCAAGGAGAGAAGCAACCTAGAACTAAGGAGAAACTTCCTGACAGTTAGAACAATTAACCAGTGGAACAACCTGCCTCCAGAAGTGGTGAATGCTCCAACACTGGGAGTTTTTAAGAAGAGACTGGACAGCCATTTGTCTGAAATGGTATAGGGTTTCCTGCCTTAGCAGGGGGTTGGACTAGATGACCTCCAAGGTCCCCTCCAACTTCTTCTTCTTCTTCTTCTTCTTCTTCTTCTTCTTCTTCTTATTATTATTATTATTATTATTATTATTATTATTATTATTATTATTATTATCCACTTGCACTGTTTTATGTTTTCATGTTTGATGACAAACAGCCTTATGTTTATAAGTGACAGTTTTCCTACTAAGCACCTGCATGTCATAAGCATTTGAATTAAAATTACCATATTAAAATCAAATCTGATGTTTTTTAATTTTTATTTGGTGTGCGTTGGAAGAGGGGTAGTCTTATACGGCGAGTATAGCCCAAACCCTATAATTTAACAGGAAATGTGGGGGCTTGCCTTATACGTCCAGTCGTCTTATATGCCGGAAAATACGGTAAATAACTCACTCATATTCCCTAACATGGCCAATTTAAGTTATACAAGAAGCCTGGGAGAATGGTCATGTTTTTCAGGGTAGGTGATAGCTGCATGATTCTTTGGAGGAATAATATCCCAGACTATAGTTATTACACCAGAGAAGGCACATTTCCTGTATTGCATTGTTTAACCAACTCTGCCAGTTCTTATTAGATGGGAAGCATTTGCTGAAGAAAAACTATTCCAATAACTTCCTAAGGATAACACAATGATAAAAGATATTATCAAGACTTGTTCTTGATAAATTCATGCTGATACTGTTTTTAAGGTACGTACAAAGTAATCTGTTTAGGATCTATTCTAGTGCCTTTTCTCCTTTTTGAAGATAGGGACATTTGACACTGTGAAGGGCTTCACCATTTTCCAAAATTATTAATGAATAATATATCAACCAGGCTACCAGCAAGTTTTTCAGTATATTGCATTGAAAATTAAAATTTATTCCAAATAAATAATTTCCAATCCCTTAGTATGTTCCTAAGAATTTCATATTGAAATTCTCTACCTTCAGCCTGATGTTCAGAGTTGCCTAGTGGAATCATCCCACCTTTTCAGAGATGATGGGGTAAGAAGTTGATAGCTTTTTTTTAACCACTTGGTGTTTCACTATTTAGCACTTATATTGATTCCTTTCTCTTCTTTTTACTGTGAAATGTATACTATTCTTCTCATCCTTCTCCAATTTCAACTCATTCTGAGCTTTAACATTTAACTTTAACATGCTTGAAAGCCTAAAGCATATGTAGTTTTTAAGCACATCAAGTCATGGTGATAGCAAATATGGGTAGGTCAGGATTGTTATGTTACAATTAATGGGATAGTCATAAGGACAGATGTTATTTTGCAGCTTGAACTACACATAGTCAAAGTTTTAGAATAAACTGGATTGAAAAGTATATGAGCCCTGGTGGTACAGTGGTTAGAATGAAGTATTGCAGGCTAATTCTGCTGACTGCCAACAGTTTGGCAGTTTGAATGTCACCAGCTCAAGGTTGACTCAGCTTTCCATCTTTCTGAGGTCAGTAAAATGGAGACCCAGATTATTGGGAGCAACATGCTGACTCTGTAAACTGCTTAGAAAAGACTGTAAAGTACTGTGAAGCGGTATATAAATCTAAATGCTAATGCTACGCTATATACTCGAACCTTTATGGTCCTATAAAAAAAGATATAACCAAAGATGCAACATTAGTTCAATACCTAACATTATATATGAATGAATTTAAAGAAATGTATGCTATTCTTATCCTTCTCCAATCTGACCTCATTCTGAGCTTTAACTTTTTGATACAGTGCTACCTATCAGTACTATTCTTTGGTGACACACACTTTTCCTCCACTCCATTCTTGTTCTTCCCAGTTAGCAATGAAGCTAAGTATTGCTAATTTTCCCCCTCTTTTGATATGCAATTTCGCTACTTAATGGACTTGCTTTTTTATATGATAGAATTCATACTAATAACCTACAACACACATTGGTTTGTGCTTAAATTGTAAGCCGCCCTGAGTCTTCGGAGAAGGGCGGGATATAAATGGAATTAAAATAAAATAAATAAATAAACACCTTCCCAAATTAATCAAAAATCATTATTTTGATAAAACAGTAAAGAGAATAGTAACAGGTGGGAGTTACAAGAAACAGCTGTACATACTAGTAGGCAATTGGATCTAATTCACTTTAGTAGCCTTTTATAAGCTAATCCTAGGTTTTATAGAAAATTATTTTTACTGTCTATCCTATTCTTCAGAAGGTGGATATTCAGTTATGTAAGGTAATATTATCAGTCAAATTGGATTGTCAAGCAGACTTCTCATCACAACTCTATCATCTATCTAGAAAAATATATTTAGATTTTCAAACCATCGGACTATATCCATAGCATAAGATAGGCATTAATATGAGTTTTCTATGGTTAAATAAGACAAAGTGACCTGTTTTGCTGTCAGGAATGGCACCATCTTATTTGAGAAATTTAAAAAAGATAACAAACAATAGCTTTCCTAAAAATCAATCAATTTTTATTCAGTCATTGACTAGCATATAAAACAAGGAAGTCACAATTATTTCAGATGAACAATAAAAAGTTCTAAAATATATAAAAAGTATTAGAAGAAATACTATGTCATACTGTGCATACTATAAAAACTATTTAGCTGTGGTCCAAAGAAGTAAAATTATATTGATCTGGTAATAGTTACCTAAAAGTTGAGATGATCAGGATATTTAGCAATGAATGGAGGTAATTCCTTTTGAGCATCAGCATAGAGGGGACAATATAAAATAATATACATTGCTTCAGTTATTTCTCCACTGTGAACATAGTCTGTTCAAATGGAATCCTTCAGGATCTCCCTTATGTAATTGTTGTTGAGAGTACATTGAATCTGGTGAAAAATATTGCCCCTCTAAATTTTAGAATTGTTATGTGACTATAATATCTGACTGGTTGGAGAAGAGATGCAGAATAACTTAAGAAGGTCTTTATATATTGAACTGGTAAATCTGCTTGGAGTTCTAAATCAATGGCCCACTGTTTGAGATCAGATCAGTGCATGTTCCCAGCTCATCATGGTAATGGCTAACCACAAAAAGCCATCAAGTTATAATTTGGCAAGTATTGTCCAACACCAGGAAGACTGAAACTGCATTTTTCCTCATCCAAATCCCTAGAGCACGAATGTCAAACTGCAAGCCAGCAGGCTGGATGAATCATGGCAAAACCGCACCCATTCCATTGCTTGTAATGGGAAAAAAAGTTGTGGCACGTAGTGACATGTCATCTCATGTTGGGAGTTTGACACCCCTGCCTAGAGCCTTGAGGCATCAAGAAAAAGACATCAACAGTATTGCTTACTTTAACAGGGGTAGAGTTATATAGCTGGGTATCATTAGCATATTTATCCCATGGTTACACATAACCTTGGTAACCTGCTTCATGTAGATATTAAACAGGAGCAGAGAAATTAACAAATCCTATGGCATTGCAGTGTAGGAACTTTTGCTCCCAACAATACTATCACTTCTATTAATCATGAAGAAAAGAGAAACTTCAGCAAAATACATTCATTCAGGATTCTCTGAAGCTTCTCTATAACCATCTTTTTAAAAACCTTCTCTAAAAATGGAAGGTTGGAAACTGGGCAAAAATTATCCAGGATAGTTGGGTGTAGCAATAGCTCCTTTGCATTTCAATAATTGATATACCATAATGAAGATGGAAGGTGCTGGGAAGTTTGCTCTTCTAGTGACTCAGGATATGAAGAAGAAAATAATTGTTTTGTGTCAATTTTTCTGTAAGTCGATGGAGAGGTAGCAGGTAACTTGGACTGCTACTCCATCTACTTATGCAATGTTGAAGCAAAAAATAAGGGAGAAAAGGGCTTGTGTCTAATTTCCAAATATTTCCTATGACTGTAACACTTGAAGAAAAGTTTTGTGATTCACAACTCACTTTTATTTCTTTGGATTACAATCTTCCAGGATCATTCCAAAAGAACCTTCTGATAAGGAACATTGCTCCAAGATAAAAACAGGTTTTTCCATTTTATGCATACCTTAACTTCAGGTATCTGACTTCATCTATTTTTTGGAAGGAGTCGGATAAATATTGGTTTAAACATAAATTTTCTTTCATATGGTAATGTATATCTAAAACTATTCAAGTTATGTTTTAGGAAAAGAAAATTAGAAGTAGGTATACAGAGTATCAAAATAATAAGGAATAGCTCAGCATATTTTGTATTTCATTTTGTAACTAATTAACCTCTGTGTTTAAACTTCCATTGTAGTTATGATAAGAATTCAAAACAACTGTTTCCTCTATAAGCTTTAGAACGGAACTTATTAATCTATAATTAAAATTTGAACTAATATATTAATCTTTGCCTAAGCTACTTTGCCTGTTGGAATGATCATTATCAAGTTATATTAGATACCCCTGCTAAGAATGTAAAGTAGTATGTGCTTTTAAGGTTTCACATTTCTTCTATATATGTATATATAATTACAATATTTCCTTTAAAAAATCCTTAAATGGGAGTAAGTTTTAAGATAATAGTTGGTCTACCAGTTATTTTGCAAACATAATGAATAACACACAATATACCTTCTACATTTCTATACATAATCTTTTTTGTTGCTTGGGGATCTCCAGGAACTGATGTTCATATCCTATCAGCATACATTTAAGGACATGCAAATCACTGAAAAATGAAATATTTTCCCATTCCTCATGGTATATCTGCTCCAATCACACATTGGGTTAATAATTCTGTTCTGAGCTGATGAAACAAAATCTCATCTGTGAAATAAACCTACACGACATTCAGCTTAAAGTCTTTATGAATACGTTTTTTTCTCTCTACAGGATATATCCTTCCAGCTTTTTTGGGGACAAAGCAATAATTCCTAGAAATAATTAGTCCTATTTTGTTGAGTCAATTGGCAACTGATCATATCTTGCAGCACTGCTCTGGCAATTAAAAAAAAGCTAAAAAATACAAATCAGCACAACGCCTATATGTTGGTTGGTTGAAATCAGTTCCTTGGAATGGATAGAAATGTGCAGTTAGTTCATCTTCTGGATTGTAGGCTCTGATCAGGCTTTCTGCATATATGCTTAACTATTTTAAACAATGTGAACTAAGCAATTCAATCTTTAATTTCTAAGTACCTTCAATCATTAAAAGTGCAAAATTGGGCATGGCTCAGCTCTATTGTTACAAGAAAGAAAAGGAAAAGGAAAAAGAAAAGGGAAAGGCAAGGGGAAATTTCAAGTCCCGAGGGTCATATTCAAGATTTACAAAAGCTTTTTAATAATATTCCAGTGGAAGAAAAAACAGCATTTTTATAAAAATGGGGTCAAAAGCAATGCAAATTTGGGATATGAACTACACAGATATAGATTGAACAGGAAAGGACTGGGACAATTTTGCCCTTCCCCTTTTCTTCCTCTCCCTTACTTCAAATGTTTATGCATGAAGATTCAACAAATCTATTTCTACTCTTCTGTAGCTTTAATAATTCTTTATATTTACTATAATTCTTTTAAAGATGGGTGGCTCTAGTATTCCATACAGATGCAAATGTTTAATTTAAACATTAAACACACACTGAAAAACTTGCTACTTGAGAAAATAAAGAAAATATCTTTCTGTAACAATACATTTGAATATATTATGTTAACTATCAGTTTTCATACATCATTCTCTACTCAGGATTCAGCTGAAAATTACACAAGCCATAAATTAGCTTTAAACAAGCTTTGAATCAGACAAGCTAGTTTTCAAATTAAAAAGCCGTCAGTATATTACAAGGTGCTGTCATTTTATTACTGCAATCAATTTTATGTGGCCTGAGGTATACGGAAAATGGATTCTCTCTTCATTTGCAAAGGTTTTATCTCCTGCACCAGGCTCTGAACTACTTGACTGCAGTAATGAATTTGAAACCCAAGTTACAAACAAAGACTTTTATAAACAGAAAAACCAAAGAAAGTGGTTAGTTTGTAGAACCACAAAATAGAAAAGCAGTTTCTTGGAAGAAAAGCTATGAGATTTTTTTTTTAAAAAAGTAGATGGAAAAAAAGCTTACTAATGTTTTAATTTTTTGTTGAATTTAATTTAAAATACTTCTTTAAATGCAGTACAATTTTATAATCTACTCTACTGCTTGTTGTTCTATACATCTGATGTGCCTCAAAAATTTCTTGTGCTATACATTATCACAAAGTCATCCTGATTGAATAGGGGGTTTGTCTCCTTTGATTTCTTTCTACATGGATTTTAAATGGTAAATGATAATTTAATCAAAATGGTTTCTAGGTTTGTAAAACTGATTAGGACATATGTAAATTACAATAACACATATGTTACATATTTATCAGAAAAATGACCAAGACATATTTTATGTTGTAGCATTAGAAGGTTAAGTGATCAAACATTCACTAACCATGCTAATACTGTCCTGTGTGTGTGAATCTTAACATGGTCAATCATTTTTTCATTCTGGTCACACATGCTACAAGAAAGTGCAAAAAGTGTCAGGTTCAATTTCCAGTATTTCCAATAGACTATTGAAGGAAAATATTAAACAGATGCTGCAAGATAATGTCCACTATACACTATATTGTTTATGGAAGCTTCCTATGGAGAATAAGTAAATATGAGTTGGCATGCAGCCATCCTAAATCATATTTAGTTTTGAAAATGCTCATTAGTCTTATGAAAGATTACAGAGTAATTTCTCATTCTCATTTTTTTTTAAAACCCAGAAAATATTTTCTTATTGACCTAAATTTACATATTTGAATAGTAAAAGTTCAATTGATTGTAAGCAATATTTCTAAAGACTGTCATATATTAGGTGAGATTCTGAAGCAAGATAAAACTAGGTGCCTTTGGGCCTTTCACTCTGTCACTCAGTCTACATAACTAGTTGTTTTTTGTGAGGAAAAAAGGAGAAGGAAGGAGTATTAGGTATGATTGCTGTCTTGAATTGCTTACAAAAACAATAAAGGTATTATAGATTTAAATAAATAATTAAGCACATCAAGTATTATGTTTTATAACATATTGAAATTGAATTATTCATACTTTGCTACCAACCATTTAGAATTTGAAGTACTTGTTTACTAAGAATTATTTCTTCATCCAGTCTCAGCTAAGAATTGCTTCATTATCCCATATGATTTCTAAAGTAGCTGTACAGAATGGTGGAATAATGTAAAATAATATTTTGTAAACTTTTATAACTGGCTACAAAAATTCATCTGGGGAGAAAACAGTACAAATTCTAAATCTCTTCATTCAGCAATATTCTTTAGTTGTCACACTTATTTGTATTTGTAATATTAAAAATAAAGATGTGTTGCAAATAAATGCTGTCCTTGTAAAAAGATCCTACAAAACATGTTGCATATACACGTGCTGAGACTTGTAAATAAGAAGTTTGCCCTATGGGATTGAAAAGTGTCAGGAATAAGACAAAACAGATGATGCTGTCTATTTGATTGAATGCAAATTAGCTGAGTGTTCCAAAATCATTTCTTGCAAGCTGCTAATACAGATGCAATTATTAATATAGTGGAAGCTAGATGCAAAGAATATTTTATTATGTCTAAGTCAGCAGCAGTATTAAAATGGATCTCTTTATTAAAAAAAGGAATGAACACTCCAGCTACCATTTTAGTAGCAAAATTAATCAGCAATCTTTTGCTGAGCTCACAGTAACTGAAAGGTCAAAACTATTGCTGGTATGAAAGCTGGAAAATTCTTCAGTCTTCATAAATTAAAGACCCTGAAAATTATGTAGAATATTACTTTACTAAATTCACTGGAAATTTTTTAAGATGGATTTCTCATGGGTGTGTGTTTGTGTTTGTGTGATTAGACAATTATTTCACATACTTTCACTTGTCATGGGTACTTTTATATTCCAAACACAAAACAGAAACTATGCTCTGATAATAGCCAGTTCTGTAAATCTTAGTACTATCAGTACTATGAATGTTTAAATGGTCCTAGCTAGTATACAATCTCCATTTCTGTTATATAATACTTTTGATAGAAATTGAATTAAAATTATTACAGAGAAGCAGCTAAACCTTTAAACTCTAATATACCTTCTTGTGGATCCTCTATCAAAATGTGTTGACAGCTTTTCTTCAGCATTATTATAGCAAGGCAAATATTCCTTCCAAAACATTTAGTTCTTCTTGCCTCTTTTTTTCTATTTTTTCCCCAAACATCCTATAATTTCTCAGGATACACACATTTGGTATTTTGGGATGGAATGGGGAGGAGACTATTTTAAGACTGATTTCCCCCCCCTCAAAAAAACCCTTTTAAAATAATTCTGCTATTCTGAGATTGTCACATAATTCATATCTTCCTCTATACAATGGAAATAATATCTGGATGAAAAATGGATATACTTGTATGTTATTTCTAAAAGATTTTGTCACAACTGCTTATTTTTAGATATCTTCTGCCGTTGGTTATCTGTTTAATGTATAAATAATGAATGTTCAACATTTACAGTCCAAAGTTAATTTAAATTATTGAAATTTGAACTTTTAGCCTAAACTACTTATTTAAAAACATACAGTTGAAGTTTAGCAAAATAATTATTCTATTATTTCATCTACAGTAGTGGCCAAAATTGTGGAAAACTTTTGGGAAAGTTTCCACCAATGTTTCTTCTAATTTCTTTATAACTGTAGCCTTGTTCACTTAATAATATTATTTTACATCGCTTTCTGGGCAACCAATCAACTCTTTGCACCATTACTTTAATTTTATTACATTTTACAAGCTTACTAAATGAAAGAGAAAAAAACCCCAACCAACTTGATAGCGATCACATAACACCCTGACAAATGTCCTCCTCTCAGCTTCAATACATGACATTAATAACTGAATCTTACTGTGATCTGATTGGCTCATTGCCAAAACAAGATGACACCTGATTGGCTCTCTAAACACTCATGCTCATTGGCTACAATAAGATGAAGGAAAACTACCTGATATCAACCTAAGCAAGTTGTGCTTCCTTTTTCTGGTTATTTGGCTATAGCTTTTCATAGAATACAGATAATTGAATAAACTTTGTTACATTACATTCTTGATTAAATTATCTTTCCATTGATATATAATTTTATAGTCATCAAAAATACGCTTTTCCCGAAAGGTTTCCACAATTTTGCCCACTACTGTATATATGTTTGTAAACTTTTCTTTGTTAAAGCACTTGTTAAGTTAATCTGAATCTTTATTTTAAAAATAGCTTTAAATTAGTAACATTTAAGAGATGTTACTATTACTAAATTAGTAGCATCATAATAGAGGAATACATCCATTCATTCAGCAAACATTCAAAGCTATAATGCTGCTGATTGAAGCGAGCCTGAAATTCTAGCTATTGTAGCACGTGCAGTCATGTAAACAAAATAAGGCACTTGTTGCAGTGTTCCATGGTGACATGTTTGCTATTTCCAAACTTCCATGAGAGTTTCTAACAAAGTCAATGGGGAGGTGGCAGGGAAAATCTTGAGTCACTTGGGTAAGTCTTCTCCTAGCCATTCTGTGCTTGCGTGCATGACATCTGCCCTTTTCTGTTTGCTCACACCCATGCTCGTATTGTGTTCTCTTCCCCCCCTTTGATTTCATTCACACAAACACACACACAAACACTGCATCCAATGTCATTCCCTTGTTCTTCTTGCTCATGCCTCATTCCACAGTGCCCTTTCTCCAATTTATGCATGCTCTGTGCTGGGCCTTCCAGAATCTCCCTCCCTGTGGCAAACTCCTTACCTGCTTCGTTTTAACTACAGATAGTTCTTGACTTACAACCACAGTTGAGCCCAACGTTTCTGTTAATCAAGATAGTTGTTAAGTGAATTTTGCCCCATTTATGACCTTTTGTTTTTGTGCCACCCTATGTGAATCCTTGTTATGCTCACAAGGACAAACCCCTCTTCCAAGAAACAGGCAGGAACCGCAAGAAAAAAACCAACTCCTTTTATTCTCACAATCCTGAGAATGTCTGTGGGCAAACAATGTCCAAAGCAAACAAACAGTCCACAGAAACTTGATCCTCAACATGAACAGTTGCCTTCGGCAACCCTCACCTCCCACACCTTCCCTTTTATAATTCAGCCAAGGCATGGCTTCCTAATGCCTTCTCCTTTGCCTTTGGAGCCACCCCAAGGATTCCGATTACTTTCTCAGTCCCGCCATCAGTTTACGGATGATGCGCTGATGATAGGCAGATTTTTACGTCTAGGGCTTTCATCAATCTGGAAAACCTACTGAACATGCGAATGGTGGTGCGGGCTGACGGCAAGCCACGAAATGCCATGGTTTGGTCAGCATGTCCACCACCACAAATACCATTGTGAAGCTAGAAGACGGGGGCAAGTCCATCAAGAAGTCCATGGACACTGCCCCCCAGGGTCTTTCGGGCGTCAGCAAGGGCTGAAGTAGACCTTGTAGGGCCCCCATTGTTGACATGGCCTGCCTACACTTTATACAAGACATGACGTAGACCTGGATGTTGTGTCATACTCGGGCCCACCAGAATGTATGGGAGACCAAACTCAGAGTCTTGAACAGGCCAAAATGCCCCACTGCCAGATTATCGTGACATTGGCTGAGAATGAGCCCTCTGAGTGGCCCTCCTGGAACGTAGAGCCGATCACAGTATGTCAGAAGTCCATCCATGATGGTCCAGGGGGAGTCTGGTACCAACTCCCCCTTCATTGAGCCACCCATGCATCATGCTGCTGTGCCTCCCAAATCTGAGCCCGTACATCTACTGGCTCCCAAACTGCAGAGCAAGACTCTATGGGGAGAACTGTTCTGGGCAGAAGCTTGTCTTCTGTACAGGAATATTATGGCTTCCTTGACAGAACATCTGCTCTTTGGTTGCGACTGCATGGTATGTAGGAGATGCGGAAATTAAACCTAGCGAAGAAGAGAGACCACCGAATCTGTTGTTGGTTCAATTTCTGGATGATCTGCAAGCTTTCCAGATTCTTGTGATCCGTCCGGACTTCAATTTGATGCCGAACCCCTTCCAAATGATGCCTCCAGGCCTCAAATGCTACTTTGATGGCCAGTAGCTCCTTCTCCCAGATGGTGTAGTTGTGCTCGGCTGGATTCAGTTTCCGTGAGTACTATGCACAAGGAAAGAGGGTCCTGCCAGGCGCATTAGCCTGGAGTAACACCGCTCCAATGGCAATGTCGGAGGTATATTGCTTCCATGACAAACGGCCGTTGTGGGTCAGGATGTTTCAAGATGGGTTCCTTCATGAAGGCTTCCTTTAAAACCTGGAAAGCCTGTTGCTCTGGGGTATCCCAATGAAACAGGGTCATTTTCTGCAGGAGCCGAGTGAGGGGCTCAGTCATGGAAGCAAAACCGGGAATGAAGATTCTATAGTAGTTGGCGAAACCAAGGAGTCACTGGACATCTTTAACACGTGGGGGTTGCCAACTACGCAGAGACTCAACCTTATTCAGTTCCATGGCGATGCCCTAAGGAGAAACGTGATGTCCTAGGAAATCAAAATGGTAATTTGATAGAATTGGCATTTCTCCAGTTTGGCATACAAACGATGAACTCGGAGTCATTGCAGGACCTGAGAGAGATGCTGATGGTGAAGCCCCTGAGCTTCGGATAGCCCAAAACCTCCAATCCTTTCGCCGCGGCCTCAAAACACTCCTGTTCCACCAGGCCGACCTAGACTGACAGGCATTTTATTTAATTTATATTTAGTATTTTTAATTTATCTCTTAAATTCTCTAATTTAATTTATTGCACAGATGTTCTCAATTTTATTTCTATCTTGATCTCTGTACTTATTATATGTTTTGCTGTTAGCCGCCCTGAGTCCTTCGGGAGATAGGGCGGGATATAAATCCCATCAATAAATAAATAAATAAATCTCCCATGAAGGGGAATAGATCAGAATGTCACTAAATAGATCCCAACAAACTGATCTAACATATCCTGGAATATGTTGTTCATGAAGTGTTGAAAAACGGCAGGTGCGTTGGTCAGCCCAAGCGGCATCACTGTATACTCAAACTGCCTGTAGTGGGTGCCAAGCGCTGTCTTCCATTCATCACCCGACCGAATCCTAATGAGATTGTAGGCTCCTTTCAAGTCCAATTTTGCCTCTCGGAGCTGTTCCAGAAGTTTGGGGATGAGGGGCAGTGGGTATCAATTACATACCGTTGTTGTTGTTAGATGCAAAGTCGTGTCTGACCCATTGCGACCTGATGGACAACATTTCTCCAGGCCTTCCTGTCCTCTACCATCTTCTGGAGTCCATTTAAGCTCATGCCTACTGCTTCAGTAACTCCAATCAGCCACCTCATTCTCTGTCGTCCCCTTCTTCTCTTGCCCTCAATCGTTCCCAGCATTAGGCTCTTCTCCAGTGAGTCCTTCCTTCTCATTAGGTGGCCAAAGTATTTGAGCTTTAGCTTCAGGATCTGGCCTTCTAAAGAGCAGTCAGGGTTGATCTCCTCTAGGACTGACCGGTTTGATTGCTTTGCAGTTAAAGGACTCGCAAGAGTCTTCTCCAGCACCATAGCTCAAAGGCCTTAATTCTTTGGCGCTCGGCCTTTCTTATGGTCCAACTTTCACTGCCATACATTGCAACTGGGAAGACCATAGCCTTGACTATACGCACTTTTGTTGACAGGGTGATGTCTCTGCTTTTTAGTGTGCTGTCTAGATTTGTCATGGCTTTCCTCCCGAGGAGCAAGTGTCTTTTAATTTCTTGGCTACAGTCCCCATCTGCAGTGATCTTGGAGCCCAGGCAAGTAAAATCTGTCACTACCTCCATTTCTTCCCCATCTATTTGTCAGGAATTGAGAGGGCCAGATGCCACAATCATGGTTTTCTTAATGTTAAGTTTTTGCACTCTCCTTCTTCACCCGCAACAAGAGGCTCTTTAGTTCTTCTTCACTTTCTGCCATTAGAGTGGTATCATCTGCATATCTTAGGTTGTTGATATTTCTTCCGGCAATCTTAATTTCAACTTTTGATTCATCTAGTCCTGCCTTTCTCATGATGTGCTCTGCATATAAGTTAAATAGGCAGGGCAACAGTATACAACCTTGCCAGAATCCTTTCCCAATTTTGAACCAGTCAGTGGTTCCATGTCCAGTTCTTACTGTTGCTTCTTGGCCCACATATAGGTTTCTCAAGAGACAAATAAGATCGTCTGGTACGCCCATCTCTTTAAGAACTTGCCACATTTTTTTAAAAAAAATTCCATTTATATCCTGCCCTTTTCCGAAGACTCAGGGCGGCTTACAAGCTTAGCAGTAGCCTTCATTCTATGTATATGCCTGATTATTAGGGCTTTCACACACACCCCCCCAAGCGGCATTATTACAAAGTCAGCTTAATTGCCCCCAACAATCTGGGTCCTCATTTGTTATGATCCACACAATCAAAGGCTTTAGCATAGTCAATGAAGCAGAAGTAGATGTTTTTCTGGAACTCTCTAGCTTTCTCCAGGGACGCGGTGGCTCAGTGGGTTAGGACGCTGAACTTGTTGATCGGAAGGTCGGCAGTTTGGCGGGTCGAATCCCGAGTGCCGCGTAGCAGAGTGAGCGCCTGTTACTTGTCCCAGCTTCTGCCAACCTAGCAGTTCGAAAGCACATAAAAATGCAAGTAGAAAAATAGGGACCACTATGGTGGGAAGGTAAAAGCGTTCCGTGTGCCTTTGGCATCTAGTCATGCCGGCCACATGACCACGGAGACGTCCTCGGACAAGCGCTGGCTCTTTGGCTTTGAAACGGAGATGAGCACCGCCCCCTAGAGTCGGAAACGACTAGCACGCATGTGCGGGGGAACCTTTACCTTTACCTTTACCTAGCTTTCTCCATGATCCAGCGTATGTTGGCAATTTGATCTCTAGTTCCTCTGCCTCTTCGAACTCCTGCCTGTACTTCTGGTAGTTCTCGATCCACATACTGCTGGAGTCTAGCTTGTAAGATTTTAAACATAACTTTACTAGCATGAGAAAAGAGTGCAATGGTGCGATAGTTTGAACATTCTTTGTTGCTCAGCTTTTCTAAGGCCCACTTCACTTCACATTCTAGGATGTCTGGCTCAAGGTCAGTGACCAACTCACTGTGATTATCAGGGACATTAAGCTCATTCTTGTATAGTTCTTCTGTGTAATTTTGCCACCTCTTCTTAATCTCTTTTGCCTCTGTTAGGTCCCTGCCATTTTGGTCCTTTATCATGCCCATTTTTGCATGAAACGTTCCCTTCATCTCTCCAATTTTCTTGAAAAGATCTCTTGTCCTCCCTATTATATTGTTTTCTTCTATTTCTTTGCACTGTTCATTTAAGAAGGCATTCTTATCTCTTCTAGCTATTCTCTGGAATTCTGCATTCAATTGGCCATATCTTTCTTTTTCTCCCTTGCCTTTCGCTTCCCTCCTTTCCTCAGCTATTTGAAAGCTTCATCAGACAGCCATTTTGCTTTCTTGCATTTCTTTTTCTTTGGAATGGTTTTAGTTGCTATTTCTTGTACAATGTTGCGAACCTCTGTCCGTAGTTCTTCAGGCACTCTATCAGATCTAATTCCTTAAATCTATTTGTCACCTCTACTGTATATTCAACAGGGATATGATTTAATTCATACCTGAGTGGCCTAGTGCTTTTCCCTACTTTCTTCAGTTTAAGCCTAAACTTTGCAATGAGAAGCTCATGGTCTGAGCCACAGTCAGCTCCTGGTCTTGTTTTTACTGACTGTATAGAGCTTCTCCATCTTTGGCTGCAGAGCACATAGTCAATCTGATTTCTGTGTTGACCGTCTGGTGATGTCCATGTGTAGAGCCGTCCGAATGGATCCCTCCACATCACAAAACAACATACCGTAATGGCATTCAATTTTTGATAGTCACAGCAAAGCCTCAATTTTTCAGACTTCTTTGTTACAAAAAGCATTGGTGCGGACACTGGGGAAGACAAGGGCTGAATAAAACCCCGAGCCAAATTTTTGTCTAGAAAGTGCCACAACACGGCCAACTCAGGATCCAACATGGAATACAAATGCCCCACTGGAAGAGACAGATCAGGAACAAAGTGGATGGGGCAGTCATATGGCCTATGCGGGGTCAATTGATTCGCCTCAGTCTCACTGAACACATCAGCATGTCGCCAGTTCGGAGGGCAGGGAGACCCCTGGGAGACTCACAGCTTGGCCAGCACAGACTTGGCGGGTGTGGTCCACATACTGTAAGCTTGGAAAGGTGACCAAGTTGTGAAACCAATAAATCTGCGGGTCATGCGTCCAGAGCCACGCCAAACCCAAGACCATGGGGAAATGCAGATCAGAGGTTATGTAAAACTGAATAGCCTCCTCATGCGAGCTGATGGTCATACCCAATGGTTGCATGGCATCCTTAATTGGCCCAGACAGGAGCACTCAGCCATCAATAGTCTCTACTAACAGAAGCAGTTCCATCAGGCATTGGGGAACAGCCCATTTGGCCATTAATACTGCATCCATAAAGTCTATATGTAGTGGCCCCAAAGCATGTACTGGAATCCCCTGTGGCTTCCCGGGGAGGATCAATTGTGTTGCCAGTATTAAATGCTGTGGAGGTCCACATGCAGCATCTGAAAGACGTTGCTCAGTGTTTGGGGAAGCCCAACCCAAAACGTCTTTTAGGTTGGGCTCTGGGCATTTTTGACAGATGAGGTTGCTTTTGCAGGGCAGGCTGATGCCCCTTGTTGCTTCTTGGGACAGAAGATAGCCAAATGCCCAGGGTCCCCACAACCCCCCCCGAATGTCTTTTCATTTCTGCTACCAATAGGTGAGGTCTGGCAGCACCTAACTCCACAGGCTCTTCCCATAGAACTGGAGTTTCACACATAACTGGGGCCACCCAGGGCTCTGGGGTGGCATGACTCCTATGCTGCTGCAGCCAAGCGTCGATCCGCAAACAGAAATGGATCAACCCATTGAGGTCTGGGGGAACATCGATAAGGGCCAGCTTGTCCAACAGCTCCTCCAAGCCATCCTGGAAAGCATCCTTGAGTGCAGCTTTGTTCCTGGCTGAATCCTGGCTAAGCAGCTGAATCTCACTGATATATCCGTGTAAAAGGCGTTGGCCTTGCCTCAGAGCTTTCAGGTGTCGGGTGGCGGTCTGCGTCTTAATGGGGTCTTCATTCATAAGATGCATATAGTCACAATCCCTCTCCCCCAAATTATCCAACAATGGACTAGGCTGGGCTAGCAGGAGTGTGCCGCAATGAGCTGCAGCACCAGAGAGGAGGCTGTTCATAAACCCCACTTTATCATGGTCAGTGGGGACGTCAGCTCCTCTCAGGCTGATAAAGAGCTGGCATTGGCCCCCAAAAGCTGGAAACATCTCTGGAGCGCCATCAAATTTGTCAGGCACTGCAACTGGACACTTTCTTCGGGGTTGTGGAGCGGCAGAAGCAGAGGCTTGAAGCTGAGCAACTTGAGCTGCCAACAAAGCCAGCTGCTGGAAGAGCTAAGCATTCTCTGCACGTAAGTGCTCCATGGTAATAGGGGGTAGAAGGCCGAAGGCAAACTGTTCTGTCCCAGCCTACGTGAGTCCTTGTTGTGGTCACAAGGAAAAACCCCTCTTCCAAGAAAAAACCAACCCCTTTTATTCTCAGACTTGAGTCAATGTCCAAGGTTAACAAACACAGTCCACAGAAATTCGATCCTCAACACGAATGGTTGCCTTCGGCAACTAGCACCTCCCACACCTTCCCTTTTATAATTCAGCCAAGGCGTGGCTTCCTAATGCCTTCTCCTTTGCCTTTGAAGCCGCCCCATTGCATTCCTCTGTCCTACTTTCTTCTCTTGCCTGCATTTTCGTGCATCCTGGATTTGTCCCAACTGTTCTTCATCATTGTCCAACTCAGGCTCCCAGCACAGTTGTGTCTCAGCCTGAGTGCGAGTAGAGGGCCAGGCTCCTCATTGACTGTAAGTCTTGAAGCTCCTCAGAGCCTTCCTCTGACTCTGATGTCACTCCAGGCCCCCCCTCCTCATCTGATTCCTCAGACTCAGCTGCTGGATCCACTGGCTGGTGAGGAATCACAACACCTTTCTTGACACATTTGTTAAGTAAATCACTGCAGTTGTTAAATTAGTAATACAATTGTTAAGTGAATCTGGTTTCCCATTGACTCTGCTCATCAGAAGGTTGCAAAATGTGATCACACGACCCCAGGACACTGCAAATGTCATAAAAACATGTCAGTTGCCAAACGTCTGAAGTTTGATAATGTGATCTTGGGGATGATGCAGCAACAGTCATAAATGTGAAAAACAATCAATGCAATGCCATTGTAACAATCACAAAATGAATGGCTGTAAGTCAAGGACTACCTGCATATCTGCTTTCTGTTTTACAACCTGTAGTTCTCGAAATTATGACCTAGACTGTTTGGAGTGCAGTCGCTATATGATGTGGTGATGTGCTTTATAACTACATTGGTTAGCAATAGCAATTCTTGTCTCAATTCCCATGATAATTTGAGGACTACCTTTTGTTTTATAGTTTTATAGTTCTTGTTGCATATAAAGTTTTCAAGGCAAAAGATTCAAAATACACAAAACTCCACATACACTCAGTGGAATTTGTAAACCTTTGAACCACAAAATCAATTTCATCTTTTATAAAAGATACATTTAGGAACAAGCTAAGATATATATAAATTGTTCCCAGATTTTAACAAAGCTCCCAGATTTTTCTACATTTAGAAAATATATTTTTAAACCAGCTACAAAGTCAAAAAATATTTCTATAACCTGGGAGAGTTAATTATAACAAGCTTAAAACTATACTTAATTGTAAACTATATGGAAAGAAATCATTTTTAGCAGCAAGAAAAGTAAAAATCAAGTAATTGGTTCTTTCTCTTTCTGCATATAAATACCTGATTGTTCAAATCAGACATCTACTTTTATTTTCTGTGGTTTTTATTCAGAAATGCAATGTCAAAATTACATTAATATTTGATTTTCCTCTTAAAAATAAAAAAAATGAACTTGTAAAAAAATTCTAAATAAATAAGAATTTCACTGCTATGCTCCAATAAACATTCTAATATACACTTTCAGGCTATTAGTCTTTTGCAACAATGTAAATATAATAAATTGACAAGTACAAGCTCTTCAGAGTATTGTTCTGACTGAATAAAAAAGGGTAATTTGATTTAAATAATTCAATGAGGCATTCAAATAAGAATAAAAATTATGATCTTCTTAGAAGTCATTCACATTCAGAAAATGAACTCTACAAATTTTCTTAGGCAGAAACTGCAAAAGCCATTGCACTGTTAGAAAAAATAACTAGAGTACTGAGTGAAGTAAGCAAGTGAATATGGCAGAGTTACATTTCAGAATATGATAAAAAAAACAAGGCCCAATTTCTATGTTTACCACTTAAATTCATGGAGACATGAGTATAAATGGACTATTAGACAGTCAGTTTTTTTCCACTGAGCAAAGGATACAAGTAATCTGTTTGGATTTTATATATATTTATTACACAGGAATTATGTTTTCATTAAATCCTTATTCAATCACAAAGTATTTTTTCTGCCATTATCATTCCACTTTTATCTTGTGTAAAATGATAATTTAAATATATATTTAAGTTTTCCAAAATTGGTAGCCAATTTTCTTTTACAATTATATGGTACAATTTTGTAATTATGCTGCATGGGCTCTTGGCACATGTAGCAGAACAGGATACAAATAAATAATTAGTACCATACCTAGTGTAACAGTAGAGGATTTTGTTGTTGTTGTTGATTTTGAAACATCTCCAGTTTTTGAAAAATTTGAACAAAAGTAGTAGTAGATCTGCATTAACTATAATACATTAACTGCATGATTAGGAAATATATATGGAATATTACTTTCCCATTCTGTAGCTTTGAAAATAAATTACGCTGTAATTTATGTCATAATTTTTTCTTCCTGCATAGCCTGCTATACAGTTAACTAAAACAGCAGGAAAATACAATAAAAACAAAATATTAATAAGGAAATGATATAGGCACAGGAATTAATTGTTAGGCATGCAGTAGCACACAGATAAGATTAAAAAGGTATTTTAAAAATTATATTAATACATACTATATTTTAGGCCATAAGTGATTATTGTTTGTTGCATACTTTCAAGGGCTACTGTCCATTTTCTCTCATATTTGACTACCAAAACCCCTAGATTTTAAATAATCATTAATGGTATATATATATATATATATATATATATATATATATATATATATATATATATATATATATATATATATATATATATATATATATACAGTATTGAAAAACAATAATCAAAACAAAACAAACTGGGACCCCAATTAGAGCTATCAGAGCTATCAGGCCAGGCCGGACTGCTGGAATAGGTAAGTCTTTAAGTCGCGCCGGAAGGTGCGGAGGTCGGGGGCCATCCGGATTTCAGTTGGTAAGCAGTTCCAGAGGGCTGGCGCACCCACTGAGAATGCCCTCCCCCTGGGGGCCACCAGCCGACATTCCTTGAGCGGTGGCACCCTGAGGAGGCCCTCTCTGTGGGAGCGCACAGGGCGGTGGGGTGTTGACATTGGCAGAAGGTGCTCCCGTAGGTAGTCCGGACCCATGCCATGTAGGGCTTTGTATGTCATTGTTAGCACCTTGAACTTCACTCGGAAGGCAACTGGAAGCCAGTGCAGCGCACGGAGGAGAGGTGTGATATGGGAGTATCGGGAGGCTCCCAAAAGTGTCCGTGCCGCTGCACTTTGCACCAGTTGAAGCATATATGTATATGTATATATATATATATATGTATATGTGTATATATATATATATATATATATATATATATATATATATATATATACACTGTATTTGTAAGCATTATATTTTGTAGCAATTATCAGTTCATGAGAAAGTTTCTGAACAGAAATAGCCATATCTATTTTTTTCAATAATGTTATTCTTAAAATTAATTTGTGTTAATAACCAAACTTTGCAATTACAGAATGTTAATAGAAAGAAATTGCACTACAATTTGTATGTAAACTTATTTATAATTCTATTTCTAGCATAAGGAATCTTGAACAAATCAGTTAGTCTAAAAAGGTGAATCCAAATGTACTTTTTAGCTATCAAACATAACATATAAAGGTGCTGTGACTAAGAGAACATTGGTTCGGCTTCCCTAACTATAGAAGATTATTGGCCATAATAATAGGATTATATGCAGATAAATCTTATGAACTAATCCAGGATAAGAATGTTTATGCCCTATTGAAATACTAACAATGAATATGTGGAACAGAAATATAGAAATAACTGGTACATTGGAAATTGTACAACCTAATATTGTATAATTGAGCGCTCCAATTGATAATTTGTGTACAAGACAAAAACTTTGGAAAAAGCAACTCATATGGGAGATGGTTTGAACTATGGTCTATCTTTTATTGCTAAATGAGAAAATAAGGTCATGTTAATTAGAAATGTACATAAAGTGCATTTTTAAAATATATTTTGAATATATACATGATATGACCATATTAGCAACCCTAGGACCGAAATTGTCATGAGGACTAGTGAGCTCTCTATTCAAATTCAAAGGGTTTACAGTAGGGTAAAGTGATAGTAGGCAACAGTGTGGATTCAGCAGCATTTAAGAAGATGCCATTTATTTGACATAATTGTCCTACTCTTCTACTGCAATTGTTAAAGTAGATAGAGAATTCAAATCCAAATCTCCACTCAGCCATAAACACTCTGAGCGATGTTGGTCTTAACACTATCTCTTTTCAGCTACTTAGTTCATAGAACTATGGTTATAATAATATTGGTGAGGAGGATTATATAACATTCCTGAAATTTCTCGGGGAAAAAGTAGGACATAATATTTGAAAATTAAGAGGCTTCCGGTGGCGTCACGGCGCCGAAGACAGCCTTCCCGGGCTGCCCGCGGCTCAGCTGTTTGTTTTTTCGCCCGTAACAGCGCCGAACAGCTGTTCGGGCGAAATTGAAGCCCCCTCCTCGGGAGAAGAGGAGGGGGTGAGGCCCCAGGTAGGGGTTGAGTTCTCCGAGGCCGCCTGAGCTCGGAGCTTGGGCGGCTGAAGGATTGAACTCCCCCGAAGCCTGGGTTGCTCCCAGCTGGTCGGCGTGTCTGCTCTGAACTTCTTGGAGCAGAGCCAGGCGTCTGTGAACCATCCCTGCCTGAAGAAAGGACTATGATTTAAAGGAGCAGGCAGAGCGATACAAGAGATAAAGGTGAAGAGGCTTATTTTATTATACTCTCTAACTACTTGAACTTTTTAAACTCTAAGTGAAAGTGCGTCATATTTGAGGATTAAAAGATGGCGGCGAAACCTCCCCCTAAAACTCTTCGGAGTGGTGGATCCTCGCCAGTGCAACAATCATCTTTACAGGCGTTGCACCCTTCTGAAGCGCTGACAGCGAAGGAGTTTCGAGATGCTGTGGATAAACTTTTGGACTCAATTAATCAATCAATGGCTGACAAATTTGCGCAGATGGAGGAGAAATTGGAGAAACTGGAGGAGAGAATGGAAGAGAGGATGGAACAGAAGCTTAGCGTGATGAAGGTAGACATTTTGTCTTCAGTGCATAAAGTGGCGGAATGTGTGGAAGAATTAGATGAAAAGATGGATGATTTGGCTCAAAGGAATGCTATATTAGAAGTTAAAGTAAGAGAGAATGAAAATGTAAGAGACAAACTGGAGAAGGACTTAAGTTTAGCCCAATTTTACCAGATGCAGTTTGCTGTCAGAATCAGAGGTTTAAAAGAGGATACTAAAGAAGATTTGAAGCAGCTGATCTCTGAGGCTTTTGAAGAAGTATTAAACCTGCCAGCATCTGATATAAGAGCAGCTATGGATAAAGTGTTTCGGGTGAATTCATGGATTGCCAGACAGAGGAAGTTGCCTAGAGATGTGGTGGTTTATTTTGCAAAAAGAGAGATCAGAGATCAAATTATACAAGCTGCCTATGATGTTAAAGTGGTGATTGCTGAACAAGAAGTTTTGGTTTTAAAAGAAATTCCTCCAAGGATTTTAAGGGGAAGGAAGGATTATACATTCCTCGTGCATGAGCTCAAGCAAAGAGATATAAGGTTCAGATGGGAGATTCCTCAGGGGCTGATGGTGATGCATGAAGGTAAAAGGTACCGGTTGATTACTGTGAAGCAAGCGCGTGATTTCTACAATAATGTCCTAAAAGCAACCCCATTAACGCTCCTGGAAGCTGGAAAAGGATCTGGAGAAGAAGAACAACAAGAGGAGGAAACAGAGGAAAGTGGTGTGGGAGGAGATCAAGTTACAACTTCTTTGGATGATCCTAGAGAGCAAAGAGTGACGCGTGCTGCTTTAAAACGAGCAAAGAAAATAATAGAACAAGATCAGCAAAAGACTTCAGTTTCTTCGCAACGTACATACAGTCAAGCTGTGGGAGGGGCACGGCCTAAAGAAGTTAGTCCTATCAAGGCTGTGGTCCAAGGGCTTCTGGATGATATGCATGGCAACTAAATTTTTAACTTGGAATGTTAATGGACTAAATTCACCGCAGAAGAGGAAGAAAGTTTTTCAATATTTAAAGCAATTTAAGATAGATGTTATATGCTTGCAAGAAACGCATATTAGAGTTTTGGATCAAAAGTATTTACTGAACTCGAGACTGGGTACGCATTTTGTTGCCTCTGCAGAGAATAAGAAAAATGGAGTAGTTGTTTATGTTAAAAGTGCCTTAACAGCAGACTTAATTGAAGCAGATAAGCATGGAAGATATGTTATGATTGAGCTGCTGTTAGAAGGTAAAAAGATGCTTCTAGTTGGACTATATGCACCTAACCAACAACAAGTTGATTTTTTTAGCTTACTTCATACAAAGCTTACCCAGTTGGATTATAAATCTTTTATTATTATGGGAGATTGGAATGGTGTTCTGGATGTACACTTGGATAAAGCTGGAGCTTTTAAGCGTATTCCAAGCCATGCCAGACTGCCTAAAACTTTTTTTGAATTGAAGGATGATCTCGAATTGCGAGATATATGGCGGGAGAGGCACCTGCAGGAGAAGGATTATACTTTTTATTCTGACAGACACCAATCTTTCTCAAGGATTGATTTTATTTTGTTGACTAATGATTTCTTTTTGAGAACTAAAAAAGTGAAGATATGTGCAAGAACTATTTCAGACCACAGTCCAGTTTGGTTGGAGATTGATAAGGAGAAAAGCGACAGGCGCTCGTGGCGCGTAAATGAGAACTTGTTTAGAGATCAGAGAAATGTGGAAGAATGTAAACAGCGGATGAAGGATTTTTTTGAGATTAATATGAATAAGGGTACCTCTATGGATATGGTTTGGGATGCTAGTAAGGCCTATATGAGAGGTGTGTTGATATATATGAATAATAGACGTAGACGTGTAGTGGAAACTAGAAGGAAAGAACTGGAGAATGAAATAAAGGAAAAAGAAAGGGCTTTGATTTTGAATCCAGGGGACGTGAAGATTAAAGAGGCTATTAGGTTGTTAAGAGGACAATTTGATAAATTAATGGCAGACCAAGTGGCAACCAATCTGCGGTTTGCTAGGCATAATACTTTTTGCAACGCTAATAAACCAGGCAGATGGTTAGCCTATAGACTGAGGAAGAAACAAAGGGCCTCTAATATAGACAAGATTGAATATAAAGGAAGGGTCGTGTTTCAACAGAATCTTATTAAGGATGCTTTTGTGGATTTTTACTCGAAATTATATACCAAAGAGGAAATTGAGGTAAAAGACATTGATAAATATTTGGAGAATGCTAATATTCCGGTCCTTACGCAAGCACAAAGAGAGGGGATTAATCAACTGATCACAGAAGAAGAAATCCTTACAGCAATTAAGGATTTGAAGGTTGATAAGGCGCCCGGTACAGATGGCTTGTCTGCGGCTTTTTATAAAAATTTACAATTTGAGATGATAAAACCGTTAAAGGAACTGTTCCAGACAATCCAGAGGGGGGGAAAGGTGCCACCGTCTTGGAGAACAGCTTTTATCTCATTGATTCCGAAGGAAGATCAGGATGCTACTCAAGTTAAAAATTATAGACCGATTTCGCTTTTAAATACAGATTATAAGATATTTGCTAAGGTTTTGGCTAATAGACTGATGAGGGTTCTGCAACAGGTGATTCATGGGGATCAAACGGGGTTTATTAGTGGTAGGCAAATGAAAAATAATGTTAGACATATAGTTGATGTGTTAGAGTATTTGGAAAGGCACAACCAGATCTCTGCAGCGCTAATCTTTTTAGATGCTGAAAAGGCTTTTGATCAATTGAATTGGCAATTTCTGTTGAGAATGTTAGATAAAATGGATTTTGGGGAAAATTTCTTACAGCCGATTAGGGCATTATATCAAAAGCAAACTGCCCGAATCATAGTTAACAATAGTCTGACGGCAGTATGTAATATTGAGAAGGGCACAAGGCAAGGATGTCCGTTATCGCCCTTGTTATTTGTATTAACTTTAGAGATATTATTGAACAAGATTCGGAATTCGGAAAAAATTAAGGGGATACAAGTTGGAGACCAGGACTATAGATTGAGAGCATTTGCAGATGATCTGGTTGTTACAGTGACCCAGCCAGAGAACTCTGTTGTGGACCTGATAGAGATAATAACACAATATGGGAAGGTTTCTGGATTTAAAGTAAACATACAGAAAACTAAAATTTTGGCTAGAAACATGACAGTTTCACAGAAGGCCTTCTTGGAAGGATTAACTGGATTTGAGATTGTTAAAAGGGTTAAATATTTGGGGGTAATTTTGTCGCCCTCGAATACAAAGCTATACAAAAATAATTATGAAAAATTGTGGGGGAAAATTCAAAAAGAATTGGAGAGTTGGCAAAAATTGCAATTGACTTTGTTGGGACGGATTGCAGCAGTGAAAATGAATGTCCTGCCCAAATTTTTATTTTTATTCCAAATGATACCGATTCTTAAGAAAGACTCTAATTTGGAGGAATGGCAGCGTGGTATCAATAAATTTGTGTGGGCAGGGAAAAAGCCACGAGTTAAACTTAAGATTATGCAGGATATTCGTGAGAGAGGTGGCCTTAAATTGCCTAATTTTAAATTATATTATGAAGCTGCTGCATTAGTAGGAATAAGTGATTGGATCAATTTGACGCAATCGAGGTTGTTAAATCTTGAGGGCCATGATTTGTTGTTTGGCTGGCATGCATATTTGTTGTATGATAAGAAGGTAGGTACTGTGTTTAGGACGCATATTTTAAGACAGGCATTGCTGAGAGTTTGGAAGAAGTATAGACATAAGCTAAGTTGTAAGATACCATTGTGGGCAATTCCAAAACACGCAATAGAAAATATACATGCTGGTTTCAAACACGATGAGACTACCTATAAGGAAATTTTAAGTTTGGAAAGGAATGTTTGGTGCTTGAAATCATATAGCTTCTTGCGAGAAGAGAAGGTTGTTCAAACATGGTTTCAATATACTCAGTTACGGGCCAGGTGGAAAGAAGACCAGAAAATTGGATTTGCAACGATTGATGAAAATCTGATAAAGCAAATTAGAAATCAGGGACCTGCACACATTAAACGGATATATCTTGCATTGATAGAGATTGATTCAGAAACAGAGCTTGTTAAGGACTGTATGATAAAATGGGCCCAAAATATCCAGGAAGTTATTACAATGGACATGTGGGAGAAGATTTGGGTGAGGAATGTGAAATTTACTCAAGCTCAAAATTTAAGAGAGAATTTTTATAAGATGTTTTATAGATGGCATCTAGATCCTAAAAAGCTTGCAAGTATGTACCCGAATTATCAGCCTAAGTGTTGGAGGTGCGGGGCTGAAGATGCAACATATTTTCACATATGGTGGACATGTAAAAAGGTTAAGGCCTTTTGGATTAAAATTTGGTGGAATATACAGAAGATCTTTAAAAGGAGGATAAAGTTTTGTCCGCAATTTTTTTTGTTGGGAATAATTGTTGATGCTACAGTGGTGGACTCCAAGTTGATGCTGAATTTAGTCACGGCAGCAAGACTTTTGATAGGACAATATTGGAAAAAAGAGGAGCTGCCGACTATAGAAGAATGGACTTTAAAGGTTTCCGACCTGGCAGAGATGGCGAAGATATCGGCTTATTTGAAAGATTACTCGCAAGAACGTTATATTTTGGAATGGAGAAAGTGGATTGAGTTTATCCAGAATAAGTATAGGGTTAAGAAGTTTTATTTAGCATTCGAATAAGTCTTCTTTCGAGTTTTTTCTTTTCTTTTCCTATTTTTTTTATATATATTTAATAATGTTAAGTTTTGTTTGTTCTTATATAAGTTAGAGAGTGATGGATTTTAGAATTTATGGTTGTTAGTATATGGTTGCTTATGATTGCTTTTATATATATATACCTTGTATTTAGCTCTGGGAAGTCCGGGGGGGGGGAGGGGGGTGGGGGGGAGGGAGGGGAGGGAAGAGGGAGGGGGGAAGGGGGGAGGGAAGGGGGGAGGGAAGAGGTAGGGGGGAGGTAGGGAGGGGAGGGTGGAGGGGGATGGGGGTTTTTAATGGAAAATTGTATTGTAAAACTTTTCAATAAAAAAAAAAAAAAAAAAAAAAAATATTTGAAAATTAATATGATACCTAATATAGTTCTAAGATGCTCAGTGCTTGGATTTGAAGACTTAGCATCAAAGCCATAACACCCGACATCAAACTGCTTGAGGCACATTTTATTTTAATTCCATTGCCTTGTGTTTGAAAGCTATATCTTCAGCACAGGAAGTAGCTTTCCATTATGCCAGTGGCTTAAAGAGACACATATGGAAAATTAATTAATTGTTATACACACCGAAATGCTTCTGATCTTCCTTTTAAAAATAAGAGCTGCTTTTCATGGGCCAGGAGATAGAAGTTATTTTGTAATATTAGTTTGTACAATTCCTAAAATCTACTTTTCAGACAAATGGTAAAACTGCTGTTGCTTGGGGAGGAACAAGAAAAGAATATACTGTCGGAATTATATTTTAAAGCAAATACAGTTATTCTTTGTTTCAAACCTTACATAATATTTCTGAACCTTTTTAATGCAAAACAAAGGCAGCACCTAACAAAATTATGAAGAATTATTCTAAAATTTATTTTAGTTTGTATTCACTATCTACCATTGATTGTTAATTACATTATATGGCTCTCAATTAAAAAAATGGAATGTCTGTTCATTTATTTTCATTACTATTCTAACTGGCAAATATGACTTTGCCATCTACACAGCAAATATTCTTGCATAGATGTGGAATGTGTTTCCAACACAGTGATACAAGTTTTGTAATGAATGTGCTCTTCAGCAGTTTGCCCACTCAAGCTATTCATGTTACAATTCTTAGGACTTCACTTTAGGACAAACTTGTCTGATGCAGATTTTGCTCAGTCTGTTATATTTAATTTTCTAAATGCAGTAGCTGATTAAATGTGATCAGAGCAAAGTGCAATAACAAGTCTACAATAGAAAGAAGAAATAATAAAAGTAATATGTCCAAGGCAATAGTTATTTGATACACTCAGGTAGATGGTCTATATAGCATGCAGAGTTTATACAATTTAGCATCTTTTTGGGAAGTCAAAAACATCATGGATATCCTGCAGAACTCATTATCAAAATGATTTTTCTGACTAGGAAGGGTTGGCAAATTCAGCTATAGTTCTTTGCTAAATATAGTTTATCATATAAAATCTTACATATTCTAACACGACAGCTTGACAATTCTCCAGTAAAAAGATGCACATCCAATTTGAAACTATAAAACTATGAGAATCACTGTGGTCCATTTTTCAAGACAGTGTTTAGTGCTATTGATATTAGATCCAAGACTCCAGGCTAGAAACCAGGAGTCTGTGAGTTTTAGTCTCATCTTAGGCATAAAAGCCAGTCGGGTGACCTTGGGCGAATAACTTTCTTTCAGTCAACCTACCACATAAGATTGTTGTGGGAAAATAAGAGGAGGAAAGATTATTAGTATGTTTGCCTCCTTGAGTTATGTATACAAATAATAAAGACAGGATATAAATAAATAAAATGTTATAATAGGTGTGCCTGTTTTTACTAGAATGTATGTCAACATAACTTTTTTTGAGGACAATACTTACAGTAAGTGACTAATAATGTGTCTGCATATTATGTTCCAAGCATCATCAATATAAATAACTTAGAAATTTGATAAAATCAGGCAGGAATTCACTAAGTTTGACTGGACATTTAATATTAAATATTTAAGTACCCCTTTTTCCCCAAATTGCTTCATCTCCAATCTTGCACTCTTAACCATTCCTCATAACTAAATATTCTGACTGGATAATTAGGAATTATAGTCCAAAGCATATAGAAGTATCAAGCTGCTATTTTTCAAAGGCATGGGTTTACATTTTTATTTATTTAAGAATATTTGCATGGCTGCCGACTCACTCTCAGTGATTCTGGGTAGCTTACAAAATAAGTTCTATATTAGTAGTTCAAGCTGCTATTAGTGTTTAATCTGCAAAGCAGAAATATTCTTAAATATTTTAAGAGCCATTCTGAAGAAAATGGAGTAGACTTGTTCTCTGTTGCTCCAAAGGGAAGTACAGAAATCAACTTGTAAGGAAAAAGAATTAATTTCTGAAAATTATAGAAGTAAGAACTGTGCAACTATAGGACAGATTTACTTGGAAGGAATGGACTTTCCTTACTTCTGCTAAGAAAGACTAAATATCATCTATAATAAACGTCTGAGTTATATCACAAATCATGTATTCAGTGAGTGGTAGATGCTCTCTAATGTCTTTTCAAATTCTTTAGTTATGTGGTTTATGTGTTTAAAAAGAAACCTTCCCCTCCAAATGCAAGAACTTGTACAGCAATGTTCTTTCAATATATATGGTATGGAGGAGCACAAAATTGACAAAGCATGATGAATGGTAAAACAATGCTGCCAAAACATTCACATGATCCTTGATGAAAGCAGCATCGTGAATTAGCCCAAAAGTAACATAAGCAGTTCAGATATGAAAACATGCACCCTCTGAATGAAGGGAATTATGTCCATTTGAAAAAGTTAGGGGCATTCTTCCAAGCATACTTGGGGATTTAAATCTGGTTCAATGATGGAACCTGACAAGTTAATGAGATCTAAGTGGTTTGTCAAAAGGGAGAAATTCAGCCATTGTTGGTACATACATACATTACTTTACCCATGAATCTCATTTCTTGAAAAGTTAAAGTACCTTTTTGAAGACTTACTCTATCTTAAAGCCAGAAGGGCTTTTGTCAACAAATCTAAGGATTTACTTAAATATAGCTAGCACAAACCAGTGTTCACTTTTGCCTTGAGTTAGCTCCTTTTTTCAGTTCTTTGCAAAAGAGGTTTCTTTTCTGGCAGAAATTATTGGCGAGCTTAATACAATCTAAAGTTTTGGCTTTACACTGCAATGGACATACAATTATTTTGTGGGTCTGTATTCCATAAAATATAAATGGAATTGTAATGCAAAATAATTAACAGTATTATCAATGTATATATGCCAACAATCACTGTTATTTAAATTAGAAAATAAATATCTAATTTTACATGTTTAACAATTACCTGATACTTGTTTTTCATTCCATCCACTTCACCCTATATTTAACACATAAGGTATTTTGCAGTTAGTAGAAATGAAAAGTACAGGGGAAGTTCCAGTTAAGCATTAGTTTCAAGGGACAGAGGCAAGCCCACACTTCACAGATGGCAGGCAAATCCAAGCTCTTAAAACTGAAAACTCCTTGACAAATATTAGGAACAAAATGAATGCATTGCCTTTATATTCTGTAGCAAGTACTCTTATTTACTAAAGACAGAGTATGCTGCTTTGGAAAACAATTTTGAAAGATGGAAAAGAAACCAAGGAGTATCTGCATATTAGTTTCAAACATACTCTCTTAACCTAAATTAAAATTAGATGTTACTGTAGTACTTGATTCTCCTGTATGGAAAAGGCAAATTGCTTTCAGTAAAGAATGTGAAGCATGATAAAGTCTAAAGAAATCTTTCTTCTTTCTCCTATTTTAATTAGCCTAAGTACCTTCTAAGAAACCCATTTTCATCTTTATGCAAGTAGTATATAACTTTGTTTTTGCTCGCAAAACTTTGTGCAAAGTATCACACATTTTTTTCACAAGTGATTATGAATTCATTACACTGTAACTAACATTGATTGCTCAAGTAATATTTACACAACATCCAGTGAAATCTGGAAATCTCTAGGAAAACAAATCACCTGTTCTAGATTATGCATTATGCAACACTAGATAAATAACTACTGAACACTGTTGTTTTAAGAAAAATGCTGAGCCAAATCAACTTATGTAGTTGGGTCCTGTCAATGGCTATAATATTTTTGACAGTAATTATACTGAGAGTCCTGGATTTATATGTGAAAATTTGCCCTATTGCTGTTTTAAAATGAAGATTCTATTCTAGCAGACTATATTCTTAAAAACTTTTTTCTATTTCAAAAAACATTGAAACACTGAAATTGTAATTTTATTATGCATCATCACACTAATATTAACTCTTAGTGACCAAATATACAGGACTCCTCCAAGATAATCTATCTCCAATCTGGCCCTTCAGGTCCTCAAATGGTGCACTCATCACCATGCAACTGAGTTATTCTAGATTAGTGAAATTAAAATGTGAAACAATTAAAGTTTATATTTCATTTTTTCAACCCCAGATTCTAGTGCCTTCTACAATAACCTGTTTGAATAACAGTCTTCAAAAGTACATATTCAAATAATATCTTTTTTAAAATTATTAAGAAAATCTTTCAGCAGAAGCAATGTTGGCTTTTTAATTCATATTATTGCCTTGTAACAGTGATGTTTATATATGTACTATTTCTAAAACATTTTCCATTTTTTAAAACTTTTCTTATAAAAAGGGAATATTTTAAAGAATGTGATGTTCCTTCAACAGCCACTTTTAGTGACAGAAAAGGCAAAAATCACTTGTGCCCCATATTAACAAATCTTCATTGACTTGCAAAATGGAATGGTGCTATTTTTTTAATAGCAGGCTATACATACAGCCTCAATCCTTTTCCATATTTTTCTCAAGCCATCGTATTTAAAATTAGACAAAGACATTAATAGTATGGTCCACCAGATACAAGTCAATCAATTAATCAATTTATTACACTCAAAGGCCAACACATAAATTAAGCATTCAAATAAAACAAAACTAAACAGAACCATCACAAGAGGACATAGCAATATATTACAATTAATGATGTATTCAATGGGTGACCAAGGTCTGCCTACTTTTACAGACAGTATATCAAAAACTAGCTAGCTTCAGAAAAGCTGAATCATACTGACCTGATAATAAAAACACATTGAGTATAGTCTAACACTGGATAAAACACGTAATAAAATTAATTATAAAAGATTATTTAAAAAGATCTAAAATGATTGTTTATGTTTCTGGCAAATCCCCAATGCTGCTGCACAGAATCTAGCCACCTGCGCCGTGATCATTGCCTGCTCATCCTTAAGCAGCCACTGGAAATAAATACTTTTCGAACGACCAGGACACCTATCAATTATGGGGAGGATGTTTTTTTCTGAATAGCTCTGTAGAAGGAACATCGAAGGAGCATGTGTCCAATGGTCTCCACCTCTCCTTAGCCACAGGAGCAGAGTCTTTCAGACAGTGGTGTCTTTTTATATTTGCTGTACAGGATGGCCGATGGAAACGCATGGCACCGTGCAAGCGAGAATGCTTTCCAGTGGTTTACTGACTCCACCTGACTAAGATACCTGGCAGGTATAACCACATATCTAGTAGAGTCTAGAGCCAGAAACAGCAGAAACCTTGCCTCTCAATGTCCTCTACACTTTGATGCAAGATTTGTTTTGCTTGGTCGTAGTTCAATTTGAGAATTGAGGCTGACGAGAAGCCTAGTTTGGCAAGGTTGGACTCGATTTGATCCATGAAGAGGAGCATTTATCTTGTAGAATTAATGGAGCAAGCCCTTACAGAAAGCAATTAAGCCTTAGCCAGATGTTTAAGGAAGTTATACAGATTCTTGCTTCAACTTTTATCAATCCTGTCTCCAGGCGCAGAAGTGCATTTGGGACACAGCGCGGCATCTGGAGAATTGTTCTGATAAATTTGGATTGAACTATTTCCAGTGGTGTAAAACATGAAGCTGAGGGGCCAAGCAAGGTCCCGTAGAGAAGCTGTGCTAGCGACTTGGCCAGAAAGAGCTTAATTGCAGCTGGAACATAGTGTCCTCCCTTTGTGTGGAAAAATTTATGAATGGCATTCATTGATCATTGGCCAGAGGCAGCCGTGTATCCTCCATGTGCTTTTTGTGAACCAGTGGCACGGATGACCACCCCTAGGTACTTAAATGTGGTTACCTGTTCTATTTTGTGGCTATTTAAATACCATGAGTACCATTTTGGCCTTTTTGCAAAAGCCATAACCTTTGTTTTCTCATAATTTATCTCCAGTTTATTGTATTTGCAATACTGGACAAGGACTCTCAAGGCTCTTTTAAGGCCAACTGGAGTCCCGGAGAGAATCACAGCGTCATCTGCATAGATCAGCAAAGCAATGCTTCAGTCACCTATTTTTTGGGGGTGGTAATTTGGATTATTTAACCATTTTACCATATTATTTATGCAAAGCAAGGGGGCCAAAATCCACCCGTTTAACCCCCTTTTGAGTTTCAATGGACTTCGAGAGAGACCCTTGCATATTACACCTCACCTGAGGGATGTTTTGGTATGAAAGGCACGTAAGAGATGAAGGAGTCTGTGATCAATTGAGCCAGCTTCCAGCTTCTCCCATAGCTTAGTCCTTGTAACCATGTCAAAAGCTGCCTTAAGATCTATAAAGGCAGCGTATAATGATACAGATCTATCTGATGCATATTTTTCAATCAAATGATGAAGAACTAAGCACTGATCTATGGCGCCTCTCCCGTCTCTAAACCTGGCTTGTTCTTCGGCAATCAGGTTCTCAAGATCCAGCCACTCCTTTAATTTATCTTGAAGGTGTTTGGCATAGAGTTTGATGATTATATTTAGCAGACTTATTGGTTTGTAGTTGGCAGAGTTGTCTCTCTTTCCCTTTTTATAAATTGGGACCACAATTGCCAAGCCCCAATCCTCTGGGACATGGCCGGTGGAGTCTATATAGGTGAATAGCACTGCCATGACGGGTATCCACCACTCCATATTATTCTTTAGTAATTTGGCCAAAATGAAGTCAGCTCCTGGAGCCTTCCCGATTCTGAGTTGGCCAATGAGGGATTTAATTTCAGACTCTGAAACTGGAGGCCACTCAGGTAAATCCTTCATTATAGACCTTGTACTCTTGCTGGAGGGGTCTTCATACATTCTCAGAAAATGAAGTTCCCAGGTTATAGAAGATATATAACAGTCTAACGGGGTGTAGATTCTTTCAGAGTGGCAAGCTATTAGACACCCAAAGAAGATCTCTTTTTCTTTGCTGCCACAATGAGCTGTTCCTAGGAAGACCTTGTGTCCTGTCTCTTCTTGAATGCAATCAATTGCTTGAATTATTTTTTAAGTATAAGTAACTGTTTAAGAATTGCTTTATTGCCATATCCAGTCTCGCTTTTGTACTCCTTGTATGCCAAGTTAAGCGCTTTCTTGGCTTCTACACAATCCTTATCAAACCATGGTTTGGAGGTGGTACAGGACCTCTTAACTGAGAAATTTCAGTCATGTGCTAATAATGGTTGTAGCTCATAAACTAAACTTTTATATAGTTCTAATAAATCTTGAGTTGGGTTGGCTGATATAAAGGCTGCACGGATTTTTTGAAAATTATCCTTTGTTAGGGCTCTCCTTACCTTCTGATCAAGTTGTTGCATCCATTTGACCCGACATCTTGTTAGGCCGGCTGTAGAGACTGCAGGGATAAAATGGTCCTTGGAGGGTATCTGCCTGATAAAGGGCTTCATGTATATACACAGAGAAAGATGATCACTTTGTAGGTAAGGCAGGACTTCAAAATTTTCTAGATAATGTACTAAGTCCATAGAAGTTAAGATGTAGCCAATGGTGCTAGTTTTGGACCCTGAAACCAGGATAGTCACCAGACCATGAGCCGTTAGATATGAAGAAGTTAAATTTATTTGCCAACTTTGCAAGACAGAGGCCAGCATAGTTAGGTCTACTGTCTTTAGAGAGTCGTATGAGGGGGGTGTTGATTTGCATAGGGACTTCCATGGTGGGTATTGATGTTGTTTCATGAATAATGTATAATGATCTGGTCACAATCTGGCATTAAAGTCTCCCCCTAGTAGGACCCTGGCATTTGAGTGTTCCATGAGTTGTTTATTAACGTAGTGTTCCAACTCCAGACATAAAGCAGTGGTTTCAGCTTTTCTTAGTGAAGGAGGGAGATAAACATTAATTATCAAAAGCAGGACTGAGTCCCACTTGAGGAGAAGGACCATAGCTGAATAGTTTAAAGGGGTAATAAGTGTGGACTCTGCTCTCAAGTTGGTAAAAATAAATATACTCAGCTCTCCTTTCAGTCTCCCTGGGCCCCTGCTTGGCCTTGCTTTCAGCTTATATGAATAATAGTCATTAAGCAGGAGATCATCAATAGTCCAAGTCTCTTGCACCAATATAATATCCTTACCTTTCAAAGGATCAGAGTGATTAAGGCCTCTGGAATGATACCACCCAGCTACATCCATGACATGATGTTTAAAGTATTTTTCTTGCACTGGCCTTCATATAGTCAGTTCAGGTTCTCCATAGGGGCACTTGTTGGAGGATAGTTATAATAATTGTTATTTAATGTATTAGATTGAGTAGTTATTGTCAATGCTCCTTTTAAATCATACAGTCTCTGTGTATAGTTAGCTTGCTCAGGTTCTGGCAATATAGTGTTAAAGTCTATCAACATTTCTTCTGGCACACCCTCAGCAGAATCAGTGACTGTGGGTAACTCTGGATCACTTCTCTGTGTTCTCAAGGTTGATTTAGTTGCCCGTGCTTCAAACTTATCAGTATGAGGTCTGTTGCTGCTAGGATTTAGGAGCAATAGTTCCCTCATAGAGAGACTGAACCAGGAGTGGGCGCAGATTCCCTGAGCGGAAGACACATACTGGAAATATTGAAAAACTGCTCAGGAAGTGCTAAAAAGCATTGAGGGAATTATGGACTGCTTGAAGGATAACAAAATCTGCATACATTGCCTTCTTGCTGGCAGCCACTCTACATGTAATAAATCAATCTGAGTATACTCGCAGTGGAGCAGCTGGCTCAGAGACTGCCTAACAGCTTTTCTATCACTCCAACGTCCTCTATTCCTTCTGTTGTTGTAGATTTGCAAGGTAACCTAGTTTGTCTGTAAACTGAGATTATAATGGTCACCTCTAGAACTATCTGATTGTTGTTTTCTTTGTGGATATTCTTTCCTCTCTCCTTTATAGAAGGGAGAGAGGGGCCTATCCTAGTTTCCATTTATGCATTAGCCATCCCATGTCTATCATTATGTGTTCTCCTGGGTCCTTCTGTAATGTTTGTTTGACTGCTGATAAACTGTGCAAAAGACTCTTTCAAGCAGTCAACCTTATTTGTGACAATTGATAAAAGTTCGTAGATTGAATTTACGGTTTGAGCTGTGAGCAAATATTGTCTGGAAAGGAGATCTGTTTCAATCTCCCTTGCTAAGTTTGTTACTATCCCATCCTGTGCAGGAAAAGTGGGTGCTGGATTCCAGGGAGGGGAGCTATTTTCTGTGAGAGAAACAGAAAGTTCTATATTCCATTCCATGAGTTGCATACAGATGAGTTACTTACTGCAGCAGGCTGTCTATTTGCAGCGAAATCTTCCATTTTTTGCTGCTTCAGTGGCTTGGAAGAACTCTGTGCTGCCGAGTGAACATGCTGTCTCTTTCTCCTTTTCCCCATTCTTGGTAACCCTGGCTTGTAGAGTTGTTAAAATGTAGGTAAAACAATGGTAGCCTCTCCAGTATATACCCTTTATAAAAAATCTTTGACTATTATAAAAACTCAACCAAGGGTTAAAACAGATTTAAAAATGGGTTAAAAATAGGTTAAAATGGGTAGGTTAAAATGCAGTGTTAAAAGGGGTTAAAAAGTTAAAATAAAAATAAAATAAAATAAAATAAAAGATCCATATACAAGTCAAGGCAAGCAACAAAAGAAGTCAGGAGATCCTCAGCAATGCGTACAACGGGCACAATATAGAATGATTAATCAATTTTCAAGGCTACTTAAAACTGAGAATAAGGATATTTGGGTGAAATAGCTGTTTTGTCCTCAATAGCTCAAAGGTCTCCTTATGCACTTTATTACACCTTTATGCTCAAATAGTGTTGTATGTCACCAACTTACTTTGCTGCAAGGGAAACAATTTTTTTAGCAAATTAAGTGAGTTACAATCTCTTAATGCAAAAAGAATAAAAGATTTATAATTTTTTACAGGTTACCTCATATTCCAAAACATTACATTCCATTTCTTATTCTTATAGTCAAAATGTGATTCCAAGACTGATTCCACAAAATTCTGATCACTGCTTCGAAGTAAATTTATGAAATGACACAAAGTTATTTAAAAAAAAAACTAGATTATAAAGTAACAAATAATTTTTATCAATGGATTTCTATCCAGTGGCTTATTTTTTTCTCAAAATGGTAGTCACTTTCATAGATCTCTCTATTAATAGTTAATTTTTAAGTAATACAGACTTTCTTTTTCAATATCATATCTTTTAAGAAGTGAGCAAGAAGTTGATTCAGTTAAAATGCAGCTTGTTTGTATAAGTTGTATAACATATTGTGAAAAAAAGAAAGTTGATTATTTTAACTGTATTTACTACATTTAAATACAATTTCAGTTAGTGCACCAGCCACGGCCCTTCCTGCATCAGAATTCCCTTTTGCTCAGTCACTCGGGTCCTGGAAGTGGTTGCTGGATTAAGTAGGTGATTCCACCTCCCCCTGTACTTCCTACTCTCCATTTGCTCATCTTTCATGTTATTTTACTTCCACTGTTTATTTTTGTTTTATTTGTTTATTGTTTTTTACATTTTTTTTTTTATCATTTTTTGTTTTATTGTTGTAAACTTCCCAGAGAGATGGGTGGCAAATAAGTTTAATAAATAAATAAACAATAAAACATGTTCCCTATCTGAACGAACACATTAATTTATCAAGATATAAACAATAAATGAATGTTTGCATTGTGAACACAGATTACACAAGGATTAGTACTAACACTATAGAATACAAGCACCTTTATGTTTTTATGAAAGAACTAATAGCATGAAGTTTCTGATATATATTATTACATACAGTGTATATAATGTTTATATAGCCATATTATTCTTCAAGTAATATAGTTATTATTTAATTTATTTTATAGTTTACATTAGGTTGATGGCTTTAATAGTAGGTGGAGGGTGGAGTCGGGGTGACTGAATGGAGCTCAGTTTACTGGCTGGATACCCTTCCTGATGCCTACATGGAATTTGCAGCAGGTATTTTTTCTTTGTGTCCTGATAGAGAAACATCTGCCATTGCCTATGATTGAAATCTCAACCTTCCAACTGGGAGGTGAGCATCTTCACCTCTAGGCCACCGCACTGCTCGCTAATATTCTCTTATAATTTGGAATGATCCTTTCTGACTCTAATATCACTGTTAGAAGAATACTATATGCAAAAACTAAAAACTGAAAAGAAAGCATTGCTATTTCACTGTTTGAAAATATACATGAAACTTCTGAGGGATATAGAAAATAAGATTTAATGGTGGAAAGAAAAAGTGGTGTTGACAAATTGGCTGTGCAATTCATTGTTATAAATAAAGAATATCAATCAGGACAGATTTACTTACTTTTCCATTTCCAATGGATTTCTCTCATGCATGGTCCAGCAGTATATCTGTGTTTGTATGAGCTATGTATATATAAGTTAATATTAAGGCACCAACTAAGAATTCCAATGTGCTAAAAGGTTCTGACTTTACTCTCTCATAGAGAAATGTGGAATAGAAAGGAGAAATCATGCACTAATTAAATTAGATGGGAAAACACAGCCATGAGATGGACTGCTACACATGATCCCATTCCACAGCTGTGTTTTATGCAGGTAATAAAACTGTTTGCAACTGATAAAGGTATTTTCTTGACTAAATGCAAAAACTGGCAAAACTTGGAAGCACTCATTAAATAATTAACACTTGCAGTGTACAAACATGCTAAAAGACTACATTTTATCACAAACAAGATTATCACAAACAAGAGGTAAGATTGCTATGTATCAAAGATCTGGTTTTTAAGTTAACATTGCTGGCAAGCAAACATTAATAAATTATTCCTATTCATGCTGCTTTCTCCAAGCAGTTTTAATTTGAAATATTGCCTAGAATACTGTAGCCATTTTTAGTTCACTCAGGAACCAGACTTCATTTAAATATTTTTCAATGTTCAGAATCCCTGTGTCTATCAAAGAATAGATTAAAAGAGTTATGAAGATGACTTTTGTGCAGTTGAAGCTATACCCCTTTTATGAACATAAAAAAGTGTTGAAGATTTAATTGTATAGCTACACAGGTACACCTTGATCTTTTTGATCTTCTGCAAATAGACCTGTTCCAAAACCAATGGATGGTTATAAAGATCCTATACTAAAAATATACATTTAACAAAAAAGAATTTGATTAATAACATTCACTGCATAACTTATTCTTCCATTTGAAAATAAAATTACAATCTTATTTTGCTTCATGGCTTACAATAGTCTATTTCAGAATTCATATAAATGATATGAAGACTAAATCATCTAATCTTTATAAGTAAATACATGTATCAAAAGAATTAAGTGCAGTTAGCAATAATGCACTGTATTTGCATATATTTTCAATTTCATTTTAAATGCATCTCTTAGACCAACATATACAGAATAAAGGCCTCTTATAGTAAATAATTTAGCAATATGGTATGATTCAAGAATTATTGCAGACATTCACCATTAAAATCTTCAAAAGTATAGAACATTCTTCAATTAAATAACTGAGAATACAACATAGACTTGAATAATTGTGGATATCATTCTATGCTTTGTAAAAAAACCAGCAGCATGAATTTTCTCTTTCAATGCTATTGTCATCACATCTGCATTCTTTAAGGTAAACAATGCCTTAAAGTTCTTTGAAGGACTGCATTTGTCGGAACCATGACAGCTATAGTAGGAACTGAATATGAGCTTTTCTGAAATATTTTTGCAAATCTTATCTGCATTTTTATAAGACTCATTAACTTACTTTAGATGAGGAAGAATCACATTCTTGACAAATCCACCCATAGCCAGTTTGCTTTGGAGATTTTTTCAAGGGAGGATCCAAACAACCAAAATGATAGCATAATCTGCATTCATCACATCTGCATTAGAAATGAAATGCTTATTTTATGCTCTAGAGAATCAACAGAAATAAATTATGAACTCTGAAGAAATCTTACAATATTAGTATATATATATATATATATATATATATATATATATATATATATATATATATATATATATTTGTTTGTTTTCTGAGGTTTTCGCGGGTGCCTGTATGTGGATCCTTGGTTTTTCGGGTTTTTCCCCGCGTAGAACTAAAGGTGTAGGCGCCTACACCTTTAGTTCTACACGGGGAAAAACCCGAAAAACCAAGGATCCATATATATATATATATATATATATATATATATATATATATATATATATATATATATATATATATATATATATATATATATATATATAATTTTATGGTGAAGATAAAGGTTCCCCCGCACAGGCGTGCTAGTTGTTTCCAACTCTAGGGGCCGGTGCTCATCTCCGTTTCAAAGCCGAAGAGCCAGTGCTTGTCCAAGGATGTCTCCATGGTCATGTGGCCGGCATGACTAGACACAAAAGGTGCATGGAACGCTGTTACCTTCCTACCATAGTGGTCCCTATTTTTCTACTTGCATTTTTACGTGCTTTCGAACTGCTAGATTGGCAGAAGCTGGGACGAGTAACAGGCGCTCACTCTTTTATGGTACTACTCCAAAAAAGTGGTGTTATGGAAACCTTTTGGGAAAGTGTACATTTGATGTTTGATAACACCACTTTTTTTGGAGTAGTACCATAAAATTATATATCAATGAAAAGATAATTTAATCAAGAATGTAATGCAATAATTTTTATGAAGGACTTGCTATTAGAATAGCAGTTATAAAGAAGAAAAGTGAAACATGTAGAAAAAAATGAGATATACAAAAATTATCACCATGTCAATTAATACTTAGTTGGATAACCTTTAGCGTGAATTACGGCCTTACAATGTCTTCCCATGGAGTGAACCAAGTCCTTTAGTTCTGCCGCTGTTATAATGTGAAACCAATATTGAATGATTGCTTCTATTAACTGGGTTTTATTGCTGGGTCGCTTCTGACTAACAAGTTTCTTTAGTCAGCTCCATAGATTTTCAATTGAGTTAAGGTCTTGACTATTCCCAAGCCATTCTAGCAGTCGAATATGATTATCTTGAAACCAGTTTTTGCACACAGCAGCAACATTACATGGAGCTGAATCCTGTTGAAATATACATGCTTCATTGTCTTGGAAAAGATCATGTGCGGAAGGCTTCAGTTTGAGCTCAAGTATTTCATTAATGTATTTTTGGCCATTTATATTCCCATTAATCACACAAATTCTGCCCACTCCTTTTGATGTCATACAATCCCAGATCATAACACTGACTGGATGTTTCATGGTACATGTAATGCAATCAGGATGCAAATCTTCTCCGATTCTTCTCCTTACGTATTTTATGCCATCACTACCAAACAGGGAGATCTTGGTTTCATCACTCCAAATAACACTGTCCCATTGTTCCTCTGTCTAGGTAACATGGGTTTTAGCCCAGTTTAGTCTTTTCGATCTTTGTTTGACAGATAAAAGTGGCTTTTTTCATGGAATTCTAGATTTTAGGCCAAATTCCTGCAGTCTGCACCGAACAGTCCTTGCACTCAACTTCACACTGCATTGGGTCATTTCATCTTGTATACACCCAAATGATTTTCTTCTGTCACGTAGGCACAGTCTCTTTTCTTCTATCATCACTTGCTATTGTGCACCTTTTCCTGCATTTATCAGTGTCGTTTTGTAGTGACTGAGTCTCTTTATACCTCTTCAAAAACATTGGTTAACTTTGCCACCTTTGGTTAAGTTTCCACCAATTTTTCTTCTAATTTGTTTATAACTTTAGCCTTGTTCATTTAATAATACTATTTTACATCACTTTCTGGGTGACCAGTCAACTGCACCATTACTTTAATTTTATTACGTTTTACAAGCTCACTAAATGAAAGAAAAAAAAATCCAACCAACTTGATAGCGATCACATAACACACTGACATATGTCCTCCTCTCAGCTTCAATACATGACATAAATAACTGAATCCTACTGTGATTTGATTGGCTCATTGCCAAAACAAGATGACATCTGATTGGCGCTCTAAACACTCATGTTCATTCGCTATAATAAGATGAAAGAAAGCTACCTGATATCAACCTGTGCTTCCTTTTTCTGGTTATTTGGCTATAACTTTTCATAGAATACAGATAATTGAACAAACTTTGTTACATTACATTCTTGATTAAATTACCTTTCCATTGATATATAATTTTATGGTACTACTCCAAAAAAGTGGTGTTATTAGCCATCAAACCTCAAATGTATTTTTCCCAAAAACGTTTCCACAATTTTGGCCACTACTGTAATTACATACTACTCTTCTGTATGTTAACAATATATCCAACCAATGATAGAGATTCATATGGACACTAGCACCTCTAGAACTCCTGATCTGATAGCTAACTTATCAGAGAATATTTATGTATTAGTATTACAATAACAATTTTTGCTAACATCTCAACTACATTGTAGAGTATTCTTTCTTTTGAAATTTGATGGAGAAACATAAGAATAAAAGTTATGGATTTATTTTACTATTTTTAAAATAATCTGTAGCCCTGATTGCTTTGTTGTGGGTGGCTGAAATTTTCCAATTTTCATGAACTCTGATTGGCCAGAAAAAGGAATAAATAAATAAATAACAATTTTACCACTACAAAGATGCTTAATCCTGAGCTGTCATCAAGGAAATCTTTGAAAGTTCCATACAGAAAATCATTTATACCACAAAGTGGGTAGGGACTAAAGATATAAATTATATAAAAGATATTAAGAAAGAACAAGAGACACAATTAGGTGTAGAAAATTAACAACCGATTGTGACAACTCCACAAATACTGGACAATGCAAATAACTTAACTGTAATTGGAATATAAATATGACACCAGCTTTTATTATGATGATAATTTGGATATAACTCTCTTCGCGCAGTTGAAACAAGTGTGCCAAATAAATTCACAATTTTTAAGAGGTCAGGTATGATATTTTTTCTACATGGATACCAACAAGGTTGAGAATCTTTTGAGAAAAAAAGATACGATAGACATAGCAGTGAAGATCTTATTCTACGAGGAAGTGCCCCATGATAATCTACAACTTTTAACAGAACAACTTTGGGACTCTTTTTCATGGATATCAACAATGCTGAGAATTTCTTGAAGAAAAGAAATTTGATAGACACTTCTGAGAAGAAAAAGACTTTATTCTATAAAGATAGGCTGGAGGGAGTGACTTAAATTTAATGATTTAATTAGGATGAATTTTTATTAGTTTGATATATGTATTGAAAGAAAGCTCTAAAGTAGTTTTGTATTTATAAAATGAGTTTATATATGCATGTTTCTGTCCTTTTATGTAATGTTGAATAACTCCCAAAGTTTGTAAAATATTATTGATCAAATTTGAAAATAAAAGAAGAAAATATTTTACTCCATGAAGATAAACTTGAGGGAAAGATTTAAAACAAATGGGCAAATTGGAGTTAAGTTAGGTATCATTGAATTTATTCTAATTAATTCATTTCATATATCAATATATATTATATATTGGTGTGAGATATATATATATATATATATATATATATATATATATATATATATATATATATATATATGAATGAAAGCTTTAATGTACTTTTGTGTTTGGCAATCTGGGTTTAAAATGGTTTTTTCCTTTATATATAATATTTGAGTAATTTTTTAAATTATTATTTTAAAATTATTTTAAAACTTTAAAACTAAGTGTTTTTTTCCATTTAGGGTTAAAAAATTGAAATGATATATTTCTTTTAATATAAATAATTCTTTTAAAATAAATTTTGAGAGTTTATAAAGATTAATGAGTAAATAGAAGCATATACTATTCCCCCCAACAAGGGGAAATAGACATAGTCAAATTGACTCTTTTATCCAAAGAAGAGAATATATTTAATTTTGTTTCTATTTGGAAATTGCTTCCGGATTTTGTCATTGCAATTAAAAAAATTGAAACTTTGATTTGATTTTTTTTGTTTTTTTGCTGATTAGATAGGTTTGTTGCTATAGAATGACTAGTATATACTGTTGTGTAAAAGTAAAAAGTTGAGGTTGTAATGTTATCTTCTACTGTGCTAAAGAGTCGGTGCCTTTTTCTTTCTTTACATCATATTTTCTTTTTTTCTTTTCCCCTCTTCCCTCCTAGTTTTCTATTACTTTTTAAAATTTCTCTTGGATAAACTACGTAATAAAAATACATTTTTTTTAAAAAAACATAATCAGCCTTGTTGTGCAGATAATATTATGAAGAATCAATGCACTGTTTAATTAGGTAGGTGGATTTATCTTAGAATATCAGAGGTTTTTGGCTACTTATAAAACTGTGATGCACTGTAATACTCCAGTTTTGACAGCTCTAGCCTCTGGCCCATCTGAGCCAAGATTTTCTTTTCCCAGCTAGAATTAGCACATCCAATTACTATTTTCTTTAGTAGTCCCTTTGATGAAAGAAGTTTCTGGGTTCTAAACTGAGAAGACTTATTCTTTATACTTTAGTGTGAAGTGGACTGCTTTTGAGAAGTATTTGAGGCTGAGTATGATTTCACTCCAAGCTTCACATAGACATACATGGAATGTGTAGTTTAATAAATTCTATTTCTGTTTCATAAATTTAAGTTAGGTATCATTGAATTTATTCTAATTAATTCATTTCATATATCAATATATATTATAATGTGGTGTCTGTAATTAATTTTAAACCTAGAAAAGAATGAAAGTAGGAAGGGAGAAACATACAATCTACTCTGCCCATTAGACAGCTTTATGTTCTGGGCAAGCATTTTTTAGATATTTCCTGATGACTAGTTTATAAGAACAGACAGAAGCTACTTTGCTTCACTGACCTACAAAACTTGTGCAAGACAGAAAGAAGTCTTCCACACAAAAAATAGGGAATCATGCAGATATAACTCCTTGAATTGTGTCATTCTCCAGGGATCATTCAGTATTGAAAGTTCAATTGAAAGTAATGCTCAACATTTCAAAACTCTACCAGAAAATATACTATTAAAGAAAGCACTCAATCTCAATCCTTACTACAGACTTATTTTATTATCCACTTGACAGAGTTCAAACACACCACAGGATAAAGATAATGTCTTTTGCGGGTGAGGGTTTGTTCTCCAAGCTTTGGGCTGGTTCCTGAACATTTTGTTACCAGGCTTAGGTAATATCTTCAGCATCTTCAGAAACCAACCAACAAGCTCTGAGAACAGATCTTCATCATCATCCTACACCCGAGATACAGATATTCGTCACTATTGCAAACTATGTCTTATGTCCTTAAAAAAGGGTGAACAAAGACTTACTGTACTGCAGTCAAGCACATTTGGAAGACTTACTCTACAGTATGTTAAAAAATGGCTGTGACAGAAATCATTTTGCTACCAAGTCTTTTTTTTTCCAAAAGAAAAAATATAGCTATAGTGGGGAAAGATTTTCAATCAAATGGGTTATTCAGATTGATATATCTTCAGAGGCAAAAACTGGTTTACTGCTGCTAATGGTTGTATTTATTTAACTGGTCACAAAGAGACAATAGGATTCTAAAAAATAATAATAAGTTTGCATAATTATAGATGGATGCTCATTAGAACCCCAAAGTATGACAAATCATATATAAGGTCATGAATAAAACAAGGTACAATAATACTCTTCCCAATTTCTCTCTGACATTTTTTAGAAGGTGAATATCTAATCATCAAGCACCCACAGCTTCTCAAATACAGCCCCTATTGTGTAAACTAAAATAGGAATGTGCTATTAGCTCTCAAAGAAAATCTGTATTTATAGTAGTATGAGATGATACTTACAGTTTTAAAAAGATATATTCTTCTATCATTTAATAATGCTATGTTTATGCATTTGCTTCCTTCTTATATATTTACAAGATTTTGGAAATATGCATACGTCTATATTTTACAAAACATGGGGGGGGGTTGCTCACTTTCTCATGCATAAATATTTACAGATACTTTTCTGCAGAGAGTTAATGATTAGGATAATATGTGTGTTGCTATAATTAGCCATGCTAGCATCACAAAGTGAAGTTACATCATTATTACAGAGTAATGTATATCAGAAAATGAAAGCCACTGTATACACTACAACTGGATAATACAAGTCTGGCATACAATGTGTCTGTGATATTTTTTAAAAAAGTGCTTATTTATCAAATTATGCTGTAGGCTTTAAGTATAAAAAGATGTGTGTTTAACTTAATTTAGTAAAATGACTGATTAACAGGTAAAAGATGATGCCTTTTAAAAATATGGTAAGAGGATTAAAAAAACCCTAAAGGACTGCTGGATAATAATTCAATGATTACAGAAATTATGAATTCTGTAGGCAGATTCAAAATGCCTAGCCAGTCATTCCCTCTCTAGGCCAAGTTATGTTTCTTTTTTTAAATAAGAAATAAGGAAAGCCAGCAAACAAAATGTCACCATTAAATCATTTGGCATCATTTTCTGTCAAAAATGTAATGGAAAAGGCACACATCATAGAAAAGGTTACTGCTCTTCCAGAACATCTTTTCACTTGGTTCAGGGCTCATTCCTTTCCACTACAATATAGACTCAACTTGCTCTCTGCAGGCTTAATGTGGCAGATGAAGGATGATGGCATTTCCAGCAGACCACAGTGTAGTGATTTTAGTGGTTATCTGAGTGAAACTGATGCTATGATTTAGAATAACTGCTCTGTTTATGTGCAGTGGTAAAAGTCACTTACTACACAGTCTTGCAACATCAATTCATTGCTTCTATTATATATTCCTTTAGCAGCTTTATTGCAGACAACTTTCAGTGGAAATTAAAGAAGTTGCCTACAATGCTTTCCAGCTCTGGAAGAAGAATTTTTTATAAATTTGGGACAAGAAATCAAAAATAAATGCTTCACAAGAATGATATTAATTTTGTTTTAGTTAAAATATTCATAATTGTGAACCACCATTATACCGTAGTAGAGTATTACAATTATAAAGGTAAAGTAAAGGTAAAGGTTCCCTCGCACATGCATGCTAGTCGTTTCCAACTCTAGGGGCTGGTGCTCATCTCCGTTTCAAAGCCGAAGAGCCAGCGCTTGTCTGAGGACGTCTCCATGGTCATGTGGCCAGCATGACTAGACGCCAAAGGCATACAGAATGCTGTTACCTTCCCACTGTAGTGGTCCCTATTTTTCTACTTGCATTTTTACTTTTTTTTGAACTGCTAGGTTGGCAGAAGCTGGGACTAGTAACTGGCGCTCACTCTGCTACGTGGCACTCGGGATTCGACACGCCAAACTGCCGACCTTCTGATCGACAAACTCAGCATCCTAGTATTTGGAAATTTCATTTTTAAAATTCAATTCTTATATGACTTGCACTAAGAATTCATTTTGTTTAATTTATATTTAAATTGAACATTGCATAAAACACCGTATTTCCCCTCTCTTTTAAATCATACAATCTAAGATTGACCACACCATTACTAAGGATAAAGTTAAATCTACCTCTTCATATTACCTATCCTATCAATTTTGAACTCTTACAATTTATTATTTATTTCATATTATGATATTTAAACTGTATGTGCTTTTAATGTATTGTATTTATGATGATAAGCAAAATAATTCACTCTTACATGATGACTTATTTATAATTATAATTTATAATTATAATTATAAAAGAGTACTATATAAATGGATAAAATTTCCAGATTCTATGAATACTCAAACATCTATCAATATAACCAATAGATTAAAAAATTTCCACGTTAACGTATTGACTTCATGCATATGAGATGGATGGCCTATAAATTTACTAAATAAACAAACACATAATAAATAAATGGACACCTACAATGAATAAAAATATATTCTACCTTTTGATATGCTTCAAATGTCATTCTCTCTTCCTCACATGAGGAATTAAAAAATTCTAAAATAATTTTTCAAGTTGAAGTATGCCAATATTATAATTTTGTTATTAGTTTACAGCAATTTTTATTTGCAAAAAGAAATTATATTCTGCATCATTTAATTTCTGAAATGTGGAGGTCACAAACTCAAAATAAAGTTTTTTAGATACAAATTCTACAGATGGAAATTCCTATTGTTTTTTTTTAAGTTAATATGCCTGGCAAAATAAAATTAATCAAGCAAAAAGAAGGGGAAAATAAGTGGCAGGGATGCCTCTCAGTGTTAATGTAATATTCCACATTTAATAATAATAATGAAAAAAGACTTCAAATACCAAAATGATTCATATGTATTTGCAGTAATTCTTACATGGCTATGAAAATAAATGATCTGTATTTTACAGAACAGTTATCTTAAACAAAACTATTCATTTAGAATATCTCTAACATTCTGATATTGTTCTGTACATTTTCACGTTTTTAATAAATAAATAAAAATTTCATAAAATTCTATGATGAGAATCTAAGAATCAGTTAACTATTTAAGTTGATGCAGTGGCTCTCTAGATATGTTTCTCAAACAATAACCTGTCTATTCTTGCTTTTCTACTTGGCAACAATTCATTTTTGAAAATGAGAAATCTTAGAAAAAAGTAGTTTCCATACTTGGCAGATTCCAGTATGATATGTACATATTTCTATATTTCTATAAAGGCAGAGCAATTCCTGATGAATGAGGAAGACATATTCCACTTCTCACACTTCCTTATACATTAGGCATATATTGCTGGGTATCTTCCCATATAAACAATATTTCTAGTAAATATATTGACCAACTATATAGTTGGTCAAAGGTCGGTTTTCAAAGTTATAAAAAACTGAAATAACATTATGGAAATAAACAAATGGAAATTTATCCATCATCAATTAAGGGAATCAGCCCCCTTCTGGTACATCCTAAAATGTTTAGGAAAAGAAATAGAAATATAAAGTCTCAATATGAAAATTAGTTCTCTTGCTAGAATTGTTTGTACTATTACTCTTTCTTCTTAATAAATCTTGCTAAATAGAATTTTGTGAATTCATGCATAAAAAGGTTACTTTCTTTTCAGGCAGCTGCCAAGGGACTACCAATCCTAATTGAAAAATAAATAAATTACAGAGCAGAAAGCATAATATAAGAGTTTGCACTGAATTTACAGCTGTTATCACACAATACTTTTTTTTTAAAAAAAAGGTATCAGCATTCAGATTATAAAAGTCATATCCAAATTTTTGGAAATAAACACTACCAGCAATTTTAATAGCACTGTTAATTTTTCAAATCAACTAGGGTAGTGAAAAGCCCTGCAACTGATCATATACACTATCTTAACTAAAGCCTTTCCCTGAAGCAGAAGATTACTTCATTCTATATTTCTAGTCACTTTTCAAAGATGGAGCTGAAGATGTTCTATGATCCTTTAAAAAAAACCAGCAGTATTTCTTTAACAGAAACAGTATCCTATTGATAAAAGAATTGAAAACAGTCTTGACTACTGGACAAAAGAAATAATACTTGGAATCATCTGCCAAAAATATTCCTATAATGCCATACAATAGATAAATGTGTTTACTTTAACTAGCAATTATGTTTAAAGGCCACTGTAAATTAAAATCTGTGAATGAAGTTGTTCACAGATAAAATAAAATCATGTATACATTTTAAATAACCTGGAATAAAGGTCTTATCTCAAATAAAAAGCCAAAAAGATAAGATAGATTTATATGTTGTACCAAAACTATCAATATAAAACAAGATGCAACATAAAACACTGGAAGGCAGTTTACACTGGCATGAACATTGAAGCTTTAACATCTAAAAAGTGTATACAAAAGCAGTAACACACTAAACACAATTTGCAGTTATTACCACCTTAAAGGTTTGTAAAAATGCTATTTTCTTGTAAACCATGCTAAGACTCTTGGAGACAGTGCACAAAACAAAAATGGAGTTTTCTAGAACCACACTGCTATTATCAAGGCAATTACAGTAAATTATCCCACAATAGAGCAGATAGATATACACAGAAAATCATACTTTCAAAGAAGGAAGGGGCAAAAGGACAGTCATATAGTAGCAGCTCCTACTATTAACATGTTATGTGATGTGCAAGGCATTAAAAAATAAAAAAAATAGCTGGACCTTGTGTTACTTTCTAAAGGCCTTAAGAAAATGAAATTAAGAATATATTTTGTTGTCCACAAATATTCAGGTATATGAGAAATTTTGCCTCTGAAATACAATGTTTCATTTTTCCTAGTTTGTCCCCTGAACCATCAATATTCAATATGAGCATGGTTCCAATTAAACATTCATTATATTGAGGCAAATGTGAGGTAAAATGTCATTCTGAATTATTTGAAATGCTGAATTATCATAAACATTATCGGAGAAGGGTGGGATATAAATGGAATTAAAAAAAAATTAAAAAAATGCCATTGGGCTTTATGTAGCTCATTGGAATTAATTTGTTCTTTATTCTCTTTTTCACACTTATTTGTTAGACACTAGTAGCTTTAGATTTTTTTATACATATTCCTTTGTTTACCAGTATCTAGAATATTCCTAAATGTTTTATTTTTTAAAAAAAAAACCTAATGGAATTAAGACTATTTATTTATATAATGATCTTACCCTAGGATTTTTAAAACGTTGCACTATCCAATGAAGTAAAAAAAAAATGGGTTTGATTTATTTCAGTTCTCAACTAAAGCCATGTCTTGAATCATTCCATTTTTGAAACTGACAATAAGTTACATAACTAAAGTTGGAATTAAGAAATATCAACTATAAATCATTAGTTGATCATCATATTTTTAATCTGAATCATGAAATCTATTTATAGATGAATGCAAATGGCTTTTACAATTCTGTAAAACTGGGGAAAAGGTAATTAGAGGAACAAGTTTTATTTTTTATTTACTTAATTTACTATATATCCTGTTTTTATTATTTTTTTTGTAAATTACTCATTGAACATACAGTATCTAACTCCTTCCTCTTCCGATTTTCCACACAACAATGAACCTATGAGATCAATTGGGCTGAGAACAGTCTCTGACTCAAAAGCACCCAGACACTTTTTCATGGCAGAAATAAGACTAGAACTCACAGACTCCTGTTTTCTAGTCTTGGAATAAAAATATTTCTGTTTGTGGACATCAGTATAACTTTTAGACAAGTGAAACTAACTTCATACATAAGTTTGTGACAGAAAATTAAAAAAAACAGATCCTATATCACACAGATGACTGGCTTTTTATCTTTTATGTTCTGTTAAAAGACATAGTAATTCACCCTGACAGAGAATTAATTCTACATCTGAAACTGACAGATAAACATAGAGATCCATTACATTTAAATCCACAGAGAAAACATGTGGCAAGTCAATTAGTGGATATAAGTGGATCAAATAATTGTTTCTGAGGTATGCATTCCCCTTAAGTCAGCTGGCCTTATTCAGTACTTTAAGAGTTCATTCATTACAAACTTGATGAGAAAGTGATGAAAGTGGAACTTTAATTTCCTTTGGAAAAGATTATAACATTAGTCCTACCTTACTAGATTTTCATTGTCTCCAGTTCCTTTACATGTAGCACATTCCGTTCTTAAGTCCTCAGATTTTGGCTTCTTTTGTACAATAGATTGTCTTTGTCTTCTTTCTCTTGGAATCCGTTCCTATTGGAAAGAGAAGCATCAAATCAAAACCAAGGAAAGGTTTTAGCATTAGCAACATTACTTCTTACTCTTGACATTTTCATCTAGTCAATAAAAATGAATAAAATTACAAGATTCCAACCTCAGGTTTTTCTTCTTCTGGAAGATAGCTTCGTTTTCGTCCTCTAGTTCTCTAAAAGTAAATAAAATTTAAAATTAATGCATTTGCAGCTGAAAAAATCCAAACCAAAGTTTTTATTTGAATGTATAACTTATTTTTGTAGGTTCTGTATTCAAATAAAGTCTTTGAAAAACAGTAACAGTAACAAAAGTGTTTAATGAAAACAAAAACATCCAATAGTACTGAAACTCTTGAGGATTCAGGTTACATCTAGAAAAGTAAACCAGAAAAAAAGCGAGGAAAGTTAAGATGCAGATAGCTATACAAAGTCTATGAAAAGGATTATTTGGCTCTAAAAGTTGACCGTATAGCAAGAGGACTTAGCTGAAAACTAGAAATGGGGAACAAAGAAAAGGAAAGATCACAGATGCCTAAAGCAAACTGATGCCAGAACACTGACATGTATAATGTCATATAAAACTAATTTTATATACTTGTGTCCTGGCCTCTGATACATGTATGTCATATATATAATGAGAAACTGACAAAGGAGAATGCTCGTAGTTCAGGGTTGAAATGAAGGGTCCTTGGTGGAGTTGGAAGCTTGGCACTCTTGACAAATCAGCCATCAATAGACACATAGATGTAAACAACATCTACATATTGTGCAAAAAAGACAATCAATAAATCAAAACGGGGGAGGGGGGGAAACCAAAACATCTCCTGACTAGCAATCAACACCCAGATGAGCAGATTAATACCAAGATTAACATCAGACCAACAATCAAGAAGTGATACCCCAATACCCCAATAAAAAAACTGCCAATAGTAAATAGTCCAACCAAAAAACACCAAGACCACTCCCACCAACATCGAACATAAACTGAGAACAAACCCTACGCCCCACTAGCACTGCTGATATTATTTAGTTTGAGTAATGAAACATCTTCAAGAGAAACATTTCTCAGTAAACACACCAAGGACCCTTCATAATGAGAAATGTTTATTTTTACCCCCCAATGTCTTCTGAAATGAAGCCCATGGGAAGAATACCACTGCCAGCTGAATTGGTTCTTCTGAAATATATAGAAGAAGCAACTTGTATCAAAGCAAAGACATTTCTGTGGAGATATCATTTTTTGTATCTCATTCTAATAATTTATGTTTAGATTATTTTGGTAAATAAGTAGATATTTTTTCTTTTATATAAGAAAATGAACTTAAAATTTTAATGAGGGTGATATTAATCAATTCTTCACACAAAGTTGAAACTAAAAGTCCTTGTTACTTTCCACTCTATTTAGTCCTTTCTTAAAAGCACTATAAATGTAAATAATAAGACAAATGCAGCTTACATGTTGAAAAAAGTACAAATAGGAAACACTGACTTATAACAGGCTTACTACAGGCTCACTGAATGTTGTCAATCAGGATAATAATTTACAAATCATGTAGGCCAAAGAATCTCTAACTTCTTTATCTCTGTATTTTAAACTGAGTTAATCAAACAGCGCACAACCCTTCTGGAGTATGGTTATTTGATTGTAATAGTCCAAGTGTGTTTGGGACATATGCTATGTCAAAATATTTGGATTTCTAATAGTAAACCTATTTAGACAATAATAAACCTACTTAGACATCATCAATTCTAGGATACCAACTTGCATATAGTGGCTGTATGGTGAATCCTCAAGAAACACATTTTATGTTTCAAAAACAAAGTAGTACAGATATTCTTCCTACTGATGTCAAACATTTTCCAGAATATTCCTTCTCTTCCGAACAATGGGCACAAAAACCATGTATTCAAAAATAAACACTATACTGCTGCAGTTTGCTGTAGAATGCACAGCATTTACTAGAATGCACAGCAGCCAACCAACAAGAGATATTACATCCCAGAAATTTCAACAGCCTGTGATCCCATAATTCTGCCTAAGTATGCTTTATACAAAAAAGTGCAACTACTGAAAAAGGCCAGTTGATGGCAATCTATATACATACATTCCAATCAAGCTCCAACTTCCATCAAAATGTAATATTTTTTAAAAAAGTACAGCTGATGAATTTAGCTTAATATACAGAGCTTTCAAACTAATATTACAACAATGATCCTCCTTCAAAACAATAATCACAAAATGATAATCACAACTTACTAAAGTGGTTCTATAGAGCTACTATCAGTTAACTGAACTGCATGTATATTTTCTCTACTGCACTACAATGTATTAGCAAGTGGATTTACCTTCTGTACTTATAAGAAGAAAAGAACATTAATTTAAAAAACATTACAGATGAATAACAATGTATGTATACACACAGACTATTTTTAAAGAAAGTACTTATTTCTTTGGATCTATATCAAAATAGTGTGTTGTTTTACATATAATTCACTTATGAAATTTTAAAATATTTGAAAAAAGAAATTATGAATTGCTCTTAGTTGAATATAATCCATAACTAACTAACTTTGAAGTACAAAGGGGAAAGTGGTTATTGACTTTACTCTTGAAAATTTGATTAGAGTTAAGTACAAAAAGAGACTATGAACTTGGGGAATTTCAATTGTTCAGTACAATAGGGCAATTAAATCAACCCATTTTGTCAAATTATAAACTGCTAAATTAATATGAGATGAAATGCCTGAACATGCTGGTGCCAATAGCTACTGGCGGACAGTCCTAAAGCTAAAGTACTAATGATATAACATCATTTACACACATATGGAAATATTGCAAATTTTTTGTTTGTTTCTATAAAACGAGCAGGCATGGAAAACAAATTGTAGATTTAAGCATTCCATTCTGAAAATTTGCAACACATTTCTGCAAAGGGCAATACCATCTGCTTCCATTGGCTAATATCATAGAGCAGATGGAATTATTTTCACACCAGAAGTGGCAACTCTTTCTGTACTGCCAGCTGATGGTACCATCTAATTAGGTACTTTACATTTACAACTCCAGGAAAAGAAACCAACTAAAACATAACAAAATGGCTTAGTGAACCACTAAGTTTGTAGATTAAGTAATGTCACATTCAGATCTTTTCTTTTTCAGATAAATGAGCAATCATGTTATATGATATTAATTGTAAAAAAATACTAAGTAAATATTTGTATTATAAAAAGCATGAATAAATATTATAATCCATTGCAATAAATCTATTGTTTATTCTATTTTAAAGGCAATACAACAACATTGGATATTTATCATGATAATTTAGGAATATTATCCTGTACAAAGGTTTTGTCATTTCAGTTACAAGTGTTTTTGATCAGACTGGCTTAGCTAACCTTTCTGGAACCTATTGCACATCATTATCCATTAGGGGTTTCTAGTGTTAATATGATCCAAATCATTAACCGTTGTTCAGTACATATTCCAAATCAGTTAAAACATATGAGCTATAAATGTGCTCTCAAGCAATAAAGTGCTTTCTATATAAAATTAATACAATCAAAGCAATCTATTTCCAAGCGCACTAGCTCTGAAAATGTAAGAGGGTAATATGAGAAAACTCAACAACATGCAGTCACCAACATGGCTACCTGAAACAATATAATTCCTTTAGTTTGAAGTTATATTTTTATTGATATTTTTAAAGAAATGCAAAAACAATGAATAATATATTTTGGTATAGCTTCAGGTTTTTTTTTAAATCCTGCAATCTTTTTATGTATGCTGATATGGTTAAGATATTGAATCTGGGCTGGGAAGACCTAGGACTCAAGGCATGTAAGCTTATTACATGACAGTGAACAATTACTCTAACTCGGTCCTATTAATTTCATAGGGATGGTGTCATAGGGAAAAAAATGAAGATAGGAATCTCTGAATACTACCTTCTGGGGAAAGGTGAGATACAAATCTAGCAAATTTATAAATAAAACATAAATACAGTATCAGTTTCTATAGTTATTTGTTTTACCTTTTATTCTTTTTTCATTTATATTTCTCTTTTATAATATATAAAAATAAGAAAGGCAGGAACAGATATTTCCATAGGAGGTACCTGTTGATTGTTCTATAATTCTCATTTTGGGGCTATTGCTGCATTTCAGGTAATGGTCTAGATTAATGGAAGAAGCAACAACATATTGGGATTTGCAAATTAAAGTTGAAATACTTTGGAAGAAAAAATAACTACAATGAGTATAGTATGATTCTTAGTGTTATACTAAAAGGGTTTGTCCCAAAATAATTTGAAGCTTTAATTTTATTGGATTGATTGGATTGACTCTGCAAAAAAACTATCTTGCTTAGAATTTCCTATGCACCACAATACTTCCTCTTTTTGAAATCCAAATCACTGAAAAATACCAAGACTACAGGCTGTGATTTCAATGGATGAAAGTGAAAGATAACTAAGCTAATAGTTCAGTAGTAAAACACATGCTTGTACAGCCAGTCCTCGATTTACTGCCACAACTCAGCCAAAATTTCTGTTGCAAAATTTGTTAAGTGAATTTTGCCCATTTTATGATCTTTCTTGCCACAGTTAAGTGAACACTGCACTTATTAAGTTTTAACGTGGTTGTTAAAGTGAATTTGGCTTCCCCATTGATTTTACTTGTCACATAACCTGTGGATGCTGCACCCTCATAAATATGAACCAAGCATCTCAATTTTGATCACATGATCATGGGATGCTGCAATGGTTGTGTGAAAAATGATAATAAGTCACTTTTTTAGTGCTGTTGTAATTTTGAATGGTCACTAAATAAACTGTTGTGAGGACTACCTGTATGCAGGTGATATTGGTTTCTATCGTCTTATTTGAAATAAAAGGTTCAGGTAGCAAGGAATAGAAAACTTTTGACAGTTATGTACTTTCTGACAGTTAAATCTGCTAGACAGATAAATTCTTTAAAATTGTTTATAGCTTCTTCTGCAGCATTGTTTTATCTCATTTTTTACCTTCTTGCACTTGAATTTCCTCCCCTCCCGCACTTCAAATTAGTATTGATTGATGAAAACTCCCCTAACCCTAACCCTATAAAATAAAATATATTTTATTCAGAGTTTATATTGTTACTTTTTAAGAATTATGATTTGATGCTTGATATATTATAAAATACCTAATGTGTATTATTTGAAATATAATATTAGGCTGACATTATACTTTCAACTTTGAATAATCTCTCTTCTTAATTTCATGAAGAAATAAAAAAAACGACTGAAAAAATGAATATTGTGGAATAACAGTCCCCAATAATCACTTCATAAAATCATTCTTTGAGTAGAAAAAAGAAAATTGCAAAGTCATGCCTACAACTTATCTGGAAAAGTACTGTATAATTTACTAAGAAATCTAGTAGAGTCAACCAATCCTTTCTTCTTTCCAGGTAAAGGTTTTACTCTCCTAACTAAATTATTTCAATAGACATGTTCAATTCCTTTGAGAGAGATGCTTTGTAAGAGATGTGACTCACAAAAAGTGCTTCAAAGTGCACAGAGAAACATGTATAGTCTCAGATTGCAAACTCTTTAAAAACTGTGCTTTATAAAGCAACTTTTTTTAAAAAAAACCCCTGAAAATATCTATAATCCAATTAAATATTAGGTCTGTGCATATTTTTAAAAATGATTTGAATAAATATTTTGGAATGCACAGGAATATGACCACACCAACTCATTTTATTAAAGCAGACATGTCTTTATTGTGACTTCTTTCTTTCTGTATTCATGCAGAAATCTGAAAAAAAGATAACTGCTTTAAAGAATATATTCCAAAGTACATGTAATACAAAGTACAGTACAAATTATTTTTGACACATACACATCAATAGCCAGTTAGGTATTTGTCTGTATAACACACATATATAATAGTTGTACCTATTTACTTTTAATTTATATCAGTGATTCAAATCTAAATGACTTATCTTGCTAAAAGACATTTGCCTGAATTTTTCACATTTACATTTTAGCCATAGAGCCATAGTTTCAGTACCTGGTACTTCTATATTTATTTTTAATTAAAGCCAAATGTAATTAATTCACACATCATAAAAACTTTAACCATCTGTAGATGGTATTTCATCTGCTACCACCCTTGGGAAGATATCCCAAGGATGTTTATACCCATTACGTCTTGTGGAACTGCATATTTATGCTATTCCCATTATAATTAAAATTAAGCTCCCAAAATAGCCATTTGATCACAAGTCATGAGAGAAATGAGTGACAGAATAAGAATTTGAACCTGTGGGTCCCTAATGTAGCATTTAAACTGTTACTCTATATTGCACAATAAACATGAGCTAAAGAGATCCATGGGTACACAAATATATATCTGAAACTCCCCATTTTAATTCAGCATGGATAGCTGCTACAATGTCATCTCAATATTTGAACTGGAGGTGGGGAAAACATTTCAAGATTAAAGCACTCTGACCCAGAAACATCACATTCTAACTTGGAATGGCTATTCAGAAGGTTCTTTCCATTTTATTGTCAGTTTAGAAACAGACCACTTCAGTTATCAAACAGGCACTAAAACTGCTGTTTTGTGGCAGGATTGAAAGAGGTAAGAACAGGATACTTCAAGATAGAAAAATTTCAGATTTGTACACATTCTTAAGAGAACTGACAAATGGCTCAGATTCTTTGAGGGAAATTTAATAATACTTTAGTTTTAAAAAACATATGGACAAGAGGAAGTAAGAATGCTGAGAAAAATTCAGAAAAAAGTTCCTATTGCTCTTTCCATTAGGAGAGATAATGGGAGGAAAAATACTTCGTAGAACTTCCTAATATAATATAATAAATATAAATATTTATTTATTTATTTATTTAATAATATTTCTATACCGCCCTTCTCCCGAAGGACTCAGGGCGGTGAACAGGGCAAGAATAAAAATAGAAATTACAAAAGTTAAAACTAGATTAAATAAATGCCCACATACTAACATACATCTTAAAACCAATAAAATAACAATAGCAACCCCCCCCCCCAATCCCCTCATCAGGCCAGGCCAGCTTGTTCAAAAAAGTATGTTTTAAGATTTTTTCTAAAAAAAATGACACATTTTAAATTTTGAAAATAAATTCAAATATATTGTCTCCTACATTACATTTCTAACACAACTTCATCAGCATGTAAATTAGTGTACACCCATTTTTGTAAAAAGTGTTTTAACTTTTTTTTTCTGAATCTGTGATTTTATCTGTCTTTGATGTATACTATAACTACAGATAAAATTTAATGGTTATACTTTTTCCTATTTTAAATAAACTTTAAATGAAATATAATATCTAATAAAACATACAAAACTAATATAGGCAGATTCTCCAGACATAAGCAATTATTGTTAAAAGATGTAAATAATTCAAAAACATTATTTAGTAATGAGCTAAATAAGTGATTCATTGCAGAGCAACTCTGTATGTCTAAATTATATATCATTTTGTTTAATATATTTTATGTTGTTAGCATGGGTCTCAAAAGAAAGGATTGGAAACGATAACTTGGACCTCAATATTTTGAGTAGGATCACTGAGTGTTTCAGTTTAGGTACTCATCCACAGTTTTCTCAAATATATGTAAGACATTATAAATGCAAAACCAAGAAGCAACCAGAAAATCTGTAGAATTTATCTTGGATTAGTTCTCCTACACTATATGTCCTGTCATGCTATTAATACAAAAGCATACATACAGACAACCCAGAAATCACACCTATGCTTTTAAATCTCTGCAGCAATATGCTGCATACCCTTTCTCTGCTTTCTCTGTGTTCTATCTGTAGTGACCTCTATATGGGAGTAAAAAAAGAATGCTCTATTTGAAATCACAGTAGAGAAAACAAATAATTTGTTTCTTATCTTTGAATTTTTATTTCCCTTTCCAATACTAGGTGGGAGAAAAGTTTCCTTTGCTACAGAAGTAAACATGAAGTGAAATATGTCTGTGAATGAGAGATGGATATATACATATGAGAAAGCCATAAAAGAGTTGTTTATTTGCCATTTTATGTGATCTGCAAATAATAAACCAGTCTGAAACCATGATTTCTTATTGATACCCTGATTGTAATTGTGCCTTAGTATATGCACAAATGTAAATCAGAGTTGTTTGATGATTTTAAGAGAGTTCTTGTGATTTTATATGTTATTTCAGACCTCTGATGAATCCACAAGAAACTAGATGGAATTACAAATTAAAGGAAAATAAACTATATAACTGGTTTTCGTTTGGTTTTGCCTTATTAACCCATGGTTAAAAGAAGCCAAGCATAAATAATATGTGAACGTAGCTAATTTTAATGTGTCTGTACATCTCATCCACAAGCATCATCACCTATTACATATTTTATACAATAGATGTATATCAAATAATGGAACACAATAATAAAGCTACACATAGACCATACAATCCATAGAATAAGTCTTTGTTTGCAAATTCTCCATACCTTTAGAACATATAGGTCTAGAAGATAAAAGGGATGCCAATGAAAGTTATATTTGGCTCGAATTGAAGCTAATATATTTGGTAGCACATGGCAGAATCAGTATTGTAATTCAGTAACCAGGAGTAATACACATAATATGATCTGTGTTATAATAATGTATGGACCCAAACAAGGTTTTTATATTTCACATTCTGGCAAGACACTTATTAACCAGATTGCAATAATTCTAGGCAAACTGCATTTGAATCAGATCTCTGTCCAATAACAGTTCTTGGGATAAAATGCATTATGAAACCTGGGCAACAGGAGCTAGGAAAAATAGAATACAAAGTGCTTATTTCTTGAACAATATTCCCTATTTTAAAACTGTAATACAGAATGTTACTATACATTAATGAAGGCAATATAAGATAGTATTATACAGAGAACATTTTCTATAAAAAAGCACTTAATCACCCACAGCAGGCCACAGACTATACAAAGAAAGTTAATCTTGTCAAGGCAGCAAACCTCAGAAATATCCCAGAATGAGGGATTTAAGTGACTTGAGTTTATTGTCTCACTCTGACAAGCAAATAATGCAAGACCTCATTAAAAATAGGTTACAGCATATAAAATGTGTTGCTATGATGCAAATTTACTGGATAAATATAAAATTCCTTCTATATTGGTTTTATATATTTATTAAATATATTTCATTTAAAGTTTATTTAAATTAAGAAAAAGTACAATCATTAAATGTTATTTATCTGCAGTTATAGTGTAGTATCAAGCAATTCAGCATCACAGAAAGACAACTATTTGCTCCCCAAATCACAAAGATCAAGAAAAATAAGTTCATATTAGTAAATAGGTGAGGAAGAATCATCTCATAAACACATCCACTATTCTGAAATGATTTCATTCACTAGCCAAGGTATATAACTGCTAACGATTCAACTATGTCAACTTAAAAAACATATATTCTGTCAGCAAGAGACTTAAAAACTTGTCACTATATTTGAATTACAGATATTCACGTGGTATAATTTGAATAAATGACATTTCAGAATGCACAATGAGAAAATTCATGTTCTATAGCAGACATGTCAAACACAAGGCCCGGGGGCCAGATCCGGCCCGCAAAGTGGTTTCATGCGGCCCGCGAAGCCATTCTGGAAACAGTGAGGGAACGGCCCCTACTGCCTTGGCCCTGGCCCAGAGACCCTCCTTCTGCCAGAGACCCTCAGATCTGTCCCACCCCTGCCCGGGCCCCCATAGGCACCCTTGATGCGAACAATGTAGAGCTGGCCACGCCCACCCAGCAGGCCATACGCACTCTGGCCACGCCCACCCAGTAGGCCATGCCCACCCTGGCCATACCTACCCAGCCCCCTGAGGGCAACCGCAATGCTGATGCGGCCCTCAATGAAATTGAGTTTGACACCCCTGTTCTATAGCACTGTCACAACAGAATCTATCTACTTAAAAGGGTAAAAAGTTACTCATTCAAACATAAAAAGATCATTTATTACTTACTGCATGAATTCATAGGGATTATTTTTGTTTAATGTTTTAAATTCCAATATGCTTATATGTTCAAAAAGGAAAAGTCTACACAAAACATAATAATATGAAATAAATGTAAGAAAAAAATAAAAATTTATTTTACTTTTCATGGTTAAACCAGCTTCTGATCCCAAAATGTTTCATATTTTACACTAAAACCTAGAAATAAGTTATTATTTTTAAGCATTTAAAATTTTTCATAGTGAGATACTTGGCACATAAGTTTTGCATTAAGACAGAAAGGCTTATATATGTGTATTCTGCCTCAGCTGTCATTTACCGTGTTTCTGATAGGAATCTTCTTTGGTTCCGGAGGTACATCCTGTGGAACAAATTTTACTGGCTCCTTAATCTGCCTCCTTGATCGCTTAGTTCCATCTGGTAAAGTTTCCATGGCAATGTCTGCTTCCATGTCACTGCTACCTGCTTGGTCGCATTCTGAACACTGCCTGGAAAGACAACATATATAGAAATTCAAACTGAATTCAGCAGCTTCCAAAGCAAAAACATACAGATTGGGGAAAAAAGTTTTTTTTTAAAAAAAGATTATGTTTAGAAAGCAAAAGAACACCACATACAGATGGAAAGGAAACTGGTATGTTTTTCACATGTACAGATTGTAGTGCATGTGGAAAAAAAACATGGGCCAAATGTTTTATCCTCGTCAGACTTTATTTGTTTAGAAGATATAGTATATGATCTCTTTTTTATTACTACAACTTCTTTACAAATAATATCTCCCACAATGAATTTGATCTCTTGGAGAAAGATGAGCCAAATCATCTTGGGGGTCTTTGGGATGTCAATTAATCACTTCAAATTAAAGATGGCAAGAATCCCAAATGTAAAACACACATTTTACAATAGGAGGAGAGGAAGTTTACTATAAATCTAGTCTCCTAAAAGAAAGCTGAGAAGTATCAATTAATAGAAAGTTAACGTAAACATTTCTTGTGTATTTACATAAAATTAATTATCTAGATGTCATTAGTTGGAAGATATTTCTTTATATTACAACCCTAGCTATAAAGCTAACAGTTTCTGACATTAAGATGGCTGTCCATACAAAAGTCTTTGTTTAGATGGAATCTCTATTTTAATGTACTATTTATTTTTTTAAAAAAATACAGAATCATAGGAGAAACTCTCCTAACTCCAATAGAATGCCTATATTTTTTTCCATATCAAGTGTTTTAAAAGCCCAAAGGAAAAACCTAAAGCAGAGACACAAATGCAACTAATATTCATCATTTTTGTAATAAGTAACTTCACATCAATTGTCTTATAAGACATAAGATAAAGTATTTTCAGGATTAAGTTCAATTTTTGGTGGCTTCATGAACATATTCATGCAGTTTTCTTGGCAGCAACACTAAAGTACTTTCCTATTTTCTTCTTTCAAGATGTTTTTCAATCTTCCAGTCTACCCTATCTCATTAGTGTTCCCAGCAGTATCCCACCCAAACACTAGACAAATTTAACTAAGTTTAGTTTCCGAACAGGTAAAGTAAGCCAGATTCTCAACATGGATTGATGGACTTCAATATCAAGACATGACTGGCAATGAATGCAGGCTGAAAAATTCTGTCATTTGAAATCCACATTTACAGGAGTTGCTGGCTATATCATTGCTATGCATAATCTCGATAGTTCTTTGAGCTGGAAAATTATTCTAGAAAAAATCCATTAGAAAACCAAAGTAAATGTTTTACAACAGATAATAGGCCTTCCACTATAAGTACTATTATTGTACACTTTAATACAATTCCAGCAATAAAAAATAAAATAAATCAGAATTTATGTATTTTTTTCTTGTTTCTCACAGCAATATGAACTTCTAGGAGTAAATGAAAGACATATGAAATAGAAACATTGTAAGCATCGTAAGTAGCAGAGATATTGTTTTATGGAACTTCACATTTCTAATGCAAACTTCAACAGAACTTTCTATACTATTTCTTATGATTTTGAAAAGAATTGACAAAGACACATTTAAAGATGAAACATGCAATCAATAAGTCTCAATTTCTCTGTTATAATCCCATCACACTGAATATACCTTAGTTAAATTAAAAGTGAAAGCCAAGCTTGTGATCACAAATGTAGCTGAAGCATGAAATTGTGGCAACTACGTAAGACTTTTGGAAATAAAAGCTTTCTATCCCTTTGACTTTTTACCACTGGGATGTTAGTTTATTTCTTCTTGATAGTATGGCTTTTAAAATAATCTTTCAGTATGACTAAAAGGCAGAATAAAATCAGTGAATTACTTTTCAATTTAATCTGGTCACTGAAAGTTAACTTCTCTATTCATTATGCCTGAAGCAAAACATTAAAAAAATTCTAAATGACATACAGTAATTCCCTATGTATTCATTCAATCCTACAATATTTTAGGAATAATTCAATATGGTATTGATCAGGTATATATTTATTTATTTATTAATAATTTTTATATCACTATCCATCTATCCCAATAATATAATATAGGTTGGAGTCTTAAAAATTCAATCACAGGGAAAAAAAAACAACCAGTGAAATTAATGGACTTAGTTTAAATGAGTATGATGTTCAAGTCTGTGGTTCTTATTTATAACCTCTGCATTGAAAGATGAATAACTTTAAAATAGAAGACATTTCTGGAACTTTATACAACCCTCTACCACATCATGTCATTCCAACCTATTTTCCAGGGTTTGTCTCCTAAGTATTTTTTGTTGCTATCTCCATCCACAAAATCCCCAAAGAAAGAAAATAAAGACAGAAATATATAATCATCTCTGGGACGTCTGATAACAATACCACATCAATGAGTGGCCTGCTGGAGTTTTCCATAATATCAGGAGACTGCAAAGCAGACTCACCCTTCAAACACTACCCTCTGCTAAAATACAGCAAGAAGGCTGATGCTGTTTTAAGCCAAAATTTCTTCAGGAAACAGACTAGCCTGAACATAAGAATAAAAGCCAGGTCAATAGGAATCAGTATCAAAATACCATTAAACGTATGTGGATTTAACACTGCTCTTTTTAAAAATTACAACTAAGGCCTCAAAATACCAGTTGGCTGGTTGAATACTAAGACTAAACACAGAGTTATCTTGTTTGCTTTGTTACTTTGAACTTTCTTATAGTTTTTCAGTGATAGGTAACAACACCACTAATGAAAGCAGTTGCTGAAAAATATGCATTATTAAATACTTAAAATAGAAGTTGTCATTGTCACCATTATAAAATAACTCTGTTCTCTGCTCAGCTCTCTGGTTTGAGAGCTGCATTTGGTATGCTAGTCTTCTTATTCTGAAATGTAAATAGATCTATTACCAAATAATTTATTATGACTATCTTTATACATTTAATATTTTCCCTCTATAGTAAAAGTCAGAAATAGAAACTTTTGATAGGGCAGTAGGGGCCAATCCTCATGTAACACATCTTTATCAATACTGAGATCATACATAATGTAGTATGTTTATAAAAAAGAGATGAGATATGAGATGATTTTTGTCTTCCTATACTTACATGAAAGTAAAGCAAAAAAAGTTATTTAAATTGTTTGTACTTGCTTCAATGAAGGAAAAAATCATTTCTTTATATATCTTTATTACTTTTATTTAGTCCACACTTTTTTATATTCTTCTAAGTTTGTAATGATTTTATCAATATTCTTAGTTTGTATCACTTTTTATTTTTGTATCTGTAAACTTCAATAAACCTTGCTATTTAAATAGTTATAAAAATTAACTTCTAGGAAAAGAAATCAGTGATTTGTTAGTTAGTTCGGCATAATTTTTTTTTTAAAAAAAAAAACCTTCCTAGACCACAATAAAGTTATAAAAGAAGGGACCTCTGTTTTGTAAAATTTCAAGCATCAGCACCGCTACGGGAATAAAAAGCATGTAAGAACATTTGAAAAACTCTTCAGTAAAATCTAAATTAAAAACTTTGCATGAAAAAACTTCAGACTCCTATATAGTAGGTTCATGATCTAATTTCTTAATCCCAAAGGAAATAGGAGGATATATTTATAATATTCTTACCAGTAACTGTTTTTAGTCTTCCTTGGCATCCTTGAAAGTGGAGGGTCCAGACATCCAAGGTGATAATGGAGTTTACAAGTATCACACAGCAAAAGGAGGTGCTGATCATGGTTCTTCTTGCAAATCCCACAACTTGGAAATGCAGGAAAAGGTTTCGTTTGAGAAAATGCAAATAGTTGGCTAAGCTGTCTCAAAGTTAATATGGGGTAGAATCCAGAGATCCTTATGCATAAGCAGAAGATCTTAAGCAAATAATTAAATATTCTTATTTACCAGGGCATTTTAAAGGTTACTTACTATTTTGAAATTCTTGAAATTTTAAAAATATAAGACTAATTTCAAATCCAAGCTAACTTTTTTGTTTTTAATTTTAGTCATATTGCCAGGAAATAAGTGAATCAATATAGATTCACTGAGATACATTTCTAATAAAATAAGTCAATGAGTGAGTACATGAATAAATACATAATTTAGGAGGACAACTATATTAATAGCTATTAGCCATAAAAATTAGCTATTTAGATATTTAGGAGTTAAATCGTTTTATTATAAAATGTGGAAAACAAGCCAGGAGCAGATGGTGACTACTTTCTGAAAATATCAAACTACTGATAGACCCCAGTTTGTGGAGAGGAAAATATAAAACAACACATGTATTATATTTCTAATACTTGTAAGTGTTAAACCTTTTCTTATACTGATAAGTATATATGTAAAATAAACTCTTGATGTAAAGCTTAACTCATAGTGGCTTTTACATCATTTTCTTAGTAACAATACAGAAATATTGCTTTCTTCCATTTCTCATCTTCACTTGGGCTTCCCTAAGGAGTGTCATTTAAATATTAATTAGGGAACCAGATAATAAAATAAATTATATATGTGTAACAATAAATATCTAATTTAATAATTTTTAATATATCTATGTAAAAGGGAGATTACATTTAAAGTGCACAGCTATTCTGTACAGTCTTTTCTATGGTAGTTTGTTCTGAAAATTTTAATAAAAATAGATTTGAATAATTCAGGTATGAAATACATTTTCTTTCAAAATGAAGTCTATCAGTAGTTTATAGCCAAGCTTTAACTATAAATAAAAAAACAAAAACAAACAGTCAAGTTATATAGCAAACTGTAGCATCTAGAAATGGAAAGCAATGGAAGAAAAAAATATATTCAGTTGACTGAAATTGAAATTTGTTAAAAGCAATATTGGCCATATTGGCCTGAGATGAATTATTAACCCAAGGCACTAATACTTGTAATTCTTTTATTTTATAAGTCCCTTAATCAACCAGGTTGTTAGCAAAGAAGTAAATGGGGAGAGAACAGAAAAGATTTTCTTTTTTCAACCTCTAATTTACGATTTTGCAATTATGCAGTTTGCTCTTCTAATGAGCACAAGAGAGTATTGCTGCTACTTGCCTATAAAGTACTGCTGGAAGGGTTGTAGTCTTATGAGTTCCACCTTCCTTTTTACTGGGCTTTCTCTCCTTGGGTGCTCGCAAAATTGCTGGTATATTTAGTTTCTGTGGGGTTTGAGGAAATATAGGAATATTGGTAAGACAAATACATAATGAACATATCCGTGTATTTCCCAGTCAGCAGTTGACCGGAAGAGATGTGTGGAAAACTGTCAAGTCACAAATGTGACTATGTCATATTTTCTGTCTCCAAATTTCTTCTTAGAATTGAAACTGTATTCACATATTTCTCAATGCAATAGAAAAAAGAAGCCAGAGACATTAAAGCTTTGCCTTTTAAACTTTTCCCCCCTTTAACGGAGAAAGCTTTAAAAGAAATAGGCAAGGACAAGCTGATTTAGAAGGTTAAAAGGAAAAAGAAAAAAGAAAAATCTACTACACTTCACAAAAGAATACTGAAACAGTTTATTTTCTTCAGCATCTCTGCTACAGTGGTGCTCCATAGGTTAATTAGAAAAATTATCTTATTGGACCAAACTCTCCACAAAGCAGCAGAGATTCTCTTCGGGTTTCTACTAATCTGCAGTATGCTAGCTTCACAGACAGCAACCATCTATCAAAGTCATTTCTAAGGGGCCCTAAGGGGCTGCATCTGTTCAACCAACTGGAAAAAGGTGTTATGCAAGCTATGCAAATGAAACTACTACTTTTTATTATAATTATTAAATAATTGCACTAGGAAACACATTTGCAAATTTTAATTTTTTTAAAGTGGCAAAATTTCTTATTAAGAAACTTACGCTTATGATAAAAGATTTCCAGTAAACCATATTAGAGTAAATATACCAGCCAGCTTAGCAAATCTATATAGGTGTACCCTGTTAAATCCTTAAGCTATTTATAATACTATTCCTGGCCAGTGGTATAATTTTTTTAAGACATCACTTTATTTTATAAAAAATAACATTAATAATGACCTATAGAATTAAAAAAACAAGACCTTTTCATGTTGAAAACATCACTATTCTATTTGTATCTACTTTCTTGAGAACTCTATATTAACTCATTCAATATTTTGTAATTTTATGAATGCTAAGATGAGAAGTACCAAACAGTAAACCACAGAAATTAGCGTTTGTAAATGGAGCCAATTAAATGTAGAAGTATAAATTCTACCATTTAGAAATTAAAAAGTGGAAATGAGAATAGATAGATAACTGGGGAAAAAGGTTCCTTGCATCTTTAAATGTAGCTAAATATATAATAAAATTAAATATTGAAACCATCTAGTTAAAAAATGTCTTATAACACAGTGAATTTAAAAATGATGGGGTGAGATAATAAGCTATTGCTACTATAAAAGCCACTTGTGCTTTAGAATACTGTTTCCTTAAAAAGAAAAGGAATCTTTATATATAATTTAAAAATATTATTTGTGTAGTATATTCACAAAAAGAAGCTCTAGAAAACAATCTACTCCAACAAAAACTGCTTGTCTGGAAGCTTCAATTGCTATGAGTCAAAAACAAAAACAAAAGACAGCGAGAGCGGTTAGATTAACTCATGCTTCAGGTTTAGCTTCATCACAAATGACAGGTCAATCAGTTATAGCAAATGAAAGAATTTTGCAAACAAGATAGCTAAAACAAAAACAAAATTAAAGTATAGGTTCCTAGTAAGTACCTTGTGGAGCCCGATATATATTTCAATCAGAAATCATTACCTCCAGGAGAAAGGCCAGGACTATATCAAATGTATCTTTCCACCCACCAAAAGTGGCAGTAAAAAAGAGAAAAGCATATTCTTATGTATCATGTGATCTAAAAAGCATAAAAAAGGGGGAAAAGAGTGGAGAGACCAACCTGTCCAATAATTCTTCCTAGGAGAGCCCACATTCCCTGCCCTTCATTTCGCAGCTTTGAATTCATATTTTGAAGGTCTTCTAAAGATTCACACAACTAAAAAATAAAGTTACATAAAAATGCAGAAAATATTTAGCATCTCTTCTCCAGGAGGAGGCATTCTTTACTTAAAATACCTTTTCTAACATAAATATTGAAATAATAAAATTGGTCTTTCATGTCAATGCTAGTGAAAGCAGTAAAGTTAATCAACCATTCATAACTCCAGAAAGAAAACACGGGCATCCATCTGCTTAGTAAAAAAAGAACATAAATAATTTTATCTGATAATAAAATTATAATGGCAGTAAAAAACATCACAACAGTTGCACTCTGTTATTTCCATTTGTAACAAAATGCCAAGTATTTCTATACTGGAAATGAAAACTTCAGTACAACGAATCTGTACACTTAATGTAAGAAAATATAAAATCATATTAAGTCTTCTAGGTTTAACTTAAAATAACATTTTGCTCTCCTGACTATTCCTTATTTTTAAACAATTCTAACAAAAGGGATGTATTCACACAGGCATGGGCAGGTTAAAAGCCAGAGTAAATAGTAATCTTATCTATAATGGCTAAATTTTATATTTGAACATCATCATCGTAATAATAACAATAACAATAATGTTGGAAGAGACCTTAGAGGTCATCTAGTCCAGTGTTTTTCAACCTTTTTTGGGCAAAGGCACACTTGTTTCATGAAAAAAAATCACGAGGCACTCCACCATTAGAAAATGTTAAAAAAATTAACTCTGTGCCTATATTGACTATAGGCCTAAGGTACAAAGATGCACCAGTTTCTTCCACATTCTGGAAACACAGACACAGAAAAATAATAATACAGTAAGTTTAAAAATCACAGACAGCAGCCCTTGGAATATAGCTAGCTGATCATTTTGTTAGATTTTACAAATTCCTTTGGGATTCCAACCCTGCATGAGGTAAATGGTATGTTTTGTAATTATTGCAGTAGAGCAGATAACAGTCTGCTCTACTAAATTTTGATTCAAAGATTTGAGAAAACCTTAATTATGAATGAAATGAATTGTTATTCCAAAGCCCAGTCCCAGATCCCTCAGATCAGTATTTCCCAATATCAAATGATACTTCCAAATCTTGCAAGCAAGAGCAGGATCCCCAATTCTGCACTTCCTTCTGCATGAAAAATGTTAGAGAAGACCCCTTTTGGTTTTGGGTTTGTTTTTTTTAAAAAACAGCCGCCTTTTTCAACTGTGAAAGCAAATGCAGCCAGCATCTTAAACCAAAATCTAAACATGGAGGACCTTTATCTCTCATCCAGAGAGGAGGTCTCTTTCAAGAAGCAGAAACTCCAAAACCAATCTCGATTTTACATAGTCAGAACATTATTTTCCTTCCTTTCTTTTCCACTATCTCCCCTTCCACGACCTTCGAATATGGAGAAAAAAATCAAATCCCTAACTCTTAATGATAGACGAGGCAAGGAATCCCCAGCCCAAATTTCCCCACCCCAGAGCGGAGACGGTCTTGCTCCTTAAACTCATCATTTCCCCCTCCAGCATCTTAGATATCGGAAAAATCGGACGGCCATTCTCCCAAATAGACCGGGGGAGGGGGGGAAAGCAGGTCTCCGAGGCTGCTTCTTCCGAAATGTGTCCTTGAATGATGGCCGTGAAGCCCCTCGTGGGCATCAGGCGTGGAGAAAGTGGACCCCGGGCCCACCAGAACGGGAATGGAGGCAGTTGGATCCAGGCGACTACGGCGCCAGCCGTTTCTAAAGGGGCCTGAGGGTGCCTTACCTAACGAGGAGGCAAACCGAGCGGCCAGCTCCAAAGGGGCCTCTGCCGTCTCCCGCCGCGGTTCGCTTTGCCGACGTCTCCTCTGCCCCTTCCCTCGCTCGGCCCCAACTTGGGGGGAGGGAAAGCGGGGAGGAGCTTTTGACATTTTTTAAAAAATCTTTCCCACGGCACACCAGGCAACATCTCGCAGCACACTAGTGTGCCGCGGAACAGTGGTTGAAAAACACTGATCTAGTCCAACCCCTTGCTCAGACAGGAAACTCTATACCATTTCAGACAAATGATTGTCCAGTCTCTTCTTAAAAACTTCCAGTGTTGAGCATTCACAGCTTCTGGAGGCAGGCTGTTCCACTGATTAATTGTTTTAACTGTCAGAAAATTTCCCCTTAGTTCTAGGTTGCTTCTCTCTTTGGTTAGTTTCCATCCATTGCTTCTGGTCTTGCCTTCAGGTGCTTTGGAGAATAGCTTGACCCCCTCTTCTTTGTGGCAACAGATATTGGAACACTGCTATCATGTCACCCCTTGTCCTTCTCTTCATTAAACTAGACATACCCAATTCCAGCAGCCGTTCCTTATATGTTTTAGCCTCCAGTCCCCTAATCATCTTTGTTGCTCTTCTCTGTACTTCTTCTAGAGTCTCAACATCTTTTGTACATCATGGTATATTTAAAAAATCTTAAATAATTACTTATTTAAATTTTATATTACATACCTTCAAGAATGCAGCAGAGACTTTGAGATTATAATGCAAATGTATGTCTTCTAAACTGCTGAGTCCCTACTGTTCCCTAGAAGCATGGGTAGCTGCCTGCTGCCAACAAAGAGTTTGACAGACAGCACTGTCTTGGTGGGTCCTGGACTCTACTGTAGTCTTGTAGTTACAAATAAGAAATAAAAATGCTGCATAAATTACCTTGTGTTCTTTGATAGTACCTTGTCCCAATGACTGATTTCAGTTTCAGTCATTGAAAATAATCAAAGTACAGGAATCCGAAAATGTTTTTCAATAAGTTACTGAGTTGTGAATGAAGACAACTGAAACATTTAGCTTAACTTCAGGTAGGTGTGTGTGTGTGCATGTGTGTGTGTCTGTGTGTGTGTATTCAATGATGAGTCAGAGTGTTGAGTTTAATTTCTTTTATGTTTTAAGAATTAATTAACTACTCATATAAATTTTACATGGCTTTAAGACTATTTCTTACCTTGTTGTATTCTATATGAAGTTTTTCTTGTTCATTCTCCAGCTTATCCTTAATTGTCTTCTGTTCTGCCATATTCTCCTGAATCTGGATCATGCGCATGTTCCTCTCTAAAATAAAAGTCAACACCTTACTTATGTATGAAATAAGAGATTGTAGTTAGACTCAAATAACTGAATCTCTCATTGTATCCTTAAATCAAAACAAAAGAATATAGCTATGCTAATATGCAGTTTTTATTTAGTATAAAGCATAAGACAATTCAATGACAACATAATTCTTTTATGAATATACCGAAGTATTTGAAACAAAATTCCAGTGAACTTGATCTGGCAGCAAAGCAGCGATAATATATATATTATATATTTCCCACGAGTAGAAATCTCTAAGTTATAAAAATACATGTAGCAATAAGCATACAGTTAAGAGAACAATTCAGAATAAGTAGCATAGTTGGAGAGTAAATAAACAAATGAAAAGAACCCAAAGAATTTCTAAATTGTAAAAATATTTTAAAGTATTTTTAAAATGCTTGTTCTATTTTCATGGAACTCCATCATTAAGCAATGCAGTCATACTGAAAAACCAATTACCGTATTTTTCGGACCATAAGATGCACTTTTCCCCTCCCAAAAGTGGGTGGAAAAACGAGGTGCGTCTTATGGTCCGAAGGTAAGCGAACACTTGTCTCCCGTTCAGTCAACGCAGTCCATCAGCTCCAGACATGATTGAATGAAGACGTGGAATTCTCCGCCCCGCCCCTGTGATTGGTCGTCAGGGGAGGAAATACGGACGTGCCTGCCATGCCTTCTGACTGCCTCCCCCTCCCTGCGCGCACACATTTTCTTTCTTTTACCTCGCTGCTAAAGAAAGTTTTTGCTAAACTAAACCTCATAGGCGACTTGCCCCAGCAAAGCCGTGAGGAGTTGTCCCTGCAGGTTTCTCTGCGAAGTTTATTGGAAGTGATTTCCCATTTGCAAGATAATACTGCTAATTATTTGAAATTGCTCTTAGAAAACCTATTCAGGGAAAAGAAACTACCGGTACCTTCCTTTCTTTCTTTCTTTCTCTCTCTCTCTTTCTTTCTTTCTTTCTTTTTCTTTCTTTCTTTCTTCTTCTTCCCTCCCTCCCTCCTTTCTTCCTTCCTTCTCCCTTCCTTCCTTCCTTCTCTCTCTCTTTCTTGCTCCCTCCATCCTCCCTTTCTTCCTTCCTTCCTTCTTCCTTTCTTCCTTTCTTATTTCTCTCTCTCCTTCCTCTTTCTTTCTTTCTTCTTTCTTTCTTTCTTTCTTTCTCTTTCTTTCTTTCTTTCTTTTTCTTTCTTTCTTTTTTTCTTTCTTTCTTTCTATCTCTCTCTTTCTTCCTTCCTCCCACCCTCCCTCCCTTCCTTCTCTCTCTCTCTCCCCTCCTTCCTTCCTAGTATACCGGTACTATTTGGTTCAGAATATTTTTTCTCATTTTCCTGCTCTAAAAACTGGGTGCGTCTTATGGTCAGGTGCGTCTTATGGTCCGCAAAATACGGTAATTGTGCCATTGGTGACACTAGTGGGTTAGTATGCTGAGCTTGTCTATCAGAAGGTCGGCAGTTTGGCGGGTCGAATCCCGAGTGCCGTGTAACAGAGTGAGCGCCTGTTACTCGTCCCAGATTCTGCCAACCTAGCAGTTCGAAAGCACATAAAAATGCAAGTAGAAAAATAGGGACCACTACAGTGGGAAGGTAGCAGCATTCTGTGCGCCTTTGGCATTTAGTCATGCCGGCCACATGACCACGGAGATGTCCTCGGACAAGCGCTGGCTCTTCGGCTTTGAAATGGAGATGAGCACCAGCCCCTAGAGTTGGAAACGACTAGCACGCATGTGCGGGGGAACCTTTACCTTTACTGCTAAGTGAAGATCATTTAGGTCATTAAGTAATGACTTCATATTATCATGACTTTTGACATCTTGTTGGATTCCCCATTGATTTTGCTTGCTGGAATCTGACAGGGAAGGTCACAAATTATGATCATGTGACCATGGGAAGCTGCAATGACTCTAAGTACAAGGACTAGTCACAACTACCATTCATTCAGTTCCATTTTAAGTTTCAATGATCAGTAAATGTGTAGTCCTTAAACAAAGGTCATCTGTATTTTGCAATCAATAAATCATCAATCAAATCTGATGATTGTAACTGTATTCTTTCTGACAAAAACTAATTTCTTCCCTTACAAAGAAAGGTCCTATTTCACCATTTTTCTAGTAGATACAAGAATCACATTATTTTTCCACCCTCAATTAACAAATTGAAATAGCACAAGGTCCTCTGTGTTTGTGTGTGTGTGTGTGTGTGTGTGTGTGTGTGTAAATTAGGGCTTTCACAAAGCTGTGTGGGCTGGTATGTCTGAATCAGCAGAAGCTTCCAGATACCTTTTAAGGATATCTCTATGTAAAGCACATTACAACAGTGAAGCAGGAGATTACCACAGAATGGATAAATGTGAAAAGTATATTACAATCCAGGAATGGGCACAACTTCATCTTACAGGGCTCAGTTTTAACCTGTTGCTCGTCAGCCAAACCTCAACAGTAACCAGGCATCAAGAAAGAGAACTCATAGCATTACTTAACTCACTATGGGCAAAGATGTACAACTGAGTATCATCAGCATACTCAGCAAACCAACGATCTTTCTCAGCGGTTTCATGTAGATGTCAAATAAAGAGTGGACAAGAAGCCAGGGGATGGATCTCTCACTTCCAATCAACACTGACTCAAAATGGCCTCAGAGGAAAGAAGTAAACCAGGACAATACAGTGACCTTCACTCTCAATCTCTGGAGTAGTTTTAGAAAGGTACTCAATGGTAGTCAATAGTCAATGGTATCAAAACCTTGTAGGGATAAACTATTCTATTCTTTATTGAAAAATAAACCTGAACATAGTATTTTCACTTCATTTTTAGTGGATACCATATGTTTAGAAATGTAAAATCATGGATCTGAACTGAAGCCCACTTTGAACCATGGCAGATTCATATTATGCAACTGTCTATCTAACAATGGAGGTAATAGTCTAGAGCAGGGTTTTTCAACAGGTGGTACGCATACCACTAGTGCAGGGGTCGGCAACCTGAAACAGCCACTCGGAATCGGTTCCATCACAAAAAAAACCCTGGGAGCTGCAAAAAATGTGTGTGCAGGCGTGCACGCATGCACAGAACAAGGGGTTTCACTGAAGAGTGAAGCCTAAGGCAAGACATGCACCTGCCCTGCCCCCTCTGCTCTCATTTACTCACGTTTTGTTTGCAAAAGCTTCTCTCCCGCTCTCTTATTCATTCACATTTTGCTCTAAAAAGCCTCTTTCACACTCTCATTCACTCACATGGAAGCGTGAAACCTTCACCAGTGGAAGCGGCGGCAAGAGAGATGCTAGATGTCCGCCGCATCTCCGTCAGCCTCTGCCTCCCCCGCAGAAACAAATTCCCATGCTGGCCCCTATGGCAGCAGCAGGCCCCAAGGGCTGGGCAATCACTCCGGCAGTGGTGGCGGCTGCTGTTGGGGCGGCCTAATGAGCTCGCCAAGAGACGCTGGAGGTGCTCCAGGCCCAGCGTGGTAGTCGCTGTGCTCACCATCTTTGGCAGCTGTGGCGGCAGGAGCAGCAGTTTGTCTGGGCAGCACCGCCTATTACTTGGAGGGATGGGAGCTGCCAGCGCATCGCCCACGCCCGCTTGCCGAGTACTGCCCCAACAGCCACTACCGCTGCCTTCCTATTGCTTCTGCCCGGCAGGCAGGCGGTGCTGGTCCTGCCGCCACAGCCACAAAGATGGCAAGCACCATCTTTTGGGTTTTCTAAGTTTTCTGGGTTTTCTGAGGCAAAGAAGGAGGAAATAAAGTGCGGACTGCTCACCACTGTGTTTTGGGCGCGGACACAGCGGGGCTTAAGTGGCGGAGAGAAAGGGTGAGTTGAGGCATACTGTTTCCATTGTTTAAGTTTGCTGCTCGGCTTCTCTCCAGCCCTCCAATTGTGCAGCTCTTCCCTCCTGCAAGCCTCGAGCTTGCCGGCCCTCTCTTTTTCCTGCAATTCCCTCATCATTATAAAAAATCATAAAAGGCATGCATGATTTTCCACCTGCTGCACCTTCCTGGGGCTGCCCTCCACCACTGTTTCTCCCAGTGTGGTGGGGAGGGAGTTGGGCGAGGCGGCAGCAGCGTGGTCAGAGAAGGGGAGCCCAAGGAAGGCGCAGCAGGTGGAAAAAGGGCCGGATGGCCCTGCTGTGAAAGAATGGAGTGGGGAGGGAGTCAGGCGAGACAGCAGCAGTGTTTTCGGAGGAGGGGAGCCTGAGGAAGGCGCAGCAGGTAGATAAAGGGCCCACTTGTCCTGTTTTCAGCGAAGCAGTCAGAAGATTCAGAATGCCAAACCCTTCGCCTGAAATTCCTTTCTGTTGGGGACCCTAAAGGGGCCAGAACCCACCCCAAAGAGGTGGAATGAAGGAAGAAAATCCCAGGAAAGTAAAAGAGATGGCGGTCTCCCTGAACGGTCCAGGAGAAGCCTTCCAGAAACCAACAGAAGAAAAAGCTAGCTAACTCCATTGTCTAGCCATAGCTGAAAACAATGGAAGTCACAAGCTCTATATTGATGATAACTTTATTGTCACTTTGAATGTACACCAATCGGCATACATCAAAATGAAATTTCGTTGCATACAGCTCTCAAAGGGTCACCACCTCCAATATATAATCCTTGTTCGGGGCCTGCTCAAATTTCACATTGTCCATTTTAGTCTCTAGGGAGTGAATGATGGCAAACAGGACAGATGGAAATGGGGCTCCATGTGGATTAGCCCTCAAATTCGCTTTTATTCTGACAACCTCGCCTTCTTTCCTTTTTCTGATCCTGACTCTTCCACCCTTTCCTTAAAGAGGCCTTGCTTCTTTTCACCCCTGGAGCACGCTGCTGCTGCCACCACCAATTCCTCCAAAAGCCTCTCTCTCTTCCTCTGGGCCTGCCAACAGCCTCATCCAGTTCCTTCGCTCCATAAGCTTCAGGTCCTCTCCTCCTCTGCCTCCTCTGGAAACAGCCCTGATTTGCAGTAGAATCCATCACTGGCCCAGCAGTCAGATCTTGGTGCTGGTAGAACAAACTCAAACAGTGCCAACGACTTTTAACGGTCTCACCAACAGTTCTAAAACAACTAGAAACTCACCATGCCAGCAAAGATTGTCGGTCGTATGTCGTATGTTACCTTAGTTCCACCATATTAAGCTGATTTTAAACAGTACGTTTGAAGCTGGGTAAGAATATTGATTTTCTCTATCCTACCTATTTTCCTGAAGAACAAAGTCCCAAAAGTAAGAGATCTCTGGGGGGGGGAAAGAGAAGGGGGTTTCTACTCCTTTTGGCTATTGGAAGCGGTGAAACTTACCCTTTAGAGAAAGAAAAAAAGACTAGAAACATCTGAAAAGTGAGCAAACGCTGACACCTACTGGTGGGTGAGGATTTTTGTCTCTGACCTTCAAAGTTCTTAATAAGTACAGCTGTGTAAATAAAGTGAGACTAACAAACCTGAAGCAATGAATACTTCACAACCATTTCAAAGGATAGTAATTTTAAAATACAACAACTTTGAGAGTATGAATCAACTTATCTCCAATTTAATTTAACTCCAAGAAATTTCTCAGGAAAATACAGCAGAGATGACTGAACATAATTCTGAGGATAGAGACTTAAAGATGGAACCGTATAAAATAAAAAATCATAATTTAATTTAAGTGGCAGATATTTTAATGCATCCAAGCAATTTTGAAGATAAGAAAAAGAATGAGAAAAAAATACTTTACAGAGAAACGAATGATGTAGCAAAATGCACTGATTAAGAAAGGCAATGGCCAGATCAAAAACATTAAATTGGAAACCAAGAAAATAGATGGGAATTATCAGAGAATACTTAAAAAGAAACATTTGTTTGAATATGGCTAAAAAAAATGGAAAATTTTTGGAATATACTACTTTTAGAGGGATGAATTTTTTAACTAATACAATGTTTTTTTCCCTTTCTGTAAAAGAAAAAAAACTGAAATGATTTAAACAAAGCAAACATTTTAGTTATTTAAATGTGATGATAAGAAAAACATAAAAATGTGTTTTGAAGTAGAGAAAGGATTAGATGATTAGATCTATTGAATGGAATGGTCAAAGTTTAAATAGATTAAATATATTTTCAGCTATGGTTAAAAAGAATAAGAAATTGAGGAAATAAATATATATTAAGTTAGGAGGGATACATATTTTAAGTAGTATGTTATTTTTTGTATTTCATTGCTTTTATCTTTTTTCCCCTCTTTCTTCTTTTTCTCCTCTTTTTCATCTCTCTCTCCTTTTCTCTTTCTACTTTTTAATCTATTGCTTAAGAAATATAAAAGTATGAGAGGGCTTATATGGAAAAAATAGAATTAAATGCACCAATGTAATTGTTTAATTGTTGAGAAAACTGTCACTAATAAGAATATTTAGAATTTGGGGGGAGAAATAAACTGAATTAAGCACAGTAACAGGATTTATGATAAGGCAACTAAAATGATTAACAGGAATATTGGAAAAACTATATACTTAATTGTTTATCAAAATAATGAGAATTGTTTTAATCTAATGTTTGCAAAAAGGATACTTTGGGGAAAGGGGAAATCAACTGAAATTAACATATGGAATATAGATTATAGAAATCAATTGTTAAAGTTTTATAAATGTTACCCAGACAACATACTGTTTACTAATTACTGAATGATTTATGTTCTGTTAAAAAAAACAATAAAATATATACAATAATAATAATAATAAACGCAGTGGCCAAGTTCAAATGTGAAAAAAAGGAAAAAGGACCCACTCACCTTTCCAGCAGTCCTCCAGTCTCTTCCTCTGCTGCCAAGCGCAGTCCGAAGAAGAAAGGAGGTTTGTGGGCAGTCCCACAAACCAAAGAATTTCAACCAGTCAATTCAAACTTCGCCACTTTTTTTTGTGAGAAGTTTGAATTGATTGGTTGAATTTTTTTAGTCCCACTTTTTTTTCCGGGACTGCACATGGTGGAAGAGGACTGGAAGCCGCAGGAGATGGCTGAAAGAGCCGCATGCGGCTCTGGAGCCACGGGTTGCTAAACCGTGCACTAGTGGTACATGAGCATCTGGTTGGTGGTACACGTAGGACTGGTTGAACAGCACTGTAAAAAGAAAAGTAAAAAAAAAGTAAAAAGCGTTTTTTACTAACCTGCTTTCAGCTGCATTTTGTTTCTCCATTCACTTCTCAGCCGCATGTTTGGTGAACAAAAAAAGTTCCATGAGACTTTCTAACTTCTCGCGAGATCTTGCGAGAAGTTAGAAAGTCTCATGGAGCTTTTTTTCTTTTTTACCAATAGTTCCAAAAACATGTGGCGAAGGCAGAGAAGTGGAGAAATGGAATGCAGCTGAAAGCAGGTTAGTAAAAAAACACTTCGGGGTGGTGAGGGCATCTGGGTGGGGGCTGGCATAAACTGGCTAGGCTTGTTCCATCCAGATGTCTTTTGCACTTGCCGAAAGAAGGGAGCCCCGCCTTTCCTCTTGAACGCTTGAGCAGGGTTTCTGCATGGTTTCCACTGCAGGGAGGTCCATGCCTGCAGCCATGAGGACGCCACTGGGATTCCCCTCCCCACAGCATGATGCTGGATCGTCCCGCGCCCTCTGCAGAGAGCACCTGGAAGTCTGCTGGCTCCCTGGCGGTTACCCCAGCCAGTGAGGAGAACGGGGGAAAGGTGGCAAGCCTGGAACCAGCTCTGACCACTCCGGAGGGCTCCCAGCATTCCGCTCGCCAGCGCCCTCCTGCTCTCTTCACCAGCTGGAGCTGCCACCAGGAGGCCAGTGGAATGCGGGAACCCTCCAGTGTGGTCAGGGCTGGTTCCAGGCTTGCCGCCTTTCCCTTGTTCTCCTCATCGGCAACCCCCTGTAGAACTCCTGTCAGTGACATGGCTGGACCGGCAGAGCTCACAGCCGAAAGGGCGCAAAGCGGAGGAGGTAAGTCCATGGGCAACCCCAGAACCAGACCAAAGGACAGGAGAGGGGGACACAGGCGCCACAGTTCCAATGACCGGCATGCCCCTTGGAGAAGCGCCTGCGACCTTTGCCTGATCTCGGCCTGACTTTTCTAACCGGCGGCCAGTGAAGGGCGGTGGGGCTTGGAGTGATCGGCTGGTCCAAAACCAGGCTTGGAAGAACGCTGCTCCTAGAGGCCAGGGGTGGCTGCACCAGGAAGCCACAGCCAAGTGGCAGAAAGCCACAAGGAGGTTGGGGAGGGGGCGGCACTCAGACGCAAAGGGAGAAGCAACAACAGCCAACAGCTCTGCTACTTCCTCCCTTCCTTCCTCAGTCCCCAACCCGCAAGGGATCGAAGGAGGAGCTGAATGCTCCGGGATTTCCACAGGAAATACTGAAGCTGGCCTCCTTTGGCTGCTGCTGTTACAGCAGCAGATGCCTGAAGGAGGAAGCCAAACAGAGCATTTCACTGCCGAGCAAGTCGTGGAGGTGCGCGAGTTTGGCGACACATGTGCCCGCCTCTAGAACTTCTCTCCTCCACTCGCCGCCCCTCGTCGTAGCTGCCTTGAGGTTGGGCCTCTGAAAAACCTTGGAGAGCCCGAAGAGAGGAGGGGAGGGAGGACAGGAAGGAGGCGGTGTTGCAACACCCAGCAGACCCTCAACTTGCTGGCTTCTCCCCATTACCTTGAATGTCATTGACTTCTATCTAGGGAAAGTCCTGCTGGTCCCATGCAGAGGGGACAAAGCGCGCCAAGTGAGACGCTTGGTCCCTCAAGCCGTAGAGTTTTTTGGGGGGGCTTCTGCTGGGTGGAGATGCTGGGAACTAAAATGTGAAGGGTGGCGGGTGGGCAGGGAGGGCAGGCACCACTCTCTCGTGGCCATGTAGCGGAGGCGCCGGGCCCTGTGGGCACCGCTCACCAACCAGGCAAGTGCAGGAAAGCGGAGCCGGGCAGCCTGCAGGCACCGCTCACCCTCAGCTAGCCGAGCCCGGAAGCCAGAGCACACCACCCCTGATGGGGCCTCGCAGTGGCGCAGTCTGGCCAGATGCCCTCAGGGGAGCCCTCCGGCTCTTTGCCCCAGAGTGCTCCTAGGAGCTGGGGAAAGCAGGGCTCTCCAGAGTGGGGAGATGCATCCTGTGCCCGAGTCCCATCATTTTTCCTCTGTCTCTCACACACACACACACGCCCCTTTTCCCAGCCAGGATAAAAAAGAGGAGCAGCCCTGAGTCTCTACCTGTCAGGTAGTAAAGGATCTGTCAGACAATTTTACCAGCTGTCCAAATGGGGAGGGAGGGAAAGGGAAAGTATGTGGATGCGGAAGGGAAGGAAAAGAAATAAACAGATGAAAAAGGGAAGGAAAGAAAAGGAAAGAGAAATGTGAGAGAAAGCAAGGAAGAAGAGTGAGAAGGGAAAAGAGAGAGAAAGGTGAAGAAAGAAGGAAAGGGTGAAAGGTGAGAGAAAGGAAGGAAGGAAGAAAAGGAAGGAAAGAAATAAGAAAGGAACAATGGGAGAGAGGGATGGAAGACACCCACCCCAGTCCCACCCCCCTCTACCAGAGACCCACAGATTTTCCCCCCACAGGCACCTTACAACCTGAGCCATTGACTTCGCTTGTCAAAAAGTTGCAAAAGGTGATCACATGACCCTGGGACACTGAACGTCATAAGTATGAATCAGTTGCCAAGCATCTGAATGTAAATCATATGACCCTGGGGATGCTGCAACAGTCATAAGTGTGAAAAATGGTCATGTCACTGTTTTCAATGCCGTTGTAACTTCAAACAGTCATTAAGCACATTGTTGTAAGTCGAGGACTACCTGTACTTTATCATTTTTTTCCTCTTTGTTTGGTCAAGTTCTTTACATCTTGCTAGGCAACTGGTGGTACTCGGATAGTGCCTTATCATAAAAGTGGTACAATGGGTGAAAAGGTTGAAAGGCTCTGGTCTAGAGTGATAAAAGCTGCTCTTGAGTGCTAAAATGACCATGCTGGGGAAGGTGGGGAGATATACATTGAAAGGTCTCAGTCCCTCTAATCACAAGAAATAAAATTCAATTCTTGCCCTCTATTTGAAGCATATTAGAAAGGGGAAAGGGAGGGAAAAGATAGTTCTTCCTTTAAAAATTTTTCTTGGTTGCTTCAGAGACATAGGAGTCATAGAGAAATCTAGTATTTTCTAGAGAAAAAACAAGACTAAGTGAACCGCAACAGAAGACATTGCTTATTAGTCCTCCCATTGCAATCTGCTTCACCCCTCTACCAAGAACTATTCAAAAATTGAATTTGAGTATTTCAGACTTACCAAGATAATAATTCACAAAATCAGCAGTCAATGCTGGCTGTTTATGCTTTCGTCTTCCATCCACACTGGAACTGGTATCTGAAGTGTCAACAGGAAAGATGTCTGTACTAATGCCCATTAATTCAGCTTTACGCATGAGCTTACGTATTGCTGAAGCACTGCTAGTGAGTGGCCGTGGCAGTTTTTCTCTTGGAACCCATGCCTGTGGTCTTGTGGTGCGTGCTAATTCTGCTTTAGCCCGATACTGCTGAAGTCTGGCATTAATTCGAGCCTATGTCACAAAATTAAACAGTGTAGCATACAAAATCAAGGGAAAGAAAGAAACTTCATCTCATTTTAAAAGCTTTACATTTATATTGTAGCAAAAACAAACTGCACTTAAGCTAAATGAACTATCAAGAGTCTATTATGGACTCCACTGTGTATACAGTGACCCTGAATTATTCAAGAGCATGCTATCCCATCATGCAATCCAGAAACTTAAGTCTGATAATAGCATCTATTTTCTTCATAATCTGTTTTTCTTCAAAAGCAATTTGGAATTTTCCAACTCATGGCACATAAGAAGAGTTCTGCTAGTCAATTTGATCCATAAAGGAAATTCACCAGCAGAATATGAAAGTATTGATTTTTTTCTATATGTTTTTTTTTATCCAGCAACCACTTTTCAGAGTAATATTGCTTCTGATTTTGAAAATAAAATATAATCATCAGGATCAGTTGCCATGGACAAATCTTCTAATCTCAAAGTTATTTTTCTTGCATCCAAATTGACAGTATCAATTAGGCCATGCATTAGCCTAATGAAGCTAACCATTACATATAGTCCTTGATTTAAGCCATAATTTTTATCAAACTATTTGTTGTTAAGTAGTTTATTCATTAGGCAAGATATCACATTACTGCAACTTGTGACCTTCTCTGCTATCTTTCCCACTGACTTTGTGAGAAGCCAACTGGAAAGGTTGCAAATGGTGATCAAATGATCTTGGGATGCTTCAACTGTCATAAATGTAAGCCAGTTGCCAAGGATTCTAATTTTGATCACATGACAATGGAGAAACTGTGGAAGGCAAAAATGCAAGAACCAATCGTGAGTCACATTTTCCAGTGTTGTAACTTCAAAAGGCCACTTAACAAACAGTCACAAGTCAACGGCTACTGTATAACCACAAGATGGATCTCTCATCAATCATAACCAGGTTAGATATTATCTGCATATATGCAAAATCAGAGTACATGTGCCAATGTAAATCACTTATTTATCTCATTTTAATCCATTTCTTCGGAGTTCTTTCTATTTCATCTTTTAAATATAATCTTAAATTCTATGATTTCATTAGTTAATTTTGTCATACCATGGTCTCTATTATCTCAACTTAAATAGGATAAAGATGTGGATTCATGGAAGCTGAAGTAGCTGAAACAGGATGTTAATTTAAGTCAAGAGAAAAATGTTACAGTTTGCAAACAGGTAAACAAAATATTTGAGAATCAGTGTTTCCAGAAATGCTTGCTTCGTGTAATTTTTCTGTACCATTATTATTCAGAAACTTGTACCAAACAAACTATAATAATACCTGAGCTTCGGGTGAAAGTTGTTTTTCTCTTTCTTGCAAAGACATTTTACAGTAGGACTGTAAAGCCAAATAGTTCTTACGCTTCCATTTTCTATCCATTCTGTCTGCATGTTGTTTACAGTAAGCAAAAAAAGGATCTGCAATATCCTAAAGCAATGAAACAAAAATGAAGAACATTTTTATAAAATTTATTTGCCAGTCATTTCAGAGTTTAAAGTGACTCTGAGTGGCTTTCAATAAGATAATATGACAACAGATTAAAATTATATTAAAACTAACTAATAAACATGTGTTCAGAGGGACAGGTAGAGGTGCCTTCTCTGTTAGTGCATCAACCACCTTGTCAACAGCTTTTCCTCCAGGACCACATACCAGTTGGCATACCCAGGTTTTAAGGCTCTTCCTAAAGCTTAAAACAGAGGAGGCAGATTTTACCTTTTCTGGCAAGATGTTCCAAAGGAGATGAGTCATGACAGAAATGCCTGGCATTCTGTCAAGGAACTCTGGAATTCCTTGGCTGAGAGCATTCACAAGAAGCTCTTTCTGCCAGCACAAGTGGGGCAGGCTAATTCCCTGGTGGAAAAATGGTTCTACATATATCCTGTACCCTTGCTATAGGGGCTTTAAAGGTAATAGCCATCATCTTGAATTGGAAACAGATTGCAGACAGTGCAGCTCATGTAACAGTGGTGTTACATATGCTACTCGAGAAAGTGTCCAAAACGGTCCGTCCTGCTGTATACTGGACTAATTGTAGCTTCTGAACACTCTTCAAGAGTAGCCCCGTGTAGAGAGAGTTGTAATAATCCAAGACGGAAATTACCAGGGCATGAGTGACTGAGTGCAGGATCTCATAATCCAGAAAAGAACATTAAAGCTTCTAAAACAATTTTATTCAATCATAGTATGAACAACTCATGTTGCAGGATCCAATCTGAGTAAATCACCGGAACCAGAGGTTTATTCTTCCAAATTTTGAACTCAAGCTGGAACCCATTCTCAAGAAACATCTCACTCTCCAAAATGTGTGCACTGGGCTTTTTATGCTAGTTTTTATGTGGTGCCTGATTGTGTGTGGCTTTTTATTATTAATTATTTTAATTATTAAATGGGGTCTCCGGTTAGTAAGTTATTGACTATTGTTTCTGTCAACGCTGCTAACATCGAATGTTATTGCTTGGCAAGAGATGAAGAAGTAGCCATTTCATATGTTAAACTTGTGTATTGCTTTAAGAGATTGAGTTTAAGGTTGGGAGAGGGGAAGAGGAGGATTGTACCTTCAAGGCCATCTCTAACTAAAGAAGATCAGACCTTGGCGTCTATGGAGAATATGATTAATGACAAAATTAGAAAGGTAGAGAATTGTGTTTTAATATATTGTGCAAGGGGCGGAGATTTCAGATTCCAGCTTCCTTCCAGCAAGCATTTGCCGGCGTATTAGGCTGAATAAATAAATAAATAAAAAATAAAAATAAAAATAAAAATAAATAAAGGACTTTTAAGGTAAACAATGCCTCAGAGTCACTTGAAAAGCCCATAGGTTGGAAACCTGACAGTTTGCTTGTGCTGCCATGCCCTCAGCTTCTAAGTACCTGATAAGTTGGTGGTAAATCAGCATTCCTGTTGACTGAGAAGGGGCTTCAATCATTTCTATTTTTGTCTTTTGGCTATTTTTGTCCCTGCTTGACCAACAATCTTACTGACTGCAAAACTAAATGAACAGTGCAGATCAGAACAGTCTAGTGCACACATTCTGGAGAGTGAGAGGTTCCCTGAAGTTGGGCTCCAGCATGAATCCGAAGGCTACGAAGAATAAATCTCTATTTCTACATGTATATTTCTCTTCATTCACAACTCATGTTGTTCATTTTTTTAATGAAGGCAAGTCAAATTTAAAAACCTTATCAACTTCTGAAAAACTATAGTCTTATAGAATTATATATTTTTTCCGGTCAGTACATGAATAACACAATTGATCAGGGCTTTTTTTGTCATAGAACGCACAGAACGGAGTTCCAGCACCTTTTTGGATGGAACCTTGTAGGATAGGCAAGGCGGGTTATATGACATGTGTGAGTTCCGGCACCTTTTTCTTTTACAAAAAAAGGACTGCAATTGATAATAAGTATTTTGCAACCAAAAGCAGCTTTTTAGTTTTAAACAGATATAATACAACAATGTGATTATGATATATTATTATCTGACAAAATATCAGACAAAAATAATGGATGGCATGGGGCATCTGAACACTGTGTTATTTGATTATAGAGAAGTACTCAACTGTAATAGAGCTGAAGGTCATAATCAACCTATTTACACATTTTTAGCATAAAACAATTGCAGGAGAAAATCGTTCGATCAAAAACAACCATCTCTCCAAAGAAAACAGAAGGAAAAGAGGAAGGCAGACAATGCCTGTTAATTATGAGGTAAGGAAAAAAACCCAATCAACTTTAAAATAAACTATGCTATGCTAAATAAATATGCTAAATATTTTTTCATCAAGACTACTTGCACTTAAATCTAAGGATGGCTTCAGTATAACAAAATATAAATGCTGTTATGTATGATATTTTAATATGTTTATCTGGATTTTTAATGGTAAAAGATCCCACCCCAGATTGAATCATTAGAATACTCAAGTTGACTTACTTCCTCTGCGGCAGCTTCTGACAATAGGCCTTCTTTCTGAGCACAGGTCACATGGAAATAAGCTCTACACATTCCAGCATCACAGCTAATGCAAACACCAGTTCTGGCAAAACGAGGATCTTCACAGAAGCTACATTCCTGCCGCAGATCAGTGAGAGAAAGCAATGGAATAAATACTAGAAAAACAGACATTAAGTTTCAACTATAGGTAGATGTTTAACCATGGTAATTAGGACCGGAATTTCTTTTGCTAAGTAATACAGTTGTAAAGTGCAATGTCACATGACTTCATGTGACACAATCATGGCAATCCCAACTTGCACTGTTAATAAAATCCCACCAGTCATTAGGCAAAGACTCATCTTGATCCAATGTATTCCCAGCTAGGTCCCTCCCAGCCCTGAGCCTTGGTAAGGTGAAGGACTGTCTTCTCTTTAACTCTCTCACCCAACTATCTGTCTGTCCATATCTGCTACTTTAGTCATCTTGTCAGCCTTCCCAGATAGACTAGACAGGAAATATGACTAGATGAGCTAATTCTAATTTATTATAATAGAATCTTGCAAGTACAATAGTATGCATTTATTCTGTCTCTTTTACAGACTGAGAAGTTTATTTTATTTTTATTTAATTTATTTTAATTCCATTTATATCCCGCCCTTCTCCGAAGACTCAGGGCGGCTTACAAGCTTAGCAGTAGCCTTCATTCTATGTATATGCCTGCTTATTAGGGCTTTCACACACACCCCCAAGCGGCATTATTACAAAGTCAGCTTAATTGCCCCCAACAATCTGGGTCCTCATTTTACCTACCTCGGAAGGATGGAAGGCTGAGTCAACCTTGAGCCAGGTGGGATGCGAACCTGCACTAATTGCAGGCAGCTGGTGTTACTTAAGGAGGCATTAGCCCACTGCTCCACCAAGGCTCTTTATAGTTAGGAAGGATTCTTTCTGGGTCTCTTTATTTTTCTATTATGTAGTTGCAGGGTATGTCTTCGCTTATCTGATTGTTCCCTAGGTAGCATCTCTCCTTCTGCCTACCCGTCTCTGAGTTATTTCCACATAGCCTTACATCCTGCACAACGACACTCCTTGGAGTAGAGGCAACACTGGGGCCAAAAAACAGGTCTAAGATCTTCAGCAGTCTCAGACAGATGCCACTGCCCCTGGGCTTCTACTTCAGCCCAAGCTCTGCTGCTGCCAAGGAGTGAACCTCAGACCTGCTGCAAGCCACTCTAGTGCACAGAGCAAAGCCCCAACCACCCTGCTGCCTTTGTCTTCATCCTGCTCCTGACAAGGTGCACCCAGTCTGACTTTATGCAAAAGCCTCTAAAGCCTTCCAAAACACGAGAGCAGCGCATGTGAATTGGAGAAAGGCATGAACAACCTGAGGAAGAATGTCTGGCCAGAAGCTGTCCTACAGAGGGCCAAGCCAGGCATTCTTTATGAGCAATGGGAGGAAGACAGCAAAGGTCATCTAGAGGGAAAAACACCTATAGAGCACATGGGTAGCTGGGGTTTTGCACTGTGGTGGCTGACCATGGTGCCAAGCCTCTCATGATATTCCTTGTAGTGATGGTAACAATGGGGTCAGTGTAGATGCCCAGAAGTGGTGGTGGCCTGATGGGACTGTTCAAGGCCCTGGGTCTCTACTTCAGCACCAACATCACCAATGATGAGGAATTCTGCTGTTCAGGGCAGCCAAATGGACAGAAGTTGGTGTAGCTAAAGCATCCCTATAGTTATAGTACAGGCAAGCTGTACAGGTAAATGGTTGTCAAGCAAGGACCACCTATATATAGAGTGTGCTTTACAGTATCTTGACTGCTTTCAAAATCTATTTTTAAAGAATCCAATCTTAAAGAAATACAATAAAAATAAAATGGAGAAATAAGCAGACAGAACAAATGATGGAACATTCAAATTGAAATAGATTTTTCCTCTACTTTTAACAGAAAAAATCACATAAATTATTCTAAATTTCTGCAATAAAATTTAATTAGAATTGTATATTTGCTTTTCTGTCTCACTTTTCATTACAATTTCAACAAATATAATCCATATGAAATAATATATACAAGATCACCAATAACAATGAACAATGATTGCATTGTTTCTTATCTCCATAAAGCTAGTTCGTAATAAAAAGGGGAAAAAAATCATTATATTAATCTACAATACATTTTGAATACTTAGCTGCAATGAATAGAAGCAAACAAAAGAAATACATAACAGCAATCTACATGTTAGTAAAATACAACTCTTTTGATGTTACCTTTGCACCATACTTGGAATAGTTCATTTCTGTAAGTGTTACTGGTCGCAATTTGTCAATATCTCCAAATGCCACTCCGGGAACATAAAGTGCACAAACAATATGGACCCATCTATAAAGAAAAGGATATTGTGCATTTTCAACTGAAAAAAGTAACAGGATAGACAATTGCCCCCATATATAAAAATATTGAAATATCTTTACATCTGAACAATAAATGATAGAAAATAAAATGTTGCAATGATCCAATTGATAATTGTATCTTCTACAAATCTGAAGAATAGCACAAGAATGTTTTAAATTACAATTAATGAAGTTGAAGCTAACATTTTACATACCCTTCTTGAATTTCTGGGATTAAAATAAAAAGTTATATTTTCCGCATGCCTTTGAACACTCTATATTGCAAGCTTCTAGAGATAATTGGAATATGTGCAAAAAAGAATTAATTGATTAATTTGTATTTATTAAGTAAAATATTTCTCCCATCCTACAAGAATAGATCTTAGCACAAAAGAAAATAACTTGCAATTCATCCATGCATTAGAAATACAGAAACACACTAATAATCTAATAAACAAAATATAATTAACATATAATCAATACAAATAATGGCTTAAGCAAATAATCATGGGCATTGCTGTTGTATCTCTAAAAGAAAATCATCCCAGCCAAGAAAGCTCTATCTTCCATTTCTTTACTATGTTCAGATTACACTGTTGAGATGCAAAGGACAATCTTCTTAACGAACCATAATCTTAGGGCAAGTGTATACCAGAAAAGTCATTCCCTCAAATACTGAACATCTCTAATACCTCCCTAAGTTGCAATTTCTGAATTGTTTTTTCAGTACATCTCTATGAAGATTCCATTGTGATAATCTGCACTGGCCATTGTCAAAATATAACCATTCTGACTGGATTCTCACTGCTTAGAAGCCACCATTAAACATAAGACCTTATAACTTCAGATGAACATTAAAACCACAAGGACACAATTAAGTTATTGAAATTTATACCACAATTTTCTATCTTTTTTTGATTGGGCTCTTCAAGCTAGAAAATAAATATTTCTGATGCAATCTTAAAACTAAATTCACTGCAACTTGGCTATTTGCAAGTTAAAATGTATTCTTTTCTCAACTGTCGACACTACACGATCAGCAGAATTTTAGGCTTGTTCTGATGTCTGTATAATCCCAGAGGCTTCATCTGCATTATTTTGTTTTTTGTTGTATACAGGGCTTTTTTTCTCATAGAACGCTCAGAACAGCGTTCCGGCACCATTTTTTCGCAAAAAAAAAAAGCTCCGTCTGAAAGCCTATTGCAGGGCTAGGCAATCTTGGCCCTTTTTTATGACTCGTGTACTTCAACTCCCAGAAATCCTGAGTCAGCCATGCTGAGGGAAAAGGGAAAGGTTTCCAAGCTGAGCCATGCTGGCTCAGGAATTCTGGGAGTTGAAGTCCTTGAGTCATAAAAGAGCCTGCCCTACAGGAGGACATTAAAGTTATTTACAGGGTTACTTCTTTGGGAACCAAACTTTTAGAATCTAAAACAGCTAATTAAGAACAGGAAAGAACCTCACATTTTTCATCTGCTTCTGTCTTTTGGAAGGTAAAATTAGATAACAAAATAATCTATTTCCTATGCTAACATCTCTGTAATGAAATCAAACATTTTTCTCAATGTAATATGTCTAATTTAGCTGATGCTAGAAAAAAATAGTAGCTTTTGTACAGACTCTTGAAAACTATTTTGAATCTAACCTTCTATTACAACTAAACCACTTTAAATTAAACAATTCTTAAGAATAAAATGTTCTTAATTTGGACTTTACTTTTACTGTTTGGACTGTTGTGTGTTTTGAAAAATAGATTATTTAGAATCTAGTTATGTTGCACTTCAGTGTTTAAATAATTAATCTAGTATATACATAACAATATATGATGTTTTCCATGGTGAGGTTAACATCAATAACAACATTTATTAAAAAGGCTAAAATAATTTCTGGTGGTATTATCTGTACATTAAAATTTTGTTTAGTCACAATCTTTCACTTTTCACATTCTGGAAAAGCAGTGGTCATGTATCCTAGCAAAAGATGTTACATATGTGCATAAGTGTAGTCAGTAGCATATGCCATTTTAAAAATATCAGATATGCAAAGTAAGAAAAATAAGTCCAAAATATCTGTATTACATCCAGAAATGCCAACTTTGCAACCAATATTTCTCATCCATAACTATGGCACCCTAAGGATACCTGCATACATGCAAATGCTTCTCTGGGATCAGTAACACAGCAGGGATTGCTTTTTCCTCCCAGTAACAGATTGCTGGGAAATACAAAACATGGCCTTAAGAATTCCTGTTTGTTACAAAATTTTCTGGATGTGGTTGGAAAGAGGCCTAGAAATGCCAGCACAAATACATCACACTTGCTGAACGTGCACACGCAACTAATTATAATCTTCAATTATATGTGATATGCTATCAAGGAAAATGTATAGATATAACCAGCAGACGTTTAGGGAACCTTTATTTTTCATACACTGTTCAAATTTTGTTTTAATGCCTTGGTGATACACAATCAAATGTAGTCAGTCTTTTTTTTTAATCCCAAAGCATCTGTTCGTTAAATACAGTATAACAAAGTTTTGGATGATGGAATTTTTTTTATCTAAGGATAACTAATGATAACAGCTCTTAAATCTGTTATTTTGTTTTATTTTTGCACAAAAAATTGTATAATTTGCATTTGCATTCATTTACAAATGGAATATGTTGTTAAAATGTTGTTGTTGTTAGCTGCGAAATCGTGTCCGACCCATCGCGACCCTATGGACAACATTCCTCCAGGCCTTCCTGTCTTCTACCATCTTCTGGAGTCCATTTAAGCTCACGCCTACTGCTTCAGTGACTCCATCCAGCCACCTCATTCTCTGTCGTCCCCTTCTTCTATTGCCCTCGATCTTTCCCAGCATTAGGCTCTTCTCCAGTGAGTCCTTCCTTCTCATTAGGTGGCCAAAGTATTTGAGTTTTAGCTTCAGGATCTGGCCTTCTAAAGAGCAGTCAGGATTGATATCCTCTAGGACTGACCGGTTTGATCGCCTTGCAGTCCAAGGGACTCGCAGGAGTCTTCTCCAGCACCATAGTTCAAAGGCCTCAATTCTTTGGCGCTCAGCCTTTCTTATGGTCCAAATTTCACTGCCATACATTGCAACTGGGAAGACCATAGCCTTGACTATACGCACTTTTGTTGACAGGGTGATGTCTCTGCTTTTTAGTGTGCTGTCTAGATTTGCCATGGCTTTCCTTCCCAGGAGCAAGCGTCTTTTAATTTCTTGGCTACAGTCCCCATCTGCAGTGATCTTGGAGCCCAGGAAAACAAAATTTGTCACTACCTCCATTTCTTCCCCATCTATTTGCCAGGAATTGAGAGGGCCAGATGCCATGATCTTGGTTTTCTTAATGTTAAGTTTCAACCCAAGTTTTGCACTCTCCTTCTTCACCCGCAACAAGAGGCTCTTTAGTTCTTCTTTACTTTCTGCCATTAGAGTGGTATCATCTGCGTATCTTAGGTTGTTGATATTTCTTCCAGCAATCTTAATTCCAACTTTTGATTCATCTAGCCCTGCCTTTCTCATGATGTGCTCTGCATATAAGTTAAATAGGCAGGGCGCAGTATACAGCCTTGCCGGACTCCTTTCTCAATTTTGAACCAATCAGTGGTTCCGTGTCCAGTTCTCACTGTTGCTTCTTGACCCGCATATAGGTTTCTCAAGAGACAAATAAGATGGTCTGGTACTCCCATATGTTAAAATGTATTGGTGTTGAAATAATTAGTGCACACATATACCTAAAACCAGTTTATTGCATTTGGCAATTGTACTAAAAAAATCTCGTTGTCAACCAATATAATTCATTTAATTTGAAATCAAGTGAATCAAGTGAAAACAAATTAATGGCAATTCTTTTATAAGAAGTTGCCTCAAAAAAAATGAGTTTGACATGCCTGCTCTAGATAGTTGAATGCTCCAAAATAAATTCTAGACCAGGCCTGTACATGCAGCCTACCAAATACCTTTAGACAGAGCACAGACTTTTTTTTTTAAAAAAAGTAATAAAATCACCACCACTGCCCTGAAAGTCATGTTGCCTAGTGCCTGCATGGTTTACCATGACCACGAGCTCCAACACTGTAGATGTTCCTCTAGTCACCAAATCACTGATTAGCCCACCAGCATTCCTTTGCAGACCACAAAGATTTTTAATTTATCAGTGTGGGCCTTTCCATTCTACAAGTTGCACAGACCTCTTCTAGATTTTCCTCTTGCCTTTCTGAGTTAACTCCTTGGTCTGTCATTGAGCAAGAATTGACTTTGTAGGGAAGCATATTATCATTTGATGTATATTTAACATATGTTCTACCTTTATTTACCAATTATATAATACTTGTATGCAATTTGTATGCACCTGGCGAAGTTTGGGGCAACTTACAATATTTTTAAAATCGTAAGATTAAAACATAAAAGCAGGGCTTTTTTTCTCATAGAACGCTCAGAATGGCGTTCCGGCACCCTTTTTTGCACAAAAAGAAGAAAGCTTTTGCATAAGCTATGCTACTCCCTCTATTGGCTTTCAAAAGTCTATTGGCTTTTGAAAGCCAATAGGAATTGCTGCTGAATGTGCCAAAAGACCTGGCCGGCAAATGTTGCACCGGCAAGTTGTCTGAAGTGAAGGCGATTTGGCAGGAACTCTGCATCCGTCCCTGCTGCCCAATGACACTATCTCAACTAGGTAAGTAAGAGACGACAAGGAATGGGAGGTGGATTCTGCGGAGTCCATGTGCACTCCCCTGTGTCAGCCAGGCTGGTGGCCTACCTGGTGCTGGACCTGTGCCACCGTCGCCTCACCCTTCATGCCTAAGTGGCTGCCCTGCATCACCTGGCCCACACCGCCTCCGCCGCCCGCCCCGCACAGCCCCGCCATATAGAGCGGGCCCCGCTGCTCCCACAGCACCAGCCGCGCCAGCTGCAGCCCTGGGGGGCAGCCTGCCACCAACACCCCTCGCACCTGTGACCGCAGCAATGCTCCTCCCGCCCCCCCCGCCTCCTGCGGCCGCCAAGATGAGAGTTCTGGCACCTTTTTTTTTTTAGAAAAAAAGCACTGCTTGTATACATTTGCCCAAGGACTACAACCCATCAAGAAGATTATCCTTTGTGTCTAAGAAGTGTGATCTGTTAGCAACATCTAATAAAATAGATATTGTAAAATCATAAAACAATTTTATACACGGACACTTGTGCAAGTTTGTGAATATTTTTAATCAGATTTTAATATGCTCCAAGGAGAATTGAAAAGAATTTCAATCTACACAAAATTGCTTACAACCCCAACTATTTTTGCCATGTGGCAACTAGCCATGTTTTTTTTTTGGAAAATAAAGGGAAATAATAGGCCACCTTCACATTATCTTCAATTATTTTAGTTTGAAAGGCAAGGGTTTGGCTGGAAATTTTTGATAGAATGTATTAATGCAACCTCACTATTGCACCCTGAGGAGTTCAATATAAAGATACACATCTTCAACCACAGCTGCTTCTCAATTTAATTTGCACAGTTTTTTCATGCTCCACTGGTGTATTAAATGTTGCTGCACTTTGTAGGAGTTTATCTATGATAAACCCAACAGCTGGCTGCTTGCTTCATAGTGACCTTCTCAAAATGTTTTAGTACATGTCACACAAGTACTGTAGTATTACAGATTTAAACTGCCATTTCAGAATGATTGGCACACAAGTGTCTCATTTCCTCAACCACCTATGTGTGAACTCCATCCTGAATCTTTATTAAAATACACAGAAGTCAGTCAAGTTCACAGCTGAGGCAGCTTCAGCTGCTTTTAATACTATTGCCTAAATGTTTTCCTGCTCATTTATTTAGCTGCACATGTTTAAGAACCTTGTAATTAAGACAAATTGGGTAATCAAAGAAGAATAATCTTTCATGTTACTTCCCCATCCATTTTGCTTAGAGCAAAGATGACAGATGTTGATGATTGGAAAGAAAAAAAGAAAGAAAGAAAATAAAGACAATACTCTTATTTTGATTATAGCAAAGCAGAAGATTTCATCCTATCTAAGCCATTCATAATATTAAAGAATACATTTTAAAAGATATGTCTTCAAAATTAACTATTTAATGGAATATCACTTAATATTAAAAAAAGAATTTTAAAACAAAGTTTAATAATCTGACAAATTTAAGCCAGAAAAAATTGTATAATTTGTACAACCACCCTTTGATATCGTAGGTTCAAGTAAATTATAAGTAGGCAACCTTGTGGCTCCCCATTATTTAATAATATGTGTACTCTGAGTACCCTTTTCAACTTTGAATAGGATGCTTTTACAACCTATTCAATGTTCAATAGTGCAGGAAAAAAGGAGATTTCTTTCCTTTTCCTTTCCACCTTCCTGAGATATTTTCCACTGCTTCTGATAAGAACCTGTACTTCATCACTACTTAATGGCTGTTGACAGATTGTTTTTTAAAAAGCAAAATGTTATTTTTTATTTTCCCTATATTGAAACCTTCATTTATATATCCAAAAGAAAGCCTTTCGCTTTCACATCCCATTCATATCAAATAAAATTTAGCTAACTCTTTATTATGGGTCATCAATCCAACATAACCACTCCATTTATTCACTCAAGTGAAATTCCTTCTATAGTCAGATTAAGTCCAATGAAGAGATATTGTCTTTATTATATTTTAATTTATAAATTAATATATTTTACATCATGGGAATTTGATTTCCTTCTCTATTAGCATACAAAAAAGGTACTTTACTTTCTGTCTGGATTCCAAATAGATAAGCAACAAAATCTTAACTTGTATCTGCCCTTCTAACTGAAAATAATATTTTATTCCACAATTCAGCAGGATGCTACCCCACCAACTTTCGACATGGATGCTGCTTATGGCAGATTTTGCATCATTTATTCCTTATTTAAAATGTGAGGGGTTTTTTTATATATAGTTCTGCAAACATAGGTTTTCTCTATAAAGCTACAATATCTGGGCTGCAAAAATCCAGGCAACCAGGGCTAGGTCTTAGCACCCCCAAAATGCTAGCTCTGTGCTACTGACACTTTTCTCCAAAGTCTCATTTCAACTTCAGACTTCCAAACACATATATATCACTGAGCTTCTTCCAGATAAAGCAATGGTGATATCAAAAATCAACTAGGTAAGTTCCTGAATATTTCAGTGCTTTCAGTTCATTTTAAAAAGATTGTTCACACCAAAAGAGCTTTAAATGGTTGTAAAGTAGTTTATAAAGTAGATTGGTTTTTTCATACTTATCTTCAAACATACTTCCATACTTTTTCAAAAGAAAAAATTGACAATTAATTAAGCTGCATAAGTCAAAATTGTAAAATTATTCTTTCAATCCCATCACTGAAATTGCAGCCTACTAACTGGTTTCTGGTGGCAACACCATTTTCAATGCAGTTCACCAAATTAAATATTCAAATTCAAAAAAGTCACTTTAAAACAACATCATGTAAATTCATGAATGACTTCGTATTTGAAACTCCTGATTCAATATATGTACGTGTCTTTGAATACAAACAGAGAAATGGAACTAAGTGTTATTTCATTGTTAGAAAATGTGGCTGAGTTTCAGACTGTTTCTTTATAGCAGCAGCAATAAAACTGATTAAGAATGAAAGCACCAGAATGGTATTTGGCAAGTTAATGCCCAGCCCAGCCAAATGTTCTTGCACCTTGAATAGATGGATGGCAATCTATAGCTCCTTCAACAGCTTTTAACACCAACATAGTGTTTTTATTTATTTTAAGGCTAAAAACAGTGAAAGACTGATCTGACGCTGAGCATCTTTCATTTCTGAGGCTTTTTTGTGATTTTTTTAAACAATGCTTTTATTAAACATTGTAGTTGAACAGATAAAAAACAAACTACAAAAAATAAAAGAAAAAAGTAGTAAGTTAAGGGAAAAAATAGTATAGAAAGAAAAATTAAAAAAAACAATATAGCAAAGAAAAAGAAAATAAATATTTAAAGAAGTGACTACTTTGTCACAAGTACAACAATTTGAACAATTTACCACCTTCTATTAAAATATAACAAACTATCTCTTTATTCCTTATTTCATCTCTTATCTAAAACTGATTTTTAAAATCTCATAATTCAGTCTTGGTCAGCAAAAGTCCCATTAAGAGGTACCAGAAATAACACCATAACTATTTTAACCTTGATGAAATAAACCCGCTTTATATTCTTTCCTTTTAATTTTAATAATTTTAATCTGCCTTCAAATAATGTCCTAAAATTTGTTTTCCCTTCATTTTTTCCTTTCTTCTCACAAAATCCTTCAGATTTCTTCTTAAATCCAATATAAAAAAGTTACCTAAGTCACTCTTTAGATTAGTCATTTTTATATTCCTTTTAATTATTAAGTATCAGCTGGTTCCATGTGTATGACTGGTATAACTTATTAAGTTACTATTTTACATTAACAAATACTTACAGCCCTGGACTGTAAGGCATTTACTCTGTCCTAATGAAATGGCAGAATATTAATGCAATGAAAAGACTAATCAATATTATTCTACATAATCAAATTTTAATATATGTTTCAAAATTGAGTTTTTAAAATATGCTTTTGTTTTTGTCTTTGTTCTGTTATTGTTTGTCTTATTTGTGTATTTTTTGCTTCTTTATATATACCAAATAAATTTATTTTAAAAAGCATAAAAAGCAAAGGATAATTTTCAGAGACCTACTTATATTTTATTGCAACTAACCTGCCAGCATCTGTCTCCTTAAAGATTCCATCTTGATTGGGACAAAGTTCACAGCTTGGGGAGACGCCGCATTTGCAAGCATCACAGAACCATGGTTCAGTGGAATTTTCTGAAGCAGAACTCATAATAGAATCACTTTCACCATCAACACCATAACAACCTGCAAATGAGGGAAATATACAGATATTAAAAGAAGATATTATCAAATGGTCAAGTACTAAATTTAAGAATCAGAAAAACAAGGAACAGGAGGACATGTTCATCAAAAGGGAAAAAAAGAATCTTAGACTGTATCTTTCAAGAGACCTGGTAATGTACCCAAAGTACAAATGTTTATTTAATTTGTCTATTTTACAATGGATTATGATTATATTGATTTTATACATAATAAAGGAAGCAATGTATATGTCAATACATATGTAATACATAAACAATATATATCAGAATGACAGGCTATCTCAAATAATTCAGATTTCTAGTGGGAAAAGCAATAGCAATAGTATTTAGACATATACTGCTTTCACAATGCTTTACAGTCCCCTCTAAGCAGTTTATAGTCAGCCTATTGTCCCCCAACAATCTGGGTCCTCATTTTACCGGTAAGATTTGAATTCCTGGAATGAGCAATGAGAGCCTGCAGTACTGCATTTTAACCACTGCGCCACCATGGCTCTACGGTTTTCACAAGAAAATAAAAAAGGACATTTTAAAAATATCTGCAGAAGCCCCTATACACTTTTAAGTTTTCTATAATTATGCTGATTCCAAGAAAAGTAAAAAACTTTTTTTAACTTGTATATTTGATTGTACTGTATAATTACCTATCAACAGAAAAAAAATCAGGATAAACAGTATTTTAAAGCAAGGACTGTTTCAAGCCATTATAAGAATGGTTAAATAACATATTAAGCACCACTAATGACAATGTAACAGTGAATAGAGAATCTTGAAGAAAAAGCAAAAAAAGTTTTATAAGAATAGGAATGAAGATGACTTTCAAATAATGCTTGCAACATAAATTAGTATTCAGGATATTTTCCAGTATGTAAATAACAATATTACAGTAAACAAGGAAGTATGTACAAATGCATAGTAACAATTCAATTGTAGACAAATGAATCATCTGCATCTCTAAGTCAAAATGTAATAAGTACCAAGTATTTTTCTTTAGACCTTTTGTGAAAAGGAAAATGATGCTGGTGGAAATGTTATGTTCCAATATCATAATTTAGCTTAGTGGATTTTTGTTTAAAGATAACCATAAAAATAATAGCCTTGGAATTTCACTTTTAAGAATGGAAATTAACAAAATAATATTTATAAAAAAGCACTTTAAAAACATTACATTTTTTTCTCTGAGCAATAATACCTTCTATTAATTAATTGCTAGTCAAACAATTTTTTTTCACATTCAGATCTAATAATAAAAAGCTTTATTATGAGCAAAACAAGAATCTATACATTGCAGAAACCATGCCTAGTCTATTGTATGAAGATACTTTTAATATAAGGCATGCTTTCCATCTTTCATACTTATTTTTCTATTATTACCTATCCATTTACTCCAACAATCATAAATTGTATACTGGAAAATAAACCAGCATCAGGAATCAGTATTATCAGGTATTGCCACATGCCTATTATGTAGCTGGGGCTATGAAAGGATGGAATGTGGGTTAATTATATTTCACATAAAGGAGAAACCAGGACTCTTAGACTATAACTTGGTTACCACTTTATCATCCCTATTTCTGCTCCTAATGAAATCTATCCTAATCTATTTAAATGAATAATATTTCAAGCATAGTTTATGATTTGAGATAAAATAATATTGAGATTGGATTGAATAGTTAAATCTTAATTTCAATTATATTCAGTGCAATTAAATAGGTATAAAATGTTTCTTCTCAACCAATCATTCTGATGGACTTTCAGGGCATTTTACGGTATCTTACCATTAGTTTCTGTAAGAATACATAATTGCAAATCAGAGCTCAACTGAAAAATTATACACTAGCCTACCTACTACCAACATTTAATACATATTTAATAACATTTAACTTCAACAAAACTGGTTGTTTTTCTGAAACAAAGGATTCTACTCATTTTTTTAAATTTCTATTCAAAACTCAAAACGTTGGGGTGGAAAGAAGCATACAGAATACAAGTATACTTGTTTAACAACAGTAATTGGACTGGCAATGCTATCACTAAGCAACATGGTTGTAACGTACAATGTTACATGACTACACCAACTTACGTTGGCATTAGCAGCAGTTCCAGTTACTGTTAAGTGTCATAGTCTTTAAGCACAGCATCACATGATCAGCATTTGTGCCTTCTCCATTGACTGTGTTTGTTGGAAGGCAGAATTGGAGGTTAGAAATGGTGATCACATGACCACAATTAAGAACAGGTTGCCAAGCACCAAAACTGTAATCATATGACTGCAGGGATGCTGTGAAGCACAAGGACCAGTCATGAAACATTTTATTCAGTCCAATTGCAAGTTGAATGGTTGCTGAATAAGTTCCTTTATTACACCAATATTACATCTGTATTACACACCAATCAATACAACCAATAAAAATTTGGAAATGCACGAATTTCTGATTAGTGCTTCATTTCTGTGTGTAAGCACAAAGAAGCAGGAAACAGTCAGTTAAAGAAATACCTGTAATCTGGATTTTTTAAAAAACAGCTCTTTTCAAACCTCAAGCTAATAGCCTTGTAATATTATAAACCTTTAGCAATATCATTTTAATAATACACTATTCATCAGGATATACATATCCATGAGTTCTGTTAATTACATTATCAGACAATTATTAAATCCATTCATTTAACCTACTCATAAACAAATTCACTCAATATTATTAAAAAAGTAATACTTTATTACTCAGAGTTAAGTTGAAAACATAATAGAATTACCTTCATGTACTGTTATTCCACAATTGTCACACTGAATTATTTCATCAGCATCTTCACTATTATCTCCAAGGCAAACACAACAAATCATAATATGGTCCATTTTCTGGGAGCTCCAATTCTGAGATTTTTCAAGAATCAGCGAGTCCTATCAATAAAAAATGTAAATACATTATTACATTAGAAAAGGTATTATGGGCACTCATACTTGATTTGTGTTTGCATTTAAATTATCTTTATATTCACACTGTAGTTGACCAATTTTATTATTCAATCCTTTTATATGGGAATGTAGAAAATAAGTGAATGATATGCAAATTACTGTTACATTGGTCCTAAACAACCCTTAGTCTTGTAATTCTAGTGCTCACCTTTCTCCATTAGACTAAGATAGAAGAATTAATATGCTTGACAATACATCCTATGCTGATAGGAGATTGTCTATTCTAAGTGATAGAGTGATTGGGCAAGGAGAGACTTTTTCAGATGCCCTAAAATTAATAAAGACAGCCAGTTTTCAGGAATGAATAAACAGGGAGAGCTAATAACGTGGTAACAGAATTTAAGGCATACTTCCTAATAAATGTACTTGTTAAACTTAACACTATGTACTCAACTAATTTAACAGTTTGAGGATAGAATAAAAATCTCTTTTTATGATGGCTTAAGAAACAGAAATGAAGATAAATATGCATGGCTCAGTAATTGTGGACTACAAAGTTTGCTAGATTTGTGTTCTGAACTGAAATTACCTGGTATTTTTCTGCAACAATGGCAAGTTTGTGGAGGTGTTCGCGAAAAATAAAAATAAAAAATAGAGCAGCAACTATCCACACTTCATCTCATAAGAAAGGATGAAAAGTATTAGATCAAATAAATGGGATGCTGCAAAAATTGCTGAGAAATGAAATTATTTTCCATAAGAAAGAATATTAAAATGAAACAAGCCCAACAAACAAGAGTAACAATTACTAATAAGACATAGAGATCATATTCTGTGCCACTGGAATTCAGCAATAGCTTTGAAACCCTCAGAGAGAAAAAAAAAGAGTTTTAGCCTTCATGGAAAGAAAAGAGGCACTGCTGAACAGAAGCCACAAAGTGGTTTCCTAAAGGTAGATATGCCCCTGCAAGAAAACTTAGAAAATAATCATGTTACTAGTCGACTCGTTATTATGAACAGAAATAAAGATGTGATAACCAAAGTGATTGATTCATTAAATGTATTGTTTGTCAGGAATATAGATTATAAATGTGAAAAGAAAAATTCCAAGATGTATCATGTCCACTGACAATTAACCCTTTTTGTTGGTCCACACAATTTAGTGACTCACATGATACTTTCTTCCATTGTTATTATTATGTTAGAAGAACAGGAAAAGAAAAACAAGTACTACAAAGATTCTGGCTTGCAAGTGATGCAGACAAGTGAGATGTGGGTTTCTGTGATTTGGAGTGAGTTATGTATCATTAAATGGCACAAGATGGGTTGCAATTCCCAAGACTGGCAAACTGTGTTCACTGGAGGGTTTGATCAGAAGAGCTTTAAACTGAATCTGTGGTGTGTGTGTGTTATTTATCTAGGAAATCCCAGGAGACTGGACATCATCCATATCTCTGAAGGATGCTACTCCAGAGGACAGGGGCTATGACAAAAAAAGGCACGCTTTCTCCATTCCACAAGATGACAAAAATTCATTTTATATAGATACCTTCATTCAATCTTGGGCACTACAGGATAAGGTGGGAATACTTAACTAGATCTAAGTAACTTGACTTGATCAATAAATAATACTGACTCATAAATTTTATGTTCTTCATTACCTATACTCTAATGCCAGCAAAGAGAAACTTCAGTTCTTAGTATAGAAGGACAAATATGTTTGCTAGATCTAATAGGAATTTGGTTGGATGATAAAGAAATTGAAAACAGGAGAAAAAGAGAGAATGTCAGTGCACGTTAAAAATGATCATAACAAAGCTAAACAAATTTGGCAATGCATTAAGTGGTATCTCAGTTAAAATAAGTAGGTAAAAAATAAAAACAATGTAATTATTGGTTTTATTACTATTTCTTCTACCATATGGGGCTGTTTTTACAAAAATAAAGAACAGAACTTAAACATAGCCATGACAGTAAGTATAATTAACTCGACATAACCCCTTCATATTTCCAAGAAACCTTCTTGCTGACAACACTCTCTTAAAGGTGGTAGAAGGCACAATAAATTAAGCAAACTCTGACTTTATATTAACCAATAGAAAATATTTAGTTAGAACATTGGGGGAAAGTGACAATAAAGTCCTGGAATATTTTATTTTAATAAAATTAATGCTGAATGTAGTTTAAAAGCATTAGGAAATCTGCAGAGCAGTGATAGAATTGTGTGGCAAGAAAAAAACTAACAGGAAAGAAATTCAATATGAGTACAAGTTCTTTAAAAAAAAATACAATTGCAAGCAATTTCAATGAAGACAAAGACAAAAGAATCCAAAGTTATTGCACTAAAAACTTAGTGAAGATCTGACAATAAAATAAAGGCTGTATAAAGGACCTGGAAAATAAGAGAGATGATAAATAAAAATATATGTACAGATATCCCAGAACAGAAGAAATGTCAGAAAGACTAAGGTCAAAAAGGAGAGGAGATTACAATAAATGCTCACAACATTTAAGGTTTTTTCCCCCCAAACGATTCAAAATAAAAAAGAATGTAGATAGCAAGATGCTAACAGGAAACACTGAAAAAACACAGCACCTAATTCTTCTTTTGGCGCAGTTTGAAAAGACCATATGTGTTCCACCATATGTGTTCTGTGAAAAACAGACTTAAGGACCTGGGTTGAAGGTTGAGATTGACAGAAATAAGTTCAAAGAACAGTTATTTACTCTGAATGATTTTCAATTTCTTAAGCCAGATGAGCAGTATCGAGAGAACTGATTAAGAACTAAAATACTGAAAACTGTTTTAAGTCAGGAAATGTAACCCTCGGCTTTAAAAGGAAAATAGAGAGATTTAGGAAGATTACTTGCAAGGGATCTTAGAGCATGTCATTTCAAGTATATGTTAGAAAGCAGTTCCTGAAAATAAAACAATATGACAATGGCGTTAATTAAATAAAATGGTGATGGTTGTCTTTGGGTATAAGTTGTTGGGGGTTCCTTGAGTTTAGATTCCTGCATTGAGCACTATATTGAACTGAATGCCTCTTTCAACCCCATGACTCTATTAAATTCATTCTGGCACCTACAAAACCTTTCCTTTTACTATTTGTCATATATTCAACATAGAATCACTAACAGATCTACAGCAAATAATTCAACTTTCTCTTTAGTTGGGTATCAGAGTTGGATATAAAGTTATTTATGTACTTTTCTTTGCTTTTTTGTCAGGGTTTTTTTTAATTTTTCTGAAGTTTCATGTAAACAGAGCTAGGCATATAGCTATCTCTCAGCTCATATTACCCCAATGCACTTTACTACCATGGGCGAAGCAAAGAATGTGGAAAGAATTACTCTTAATTCTTAATTAAATGTATTGCAGTATGGCATTATGGAAAGTATTGTGATATTAAAGCAGTTATTAAAATTTAGAAGCATATAGAGTTGCACAGGGCTAAACGTTAAGTGTTTTATAGCAATAAAATGATTTCAAGAAATGTAGGCAGGATTCCAAGAACCACAGACAAAGATCTAACCTACAGGAACCTTTAGATTTTATTTTTTGTATTTTCCCCCCAAATAGAAGTCATATGGTAAACTACTTTTAAAACTTAGGGCATTATGAAATTTGCAATAACATAGAAAAACCAATTGTCCAAAGAAAAAAAGACATAAAATCCTCTACTTATGCACAAGTTTTAAGAATACTTAACTACTATTTAAATTCCAATTAATAAATCATAGAGAGACATGAACTTACCTAAGAGTAGATTCTCATTAATCACATTAAAGACATCAATTATAACTGTGATTAACTCAGGTTCTACCACAATATTATTTGTATCTTTAAGGTAGTTTTTAATATTTTCACAACAATTCTACAATTTGTACTAGTAATATTCTTCTCTAATATTCATTAATATCATCCTAGGTTGATCGACTTTCTCACTAATATCAGTAAAAGGTCATTGTTATAACTGTGTCATATTCAGCTGGAAAATATCATTGTTATTAGCACAATGAGCAAAATTACAGGCACTGGGCAAATATAATTAATTTTAAAATTGTAGTAAATCCAGCTTTGAAACACATGGTTTCTTGAAAATTTTAACCAAATAAGTCACTGTACATACATTTACAGTGGTGGAGGAGTGGGCTAATGCCCACTAATGCAAACGCTGCCTGCAATTAGTGCAGGTTCGAGTCCCACCAGGCTTAAGGTTGACTCAGCTTTCCATCCTTCCGAGGTAGGTAAAATGAGGACGCAGATTGTTGGGGGCAATAAGCTGACTTTGTAATAATGCCGCTTGGGAGGGGGCGAAAGCCCTAATAAGCAGGCATATACATAGAATGAAGGCTACTGCTAAGCACATTGGTTTGTGCTTTAGATTGTAAGCCGCCCTGAGTCTTCGGAGAAGGGTGGGATATAAATGGGATTAAAAAAAACAAACTTTGCATTACTGAGTGATGAACCACAGAAGTTTTAATTAAACTCTCCTTTTAGGCATCTCGCCTGTTCACTTTTATTTCATGGTTGAAATTAGGAGTTATGGAAAAAAATGCTATCAAAGTATTTCTTGCTATGGTTCTTTTTTCTTCATGAAGGATGCACTCTAAACGTCATGTAAGTCACAACAATAGAAAAACATAGTCTGCTTAAAATACTACTACACAAACATTAGCTGTTGTCATGTTTTAATTGAACAAAAGATGGAAACATTCATAGTGCAGGGTGGAAAAAGTATGTGAACCTTTGGACTTAATAACTTGTTGACCCTCCTTTGGCAGCAATAACCTCAACCAAACGTTTCCTGTAGTTGCAGATCAGACCTGCACAACGATCTGGAGTAATTTTGGACCACTCCTCTTCACAAAACTGTTTCAGTGTACCAATATTCTTGGGATGTCTGGTGTGAATCGCTCTCTTAAGGTCATGCCACAGCATTTCAATCGGGTTGAGGTCAGGACTCTGACTGGGCCACTCCAGAAGGCGTATTCTGTTCTGTTGAAGCCATTGTTTTGTTGAATTACTTGTATGCTTTGGGTCATTGTCCTGTTGCATCACCCATCCTCTGCGGAGCTTCAGTTGGCGGACAGATGGTCGTACGTTTTCCTGCAAAATGTCCTGATAAACTCTGGAATTCATTTTCCCATCAATGACAACAATCCGTCCAGGCCCTGAGGCAGCAAAGCAGCCCCAAACCATGATGCTCCCTCTGCCATGTTTTACAGTGGGGATGAGGTTTTGATGTTGGTGTGCTGTGCCTTTTTTTCTCCACACATAGTGTTGTTTGTTTTCCCCAAACAACTCAATTTTGGTTTCATCTGTCCACAGTATATTTTGCCAGTAGTGCTGTGGAACATCCAGGTGCTCTTTTGCAAACTTCAAACGTGCTGCAATATTTTTTTTGGACAACAATGGCTTCCTCCGTGGGGTCCTCCCATGTACTCCATTCTTGTTTAATGTTTTCCTTATTGTAGATGTGTCAACAAAAATGTTAGCATGTGCCAGAGATTTCTGTAGGTCTTTAGCTGACACTCTAGGATTCTTCTTTACCGCATTACGCATTATGCGCTGTGCTCTTGCAGTCATTTTTACAGGACGACCACGCCTAGGGAGAGTAGCAACAGTGCTAAACAGTCTGTCTTACCGTGGACACATGAACATCAAGGCTTTTGGAGATACTTTTATAACCCTTTCCAGCTTCATGCAAGTCAACAATTCTTGATCATAGGTCTTCTGAGAGCTTTTTTCTGCGAGGCATGGTTCACATCAGACAGTGCTTCTTGAGACCAGTAAACCCAAAACAGGTGTGTGATTTTAAAGGGCAGTATGGCTGTCAGCAACACATCCAATATCATCACACTGATTGGAGTCAAGGTTGGCTCACTCCTGGCTCCAATTAGCTCTTGGGGAAGTCATTAGGCTAGGGGTTCACATACTTTTTCCATCCTGCACTGTGAATGTTTCCATCTTATCTTCAATTAAAACATGACAACAGCTAATGTTTGTGTAGTATTATTTTAAGCAGACTGTGTTTTTCTATTGTTGTGATTTACATGATGTTTAGAGCGCATTTTATGGCCAATTCATGCAAAACTCCACATAATCCCAAAGGGTTCACATACTTTTTCTTGCAACTGTAAACAAGAAGACCACAGCAAAATAAAACACAATAGGGAGCAAACAGTTTCTTAAAAATGATCCTATATATGAATATAAAGAAGAAAACCGACACAGCCAAATTGAACACAATAGAGAATAAAAAGCTTCCATAAACAATGATCCCATATATATTCATCTAAAGACTGATGGAAACATGTCACTTTTTCAAAAAAAAAGAACAACCAAGAGTTAAGCCCCTATCTACCCTAACTCATTCCAATGAAGCCCCTCTAGAACTGAACAATAGCTTTCATAGCCTCCCCCTGGAAGAAAATACACAGACACCGACAAAAGAGCATTCATCAATAGTTTCTAAAAAAAAGAGGCACAACCCAGCATTCCTGCAACAGGAAGAAAAGTATTCCAGACTTCCCTAAGAAAAAAGAGGAGAATGTTGTTAACAAAAGATCCAATTCTTACGGAAACTATAATCTGCAGACCAGGCAGTCAATGTATAATTGTCTCCCTGGAGCAAAAATGAAAAATGTTGAGTACTAAAATAATCAATCCCAAGGATTACTACACCTTTCTTCTCCTACATGTGGGGACCAATGACAGAACAATGAATCTGAAAACAATGACAAGAGATTACCAATAGCTAGAGAAGAAAGTTAAAGAATTAGCACAAATGGTGTTTTCATCTGAACTTACAACTAAAGGCCAGTGTCTAACGAAGGAGAAAAGGATTTTAGAAATGAACCACTGGCTTAAAACTGGTATCATCAACAGAGCAGCTTCCTAGACCATGGCCTGCATTATCTATATGAAGGGCTATTAGAAGACATGGACTGGACCTCACAAAAACTGGAAAGAATCTATTTGGAAAACAACTGGCTCATCTTATCAAAAGAACTTTAAACTAAATTTGAGGGGGGAGGGGACCAACCTTCACACTCTTTAGAACGTAATTTCAAGAAAAAAAATGCACTCAATAACCAATCATATGAGAAGGTAGGGAGTAAACAGAAAGAAGAAAGAAAAAAAACATAATGAAGTAGAAAGGGATGGGAAGGATGGAAATTCCAGTTACAAAGTAAGAGATATAAGAAACATACCCAAGACTCATAAATGACTCAAATGCCTATACACTAATGCTCAAAGTTTAGGGAACAAACAGGGTGAACCTAAAATATTAATACCTGAAGATAGACATGATATAATTGCCATTACTTAAATTTGGTGGAATGAAACTCATGACTGGAATGTACCGATGGAAGGATACAAACTATTCAAAATAAACAGACCTAACAAAACAGGTGGTAGAGTTGCATTATATATAAAAAATTATTACATCTCTACAAAAATGCACAACCAAGGATGAAAACCTCCTGGAATCCATATGGGTCAATATAAAAAGAAAAAAGAATGACATTGCTATAGGAGTACAGTATAGGCCACTCAACCAAGCAGTAGAAATAGATGAACTGTTTGCTAATCAATCAACAAATATATGTAAGAAACATACCACAGTAGTAATGGGGGACTTTTAACTATTCTGATATCAACTGAGAGACAACTTTTCAGCAAGTGGCAGATTAAACAGATTCCTAACCTAAGTTTAGCTGACAAAAGGTAGAGGAGACAACTAGAGGAAAAACTAAACTGGACTTAATGATAAAGAAAAAGTGATAGAGGGGGTTGAAGTCTCCAAAACCTTGGGCAAGAGTGAACACACCATATTGGAATTCAATATAATGCAAACAGAAGCAACAGAATATAATCCAACCAGTATCTGAAACTTTAAAAGTGCTGATTTTAACAAACACAGGAGAGCTTAAAAAAATTCTATGGATGAAAATCCTAAAAGGGAAAACAGCTCAAGAAGCATGGGAAACTATGAAAAATATGATTATTAAAGCCCAGTCCAGCAAAATACCACTGAAAAAGAAAACAAAAAATCCAAGAAGAAACCAGCATGGTTGCCCAAAGATCACTCTGATAAACTAAAAGACAAAAAGCTAAATACAAAAAATGGAAAGAGAAAAACATAATTAAGGCAGAATATCAGCAGATAGCCTAAAATTGCAAAGATGAAGTCAGGAAAGCAAAGGCTCAGGATGAACAAAGACTTGCAACAAAATTCAAAGATAATTTTTAAAAAAGTTTCAACATATAAATAACAAGAAATAAATCAAGGAAAGAGACCACTCAAAAGAGAAGATGGCATGGAAGTAACAGGCAGTAGGGAGAAAGCAGAGCTACTTAACTCATTTTTTGCATCAGTCTTCATGCAAAAAGCAAGTATAGCCGAACCTACCAAAAAAAAAACTATAAAAGACAGACTAGAAATAAAAGTTAAAATAAGCAAGAAAGTAGTAAGAGAACACCTGTTTGATCTTGATGAATACAAATCACTGAGACTTGACGGATTGCATCTTAAAGTTCTGAAAAAGCTGACAGATGTTATCTCAGAATCATTGTACCAAATCTTTCAAAATTCCTGGAGCACTGGGGAACTATCAAAGGATTGGAAAAAAGCTGATGTGGTTCCCATTTAAAAAAAAGGGGGGGGGAACAGACCCAAGAAACTACAGATCAATCAGGCTAACATCAACACCTGAGAAGATACTGGAAAAGATAATTAAAAAACTGAGGCACTGAGACAGGAAAAACCAAAGATACAAGTACAGGTTAGGTGAAACCGGGTTCAAAAACAGTAACTGAGAGGGACCTTGGAGTCCTAGTGGACGATCAGTTAAATATGAGCCAGCAATGTGTGTCACAGAAGCCAAAAAAGCTTATACAATCATTGGTTGTATAAACAGAGGCATAGAATCAAAATCACGTGAAGTAGTACTACTATTTTATAAATTCTTAGTAAAACCACACCTGTAATAATGCATCCAGTTTTGGTCAACACATTACAAAAAAGATGTTGAGATTTTAGAAAAAGTCCAAAGAAAAAGTCCAAAGAAGAGCAACTAAGATGATTAAAGGCCTGGAGACTAAAACATATGAATCATGTGCCACAGGAATTGGCTGTGACTATTCCGGCATGGGTCCGGAATACCTTGGGGAGCACCTGCGGCCGGCGTCAACTTCCCTCCGCCCAGTACGCTCCCACAGAGAGGGCCTCCTCAGGGTGCCACTGATCAAAGAATGTCGACTGGTGGCCCCCAGGGGGAGGGCGTTCTCTGTGGGCGCGCCAGACTTATGGAACCATCTTCCAGTCGAGCTCCGGATGGCGCCTGACCTTCGCTCCTTCCGGCGCGACCTTAAAACCTACCTTTTTGAATGAGCTGGCCTGGCCTGATGGGATGGGGTTGGGTTTTATTAATTTGTTTTTAACATATTTTAATGTGTAATGTGTTTTAACTTATTCATGGGCACTTTGTTTAAGCGTTTTTAATTTTTGTATCTTGTTTTTTAATATGTATTGTCCTGTTCCCCACCCTGAGTCCTTCGGGAGAAGGGCGGTATACAAATAAAATTAATAAATAAATAATAAATAATAAATAATAAATAGAAAAAAGGAGTAGGGGGTGACAGGATAGCAGTATTCCAGTATTTGAGGGGCTACCACAAAGAAGAAGGTATAAACTTATTTTCCAAAGCACCAGAATGTAAGACAAGAAACAATGGATAGAAATTAATAAAGGAGAGAAGCAACCTAGAATTAAGGAGAAACTTCCTAACATTGTGGACAATTAATCAGTGGAACAGCTTGTCTTCAGAAGTTGTAGGGATACAGTCTCCTGCTTGAGCAGGGGGGTTGGACTAGAAAACCTCCAAGGTCCCTTCCAGCTCTATTCTGACTGATACCTTAAAACATGGCAAAAACTGATCTATCATATAGATAGAACTCCCATGTATTTACAAAGTCCATGTAGAACTCCCACTTATTTACAAAACTCTAATGTAAATTATTTCAGAATACATGAACTAATTTTATTTTTATTGTCTAACCAAAATGTTACGGTAATATCATCCAGAAAAATGTTAATTTCTAAGATGATGTGTTATATGGACATATATTTACAAAATGTGAAATCTTGTTTTTTTCCTTTAAAGCAATTGTTTTGACTTTTGTCATATACACTATGCAAATTAAAATTATAATTTCTACATTTCAAGTAAACCTTACAGAATTCAAAGTGACTTTTATGGTAATATAAAATTTTGTTGCAATAAATAAAGTCATTTCTAATGTGTCTATTTTAAACATATATACATTGTAGGCCTCAAAAGATTTGAGAAAGCAAGATCTCATTGATGTTCCAGGATTCCTATTTAATTCTATACAAATTATAGAACTGCACCTGAATCCCAGTGAATTTCTTAGAATGTGACAGTCAAGCTATGATAAAATACTCATCAGAAAACATAACAAATTAATATGGATATGTTATTAGGAGGACATTTATATAAAAATAGTGTAATAAGTAATGCTTAATTACTTTAAGTGACAGTTTAAAGTAGTTACTTTAAGTGACAACCCTGTCACAAAGTATAAAAGTTGCTAAAGATAGGTATGTTAGTATAAAGCATGGGCTTGCCATGTAGTAGATGCTTATTCATATCCTAACCAGACATAGACTACTGTACTAAACTTTGGTAAGCAAAGTCTAGATTACATAAATACAAGATTAATACATTCCTTGACCGAGATATCAAAATTATTAAATTTTTCAATATTTTTCATTTTCTTCATGTTTTAAGGGGCAAAGGAAGTAGATACATAATAAATGATCAAGGCTGAGAATTCAGAAAACCAGATTGAAATATTAACTATAATACAAGTTTCACTAAGAAATTTCAAACTACAGCAGTGATTACCATCAGCAAACAGAACATGGCATTTAGCAAAGTGATTCAGAGCAATTAATCTCTCTGGCCCTCAGTTTTTTTCATTCCTTAAAATAGAACACAGATGCAGCTTTTAGTCTGAAAAACTAATCTCCGTGTTTTTTTGTATGTGTCTGTGAGTTAGAGGGGGGGGAAAAGAGAGACAGAGAGAGAGAAGGAAAGAGAGAGGGGGTGGGGGGGAAGAGAAACTTGTGTACTCAGCCATCAAATCTTTGAAGATTTCATTGCAATAGCTTCTAGTAATGTAAAACTGTGAAAATGGCTCTTTGGTTCTTCAAAACAGCTTCCAAGATGATGGCAAGAAATGCTTTAATAAAAACTTCAAAGTCAGTTTTGCTGAGCATGGTTTTGCCTCATTTTACTTTTTGATATTGTAGGCATAATATTAATAAAAACTTTATAATATTCAGCATATTAATACTTGTAAAATGTATTAAGCAACTCTGAGAAGCTGTCCTAAAGGCAAAAAAATATATATAATCCTCCTATGAAAACTATAATGATAAAAGATCAAATAATTCAACAATGATAGAGTATCCATTATGTCACCTAGTCAGGTTATAAAGCACAAAAGCAATGTACTGGTATATGCAAACATAACTAAATGAAAGTGGTTGGTACAGATGTGACACATCTGAAAATAAATCCCACTTGCCCTAAGCAAGATCCTTTTAGCTGCAGGTAATTTCTAAGAGTTGCTTAAACAGGACTCATTTTCTACTTATTTATTTAGTAAATTTATATGGCCATTCATGTCATGTACATGATTGGGTGGATAACACTCTGCTCTCTTTTTTATTATCAGCAGATTATAATAATCTATAGAAAATCTGATGCTACACTGTTACACTAAAATAACAATTCTAAATAAGACTAGGGGATGTCCCATTATTTGCAAGCCAAGTTACGCAGGGCTGCCCTGTTAATTTATTTATGAACACAGCAGATATTGACAACTGTGCTATGACTTTAATATAGTATACATGTTTCCACGAGGTTTTAACAATATCTTATATTTAAAACTTTAAAAAGATTTATATGTTATCTAAAAGTTTAAAATCTTTCAAATGAGAATTTGGTACTTAATAATGTGCATTTATGGGATTAATACATGCACTTATGGGATTCAGTTATGGTTATATAAATTTAAAATTTCAGAAACAATGAAGAGTTTCTTTGGTAAAAAAAAATAAAACCAAGCCCAATCTCAAGAAATACAACTGAATCGTAACATTTCAAAAACCTGATGCACCTTACTAAAAAAATGTATCTAAGGTCATTAAAGATCAGAAAATATAAGAATATAAATGAAAGCTTGATATCAAGCCTCTTTTTTCTTGTGAAAGTTCCATGATTTTTTTTAAAATTACACAATACACTCTTCATGTTTCAAATACACAAGACAGACTTATGTTTCTATTGAAAGTAAGTCCCTAGGTCCTGGTATAATAAGGAATGTACTGATTTTTAGCACCAGTCATGCCTACAAAACTGTGCATGCTTACTTTTCATGGGCCTTTCATGCATTTGCTGTAAAAGGGTCAACAGGTTAACTTCTTACTAGAAATTAAATCTGAAATACACTTAAATCTGAATCGAGAATTCATACTGTAAAATCCAAAAATCTAAATCCAAAATTCTAATGGTATTTCAATAGAGCTGAAGCAAAAGTATCTTAAGGAGCACTCATCACAATTAAGAGCCTCTTAATACAATCGTTATTCAGTAACTATGCATAGCTTTAAAGCAGGGGTGTCAAACTGTCGGCCCGCAGGCCGGATGCGTCATCCGGAAGCCACGCCCACCCCATTGCCGGCAATGGCAAAATAATCGATACGCGTCGCGACATCACGTGATGTTGCAAGTTTGACATGTCTGCTTTAAAGAATAATTTCAAAGGAATCACACTGCAGAGTAGGTTCCATTTTTCATCAGAAGATAATATAAAGTTGGCTATTCTACCTCATTGCTCTTGCTTTGTGAAAGAGCCAGGCTATCATTTGTCAGCTCCTCCTCCTCAACACTATTTCTGCTAAGAGCTTTGGTTTTTTTCTTCTTGGATTCTCCATCGCTAGCAGCACTGCTATCTTCATCATCATTGCCTTCCTCTTCATTGTCATCCTCATCACTTCCACTCCCATCATCTTCATCATCCTCATTGTCAACATCACTTCCTTCTCTGCGTAAAGTGTTTTTCCCTTTCTTTTTCCCTGCAGTTGGGCGCCAATCATTGTCATCTTCACTATCATAATCATCTATATCATTTAGTTCTTCCATAGATACAAAATCTAAGAGAGGGCGATTTCTTCTCAGGTTCCACTTTTTTGGTTCATTTGTGTGTTCATCAACACCAGCATCTCCTTCATTGGGTTTCTCTCCCTCTTTTTCTTTCTCCTTTTTCTTTTTTGCCTTCTCATCTGCTTCTTTATCTTCCTCCTCCTCCTCCTCCTCTTCTTTTTTCTCAGTTTTAATAGTCTTTTTCTCTGTTAGTGGCAGTTCTTCTCCACCTGAATTTTTAAGTTTTTCCTCTGGTTTTTTTGCTTCTTCCTCTTCTTCTGCCAGCTCTTCCTCCAATATGTTTTCTTCTGATTCACTACAGGAACCTTCTCCGCTATCCTTTGATCCATCTTCACTGCCATGTCCACTGCCTTCAGAATCTGTTGAGCATATGAGAATTTAAAAAAGGAATTCCAAAATAAAATGTACCAAAAAAATGTTAAAGAAAGCTTGAGGCAATCTGCTTAGTCAAATAAATATTATTTTCTTAGTAGCCAGCTATTTTTATCTGGGTAATTTTTCCCCCTTGAAATATCATTTTATAATAAAAACATAAGAAGATTGTTTTTTTTTGGTAGAATATAAGTAGCTGTCTTTCTGTCCCATTTCATGACAAGCTGGAAACCACAAGTTTAGATATACAGCTCAGCACCCAACTTGTTTCACTTATGTCTGCTAGACTAACTAAATAAGTGATTTAAACAGATCAATAAACCATTTCACACAATAATTCTTTCTAAAATAATTACAATTCTTGAAACAATCATATCAAACTTTTTGTACATTGTCATTTAATTAAATAAAAATTGTAGTGTGTTTGCATTTAATTGTAAAAGAAATCTAATTTATTCAATATATACATTGAAGTTTATTTCCTATTTTCTGTAAAAGTGCTATCAGGACCTTTTTGGATGAAGAGAAAAAATAACATATAAAGCAAAACATTAGGATTTATTGGGGTATATTTAAGCCACTACTCTAGTCTTTGAAACTTTAGCTGGTTGTTTTAGAACAAACAACTATTTATCATGGTGTAACGTTTATATACAGAAAATAACTTATGAACAGGTGTCTTAGCTATGGCTACTTGGGAATTTTTTGTTGAAAAAAATAATACTTGTTACATTAATAAATAACTACATGTATATCTTTTTACGCAGATACACAGAATAGATAAAATTATAATGTTCTCAAAAGGTCTTATAAATGCAACAAAAATGCAACAGAGTCATATGAATGACTTCATTTTTCTAAAAACCAGAGCATAACAGTACTGAGTTAAACAGTTTTAGAAACATCACTTGAAAGACAGCATGGCACTACAAGAAGGCGGTCCCCATTTATGCTCCATATTTTTTATGAATACATTTGATTTTTTCTATACATCTGATTAAAAAAACCCTCTAGAATTTTTCCTCATTCTAGTATGCATATGCCATTATTCTTCGGAATAAAGCATTTTAGCTAATCAGTAAACAAAGCAGAATATGACTGTTGGATTCAATGAAATACTTGGATAATTATTAGTGTTGCATATTTAATTGGAATATCCCTAAATTAGAATTATATGAAACTTCATATACTCTACTGTTGATAACTATTGAAAAGTCTAGCAATATCTGGGAGAAAAATGAAGCTACATATCATTCTCAGCCAAGCAGAACTTCTAAAAGCTCCAAAAGTTCAAGGCAATATAGAGGACTCTTCTCCCTGATTTTCTAGCATGAAGCTAGGAAAGAGAAAGCCATCACAAGCACCAATTAACAAAAAAGGCAAACTGAGACAGGACAATTAGATAGGCAACCTGAATTCTGTTAGAAATAGTAAATGTCTTGTTTTCGTCTAATCTGAGTGTAAACTAAGGAGCTGAAACAATAACTTTAAATGTATAAATATATTTGCTAACATAATATTCTTGTCAAATATAGATGGAAAGTACATACATACACAAAAACATGTATGGGAGTATATGTCTATATGCATGCTCACAGATGTCTGCATTGCATACAGACACCTTAATGTATCACAATAGCTGAAAAAATCTTAGCAGGTAGCACCCTTGGTTAGTGTTTTGATGACAGTCCTCTAGGCAATATATCAGGGCTGTATTCCTGACTCCTGAAAGTTTTTTTTTTAAATTATTGTAGAAAATAGTGACAAAACTCTTTCATACAGTATGACTACCAAGGAAATAATACAATGTGTCCATATAATCAGAGCAAATGAATTCAGTTAAAAGGATATTTTATTATTAATAACACTGATAAAAAAATCAACTTATGGTAAGCTTTTTTTGCTAAAGTGAGTCCCTATTACTTATTTTATCATTGCAAAATGTTCTTGCTTTTGCAAATTTTAAAAAAAAAACTTGAAAATAATTTGGCAAGGAAAGGAATCTTACAAACCTAGTCTATGCGTTATAACATATATAATGTTAGTATGTTAAATGAAAAATTCAGTACTATTATTTATGAAATATAGTTATATATTAGTTCTCGAAAGATTTCAGTAATAAGTATAATTAAAATATGCAACTTTTTTGCATATTTACTGACTCAGTGATAAGTAATGTCTATAATATTCATATATTCTCTAGGATAAGTTAATTACTAATTATCATTAAAAATGTTTAATTATATGTATACAGATATGCTATATATGGAGTGGTACATGTTGTGGTTCTTGTGACCCATCCTCTCCTACTACATACAAAAAGTGAATTTGCAAGAGGTTCCCTCTCTTAACATATGCACAAAACTGAGTGAATTGATCTTTCAGTTTTCACTGTAGCAGTAAAAAAGGGGTTTCAATACTTTAAAGAAAATTTATTTCCATCTCTTTCAAAAGGAAAATGCCAATAGTTCAACTCATTTTAAAAACTTTGGAAGGAATCTTTAACTCATTTAACTTCTAATTGGTTTATACATTCTTATTTATTATGATATTTATTTGCTGTATCAGAAATTGTCTTTCTTCTTGAATTATCAATTACTGTAAATCCACTGTAATAAATACAATGAATTTATTATGGGTGAGAAAAAGCATGGCAATATCCTGGACTTCTTGGTTGAAGACCTTGTTGGTCTCCCAAGCCTGAGGATAGAATGATTGTGGTGTCTTCTTTATTTTATATTATTTTGGTATTTTGCTTTCCTGGTTAGTTGTATGTCGATTTCTGGTTGTAAGCTACCTGCAGATGTTTGGGACATGGGCAGCCTATTAAATAAATAAACAGCATCAAAATTATATTATTAATGTTAAAAAGATAATAGTGAACAGTGTTTCCTATATAAAAATGATAAGAAACAATTTTAATTCAGGGCAAATCTTTAATTTAGATTGCCTAATCCAGTCAAAATTGCATAAATTAGTCTGAAATACTGATATTTATTGTAATTAGTCTCATCTCAAGTAAAATATAACTCAAGGCTTCACATCATGAACTGCAAGGAAGACTGTTGCAATATTATACATTTCAGAATTTTAAAGAACTGAAAATGATGGATGAGTTTTAATATTCTTATGTATCAAAACTAGCAATCTTCAATAACCATTATCATTTCATATTAAAATGACAAGGCAAACTACCTTTGAGAAAAAATGCATTTCAATCATTTTATAAAAAATACATACTCAAATAAAAGCATTTAATCAACTAACGTAGGGGACTAGTAAAGTTTTTTAAAAACAAAACAAAACAAAAACAGAAGTGTAGGTTTTTTACCCTCTTTAACCTATTATTCCCATATATCTCTAACAACCATTTCTATAATTTCTAACCAGGACTTCCAAAATTATGAATTCTGAGAGTTGTAATCCAATGCATTTTGAGGTCACAAGGTTAGAAAAATCCTCATCTGGTTTCAAGAAATAAAATTAAAATATTGCATTATTTAGCCATTTATCTCACAAAAATGTTACAAACTAATTTAACAATGACTTGTACAAAGTCATGCAGCAAGTTTCAAGAATAAGAATTTGGGACTTCATAACTGTAGCAGATATATGAAAATATAACTGCCTTTTCAAACTTTGTGCTCTCCAGCTGAACCTTATCAGAGTAGCATGGACATTTTGGATTAAGAAAACTTCTGAACAGGAAACTTGCCATATGGTATTACTATAGTATAGGTATTTTTTACTGATGCACTGAAAAAGTAGATTTAAACAGGGCTTTTTTTCTCATAGAACGCTCAGAATGGAGTTCCGGCACCTTTTTGGGATGGAACCTTGTAGGGTAGGCAAGGCGGGTTGTATGACATGTGTGAGTTCCGGCACCTTTTTCTTTTACAAAAAAAGCACTGGATTTAAATATAAAGTTGTTACAGTGGTACAGTGTTTACTGCTGAAAATATAAAGGATGATTATGTATATCTTGTATGAAATCTAATATGGTTATATAATAAACTTCAAATGTATATTCAGATGGGTTTGTAGTGGCAATGCAACAAAAATAGATTTCTCCCAAGGCACTTTCTTTAAAAATAACTTATTATGTACAGATATCCAAATGTACAAAGAACTATTTAAGTAGTACCTAATCCATCTGCTTATTTAGTAAGACTTTCATGAAATTAATAATGCACTAAACAATTTGAATGTCACAGGCAGTGTTCCAATTCCTTTGTGTTTTTTCAAGTAATATTTATACTTTAGGCAACAACTTTTTGGGGGGAGGGTATCCCCACAATATCTGGGAGATTTGTTAGATAGTAAAATTGATTCAACAGTATATCTATAAAGCCTGATATTCCCTAATGTACTGCCATTATAACTCTCAGAATGCCCACTCAGATTATATTTGATAGAGACTTCCAAGGTCCAGTACCATGTTGACTGGAGTTGCTAACACTGGTCATAAATTCTGAGAGTCACAGTCACAATATATATAGAGAATGTCAACTTGGGGAAATCTGATGTAAAGTATAAACTAGATTCCATAACTCAAATATATGACAAATTTATATAAAGTAGACAGCCATTATTTAGCTTTGTTACAGCCCAGATGAACAAAAAGTGTGCTACCAAATGAATATTTTATAAATTTTCATTTATAAATGAAAATTTAATTATACTAGAGATAATTAATTTCAATTAATAATTTGAATATTAATTTCTAATGGTACTGATTGATCACTTTGAATGCATTCACCAAATTGTTTCAAATTAAAAAATAGAATTTATGTTAACATGAAAAAACATTATTTATCAAGGTATTTATCAGATTTAAAGTAGCCTAACGTTATATAGCATACTCTGATAAATTTTACAGTTATTATTATGTTACATATCAGAGATGAGGAAACTTTACCCCTATAAATGCCAAAGAACTAGAATACCCAGCATCCAAACTAACGTGCCCAATAAATGGGTATGTTGAAAATGTAATTCAACACTGCAAATCCCAGTCTCTTTGACCCTACTTACCTTGGTTATATTCCAACAACTGTTTACTAGTAATAATGACATGTAGCTTGCCATGTTAGCAGAAATAATAAATAGAACCTGTTAATGTGACATAATCATAGTGCCTTCTACCTATCTTACAACTTAAAAACATATAAGCTCATAGCATTAAACATAAACAAAATATCTACCTTAAATAGAATTAATCCAAATTTATATTCATTAATAGCTATATTTTATAAAATGACAAAGATTCTTAAGCTACCTGCATTTGTCACACTATAATGATTTTATAATTGCCCAATAATCAATAAAAGGCTTATTGTATTCAACATTATTTTGAACAAACTATTGTTCCATTGCCAGCTATAAAAATGATTAGAAACATTTCCTCGTATACATTTATATATAAAGTGCAGTGAATAATCCATAACTGATTCATAATGTATATCCAAATCTGTACTTACAAGATACATTAACCTGTGCAAAGCAAAACAATTATTATATAGGGATTCCAAATTTCATTTATCATGCTTAATTCAAATTTATTTTGATTAACATGGTTCTGCAGATGGAGCTCTATATATACTATTTGTTTTATATCACATTTTGAAACACGTAATACACAACTCTATGTGCCATTACTTCAAGGTGCACCCATGTGCCATACTTCATTTCTACATTCCCACCAGCACTTTGTCTTGCATTCTTGGTTTTTTTAAAGATTTAAACTAAAGTTTTTTTTAAAGTTCTGAAGTCTCTAGATAAAAATAGTCTAACATCAAATTATGTAAATCTTTTACTGAACTGCTAGAAGATATAATAGCAACTGACTAACATCAATTTAATCAATAAAAAAGACGGCTGAGAAAATAATGTTTTTTTTCATTATTACAGTATTATGCAGTAGGGAGCATGCTGGATAACAGCTTTCTTCCTGCACTATACAGGTAGTCTTCAACTTACAACAGTTCATTTAATGACCATTCAAAGTTACAACATCATTGAAAAAAGTGACTGATGACCATTTTTCACATTTACAACCATTGCAGCATCGTCATGGTCATGTGATCAAAATCCAGATGCCTAGCAACTGACTTATATTTATGACTACTGAAGTGTCCTGGGATCATGTGATCACCTTTTGTAACCTTCTGACAAGTAAAGTCAATGGGGGAAACGAGATTCACTTAGCAACTGTGTTAGTAACTTAACAACTGCAGTGATTCACTTAACAACTGTGGCAAGAAAGGTTGTAAAATGGAACAAAATTCACTTATCAAATGTTTCACTTAGCAACATAAATTTTGGACTCAATTATGGTTGTAAGTCGAGGACTACCTGTATACAAGATGAAGGAGGGAACCAATATTATGAAAGCTGTGTCGCTGAGAGGAGAAAATTACCCAGACTGCTCATGTCTTGAACATTTTAGGTATATTCTCTGACAGATTGAGAGTATGCAATAGTGGCTAATAGAGTGAGAGTAATCATGGAAACTGATTACTCACAAACACCAGACAGGCCCAAAAGGAAAAAAAAATGGGGAGGGGGGGGCAAAAGTCTAGAAAAGCACGTAAAAAGACTAGTGGCAAGAAAAATAGGGTTCCTACCCCTCATCTTTTAATAGACAAAGACAATGCCTCTCTCTTATGTCTCATTAACTGACTTGTCTCAATTCTTAAACTTTCATAAGTGTCAGAATGCTGCTTTCCTGTTTCAATGGTCATTCTCCTAGTACTCCATGATGGTTATTCTGTATTCATTCACTGTGGCCTATTTGGTTTGGTTCAGTATATTGTATAAACTCAATCGCTTTGGCTTGTAAATTGTACATATATGAACCAATAGTGCCATATCATTATTGAATGTACTGACTCAGTGCAATGTGTAAATTCAGCCAGTACTCAGCTATGATTTACTGAATAAACTGTAATTGGCTTGGTTGCCATTGTCCACAAAACCCAAACTAAGCAAGGCATATTATAGTTCAGTGCCATGTGTAAAACCACATTTCTAAAAGTAGTTGTTTTATGTGTTATCTAGACACTATTTTTTTTTCTCTAGGAATAGTTAAGGCATGTTAAAAATGACATTTTATTTTAGAAGAAAGAAAAATAAAGCAAATTGATGGGGTGAGAATCAATTTAAAACTATTTTAAAACATGAGAAGGAGAAGCATTGATTTACCTGAAGCATCTCCAACCTTAAAGTCACTGTCATCTGAACTGTCATAATCTAAAGCTTCCAGCAGGGAAGCTGCCAAAGGCTTCACCTGCCTCCTCTTCGAGCTACGATCCACTGCGAAAAAGAAGAAAGAGAAAGGGAGAGACGCACGGTTTTGTTGTTGTTTTGTGATCATTAGGGGTTATTTAAAAGGGAGGGGAGGGACAATAATCATAAAAAAAAAAACTTTCAGACGCATTAAAGCAATGCAATTTATGCTCTGGAAAGAGTGGGTGGTAGGAAAGAAAAGGCTGCGTCCCTTTGGGGACAGCGTGTCAGGGCGGAGGGTGCGGGGGAATCCCAATGAAAGTGCCCCCCATATGACGAGTTCACGGAAAAGGGATTCCCGCAAACCACAACCGGAGTTAATGGGGTGGAGGAGGAAAATGCCAAGCAGATGCGGGCATCAACGGCCGGAAAAAGGCTTTGCTGCCGGCTATGGAAAGGCTGCGCTTCGAGAGCACCGATGAGACGACGGCTCTCTCGGGCGAAGGGGAGCGAATAAGGAGTCGCTGCAGGGATGCTGCTGGACTTACTCACTGAATCCGAGCAGCTGCTCCCGGGGATACAGAAAACCGCCTGTACCCGGCAGGGAGCTTCGCTCCCTTCAGACCGCAACCGCGCTAGGGCTGAATGCGAGGCTGCGCGATCCCCTAGGCCAATTCCATAACTCAAGACAATAGGCGAAATCGTGCCCCGGATGCAGTACTCATCTCTCTAAACCCTGCTCAGGCGCTCGATACCAGCCGCTTCCGCTGGGTGCTTTCGTTGCGCGTGTGCCGAAGCTCTGCGCAGGCGCCCTGTGCAAACGAGAAGTTTTGCCCGTCTTTGGCTCAGACGAGCATGCGCTCTTGGAGTGGAAATGCGCTTTCCTATTCAGCACCCACGGACCTGAAGAAGCCGCATGTGGGTGTGGCTTCCTGTTTCTAATCTCTCCCTTTCTCCGCTCGCGCAGTCTTGTTTCTCTATCAGCCTATTTGACAGTATTTTCACCCTTATAACCGAGGAAAGAGATGTAGTATAGGAACCCATGATTTGAGAACAAACATTAGCCGTCAGAAGTTGTAGGTTCTTCATCAGTGGAGGTTTTTAAGAAGAAACTGGACAGCCACTTGTCTGAATTGGTATAGGACAAAGGTAGGCAACCTCGGCTCTTTTATGACTCATGGACTTCAACTCTGGAGTTGAAGTCCATGAGTCATAAAAGAGCCGAGGTTGCCTACCCCTGGTATAGGATCTCCTGCTTGAACAGGGGGTAGGGCTAGAAGACCTCCAAGGTCCCTTCCAGTTCTATTCTGACGTGATTGATTGATTGTATTGTATATCTTGCCATGTTCAACTATGTGCATCTATTCCTCCAACCAGCCTTTCAGATTCAGTCTTTTTAAAGATCCTTTTTAGATTTTTGCATTTATAGTATTAAGCTCTTTTTATATAAATTATTTTGTTGTGTGTGTTATGCTTGTTAGTTTCTTGTATTCCACCTTCTTATGCTGGTCTTTGACCACAAAAGCTTAATTTGATTTTTATAAAAGTGTCTGTCTCCTTATGGTAAGACCAACCATGATGTTTGATAAGAACAACATCTTTTCAAATCTATCCATCTAGTCTCTTGTACGATAACAAATGGAAGCAACTGTCATAACGCTGGCTCATATCAAGCAAAGAGTTAGAATAGTTAGTACTCAGATGTCAACTCATCAAGAAATCTCAGAGCTGTAAACTAGACTGAGTATTTAAAACAATAGTGTGAATGCAATGGAAAGCCTTATAATAAGCAGGAGCCAAATTCACACAGATGTATTTTATGGGGTGTTTTTTGTCCATTGTGACCACTAATTAACCACTGGAAGCCTACAAACAACATATATGCAAAACTATATCTCCTAGTTACGTTTTTCAAATGCTTTTGAGACTAGACGTGTGATACAGCCATTATCACTATTAGCTTACTATATTGGCAACTTATCCTGTTTAATTTTTCTATCCTCTTTTTATTCAACACACATTATTTTATGCTCCCACCTATCATTCTCTCCTTATTAAATTTTATGCAAGATTAAGGTTTCAAATGTATTACATATTCACAAAGGGACTGTTCTACCTTCTTGAATGTTTTGATTTCATTTTTGTGTACTCTACCATATTTTACAATTGTCCTTCTATGGTGGAGTCCCAGAACTTACATCACAAGGTGATCAGTTGATTACATGAGATTTTGTTTAAATAATTATATTTTTAAATGTGAAGCATCCATGAGAGTTCAATAGCTAACAAATTCAAATGAAGAAACTATAGTATAGGGCATCCTTTGGCTTTTCCTTTTAAAAACTAAGAAAAATGAAAAACAAGCTCCAATTTAACTGAAGCCAGTATGATGATCACCTACCAAACAATGTATTATTCATTATTCATGAAACCCCAGGCTTCTTTAAATTCAACTTCCATAGTCTGATCAAAATTAAAAATAATTATCTTACCTATACGTTTCTTATAAATAAGTATGATTACAATTAAATATTTTCTTTCCTAATGGCCTTGAAAGGTACCAGAAAATAATCTTCTAGAAGGTAGGAATGAATCTTCAGAAACTCAAAATGGTCTGAAGTTGTTTATTATCTTCTTAAAGGATATGCATGTCAGCTTGGAAATGCTGGGAATTTAAGCCCCAATAAATCTGGAGGTACCAGTTTGGGTTAGACTGGTATGCATACTTTGACTTGGATTTCTTTTCTAACATTTGAATTTCTGCTTTGGATTACTATAAGAATATCAAGAATGGAATTCATTTGTTAAACAGTCTGGATGGACTGCCTTTGGACATCATCATCATCATCATCATAATAATAATAATAATAATAATAATAATAATAATAATAATAATAATAATAATAATAATAATAATAATAATAATTTTATTTGTATACCGCCCTTCTCCCGAAGGACTCAGGGCGGTGAACAGGGCAAACATATAAAAGTACAAAAATACAAAAGTTAAAAAAGAATTAAACAAAATGCCCAAGCTACAACAATAAGTAAATTTATTTAAAACAACAATAAAATCCCAACCCATCCCCCATCAGGCCAGGCCGGCTTGTTCGAACAAATAAGTCTTCAGATCGCGTCGGAAGGAGCGAAGGTCGGGCGCCATCCGGAGCTCAACCGGCAACTGATTCCATAAATCTGGGGCACCCACATACAATTAGAGCAACTGTAGCATTTTGTAATAGGCAGTTATTTGAATCATATAGGATCAAGATTACATGAACTCAAAATCAAGCTTTAAGAAAGAGTTAAAAAGTAAAAATAGGAAGTTAGGAAAAAATAAGTTCTGCTTTAATGAATATCAAAGCGATAAGGGTCACATGTAAAGTTCCAATTAAACTAATTTATTGCTATGGAAGGAATCTAGTCAAGTATTCTCTGATAAAACCCTTGGGTTTTGTGACATACAATGCTTTAAAGTGAGTCATTGCAATCAGTGTGAGGTGACTGAATATAAAATTCTGCCAAGGGCAACAATAACAACCAGTTATCTTTGCAGTAGGTGTAGAAATATCTTAAGGATTGTTAGAGCATTTGAGCATCTCTCACCATTGGGTTGTGGTGGGTTGAAGAAAAGCTTACCTGAACTTTCAAAAATTGGAAGAATGTTCTTCAAAATCTGGTAGCAAACTGACTATATCTGTCAAAAATTAGTCTAGATACCATCCTCTATAGTGAAAACCATGGTCCAAAAGAAGTTGAGCAATCCCTTGCATGGGATAAAGTGAGCTATCTTGATTAAAAGGTCCACTGCAACAAATATGGATGTGCAGTCACTGACTGAGGGTAAATCAGTAATAAATTCCAAGGAGACTGTATGCCATGAGTAAGATGGCACAGGGATGGTTTGTAACAGCCCTACTAGTTTCTGATGGTGGGTTTAGCCTTTCTCCAGTGGCAAGATACACTTGATGTCCACTGTCATTTTAGGACACCAGAAGTCTCTTAATGTTCTATGCAGCATTTTGAACATTTTCCATTCCCCAGCTATCTGTTTATTGTTGTAAGAAGCAAAACCTCTCAAAGGTTCTTTCAAAGGCCCTACCTCCAGTGGAAATAGGGATACAGTACGTAGTGAGGCTTCTTGGAGGGCATTCATCTAGGTTGGTGAGAATTGATCTAGAGGTTGCTGTGCCTTGAATCTGGTGATTAAGTCCTGGTGTGGTTGAGTTGCTCCTAATACCCCAGATGTCACTTGAGCAGGTATTTATTTGAAATGAGAAAGTTGTAAAATGCTTGCCATTATCAGTGAATGGTGTACTTGAGAGAATTTTGGTTTACAGGACAGATTCAAGCCAGGGACATTCTGTATATAAAAATCAAATCGGGGGAAACATTTGCTTCACCTCACTTGCCTGGGTGAGAGTGGCTTAGTTTGTTGCTGCAACATTTTTAGGTTTTTATAATGTGGGTCAACCTCTATGAACCAAAGAATGCCTTCTAAAAAATGGGAGGTTTAGAATGTGAAAAACAAACAAACAAATAAAAGAAAATCTTTTCCTCCTCCTGGTGCCTCTCACAAGAGAATGTCTCCAACTGGCACATTGGAGGCATCTCTCTGGGCAATAAATGTCTTGGACAGATTGGATTGTTGAAAAAACTGTTGGCATGGAGAAAGATATTTTAACTCTTCATGTACTGCTTGCTGGGTTTCTATCTAAACAAATTTGATTCCTTTCTTTAACAACTGTGTAAGGGATTTAACTTTATGGATGACGCATAGGATAAACTTTCCGTGAAAGTTTGCAAATCTTAAGAAGCTCTGAACATCTTTAGCAGGGAGTGTGCCACTCAAGCACCACTTGAAGCTTCCTGGGGACTATTTGAACCTCTTTTGTGGAAATGCAGTAACACAAGCAACCCAGCTGTTTCAAATCAAAAGCATATTTTTCTGATTTATAAAAAAATAGTGCCAAAATAGTGATCATATCTTGGTTGTCCTGGTGGCACAAAAGAGCATCCAATGTGTCTTGGGTCAGCAGCTGCTCCAGCCTGTGGGTCAGATGCCATTCTCATATTTTTATTGCACTTTTTTGAAACGTTTTAAGAAGTGAGTTTAACTTATATGCAGAGCACATCATGAGAAAGGCAGGGCTAGATGAATCAAAAGTTGGAATTAAGATTGCCGGAAGAAACATCAACAACCTAAGATATGCAGATGATACCATTCTAATGGCAGAAAGTGAAGAAGAACTAAAAAGCCTCTTGTTGCGGGTGAAGAAGGAGAGTGCAAAACTTGGGTTGAAACTAAACATTAAGAAAACCAAGATCATGGCATCCGGCCCTCTCAATTCCTGGCAAATAGATGGGGAAGAAATGGAGGTAGTGACAAATTTTATTTTCCTGGGCTCCAAGATCACTGCAGATGGAGACTGTAGCCAAGAAATTAAAAGACACTTGCTCCTTGGGAGGAAAGCCATGGCAAATCTAGACAGCACACTAAAAAGCAGAGACATCACCCTGTCAACAAAAGTGCGTATAGTCAAGGCTATGGTCTTCCCAGTTGCAATGTAGGGCAGTGAAAGTTGGACCATAAAAAAGGCTGAGTGCCAAAGAATTGAGGCCTTTGAACTGTGGTGCTGGAGAAGACTCATGCGAGTCCCTTGGACGGCAAGGCGATCAAACCGGTCAGTCCTAGAGGAGATCAACCCTGACTGCTCTTTAGAAGGCCAGATCCTGAAGTTGAAACTCAAATACTTTGGCCACCTAATGAGAAGGAAGGACTCACTGGAGAAGAGCCTAATGCTGGGAAAGGTTGAGGGCAAGAGAAGAAAGGGACGACAGAGAATGAGGTGGCTGGATGGAGTCACTGAAGCAGTAGGCGTGAGCCTAGATGGACTCCAGAAGATGGTAGAGGACAGGAAGGCCTGGAGGAACATTGTCCATAGGGTCGCGATGGGTCGGACACGACTTCGCAACTAACAACAACAAGAAGAAGTGAGTTGACTAGATTAGTGTCAGGGGCAAAGATCAAGTACCATTCATTAAGTTCCAATTAAACTGATTTATTGCTGATACTTATGGACAAGAATTTAGTCAACTAGTATTTAACAATATTTTGATGCTAGGTAAGAGTAAACTGAATTCTAGAGGGGCTGGGCTTAGTACGCTTGAGGTAATGAAGATTCTAGGCTTATTCCTCTTTTAACTCTGTCCTCTGGCTCTGCCAGTCCTTTCCCTACATTTACATGAACACTAATTCACTTTGTCCAAATTATATTTTTGAAGTGTGCACAGCTTTAACAAATTGCACTAGGTACAAATCAGAATTCAGGTGTACCTAGTGCAGAATAAAAAGGTAAAGGTTCCCCCACACATGCGTGCTAGTCGTTTCCAACTCTAGGGGCCGGTGCTCATCTCTGTTTCAAAGCCGAAGAGCCAGCGCTTGTTCGAGGACGTCTCCGTGGTCATGTGGCCGGGATGACTAGACGCCAAAGGCGCACAGAATGCTGTTACCTTCCCACCATAGTGGTCCCTATTTTTCTACTTGCACTTTTATGTGCTTTTGAACTGCTAGGTTGGCAGAAGCTGGGACGAGTAACAGGCGCTCACTCTGTTATGCGGCACTTGGGATTCAACCCACCAAACTGCCGACCATCTGATCGACAAGCTCAGCGTCCTAACCCACTGAGACACTGCGTCCCTTACCTAGTGCAGAATACTGCTTTTTAAATCATTCAGAATGTTTATTTGACCTGGAGAAAGATTATTTTGCTGTATAAGCCCTTTGAAATTTTCAGACAGATGTATAAACCTATAATATGAAAACATGTTGTGGCTAAATTAAGGTGAACTATCTTTGTTATTGTATTTTACTGCATTGCATTTTCAGTGTGTTTTTGTTATTCTTATATATAGAACAACAAAAAATAGAGTATGTGTCCTTTATAGGTCTTAATTTGAATCCGCAGACTTGGGAGTTACTCATGGAATAAGAATCCATTGTGTAAGATAATCTATAAAATATTAACATTCAACGGGATTCCAATGTTTATTGTACTTTTCATACAGAAAAATGGTAAAAAAAATATTTAGAAATATAATTGATGTTTATTAAAGAAGATGTTCAGTGAATGGAACAAGGTCATATTTAGCACATCTCAGTGAATAGAGACTGGCAGCCCCTAGGACATGTTTCTTAACAGACAAGTCCCAGAGAAGCAAAGCAGGTGGGGAAAACAGCTTCAGTGGAGCATCATACAGAACAGTGAGTAGTTTAGACAAGTAAATTTTGTTAAAGACAGGAGTTCCCTTGCATCCGCTTCAACAAAGCCCTTTGAAACAAGTAAACAACTTTTTTTTCTTTTGATTCTTGCTTTGTTGTAAAACATAAACCTACTATTTCACACCATAACACTTAGGTCATTTATGAACCTTATTTTTCACTTAATATGCTGGCATGTGATGATCCATGTTCAAAGGAAATTTTTGATGTCTCCTCTTCCATGTAGAAAGATGAAGAATCAAATTATGCTGTCTTTCCCTTATCACATAATTTACACCTTAATCTAAATTCTTCTGATCAAATTAAGGATGATCAAAATTTCTATCTCTGAAGTCTTATCACAGCTATATATTACATGCAATCATACAATGTGATTCTTTCGGGCATAATCTATATATGCTTCAAAGAAGAAGGACCTCAGTGCTCACATCAAAACATCTCATTATCCACCCCTCTGAAATATTTTAATACATGCTTCCACACTTAAATGGAAATGACTCTAAGAACAACAATGTTTTGCTAACTAAAAGGAAATATTTTCCCACAGAAACTGGCAGAAGACAGAGAATGGAGCATTCCTAAAGCTGCAATCCATCATGAAGGTGGCAACTAGTGATTCTTTTCAGCTTCTCCAACTTCCAGGCCTGCCATAAGTTCTTTATCAGCTTAACCATAAAGGTATCAGATTATGCCAACCTGCCACCTGTTTTTAAAAACACTATTAAATACAGCTGCCTTGCTGAATGGATTTGGCACACCAATGAATGATTTGAAAAGGTACTTCCATTCATATGTAAATTTCTTTAGCTGTACTAGAACTTTTTTTGTTAACTGCTAAAGGCAGTTATTCATAAATGTCTGGGTCTGCAAATATGTGGCAGATTATCTTGTGTTTAGTTTTAAATAAGACCCTTATGACAGATGTTATTCATGAGTTAAAGGATTGTGACAGATTTTAATCATAAATTAAAACACTACACAAAGGAGAATAAGGGGAAGTAATGGATCATTTGCCTTTACTGCAGAGTTGCTTCTTTATGAATCTTAGAAATAGTGTGGAGCATTATGAAAGCCATGCTGTCCAAGAGTATGACCCAATATTGGTCTTCTAACAAGGACAATTCTCTTTGCAGAGACAACTATTTTTTTTTTAAAAAAAAATGGTACTTTCCCACTCTTTGCCATGGGATGCAAATTTTGGGAAGCTTGAATGGAACATCATCTAATTTTTTTATCTGTTAAGGCTCAAGTGCCATTTTGAATGATTTTAACAAAGTAGTCAAAATTATGGTTGCATATTTCCGTTTTTCCCTATCTATAATGTTTTAGCATCTAGTAATGTATTCTGCCTCTCTGGATGAAAGAACAGAAAGTTTTTCATGACCATTAGAGGTAGGAAGAAGAGATGATGATCTGCTAGGTCAGGGGCATCAAATTGGCAGCCCACGGAGCAGATGTGTCATGTGTAGACTATGCCCACTCCGGCTCCGCAAAGACAAAAAATGTTGCAATACATCACGATATGTCACGTGACCCAATCAAGTTTGACACCCATGTGCTAGAGAGGATCCTCTCCACTTACTTACTTTTTTATGTCTGGATAATGTTGAAAAAAAGGAGCCAAAAGGCAGTTCCTGAACAAATGGCCACAATATCTTCCTATCTGTTTGTCTCATTTCACTGTGGAATATGAAGAGTATCAGCAGAATCAATCATATGAAAATCCAAGATGAGGGTGTGAAGCAGGTTATTATGGAGCCCTGATGGCATAGTGGTTAGAATGCAGAATTGCATCCTGCAGAATTGCAGGTTAATTCTACTCACTACCAGGAGTTTGATCTTGACTGGCTCAAGGTTGACTTAGCTTTCTATCCTCTTAAGGATGGTAAAATGAGGGCCCAGATTGTTGGGGGCAATATGCTGACCCTGTAAACCATTTAGAAAGGTTTACATTTTGTAAAGCACTATGAAGTGGTATATAAGTCTGAGTGCTATTGCTATAGTGCTAGTGCTATTAAATGTATATGTATACATTTCAAATGTATTTATGTAAGAAATGTATTCTATTTCCTATAATCACTTATTTTAGTTTTTTTTCCAGAATTTGGAAATATTTGTTCAACTATTTTGTGAGCATATAAATGTATGAAACAGTTTTTTTCCTCTACTGTTCTTCCTTCTTGCTATATATAGAGACATTAAAGCTATCAGCTTAGTCCAGGGAGCAAATCATGTGGTGCATCATCTTGACATCATCTATGACAGTAATCCAACATATGTTTTCTTGAAAGTGAGTCCCATTATATTTGCCTCCAAATGAGCATATATAAGCATAAGAGAACTGCCTCCTTTAACAGAATATTTTACTGCAAATTATCACATAAGTAAAGCAATCATGTAAGATCCTTTGTTGTTGTTAGTTGCGAAGTTGTGTCCGACCCATTGTGACCCTATGGACAACGTTCCTCCAGGCTTTCCTGTCCTCTACCAAGATCCTTGGCAGTGTGTAAAAAGATTCTTGATGAGGAAATTAAGTGTGTTTACATACAAACAAGAATTCTCTCTGTTTTTATTTCCATAAGCTTGATGGAGGGCATGGATGACCAGACAATTAACAGCAAACCACATTAGAGTTACTTGTAATAGATGAATGGCAGCTGGTTGAAAACCCATTTTAGGAAGGATGGAGAGGTATCACATCTTCCTTTTATTTAAAACTTTTTTAGCCAATCACAGCAATCTCTATTGTAGACGTTCGAATATATGCTTATTCCTTTAGTATCTAGAAAGGAATCTATGCATGAATCAGAACTTTCTGTAGGCTTATCCTGCTGAGTCTTTTTTCCCCACTCTGAGGATGAAGGTCAAGGCAGGATGGCTTTCTTGACAGTAAAATCAAAGGAGGCCATATTTGGGGGGGGATCATTTTTGCAAAGAAACTGTTGTTTTTTAAAAAAAATTCTAGCAGATCTTATTGAGAAAAAAAGATCATTTGGCTGTAGGTATTTGGTTTCCTTACCACAGTGTTTGCTAATAGAGGGTAAATGGAACTCTCATCATTAAAAACATAGATTTTGTGAATCCAATTTGTTTAGCTTAGTTTTACAATTGTTTTACAATTCTTGAATCATAAAATCTAATCAAACAGACCAGCTTCTCACAGCACAAAAAACATACCTCCTGAAACCTAAACCAAATTCATGTTATGTAAGTGCGTATTATATCTATCTGGTTAAATGTATTATGTGAACACAGCCAGACACTACTTCCCCTTCTCCTATTCAGCACAAATTCCAGTTAAATGAAGTACCCCAACAGGCTTTGATTGAACATGTCTATGAAAGGTAATAGGAACATGGAGGAATGCGATACTGCAGCAGTATAACCCTAACCTACCATGGAGTTTTTTTGTACTGCTTTTTATTTCTTTTGTAGGTCTTCCAGAAGGAGAAATTTGACTGAACTTTTGCTCCAATTAGGGGATTATCTGCACTACTTACACACATTGTCAGGGTTTTTCTCTTTTTCAGAATAGCCCAGACCTACATATGCAGTAGTGTATTTTGAAGATAGAACAATCAAAAATTAGCTCCTTTGGAACTTTCTCAGATCTGACCAATTACAAATTGGGTGAAGAACCAATCAGAAACTTGCTTTCCAGCTTTCTATTGACATGGTCTAATTAGAGATTAATTCTTACCAATATAAGAACTCAGTCATCTCCTGTGAGCTCATGATAAGTATGTTTCAGAGTAGATAACTTTTATCCCTGAAGTTCCCAACCATAGTTGCTGATGAAATGTTAGTATACTGGATAATTTGACCATGGCCTATTAACCTAGAAGTTTATCACTGTAGGGTCTAAGATTTATACTTCACTGAACATATTCTTCTATAAAAAAATTCCTTGAGAAATTTCCAGTTGCTAATTGCATTCAAAGCTAGTTTTAATATTTTAGTTCTGAAATGATTAACATTTCTTTGAGGCTGCTAACGGGCAGTTAGTGGTTGTATTTTCTAGAGCTGTTGGTGATTTATTGATAATGCTAATTTTTATTGCTATGTGTTAAAGTTGTAGCCAATCAGAATAGAGAATATCAGAGTAGGACATATTAAGCAACTTCATCCTGAAATATTTATATCTAGAGAGCAGAAGCATCATTGCATTTTGCAGGATGCTGTTTCCATATTAATGTTCTATTTTATTTTTATTGCTCTTTCTGAAGGCATTTCTCTAATAAGGAATTAGCATCTTTCACCTATCTTGCATTGCTGTTTTGCACACCTAATTTTGGGGTCCTGTTTTCTTCTACATCTGCAAAAATAAAGAAATTGTGTGGATGATCCATTCCATTTTAAGGAAAGATACTGTATGTCTTTATTATCTTTTGTACAAGAATGCCATTATGGTTAGTACTTTTTTCTTAATGACAAATGCTTTGTTTTTCAGATCATATAACTGTTTTGTCACATTTTTCTGTGGAGCTGGAACAAATGAACTGAAACTCTGCTTTGATGCTGGTTATCTTACGGTCCCTTTTCATGTGTGGTCTGGATTTTAAAAAATAATTGACAAAGGACACAGTGGTACTTTTTGACTTCTGGGACTTATAAAAGCTCTTCACAAGCCCAAATAGTTATCTCTTTAATCATCTACTATCAGTACCAGATCTCATTGCTAAACAGCATTGCAAAGATTGAGATTATGGCTTGTGAGCATGTAACTCACTAGTAGAAGTAGAAATTAACTGTGCCAAATGGTTCACTGCATACAGAATTGGATAAAGCAGAACTCAACAAAGAGTTATTAAAAACAGACCACTCTGCAAACAGACATATCCAATTCCTTTTGCACATTTTCTAGCAATTTTCAGAATTGTTATGATGTCCCTATGCAGGTTCCTCATTAGATGTAATTGTAACTGTAACATGGGTATAGACTAAAGAAGAATGTTAAAAATAACAAAATGGCTTATTTGATAATTTTGAAGCTCAATGGTGAAAAATCAGGACAGGTTAAAGAGCTTCTTTGCTTAGAATACAATTTAATTTTGGAGGTTGTAACTTGCACTGTTTGTATTAATATTTTGATTTTATTAGGCTTAGGAGAAGAAACAAACAGACAACTACATATAGTAGCTTGACAGTAGTATGTCTTTCATTATGTGGGGAACAAAATGAGTAATATTGGATGCTGTAACAGGTAAACATTTAATATATTAGAAATAATTGTTCTATAATGTGTTAATCTGAATGATACAAATTTCCTAACATTACTTTTTAATGTCCTGAGCAAATTAGGGAGGTCCTTCCTAATTTTCTTTCTCTGACCTTTAAGCTACTGGTTCCCCAAGGCCAGGGATAGGCAACCTTGGCTCTTTTATGACTCCTGAACTTCAACTACCAGAATTCCTGAGCCAGCTGTGCTCACTCAGGAATTTTGGGAGTTGAAGTCCACGAGTCATAAAAGAGCCAAGGTTGCCTACTCCTGCCCAAGGTCATCCACACATTTCATTACAGCCATGCTGATAAACAGCTTCCAATTCAGCAAATTTTGAAGGCTATGCTTAAATTGTCTGTCCATATTTTAAAAAGAACCTACTCTTCTAAATCATTGCTGAGAATGGTATTATTGTTGTCGTATATTTTTTTCTTGTGTCCTATGTGTACACCTGCAAATTATCTTAAGGGAGATAGCTGAAACATTCATATTTTTCTGAAGGTGAAATCAGAGTATGATTAATAATTGGTTCATTTTGCCAATTTAACAATAAAATCATCTGAAAGATCTAAAGAAAACCTCTCAATATAAATTAAAACAGTATAATTATTGTAAAAATGTTAGCAGAATCTAAATGTGATATTAGCATGCTTGTTTTATAAATCTAAAAGACTGCTGTCAGATGTGAAACCTAGGAAATATGCTCCTAACCTTTAAATTCATATCTGCTCGGCTATTGCTAACACAATAATAAAATATGTCTTTTTGTTATAACAGAGAGCTTTATTTACTTTGCTCTATGATCCAGGAAATGTCATTGTAGTGATAGCAGAGAAGGACTTTCATTCAGAAAGGACAAAGTTGTCAGCATGCATGAAGGGCTATGTTATAAATCAGAGGTGTCTAGAATGATTCAGACATAAGCCATTTTGCGTGGTTTGTTCTTGAAACAAAACACCTGTGTACCTATAGCAGATTTTGTGAGCAGAACAATACATGGTGTTTAGTTCTGTATTCAGACTAAACCGTGCACATGTTGAGTAGGGCTATTTACAGGTGTTCTCTATTGATTCCTGGTGATTTGATTATTATCTTATATCTTACCATTTAAAACTATAGCCATTGGCTGAGGCTAACTGGGATGATTTGATGTGAGCATGGAGAGCAGGAAGAATAGATCTATTCCTGGTCTGATTCAACTATTGTGAGAAATCAAGATAGAATGAAGAATCAGTCCATTGAAATTGGATGGCTAATACATTTAAACAAACTAATAAAATGTGAGAAACTTATGACTGAACTATTATTGCAGAAGCTGTTGAGTATAAACTGATCTGTATCCAAAGAAAATTTTGGGTTGGTTTGCAGAAATTTTTGGTGCATTTATACATGTTCTGGTATATTTTTCATAATTTGCTCAGAAATGAATTGAAATTCTGAATTGAAAATATGTATTGTTTTGGTTGTTAGCAGCATATAAGACAGAACATTGGTTTATGTTCTGCTAATACAAGATCCTTGTATACAGTGCTTTTTGTCTAAAAAAAAAAAGGTTCCAGAACTCTCATCTTGGTGAGCACAGGAGGCGGGAGGCAGGGGGGCGTTGCTGCTGTGGTCACGGGTGTGAGGGGTGTTGGTGGCGGGCTGGACCCTGGGGCTGGAGCCGGCGTGGCTGGTGCTGTGGGAGCAGCGGGGCCTGCTTATATGGCAGGGCTGCGCGGGGCAGGTGGCAAAGGCGGTGCGGGCCAGGTGATGCAGGGCAGCCACTTAGGCACGCAGGGCAAGGTGATGGTGGCACAGGTCCAGCACCAGGTAGGCAAACGTGGTTTGTTTGCCAGCCAGGTCTTTTGGCATGCTCAGCAGCAATTCCTATTGGCTTTTAAAAGCCAATAGGCTTTTGAAAGCCAATAGAGAGAATAGCATAGCTTGTGCAAAAGCTATTTTTGTGTGTGTGTAAAAAAGGGTGCCGGAACGCCATTCTGAGCATTCAATGAGAAAAAAAGTCCTGCTTTTATGTTTTAATCTTATGATTTTAAAAATATTGTAAGTTGCCCCAAACCTCACCATGTGGATTGCATACAAATATTATATAATCAGTAAATAAAGGTAGAACATATGTTAAATATACATCAAATGATAATATGTTTCCATACAAAGTCAATTCTTGCTCAATGACAGACCAAGGAGTTAACTCAGAAAGGCAAGAGGAAAATCTAGAAGAGGTCTGTGCAACTTGTAGAAGAGAAAGGCCCACACTGATAAATTAAAAATCTTTGTGGTCTGCAAAGGAATGCTGGTGGGCTAATCAATGATTTGGTGACTAGAGGAGCATCTATAGTGTTGGAGTTCGTGGTCATGGTAAGCCATGGAGGCACTAGACAACATGACTTTCAGGGCAGTGTTGGTGATTTTATTATTATTATTATTTTAAAAAGTCTGTGCTCTGTCCAAGAGTGCTAGGTAAGCTGCATGTACAGGCGTGGTCTAGAATTTATTTTGGAGCATTCAACTATCTAGAGCAGGCATGTCATTTTGTTTGAGGCAACTTCTTATAAAAGAATTGCCATTAATTTATTTTAATAAAATAATTTAAATCAATTTTTCATTTGATTTCAAATTAAATGAATTATACTGGTTGACAATGAGATTTATTTTTTTTAGTACAATTGCCAAATGCAATAAAATGGTTTTAGGTATATGTGTGCACTAATTATTTCAACACCAATACATTTTAACAACATATTCTATTTGTAAATGAATGCAAATTTATTTATTTATTTATTTATTTAGATTTGTATACCGCCCTTTCCTGAAGGACTCAGGGCAGTTTACAGGGTAATTAAAACAAGAAATACAAAAGTTAAAAAGGATTAAAAAAATTAAGTAAAAGTAAAAGCCCCCAATTAAAATTAAAATTAAAATTCTCAGCCTGGGTCAGAGAGCTCGAAGAGCCAGGTCTTCAGGTCCCGGCAGAATGAACGGAGGTCGGGGCAGTCCTCAGCTCCACGGGCAGCTGGTTCCAGAGGGCAGGCGCACCCACTGAGAAGGCCCTCCCCCTGGGTGTTACCCACCGGCAATCTTTTACCGCCAGCACCCTGAGAAGACCCTCCCTGTGGGAGCGCACTGGATGAAGGGAGCTTGATGCTGGCAGCAGGTGTTCCCTCAGATATCCCGGACCCAAGCCATTTAGGGCTTTATAGGTCATTACCAGCACCTTGAATCTCACCCGGAGGGCAAACGGAAGCCAATGCAGCTTGCAGAGTAGAGGTGTTACATGGGAGTATCGGGAAACCCCCATCACAACTCGTGCGGCTGCATTCTGCACCAGCTGAAGCCTCCGAGTGGTCCTCAAGGGCAGCCCCATGTAGAGAGCATTGCAGTAGTCTAAATGGGAGGTCACGAGCACATGAGTGACTGTGCGTAAGGCATCTCGGTCCAGGTAGGGTCGCAACTGGTGCACCAGGCAAACCTGGGCAAAAGCCCCCCTGGTCATGGCTCCTATATGGTCTTCAAAATTGAGCCAGGAGTCAAGGAGGACGCCCAAGTTGCGAGCCCTATCAACGGGGGGGTAACACCTCACCCCATCGTTAAAGATGGAATGGTCTGGTTAACCCGAGATGCTGATATGCACAGCCACTCAGTCTTGGCAGGGTTGGGACGAAGCCTGTTTCTCCCCATCCAGACCTGGACCGCGTCCAGGCAATGGGACATCAAATGAAACAATTTTTTGTGCAAAAATAAAACAAAATAACAGATTTAAGAGCTGTTATCATTAGTTATACTTAGATAAAAAATAATTCCGTCATCTAAAACTTTGTTATACTGTATTTAACGAACAGATGCTTTGGGATTAAAAAAAAAAAGACTGCCGTACCGGGGCCCGACGCTCCATTAAGCCCAAGTATAGACTTCAGGTGGAGCTGCAAGGGTTCCCCTGTAAGATGGAGCTGGACACAGGCTCTGCCATTTCCATTATTTCTCTGGACACATTTAATTTTGTGTGTAGTCGCAGTAAGAAATGGGCCAAGCTGAGGCCCTCTGACATAATTCTAGCAGATTTTCAGAATGCCAAAGTTGCAGTCAAGGGTGAAGCCACCTTGGCCGTTAAATTTAAGGGGTTTTCAGGGCACCTGGATGTTGTCATAGTAGGGGGCCAGAGAATGAGCCTAACTGGACTCAATTGGTTTGATGCACTAGGCATCCAAGTAACCGGAATCAACCAGACACAAGTCACGAGTCTAGCGACAGTTTGTGAGGAATTCGCAGACGTATTTGATTCAGCTCTAGGAACTTACACAGACCTGCCAATAGCATTCAAACTAGACCCAAATGTAGTACCAGTCAGGATTAAGCCTCACAGGGTCCCATTTGCCCTCAAGCACAAAATAGACAGGAAACTAGATAAGCTTGTTGAACAGGGCAACCAGTAGATGGTGGGGAGTGGGAAACTCCTATTGTAACACCACTTAAAGCCAATGGGGAAGTCAGCATATTCACAGACTATAAATGTACAATTAACCAGGCCCTTAAACAGCACACATACCCAGTCCCAGTAGTGAGCCACATCCTGGCATCTTTCCAGGGTGGCACCACTTTTGCGAAATTAGATTTGGTGCAGGCCTATCAGCAACTACCTGTTGATGAGGCCACAGCTGCAGCACAGACAATAGTAACCCACAGGGGGACATTCAAAGTTGAGCACCTGCAATTTGGGGTCAGTGTAGCCCCGGGCATTTTTCAGGGAATCATGGAACGCACACTCAAGGGCATCCTGGGAAGCAGGCCTCAAACTAAAAAAGAGCAAGTGCAGTATTGGGGTCCCTTCAACCAAATTTTTGGGGTTTCGCATTGATGCTGATGGCATCCACCCCGCTGAGTCCAAGGTGAAAGCCATTCAGATGTCACCTAGTCCTAAAACAAAAGGAGAGCTGCAAGCATTCTTGGGCCTCCTCAACTTCTACCACACATTCCTTCCTAACAAGGCTGCAGTGGCAAAGCTGCATCACAGGGTCTTAGATAAAAAAGCTTCTTGGAAATGGACTAGCATTCATGAAAAAAATTCTCAGGACCTGAAGGTACTTCTGTCGGTCAGTTCCACTATCACCCATTTCAAGGAGTCTAAACCAGTTTGCTTAGCGTGTGACCCATCCCCATATGGGGTGGGTGCATTCTTGAGTCACTTAGAGAAAGGTGGAACTCAGGTTCCCATTGCTTTTTATTCGAGGACACTGTCCTCTGCTGAGCGTAATTACGCTCAAATTGACAAAGAGGCATTGGCCATTGTAGCCCCACATATTATTCCCTAGAATGCTGAGACGGTCTATTTTTTTATCGGCTTATACGTTTAAGCTGATTCACAAACCCAGAAAAGAAATGGGCCATGCAGATGGCCTGAGCAGGCTTCCATTGCCACAAATCAAACCAGATTCAGCCCCAGCGGCCTGCGTTTTGTCCATTTAGGACTTGCCAGTTTCCCCTCCACACTGGGGACATAGCTGCAGAAACGACGGCTGACAAGACAGTAAGTAGAGTGCTTTCTTGGGTACACACAAGGTGACTGGATAAAAGCTCAGGCCCTGAATTTCAAAGTTATTTCACAAGAAGACATGAGCTATCAGCTCACAAGGGTTATATCCTCTGGGAGAACAGGGTCATAGTTCCTACCTCACTAAGAGACAGAGTTTTACAGTCACTACATGAAGGCCATCTGGGTATTGTTTGTATGAAAGCTTTAGCTAGAAGCTACTTATGGTGGCCAGGATTAGATAAGGCCATTGAGGCCCAGCTGCATGACTGTTACACATGCCAGCAATCAAGGCCTGAAATGCTGCACGCTCCAGTTCACAGGTGGGAGGAGACTTCATGGTCTAGAATTCACATAGACTTTGCTGGGTCCTTTCAGGGACAGCTCTTCCTCATAGTGGTCGACAGCCACTCTAAATGGCTAGAAGTAATACCAGTTGCAAATATGACTACTGCTAGGACCATCCAGGTGCTTAGGAAACTCTGCCACGCATGGGCTGCCAGACATCATAGTGTCCGACAACGGAGCCCAATTTACTGTGGCAGAATTTCAGACATTCCTGAGAGTGAACCTCATCAGGCATGCGACGTGGGCCCCATTTCATCCTTCTACTAATGGTCAAGCTGAACACATGGTTTGCACCACTAAAGAGTCACTGAAGCGTATAGTGACTGGGGACTAGCACCACAGACTGGCAGATTTTTTGCTGTGCCAACATTCCACACCATGCACGGCTAGAGGAGAAAGCTCAGCAGAGCTGCACTGGGGGAGGTGACTGATCATGAAACTGAACAGGTTGCACCCAGACCGGGTGGCAGCAGAAGCCTCTCACCCAAAAACCCCGAGGGGGCTGCAAGTGGGCGATGGGGTGTGGGCCAGGAACTATGGGCATAGGAACTTGTGGGTGCCAGGAAAAATCACTAAAATGTCAGGCCCTCTCTCCTACAAAGTGGGCCTAGAGGGTGGGCAAATTGTCTGGCACCACATCGATCAGCTTAGGAAGCGGTTTCCAGAATGGCCACAAAGTGAGGACTTTGTCATAAGTCCTTACCAAGGGTCGCAAACCGGCAGCCAGGCCAATCCAGACATAGACTCTGAAGGCTTAAACAGCCAAAGCAATGGGGAATTGGCCATAGAGGAAGGGAGCCTGGAAGTGCAATATGGGTCCCCTGATGGAGAAAGCCAACCTGAGTCATACAGCCACTGTGCTAACTCTGCTGAACAAACTGATTTTAGGGTGGGCCAACCTGGAAGGGCCAGCCATAGAGCACCAAGCCATCCTGAATTGTTTGAACTCAGAGACACTGGTCTACCCAGCCCGGCGTGCAAGCTGGTAGGCCAGGAAGTGCCTGGGCGCCCCAGGCATTCCACAAGGGCTCGCAAACCTCCTGCTTATCTACAAGATTATGTCCTGAAATAATAAATCTATAAAGTTGTATGTACCTTTTTGTACTGCCTGCTGACCGTGGTATTGCTGGGAGGCTGTTTAAGCAGGGAAGCTAGCTAACAGCTCCCAGCTCCTCAGACAACTTGTCTTCAGTGCTGCTATTGGTTGCCCCTAGGATGGCAATAGGTTGCTTCAAACCTATTGGCCACTGCCTAGGGGCCAGGAAATAAATTGCTGCATCTGCAACCCTGTTCTCTAATTCAGATCCTGCAAGCAATAAACCATGATCTTTGCTGAACTCACTCACCTCATCTTCATTCCTGTGCAACAAACCCAGTACACAATAATTTCATTCTTAAGAATTGTTTAATTTAAAGTGGTTTAGTTGTAATAGGTGGTTAGATTCAAAATAGTTTTCAAGAGTATGTACAAAAGATACTATTTTTTTCTAGCATCAAGTAAATTAGACATATTACATTGAGAAAAATGTTTCTCATTTCTTTCCTGTTACCTTTATTGATTTCATTACAGAGTTGTTAGCATAGGAAATAGATTATTTTGTTATCTAATTTTACCTTCCAAAAGACAGAAGCAGATGAAAAATGTGAGGTTCTTTCCTGTTGGCTTTTTTGAATTAGTTGTTTTAGTTTCTAAAAGTTTAGTTCCTAAAGAAGTAACCCTGTAAATAATTTTAATGTCCTCCTCTAGTGCAGGCTCTTTTATGACTCAAGGACTTCAACTCCCAGAATTCCTGAGCCAGCATGGCTCAGCTTGGAAACCTCTCCCTTTTCCCTCAGCATGGCTGGCTCAGGATTTCTGGGAGTTGAAATCCATGAGTCATAAAAAAGGGCCAAGATTGCCTAGTCCTGCAATAGGCTTTCAGAGGAAGCTTTTTTGTTTGCAAAAAAAGGTGCCAGAATGCTGTTCTGAGCATTCTATGAGAAAAAAAGCCCTGCTTGTATATATATGGCAGAGTCTGATAAAATGGAAGAATTTAGGAATGAGTGGTTTTTGTATTGTGGTAATATAATGATTTCCACTTTTGCAGCTGAACAGAACCTGCTGTTTTTGGGTGCAGACTATCTACCCTAAGAGATTTTGTTTTCTTGATCTTTCCCAGTGGTATATGTAGTTTGACATCTGGAACAATACTGAAAGGAATAAAAATATTATTCAGAAATTTCTAATGAGTCTAAAGGTTGAAACAGAAGCCAACTGAAGATACGAAATAATATTTTATCTAAGTATTGACAGGTACAAATGTGAAAAGCAGAAGTTACAAATTGTTAGAGGAAATATCAAAACAACATAGGAGACAGACTGTGGTAACAGAAAATTAGATGGTGAAAGATAGGATATGGACAAAGGGGCTTCCTGGAACATGGGAAGGACAGTGGTTTCAGGCGGTCCAGAAAGTTTATCAGATGATTAGGGAAGGGGCGTTGAGTGTGATAGGGGAGTGGAAATCTGCTTCGTGGATAGGATATAAAAATGTGTCAAACAGCTCTGTAAGGTGTGGCTGAACTGCTGTGTGTGTTTCAGTCCACCAAGCCTTTGCAAACGCTTCTTTTGAAATAAAACTTTGTTGCTAGAATTCCAAGTGAGTTTGTTTTGTTTTGGATCTTAAGCCACATTCCAAACAATACAATACTTCAAGTGTAATCCCTGCTGAATATGGAGCATTCAAACTGACAAAATTCCACTAACTTTGAATATTGTGAAAGAATGTTCTGAAATTTGAAATTCAAAGCAATAAAATTTCTATTTTGCATACATCTATATTGATTAATACTTTGGAAAATGTTCAAAGAGTTTTTCCTATAAAGACATTAGATTAAATTGACTCATATTTTAAGAATAATTAATTGCAAAGTTATTTTTTAGGATTTGCTAGCCAGCTGCTAGACAATCTAGCTGCATTATGTTTATAGCACAAATCCTCAGTAGGGAATTAATTAAAGAGAAAAATTACCTGTCCTTAAAGAAAAAAAAACACACACACACAATACAGCCTTTTCCAAATTATCACATCTAAAACTATGTTATAAATAACATACTTATAATGGTCTCCGTATTTATAGAACAGTACAAAAGAGTGAGTGGGAAATATTATTAAACATATCAAATGATAGAAAGTTAACATTAACTCTGTGTTCAGGACTGAAGGGAAATTATGCTAATTTTGTATTGATTCTTTGTCAAATAAAATTTGGAAAGATTTTTCCACTGAACTCTACAGCATTTCATCGTAAAAATATAAGCTAGAAAATGGCAATATGATAACCTAAAAACTACAGGTAGTTTTTGACTTATAAGCATTTATTTCGTGACTGTTCAAAGTTACAATGGCACTGAAAAAAGTGACTTACAACTGTTCCTCATATATATGGCCTTCACAGCGTCCCATCATCATCATCATCATCATAATCATCTTGGAAGGCACCTTGGAAGTCATCTAGTCCAACCCCTGCTCAGGCAGAAAATCCTATACCATTTCAGAGAAATCGTTGTACAATCTCTTCTTAAAAACTTCCTGTGTTGGAATATTCACAACTTCTGGAGGCAAATTGTTCCACTGATTAATTGTTCTAATTGTTAGGAAATTTCTCCTTGGTTCTAGTTTCTCTCCTTCATTAGTATCCACCCATTGCTTCTTGTCCTGCCTTCAGGTGCTTTGGAGAATATTTATTTATTTATTTATTTATTTATGTATTTATTTATTTATTTATTTAATTTATATACCGCCCTTCTCTCAAGAGACTCAGGGCGGTTAACAGGGCAATACGTAAAAGACAGATACAAAAGTTAAAATTATTAAAACATGATTAAACAATGCCCATAGTACAAATTTAAAATTAAAGTCATAATAACAAACCCACCCCATCCCATCAGGCCAGGCCCGCTTCCTTAAAGAGATGGGTTTTAAGGTCGCGCCGGAAGGAGCGGAGGTCGGGCGCCATCCGGACCTCTACCGGAAGATGGTTCCATAAGTCCGGTGCACCCACAGAGAACGCTCTCCCCCTGGGGGCCACCAGTCGGCATTCTTTGACCGGCGGCACCCTGAGGAGGCCCTCTCTGTGGGAGCGTACTGGGCGGAGGGAAGTTGACGCCGGCTGCAGGTATTCTGGACCCATGCCATGGAGGGCTTTGTAGGTCATTACCAACACCTTGAACCTCACCCGGAAGACAACTGGCAACCAATGCAGCTCACGGAGCAAAGGTGTAACACGGGAGTATCGGGAGACCCCCGACACAACTCTCGCGGCTGCATTCTGTGCCAGCTGGAGCCTCCGAGTGGTCTTCAAGGGTAGCCCCATGTAGAGAGCGTTGCAGTAATCAAGACGAGAGGTCACGAGCGCATGAGTGACCATGCGCAAGGCATCCCGGTCTAGATAGGGCCGCAACTGGCGCACCAGGCGAACCTGGGCGAACGCCCCCCTAGTTACAGCTACAATATGGTCTTCTAAAGAGAGCTGTGAATCTAGGAGGACTCCCAAGTTGCGAGCCCTATCTACAGGAGGTAATGACTCACCCCCCATAATGAGGGGTGGGATATCCTGAATATCCCGGGATGCCGGTACGCACAGCCACTCCGTCTTGTCGGGGTTGAGACGAAGCCTGTTCCTCCCCATCCAGACCCGGACCGCCTCCAGGCACCGGGACATCACGTCGAGGGCATCACTGGGGTGGTTTGGGGTCGAAATGAAAAGTTGGGTATCATCAGCATATTGATGATACCCAACTCCAAAACCACGAATGATCTCACCCAGCGGTTTCATGTAGATGTTGAACAGAAGGGGCGAGAGGACCGACCCCTGAGGGACTCCACAAGCGAGAGGCCTCGCGGTTGACCTCTGCCCCCCGTCAACACCGACTGCGAACGTCCCAGGAGATAGGAGGAGAACCACTGAAGAACCGTGCCTCCCACTCCCAATCCCCTGAGACGCCGCAGCAAGATACCATGGTCGATGGTATCGAAAGCCGCTGAGAGGTCTAATAGGACTAGAACAGAGGAGTATCCTCTGTCCCGAGCCCTCCAGAGATCATTCACCAGCGCGACCAATGCCGTCTCCGTGCTGTACCCAGGCCTGAAGCCCGATTGGTACGGGTCTAGATAATCCGCTTCATCCAGGACCAGAGGGAGCTGATGCGCCACCACACTCTCAACAACCTTTGCAAGGAAGCGAAGGTTGGAGACCGGACGAAAGTTATTCAAAACAGCCGGATCCAAGGTAGGCTTCTTGAGGAGAGGTCTCACCACCGCCTCCTTCAAGGCGGCGGGAAAACTGCCCTCACTCAAAGAAGCAGCTATAACCGCCTGGAACCAGCCTCGTTTCCCCTCCCAGGCTGCATAAACCAGCCAGGAAGGGCACGGGTCCAATAAACATGTGGTGGAGCTCAGCCTCCCCATCATCCTGTCCACTTCCTCCAGAGTCACAGGATCGAACTCCTCCCAGATGACATCGACAAGATCACTCGTGTCCTGATCGTCCGATACTGCCCAGTCGGAGTCCAAACCGGTCCGAATCCGAGCGATTTTGTCCGACAGATGTTGACTAAATTCCTCGGCACGCCCCTGCAAGGGATCCTCACTGACCTCCTGGTTGAGGAGGGAGCGGGTCACCCTAAACAGGGCGGCCGGGCGATTATCTGCGGACGCGATGAGGGCAGCGAAATAGCCTGACTGCCTCTTGTTTGTGGCAGCCCTGAGATATTGGAACATTTGTATCATGTCACCCCTTGCCCTTCTCTTCATTAAACTAGACATACCCAATTCCAGCAACTGTTCCTTATATGTTTTAGCCTCCAGTCCCCTAATTATCTTTGTTGATCTTCTCTGTACTCTTTCTAGAGTATCAGCATCTTTTTTCGATCATGGTGACCAAAACTGGATACAGTATTCCAAGTATGGCCTTATCAAGGCATTGTAAAGTGGTATTAACACTTCACGTGATCTTGAGTCTGTGGGAAGTCAGCTCCCCAGAGTAGGAAATATTAAAAGGGCAGGAAAATATATTTTTAAAAGGATCTAAAAAGGCAGAAAAGCATGCCCAGTTTTTCTTAATAGCCCCAAGTCTCCCTCCCCCAAGCAGAAACCAACTCTATAGAAATGCAGATGTAAACCATTCAGGAAGGTTGAAGCTAAGAAGACTTCTAAAATCTACATACCCCTTCCCCAGGGAGCTGGGCTGGGACAGACAACCAGCAAGAATCCTAGAGTGGCACACCTAGGCTCAGGACAGAATACGTGACAAAGGAAATACAAAGCTTGAAACAGGAAATAACTCCAGACAATAGAGTCCAGGGAGTATAAAAACCCACTACCCACATGTGCTCAGCCCTTCTTTTCCTGTTGGATCCATCTTTCTGTCTGCCTTTCCTCTGCAATAAACTACAACCTTCTTCCCAAAGCAGTTGCCACGTTTATTCCCCGCTTGGAGGAACCATGATGGAGACTTTTCTTCCTACAAGTCTATCCCTCTGTTAATGAGATCCCTCCAAGATCCCTCTCACAGTAACTACTATTGAGCAAGGGGCCACCTATACTATACTTGTGGATTTGGTTTTTCTTGCCTAAATGTAGAACCTTACTTTTTTTCACCATTGAATTTCAGTTTGTTAGATAGCACACAATGTTCAAGTCTGTCAAGATCCTCCTGTATCTTGAGACTGTCTTCTGCAATGTTGGCTATTCCTGCCACCTTGGTGTTGTCTGCAAATTTTATGAGTTCTCCATCTATCCCCTCATCCAGATCATTGATGAAGAAGTTGAAGAGCACTGGGCCCAGAACAGAGCCCTGGGGCATCCCACTACCCATCATGTGATCAAAATTCTAGCCCTTGGTAACTGGCATGTATTTATGATGGTTGCCCTACCCTTGGGTCCTGTGATCCCCATTGGCAACCTTCCCAGCTGCCTTCTGACAAGCAAAGTCATTGGGGGAAGCCAGATTTGCTTAATGACATGATTCACTTAACTGCAGTGATTCACTTAACAACCATGGCAAAAAGTTGCAAAATTTGGTGTGACTCACTTAACAACCATCTTGCTTATCAACTGAAATTCTGGCATTAATTGTGATCGTAAGTCAAGGACTACCTGTATTTGTTCTTTTGGAACAGGATGGGTTTGTTATATTACTAGAAGTCAGTGGTGAGCAGTTCTCAAGACGAGAGCTTAAAAACTAACAAAAAAAGTGTATATGGTGTTCCCTTTAAAAGACTGTCATGGCAATCTCTGGAAACAAGCATGACTTGGCAGAGTAAAAAAAAAGCAGGGAAATTTTATTTTTTTTAAAAAAATTACAATAGGAACACTGATGTTTCTATTATTCATACTATTAAGAATATTTAGATATGGAAATAGAGAGCTGAGTTCACGAAGTTTGAGTTTTCTAAGACAGAAATTTAACAGGTTAGGATGACCCTTCCACATATACTAGTTTGTTCAATTTTTAATTGAAATAGTAACATTCTACTTCTCCCAAATCATAGATCAATGAAAACAGAACATATAATAACCATATAATATATAACTGAAATACAACTGCAGATGATACCACTCTAATGGCAGAAAGTGAAGAGGAACTAAAGAGCCTCTTGTTGCGAGTGAAGAAGGAGAGTGGAAAACTTGGGTTGAAACTAAACATTAAGAAAACCAAGATCATGGCATCAGGCCCTCTCAATTCCTGGCAAATAGATGGGGAAGAAATGGAGGTAGTGACAGATTTTATTTTCCTGGGCTCCAAGATCACCGCAGATGGGGACTGTAGCCAAGAAATTAAAAGACGCTTGCTCCTCGGGAGGAAAGCCATGGCAAATCTAGACAACACACTAAAAAGCAGAGACATCACCCTGTCAACAAAAGTGCGTATAGTCAAGGCTATGGTCTTCCCAGTTGCAATGTATGGCAGTGAAAGCTGGACCATAAGAAAGGCTGAGCGCCAAAGAATTGAAGCCTTTGAACTATGGTGCTGGAGAAGACTCCTTCTAGTCCCTTGGACTGCAAGGCGATCAAACCCGTCAGTCCTAGAGAAGATCAACCCTGACTGCTCTTTAGAAGGCCAGATCCTGAAGCTAAAACTCAAATACTTTGGCCACCTGATGAGAAGGAAGGACTCACTGGAGAAGAGCCTAATGCTGGGAAAGATTGAGGGCAATAGAAGAAGGGGACGACAGAGAATGAGGTGGCTGGATGGAGTCACTGAAGCAGTAGGCGTGAGCTTAGATGGACTCCAGAAGATGGTAGAGGACAGGAAGGCCTGGAGGAACATTGTCCATAGGGTCGCGATGGGTCGGACACGACTTCGCAACTAACAACAACGAAATACAACTAGTCATTGTCCTTGCATTTTGCTGAAATATTTTAATTAGTATCTTTTTGAGCAATTATCATATATTGTTATTTCACCATAAGAATTTCAATATAAAAAATAGGAGAAATAATAAAACCTTGTGACAAATCAATTCCCCTTTACTAAAAACTTCCTTTTCCTAAGTGTGCATGGATATGGTTGTTCTTAGAAAATCGCTTCAATGTAACCTTTTATGTTTTCTAAAATATTTATTTAAAGATAGAAATTTGTTAAAGTTTGGTACTTACAGTATATAAAACCTGTACAACAATTCAAATAAAAAGATTAGAACTATATATTTTTTATTTTATTTTATTATTTTATTTTTATGCCACTGATACAATGACTCTGGGTGGCTTATAAACAGATTTTCCCCAGACTGTTCAAATTTTACTAGCTTTGAGATCTGTATGGTGGTTATTAAAGGTTGGAGGAGAAAAAAAAATCCTGTATTGATTGGCTAAATTAGTACTTTACTGATGCATTTTTGAAAGGACTTTGCAATAGAGATAGAGAATTTTTTTTTACAAAACAAATCTGTACAGTTCTTACATTTATAAAGCAAGCCCATTCAAGGAGTGACAATGTGGGGCCCTCCAGTGATGTGAAGCCTAACATCCCTAGTAGAGCCTAGATGATGGAAAGAAGCAATGAGTCTTAACAGCAGTCCAAATCTCTAGAGGACTAGAAAGTGTTCATCCCATTTTAGTTAATAAGGACAATGCATGGATTATGTCATTTGGGATTATTAATTAATTAATTAATTATAATAGGTCTTAGAGCAATCCAAATCTTCAGAGGACCGGAAAGTGTTCGTCCCATTTTAGTTTACAAGGATATTGCATGAATTATGAAAATATTAATAATTTTTGCATCAGAGTTTGGAACTTCCATAATTCCAAATATAGTGCTCACAAAAGGTGATAATTGGAAATTGTCATGGAAAAGGTACTTTACAAAATTCTTATACAACAATTCCAGTAGAATTATGAGTTGGGTATCATTCAGAAGCACACATTCTCTTGATGGTTTTTATTTTTTTATGTTATAAAAAACTATTTTTATTTATTTCTGAACCATATTTGATTATGAAATAGTGATGATCTAATTAAAATAATACACAGCAAAAGGACAAGTATAGAAAACATCATACAATTCTTCTAGATGAAATCCATTTATTTTTTCAAATTGGTTTTTTATGCTTCTTCTCACCCCATTATATTGAAATTAAACATTCTACCATAAGTGATCTTTAATGAAAAACAAAGGGAAATTTGATTTCAAAATATCTTTGATTTTAAGATAACTATGAAAGTTGAACCTTATTTTTCCATGCTTTGATATTATTTGATGCTTGTAAATTGAAATGACAATATTATTAGTTTTCATTAATAAAATACTCATTTAGAAAATTATTTTTATTTCTAATCTTTATATTTGAAAGGTTAGTTGTGTCAATTATTAGCATCATTAAAAATCTCAGAAGCTTTGCTTATTCACTTTGAACTAGGAGGATGTATATACAACTATTTAAGTATAAGTATTCATGAACCTGGTTTCTACTAGAGGCCTTTAAAGTCAATGATCTGTTCAGCTTCTAGTGAAACTCTAGATCACAAAGTGGGGACAAATGTGAATGAAATGCTTGGAGTTCTTGCAGCAATAAAATATATTGGACAATGCTACAAATCTTCTGTAGCACTTTAAAATAAAGCAGAAAATTGGAAGCTCCCTCAACATGGAGGGGGAAAAAAATGGAAGACGGATTCTCTAGGAAAATGTTTCCATAATCCTTTTTGAAATCCCCTAGTTTAGCAGAACAAAGATATGTAACTAGAACCAATTCTCTATAGAAAACAGTAGACTAATGTTTACGATTCAGAAGGACAAGTAATATTTATTGTTATGAAATCGTGTATGACCCCTCGCAACCCCATGTACAACATTCCTCCAGGCCTTCCTGTCCTCTACCATCTTCTGAAGTTCCTTTAAGCTCACTCCTACTGCTTCACTGACTCCATCCAGCCACCTCATTGGCAGGGTGACGTCTCTGCTTTTTAGTATGCTGTCTAGATTTGCCATGGCTTTCCTCCCCAGGAGCAAGCGTCTTTTAATTTCTTGGCTGCAGTCCTCATCTGTGGTGACCTTGGAGCCCAGGAAAATAAAATCTATCACTACCTCCATTTGTTCCCCATCTATTTGCCAGGAATTGAGAGGGCTGGATGACATGATCTTGGTTTTCTTAATGTTAAGTTTCAAGCCCACTTTTGCACTCTCCTTCTTCACCTGCATCAAGAGGCTCTTTAGTTCCTCTTCACTTTCTACCACTAGAGTGTTATCATCTGCATATCTTAGGTTGTTGATATTTCTCCCAGCAATTTTAATTCCAACTTTTGATTCATCTAGCCCTGCCTTTCTCATGATGTGCTCTGCATATAAGTTGAATAGGCAGGTGACAGTATGCAGCCTTGCTGGACTCCTTTCCCAATTTTGAACCAATCAGTAGTTCCATGTCCAGTTCTCACTGTTGCTTCTCAACTCGCATATAGGTTTCTCAAGAGACAAATAAGATGGTCTGATATTCCCATCTCTTTAAGAACTTGCCACAATTTGTTGTGATCCACATAATCAAAGGCTTTAGCATAGTCAATGAAGCAAAAGTAGATGTTTTTCTGGAACTCCCTAGCTTTCTCCATGATCCAGCGTATGTTGGCAATTTGATCTCTAGTTCCTCGACCTCTTCGAAATCCTGCCTGTACTTCTGGTAGTTCTCGATCCACATACTGCTGGAGTCTAGCTTGTAGGATTTTAAGCATAACTTTACTAGCATGTGAAATGAGTGTAATGATGCGATAGTTTGAACATTCTTTGGCACTGCCTTTCTTTGGAATTGGAATGTAAACTGATCTTTTCCAGTCCTGTGGCCACTGTTGAGTTTTCCAGATTTGCTGGCAAATTGAATGTAGCACTTTTACTGCATCGTCTTTTAGGGTTTTGAATAGCTCAGCTGGAATACTTTCACCTTCCCTAGCCTTGTTGTTCCTCAGCTTTCCTAAGGCCCACTTCACTTCACATTCTAGGATGTCTGGCTTGAGGCCTGTGACCACCACATCATGGTTATCAGGGATGTTACGCTCGTTCTTGTATAGTTCTTCTGTGTAATTTTGCCACCTCTTCTTAATCTCTTCTGCCTCTGTTAGGTCCCTGCCATTTTGGTCCTTTATCATGCTCATGTTTACATGAAACGTTCCCTTCATATCTCCAATTTTCTTGAAAAGATCTCTGGTCCTCCCTGTTCTATTGTTTTCTTCTATTTCTTTGCACTGTTCATTTAAGAAGGCATTCTCATCTCTTCCAGCTATTCTCTGGAATTCTGCATTCAATTGGATGTATCTTTCTTTTTCTCCCTTGCCTTTTGCTTTCTTTTTTTTCCTCAGCTATGTGCAAAGCTTTCTCAGACAGCCATTTTGCTTTCTTGCATTTCTTTTTCTTTGGGATGGTTTTAGTTGCTACCTCTTGTACAATGTTGCGAACCTCCATACATAGTTCTTCAGGCACTCTGTCTATCAGATCTAATTCCTTAAATCTATTTGTCACCTCTACTGTATATTCATCATGGATGTGATTTAGTTCATACCTGAGTGGCCTAGTGCTTTCCCCTACTTTCTTCAATTTAAGCCTAGATTTTGCAAGGAGAAGCTCATGATCTGAGCCACAGTTGGATCCTGGCCTTGTTTTTAATGACTGTATAGAGCTTCTTCAACTTTGGCTGTAGATCATATAGTCAATCCAATTTCTGTGTTGACCATCTGGTGATATCCGTGGGTAGAGCCGTCTTTTGGATTGTTGGAAAAGACTGTTTGCTATGACCATCGTATTCTCTTAACAAAATTCTATCAGCCTGTGCCCTGTTTCATTTTGTACTCCAAGGCCTAACTTGCCTGTTATTCCAGTTATCTTTTGGCTTCCTATTTTAGCATTCCAATCCCCCATGATGATAAGGACATCATTTTTTCGTGTTAACTCTATGAGGTGCTGTAGAGTTTCATAGAACAGGTAAATTTCATTCTCTTCAGCACCAGTGGTTGGGGCATAGACTTTGACTACTATGATATTGAATGGTTTGCCTTGGATTCGAACTGAGATCATTCTGTCATTTGGGGGATGGTATCCCAGTATTGCTTTTCCTACTCTTTTATTGACTATGAAGGCTACTCCATTTCTTCTGAGGGATTCTTGCCCGCAGTAGTATACCTGATGGTCATCTGAATTAAATTCACCCATTCCTGTCCATTTTAGTTCACTGATTCCTAAGATGTCGATGTTCAGTCTTTTCATCTCTTGTTTGAGCACATCCAGCTTTCCTTGATTCATGGATCTTACATTCCAGGTTCCTATGGAGAAAAAATCTTTACAGCATCGGACTTTCCTTTCACCATCAGATGCATCCACAGCTGAGCATCCTTTCGGCTTTGGCCCAGTCGCTTTACTCTTTCTGGCACTACTAGTACTAGCCTTCTGGTCTTCCCCAGTAGCATATTGGACACTTTCCAACCTGAGGGGCTCATCTTACAGGGTCATACCTTTTTGCCTTTTGGTACCGTCCATGGGTTTTTCATGGCAAATATACCCTAGTGGGTTACCATTTCCTTCTCCAGTCTATCACATTTTGTCAGAACTCTCTGCTATGATCTGTCCATCTTGGGTGGCCCTGCATGGCATAGCTCATAACTTCATTGAGTTACACAAGCCCCTTTGCCACGACAAGGCAGTAATCCATGAAGGGGTAATATTTATTAAGTAAATGTTTTAACAGGAGCTCTGAGCTTCTGAAGTTTCTATTTTTACAAAAAGTGAAAAAGCATGGGATCATTTTAATCTGCCTGTAGAAATTAAATTGAAGTGAAGCAGCTGAGTGTTTTTAATCTTTTTATTGAGAATGCAGGAGAAGCAAAAGAACAAGGAACAAATTTCTCTAGTTTTCTTTCTCTATCTAACATTCTAAGAAAAAGGTGTAATGAGTCAGTGCTGCATTATCTTTAAGGGATTTTGGATTCTGAATCACCTGCTCTGAAGTTAAATACAATAGTGCAAGAACCCAACATAGTCTTCATACTTTGATTGCAAATGGCTTCTTATGGCTGTACAGCACCATCAGAAGGATGGTTGGGGCTACATAAATAAAGAAATCTTAGTAATAGAAATCATTTATGAATATTGTGCCTAGCCTCATGATTTTCTGATGTGACAGTACTTTGAATTTGTCGCAAAGAACATATTAAGAGAATAGCAAATATGTAAATAAAATAAAATCCTTCCTGTTTGATTTTTTTTCATTTTCTATTTTGGGAAAGAGAGGGACATTTTCCCACATTGAGCAAAGAGATGAAGTGTTTTCTGAGGCATGTCTTTGTGCATTTCTAGATGGGAAATGCAAATGATGGCTCAGTGCACATAAAATAATTAGATAGAAATGTGATTCATTTATTTTTGTACTATTAGGATGCAGTGTGAATTAGGTCACGAAGAAAGGAAGAATGAATCTGCCAACAGTTTTAAATTACTTTTGGAACAAACAGTAAAATTGAGATGAAGTTTGCATAGTCTGAATGGACCAATTTCAGGCCAAGGTAAATTTTACAATAGCAGACTTAAAGTCAGGTTGTTATCAAATTCATGTCAAACTAGTGATAGACTCAGGAGTGGGGGAAGGGCAGGCACAATTTAAGTAGTGAAAAATTCTACACAAGCAGAATTTGAATGTTTCCTATCCATTGTTTGTACTATAATTTAAGATAAAGGGAAATAGCTTCAACTTTTTTTTCCAGATGGAGGCTTCTGTGGTGCTTGTGAGTATGGTTTTCAATGGGTAAAGTAGAATTAGGTGACCTGTAAGTACTCCAAATGGTCCTACATCTCAGCTGTCATCATCCTGTTTGTTCCTGGCTGGAGCAGGTGAAAAATTGTAGATAGACCCTTTGCCATTCCCAAAATTAATGAATTACAGAATTCACTAAAGAAGGTTGCTGGTTTTTCCTTCATATTTCTTCTCTAAGCTGAATGGAGGCTGGTAGCCTCCTTAGAATTCTGTCAACATGTACCAATTCCCCAAAGTAAATGTTGTGGAATGTGAAAAGAATTTGTTTTTCATATGCTGGAAAATATCCATTCCTTAATAGGTAAACTGGCATTATCATTGCCACAGGTAAGAACAATTTGTTTTCTCTTCAAGTCCAGACTCTCAAGAGATAGTGGCATCTCATCCTGTTTTGGGAAATTGTTTGGGGTATCTAGTTTTCCTAAATGCATATCACTGGAGTTGATGAATTGCTGGAAATTGTGCCCCCTCCAAGTTTATGAGATCAGAGGCAAAACTAAAATTGTTACAGTTAAGACAGAATGTGCACCTATCATTAAGAACTGGCAAGATTAAAACTTTTCCTGCATTAATGAATTTTGTGGAATAACATTTCTGCAATAATGAGAGGAACATACATAGTACATAATGTTCATTTGTGATTGTTTTTTATGTTTGCTTTTGCCATATAAGTTTTACATTTTTTGTGCACAGCATTTTGTTTTCAATACAGTATTTTATTTTATTTTTATTTTTTAGAATGTGGCCTAGTCATTTCCCCATCCTGTACTATCATGACATAATTATTTTGGCTTCCTTGCATGTGACCTCTCCATTTGAAGATAATGGCAAAGGCTTTTTTATCTCTTCCTACATTATGCACTACCTCCCAGAGATATCCTGCTTTGCAGATTTATGTTTGTCCTTCTACTTCTCTCAGAATTCATTGAAACTAAGAGAGTACTCTGCCTATCTCATGAATTTCTTTCATGTATCTCCAACAGCATGGACCACCTCTTCTTGATTATTATTTGGACTAGACTGCTAGCACAGTACTCTGAAAATGAATCAGTTTCAAAACATGGACTAAGCTGTCAGAAAGTGGCTATTCATCTTGGACTTCTCTTGGCTTTCTCTCAGCAATAGTCTTGCTATGCCAAACTGTTAAAGTGAATCACAGTTGAAATAGTCAGAAAAGAAAATGGATGAGTATTCCCTTCTGCTTTCTCTAATCACCCAGAATGACTTTTGTATTTTTTTTTTGTTTTTTTTTTCAGACAGGAGAGCACATTTTCAATCAAGCTGCTAGATTTATTATATAAGAACAGTTATGAGATCTGTGTGTGGCACAGGGGCATTTTGTGCAAAACAAGCAGACAAAAATACCAGAATCTGGTGTGTTACTTTATGGAATGCCAACCTCACTCCTCACTCAAAAAAAAACCCAAAACACACCAAATGATCAATACAAAATATAATGAATTTATGCAGAAAGTCTATTAAAAACCAAATAATGAGTTGAGGACCATCATCCATTGGAGTAAAGGGGGGAAAAAGAAAAATAATTGAGAGAAAAACATTTGAAGAAATAAACTAAATGGCAAAGTTAACATTCTCCTCCATTTTATTAATATTTGATTCCTCACTTTTTATATTTATTATCATGTTTATAATTTATTTCTGTTTCCATTTCAGCTTTATGGTGCTTTAAGGCAATATCTCCTCCACAGATACAAAATAATGTAAAATAGCTAAGAATGAAATTAAAAAGACTTAAACTGTTATCAAATCCAAGGTAGCTGAAAAATGTAAGAAGCAAGATTTCAGAAGGACATATTTAATATTAGTTATGATTAAAAAATAATCTTGAAAGTAAGTTCACAGGCAAATTTACAGCAAGCCAACTCAGATGCGGATGTTTCCTATCATAGCTCCTTCTCAGGGTTGCATTGTGTCTTTGCAGCCCCTTAACTCTTCTTTCCAGAAAAACAATGGCTTTTGTCCTTGAACTTGACCACAGAAACACTGAAATGCTGTTTTTGAGATGACATTGTAAAAAGCTAGCAAAATACCTCTTCAAAGCACACTTTGATTTATTTATAATTTTGATTTCTATGGCTGCCTACTCGAAAACATATTGGGAAGGCTCATGAGGGTTAAAAATAAAAAAAAATATAAGCAATTCAGGGTAAGAATAGAAATGGTTCTTACCAAATGCCTGTGGTAAGATTCAGATCTTCAAGGTTCTCTTGAAGACAAGAAAGATTACAACTGTGAAGACCACGGTGCAGTGATAAGGAACACATACCTTTGGATCTCACCAAATAACATTATTAAATTGACAAAACTTGTAGTTTGCCAACGCTTTTGAATCTTACTGGATTGAAAGAGGCAATAAGAGAGTGGTAAGTTTGCAGGCTCGATACCATGTATGTCTTCATAAGTCAGGACCATGAACTTAAATTATGTATTACTACTGGATTATCGGCAGGAAGGACAAGGGAGACGCGTCTTCATTAACAGGTTGTTTATTTTGGTTAGCCCGGACAAGAGAACAGGGAACAAACATGCCTTATATAGGCAGCTGTCAAACGGGACAGCAAATCAGCGGGGCGCGTTCTCCCGCCAAGAACAGGGGGCCAATCGGTCAGCTGTTAGGGCAGAATCTCCCCAGAGACAGTGCTAGCGCGTTAGTTAGGCAGGGGAATCCTGTCAGCTGGTTTTGGCGCGCGGCCGGCGTTTTTGACAGCTCGCCGCCGCTACTGCGCATGCGCTAACTTGACAGCTTGCGGCAGCCGCCGGGGGCCTGCCGCGGTTTTGACAGTTCAGTCGGAAATGCGCATGCGCGCCGTTTGACAGCTGTCAAACGGCCGCGTGTGCTTGTAGGCCGCGTGGGCGGCTGCGCACATGTAGTCTTTTGACAGCTGTCAGTGCGGCCGCGTAAAAGCGGCCTATGACAGCTGTCATTGTGTTTTAATATAATGCAACTACTGGTAACTGGAACAACTTATTCAAGATATCCTGTCTGGGACAATGCATTTCTTGAACAGATTGAGTTGAGAGGTACCTATGCTTTGGACAAATAGCTAATGAACTGCTCCTCTGGGTGATTTAAGAAGAAAACACATCAAGAAAATATATTTTTGGAATTTTCAAGTATTCTAATCTGATAGCAGGGATAGGTAAGCAAGTACATATGTGACATTTTTTGCTATTAATCATAATGAAAACATTTCCATAAACAAGATTGTTAACCTGTGGCTTGAAAAATGATTGAGAGGGTATTTCCCTCCCCTCTCTCAATTATTCTGTGTAGATTGTGCATTGTGATAACTGGCACCATTGCCCAAACTGTCTTCTTTTGGGAAGAGCAGGGGACATTATTACATTATTACATTGTCCATCATTATTTTATTGGTCTTTGGCTGAATTTTTTCTGTTTATACCTTAGGGTCTTAGGGCTTTATGTCAAACTCTTTTGTGATTTCACGGCAAGTAAGAATCCTATAGCTTCTTTGTATAAAGAAAGTATTACCATTATTGTTTTTGTTATTGTTTATTGATTTCTTGCTAAACAAAATAAGGCAGTATACTTCAGGCACTATCATATTCCTCCTAGGTCAGGGGTCAGCAACCTGAAACAGTGAAAGAGCCACTCGGAACTGGTTCCCTCACAAAGGAAAAACTGGGATCCGCAAAAAATGTGTGTGCATGTGCATACATGCGCGCATGTGCAGAACAGGGTTTGACTGAAGAGTGGAGCCAAGGCGAGATATGCACCTACCCTGCATATTTGAATTGATTGAACTTTTTTAGTCCCACTTTTTTTTTTTTTTACTGCACGTGGCAGAGGACTGGGAGCCGCAGGAGACGGCTGAAAGAGCCGCATGTGGCTCCGGAGCCGCAGGTTGCAGACATACTTCAAGTAAAGGCTCATGCAAATAATATCTACTTTTTTGGAGAAAAGAATCTTTTATGCAATAGTGATATTATTTTTCTAGTGCTGTATTATAATGAGACAATTGTTTCTAAATGTATTATAACCAGACAAAAAGTTCATATTAGATTTTTGGATGATGTTTTTGATGTTATGATCAAAGCACAAACCATACTTTGCAACAAAGTATAATTTTTGGGATTTTCTTTATATGTGAACCATAATTGTTGCAGTTTTGTATTTTCTTGATTTATTCATCCCTGGAGCCTTGGAAACTTCAACATTATTATTAAATAATAGTATTGTTGGGATTACAATATTTTAATCACAGTATTGGGATGTTAATTCCATATCATTCCAGTTGCTTTTAAGTATTCCAATATGGCATATAATGTGCTTATTATGTACTTTATTTGAATATTATATAATATTATATAACTCATACTATATCATATAATTTACAAATGTGCACTCATTTTAATACAATCTTACAACATATAGCTATAATTCATCTTGGAAATCTAGTACCTCCAGTGATTATTTGTTTTTATCATTTACACACAATTCCCTATTTTAAATCTTCCATCAATAATATAATTTATAAATGTCAAAGTATCTCTTAAATTGATAATGTTGAGAATATGAATATGATATTTCCACATTATCTTCAAGAGTTACAGTATACCCATTGTTATGGTAGCTTTGATACCATTTTAATGTACTTATATTCCCTTAATTCTGAAAATTTCTAAATATGCTATTTAGCAACCTGGACATCAAGTTCAATTGGGTAGATATATAACAACTGTTTTTATGGTATGAAATACAATTAGCCCTTGGTTTACAGCTATTTGTTTAACAACCATTCAAAGTTACAATGGCATTGAAAAAAGTGATGCCTAATCAGTCTTTGCACTAATGTTTGTTACAGCATCCCTATGGTTACATGATCAAAATTCATGAGCTTGACAATCTATAGTTGTAGCATCCCAGGGTCACATGATTGCCATTTACAACCTTGCCAGGGTGCTTCTGACAAGCAGAGTCAATGAGGAAATTTGCTTAACAATTGTGTGATTCCTTTAATAACTGCAGCAAAAAGGGTTGTAAAATCACATATCTATGGAGATGCTCAGTCATCCAGATGATGGTTGTCCTGAAGGTGATTTTCTTTGTTTTTCCTGAAAACATTTTGCTTCTCATCCAAGAAGCTTCTTCAGTTCAGAATGAATGGTGGAGAATGGAAGGATTTATATTTCTTGCAGTCATCTGGTTGTTAGGAGTCTCTCTGAGAGTTGTTCAGGCCACTTGGAGGTTTATTTTCTCTCAGGGTCACCTAAATAGTGCAAATGGGTGTGGAATCTTTTAAATTGTACATGATTCACTTAACAGACATATTGCTTAATGACAGAAGTTCAGTCCCACTTGTGGTCATAAGTCAAAGAGTACTTGTAAGCAGGATTTCCATCTAATGCATTTCTGGAATTTCTGGAATGTACGTTCGCATTCTTACTAATTATTGCATATCTGATCAAACTATACAAAATACATGAAAATCTTTTTAAAAATGGTAACTTTGGTAACAGTTTCATTTATGTGACCAACTGAATCACAAAAATCCATCACAATTAGCCATTTGTATTGTCTGAGTACAGTCCTTGAGAATGGTTTTGTTGTTGTTGTGATTTATATTTTGAACTACTGTAGATCTTCTGCTTTATACCCACATTCATCATTTATAGTAACTATAATGCTTTTTGTCCTTGAACTTTAACCTCCTTGCATGCCATAACATATTTTTCCCCACCAGGGTCTTGTTTCCTTCAACATCTTTACAATACTTTCAGTCTTCCCCCATCCCCAATTTCTCCACTGGAATGATAAAAGAGTTAGAGCACTTGGTCGAAACAGGGCCATGGGTTCCTTACCCTTGTTTTACAACAGTTATTGATCTTAACAATAAAATAGTATGTCTGTATAGATATAAATAATCTTTAGGATATTTGGAATTCTTTGTCTCTTGTGTTCTACTTTTTTGAAAAATATACAGGTGGTTTTCAACTTGCAACATTTTGTTTAGTGATTATTTGAAGTTTACAAGATCATAGAAAAAATGAATGACCATTTTTCATACTTACAACCATTGCAGTATCCTTGTGATCATCGGATCAAAATTCGGGCACTAGGCAACTGACATGTATTTATGATAGTTACAGTGTCCTGCAATCATCTGATCACCTTTGGTGTTCTTCTGACAAGCTGAGTCAATGGGGAAACAGATTTATTTAACAACCGTGTTAATAACTTAATAGCTGCAGTGATTCATTTAACAATTGTGGCAATAAATATTGTAAAATGGAGCAAAATTCAATTAACTTCTTGCCTAGCAACAGAAATTTCGGCTTAATTTTGGTCGTAAATCGAAATCTACCTATAACTGTGTGAAAAGTAACTGTGTAAAAAAGAAGCTGATACAAAGAAGAGTCTCACGGTAAAATTAGGACACTTTTGGATAGTGTCCAAAGCTTCCTTAAAAAGAAAGGAGGTGACAGCTTTATCAAGAAAGATTATGTGCTGCTCTGCATTCTCTCCCTTCAGAACAACTTCTAGTGAAAAGGCAAAGATTCTAGTAGTCTACTCCCATTTTACCCTACGGGAAGTTTATGGCTGAGAAACTATAAATCTGTTGAAAATATGCAACTCTTATTTTAGACATAGCTACAGTTCTTCAAAGCAAGGAACAGCTTTGTGCATATTTTAGATATATATAGAAGTTAGGAGTTTGCTCATAATTGCCAGTTTGATATGAATTCTACTCCCACATTGGTTTTACAATGGCACTGAAAAAAGTGTCTTAAAAGTGACCATTTTTCACACTTACAACTTTTGCAGCATCCTCATGGTTAACAACCATGTATTTATCACAGTTGCAATGTCCTGGGTTGCCCTTTGTGACCTTCTGACAAGCAAAGTCAATGGGGAAGCCAGATTCACTTAACAACCATGTTACCAACTTAACAATTGCAATGATTCACTTAACTACTGTGCAAGAAAGGTTGTAAATTGGGGCAAAATGCATTAACAACTGTCTTGCTTAGCAATGGAAATATTGGCTCAATTGTGGTCATAAATTGAGGACTACTGTATTTACTAGGTGACTATTTGGAATAATTAGAATGGATGCAGAGAATGAATGTCATCCCTATGAAATAACCCTTGTCTACTGCTTAAATGCTAAGTTGGTTGACACAGAGCCCTCTCTGCTCTTGAATGAGCTACTGTGGAAGAGTTAACAATGGCCATTTGAATAATTTTCTGAAGATTTATACAGGTTTTCAACTCTCTTCCTATTACAGCAAACAAAAGTCCATCTGACATCATAAAGCATTACTGAAGTTCTTCATATTTTGAAGGACAATCCATTGTATTAATGTGTGAAGTGGTATAATTCATCATGCTGGAGGAACAATACTAATCACCCTTTTTGCTTGCAAAAGCCATTGTTTTTCAACTTTTAATGTATCAGAATCAATCTAAGCTCATTTATATTAATCATGACTTGTTTATATAGCAAACTGACAACCAAGAATAATATGCATAGATGCCATGCCACAGTGCAGTGCTTTATAAGCAGAGAACTAGTTATTGTATTCTGAACTTTAGTAGTAGTAGATTTTTATTTTAGAAATAAATAGGTAGCCACATCCAAAAGACACACATAGTAAGCAATAATGTGAACTGCCATTTCTTTTGTAGTAATATGTAGTATTCTATATGAGCTAAGCAGATGATGTAGCGCATCCTATGAGAAGTATAAGCTTTACACTTGTCTACAGATATTTCTCTAACTGGTTGTCAAAAGCCTCTCTGCACCACAAGAGGTGCAGTTTAAGTACTAAAAGGCATTCTATTTTAATATCAAAAATAAATAAAAAGACTGGATTTTTACTGTTTGTTTACTTGTGGTTTGTTGACTGAAACACAATTGAACAGATTTATACTGCATACTAAACTGAAGTCAAACAAATTACATCATGGCTTGATGCGATATATGTGCCTAATCTAACTCTCCCTGGCTTTAACTTTCTAACATTAAAAATCTTGGTACTTTCTCACTTGTTGCGCTACTGTATATGATTTCTTCTTCATCATCAATGGCATAGGAATCCTTTCAGATGTTGCACAGCTATTTCCTACAGAACTATGCTATCAGTAGCATAGCAATTGCCTCTATATCTCACGTAAAAGCTGCTGTACCTTGCAGTGTTCCAACCTTCATGTTTCCTTCAGTTTCACTTTCTCATTTGATGGTAACTACAGACAAACCTATGCATACATTCACAGTTCATATAAGGTCACATGATATATGACTATAATTTTGGGGTTTCATAATTAGAAATAGAGACTCGACATGACAAGAATCCTGTTTGTCAAGGCCATATTTCAATAGGAATTTTTTTAAAAAAATCACTGTATTGTGTAAATCCAGTTGTTCTAGGCTGTAATAATTTAGGGATTAATATGTTTGTAACACCCAGTTACTTATAGCTTAATCAGTAAACCATGTTTCACCAAACTAGCCATGGTGAAACACCATCAGAGATTTCAGTCCTGATACAGGTTTTCCTCTAACCTTCATATAACACACAAAGTGCTCTAAGACTTAGTTCTAAGCATTTTTTCCTTCTGTTCAATCATATTGTGTTTTTGGAGATGGCCTGTATATGTCACTGCAGTTTTTCTGGCAAGGTTTTTCAGAAGCGATTTGCCATTGTCTCTTCCCTAGAGATGACAGAAAGTGACTAATCAGACTCATCATTCATGCTCAAGACAGGACTGGAATTCACAGTCTCTTAGTTTCTAGTCTGATGCCTTAACCACTACACCAGACTAACTTTCCGATGTGAATTTAATCATCCTTTATTCATTATGTCCCAGTCATAAGAAATATTATGAGAAAGTACACTTACCGTAGTTTCCGGCGTATAAGACTACTTTTTAACCCATGAAAATCTTCTCAAAAGTCAGGGGTCATCTTATACGCCAGGTGCTGAAAATTTAGGGACAGGGCTGGCTGGAAAACCTGGAGCGGATCTCCCATTTAGTCTGTGCAGGGAAAGTGGGACCAATTGGAGAAGAAGCTGCAGTCTGTGATTTTTTACAGGCTGGGGTCTGGGCGTCTTTCCTTCTAAAGTTGAAGAGCAGCTGTAGTATATCCCAACTTGAAAGGCATGTGGGGAAGGCAGCAGCCAGAGCAGCGGCTTAGCTCTAAGGACACATTTGACTCAGGAACTGGGCGGGCTGGCTGGAAAACCTGGAGCGGATCTCCCATTTGGTCTTTTTTTTAAAATCCCATTTATATCCTGCCCTTCTCCAAAGACTCAGGGTGGCTTACAATTTAAAGCACAAATCAATGTGCTTAGCAATAGCCTTCATTCTGTGTATATGCCTATTTATTAGGGCTTTCACCACCCCCCAAGCAGCATTATTACAAAGTCAGCTTATTGCCCCCAACAATCTGGGTCCTCATTTTACCTACCTTGGAAGGATGGAAAGCTGAGTCAACCTTGAGCCTGGTGGGATGCGAACCTGCACTAAATGCAGGCAGCTGGTGTTACTTAAGGCTCTGTGCAGGGAAAGCTTTAGAGTGAATTAGGAAAAGTGAAAAAGTGAATTAGGAAAATAGGGAATGGTTGCTGGAATTGGGTATGTGTAGTTTAACGAAGAGAAGGGTGAGGGGTGACATGATAGCAGGGATCCAATATCTCAGGGGCTGCCACAAAGAAGAGGGAGCCAAGCTATTCTCCAAAGCACCTGAAAGCAGGACAAGAAGCAATGGATGGAAACTAGTCAAGGAGAGAAGCAACCTAGAACTAAGGAGAAACTTCCTGACAGTTACAACAATTAACCAGTGGAACAACCTGCCTCCAGAAGTGGTGAATGCTCCAACACTGGAAGTTTTTAAGAAGAGACTGGACAGCCATTTGTCTGAAATGGTATAGGGTTTCCTGCCTTAGCAGGGGGTTGGACTAGATGACCTCCAAGGTCCCCTCCAACTTCTTCTTCTTCTTCTTCTTCTTCTTCTTCTTCTTCTTCTTCTTCTTCTTCTTCTTCTTCTTCTTCTTCTTCTTCTTCTTCTTCTTCTTCTTATTATTATTATTATTATTATTATTATTATTATTATTATAGTTTAATCCACTTGCACTGTTTGATGTTTACATGTTTGATGACAAACAGCCTTATGTTTATAAGTGACAGTTTTCCTACTAAGCACCTGCATGTCATAAGCATTTGAATTAAAATTACCATATTAAAATCAAATCTGATGTTTTTTAATTTTTATTTGGTGTGCGTTGGAAGAGGGGTAGTCTTATACGGCGAGTATAGCCCAAACCCTATAATTTAACAGGAAATGTAGGGGGTCGTCTTATACGCCCAGTCGTCTTATACGCCGGAAAATACGGTATTTAATAATATTTAAAAACAGTAGATCCTATTCAGTTGTAAAGCTTCCTTTGTGTTTAAACTGTTTCTCAACATTGGACAGTCCTTATTAGCTTTTAGATGGCAATCAAAACTTTTCAATTCCAAAGAGCTTATAGAATCATAGTGCTTGGAAGGGACCTTGGAGCTCTTCTAGACCAAGCCCCCTACCCATGGTAAGAGACCTTATATCATCCTGGACGAATTGTTGTCCAATTTTATCTTGAAAACCTCCAGTGATGGTACCCACACAACTCCAACTTATAACTGTATAATTACAACTTATACTTGTATTAGGTGTTATAATAGGATACTTTTCAATCACTGTCTTCTTATTTGATGTTCATAGGTTTAACTTTTAAAAATCTTTGTCCTATGTCAGGGGTGTCAAACTCAATTTCATTGAGGGCCGCATAAGCACTGCGGTTGCCCTCAGGGGGCCGGGTGGGTATGACCAGGGTGGGTGTGGCCTACTGGGTGGGTGTGGCTAGAGTGGCTATGGCCTACTGGGTGGGTGTGGCCAGCTCTACATCGTTTGCATCAAGGGTGCCTATGGGGGCCTGGGCAGGAGTGGGACAGATCTGAGGGTCTCTGGCAGGAGGAGGGTCTCTGGGCCAGGGCCAAGGCAGTGGGGGCCGTTCCCTCACTGTTTCCAGGATGGCTTCACGGGCCACATGAAACTACTTTGTGGGCCGGATCTGGTCCCTGGGCCTTGTGTTTGACATGTCTGTCCTATGTCATTTGATGTTTCATTTTCTCTCCCAACTGCTTTCCATTAAAAACTGCTCCAAGAGCTTGACTATAAAGCTGTGTATGAATAAAATGATTTCCAAAGGGTGTTTTTTTATTATTAAAATCAAATACAAATCAATTCAAAAGGTAAGGCTGAGGTGGTTAAATAGGCCGAGGAATAATTTTGCATTGCACAACAGATGAGTGAATGCTCTTTGTTTATTGCTAATGTCTGAAAAACCAAAGCTTTCAAAGTAAAATATCACACAGGTTTGTGTCAGAGGACAAATTACCTCAGAAATTGGAATACATTTGTACAATGAAAATTGATTCATGAACAATTCAATACAACAAGAAAACAACATGCAAAACATTTAGAGCTAATGTTATCAAAACCCATGAAATAAACAATTAATTTTTTCTGGCTTTCCAAAGAGTTTATGAAAACAGAATTTCTGGCTCAATAAAAAATTACAGAAATGACAATTGTAGCTCTATTGCAGATTGGGCAAGCTGCATAGTGAATTCAACACTTTTTTCCTATTCCGTTTCAAGATTATGAAAATGGACTGGAATTATTATTCTGGACATCATTCTCACCATTCTCACTGAATTCTAGCAATATCTGAAGAGCCTACTCAGTACTTTGTTTAGTGAAATATTCCATAATAAAAGCTCAAGGAATGTAACTAATGTAAAGTTAAGCAACTACTGAAATTATTATTCTGAATTAAATGGAAGCAACAGTACCTAAAGTTGAAATTTATAAGAGGGACCAGAAATAAAACATATTTTTTCCTTGGGTGGTAATATTAACATGTCTAAATATTTTATATATGATCAGACTGGGATAAATGCATTAGAAACTTCAGTCAGCTATGAAAATAATCTGCTGAGAAAAACGCATTGAAGCTTTACAACTGAAGTAATTTCTCTGTAGATAAATGTGGCTTGTCCACTGTAAAATTGTCCATGATAATCCCAAATCAGAAACAATCTGATAGTACCTTTTTAAAACTAGCAAATTTGATTATAAGACACACATTTTTATGAACTCTGGTTCACTTCAGCTCCCTTATATTTATCTATGTGATTGCTAAGAGTCACATTGACTTGATGGCACTTAATAAATTAAGCTCATAAGGAGTTAAATACATTGGGCTGAAATGGAAAAAGGGAAGATCTGGTGGTTACCCAGATGACAGTTCTAGTGTGTATAGATTAGACATACCTTATCAATTAATAATTGCAATGCTTTAAAAAATTGTTTCTCCTTCTTCTGAATTCTTTATAAAGTTGGAATTATGAAAAATAATTCATGGATGTAAATTTGATATTAGGACAAAACAAACACAATGGAATAGCAGAGCATTTTAACACCCTGTCACCCCAACCCCCCAGACATCCCATTACTGATATCAGAATAATAGTTTTGAAACAAAGCAACTAAAGTAGCACAACTGAACATGAGATAGCTGAGCTTAGGTACATCAATAGTTTTCAAGCTATCTCAGATGTTCTGAAAAAATTCAATGGGTTTTTAAACAGATTAGTAAAGGTAAAGGTAAAGGTTTCCCCGCACATGCGTGCTAGTCGTTTCCAACTCTACGGGCCGGTGCTCATCTCCGTTTCAAAGCCGAAGAGCCAGCGCTTGTCCGAGGACGTCTCCGTGGTCATGTGGCCGGCATGACTAGATGCCAAAGGCGCACGGAACACTGTTACCTTCCCACCATAGTGGTCCCTATTTTTCTACTTGCATTTTTACGTGCTTTTGAACTGCTAGGTTGGCAGAAGCTGGGGTGAGTAACAGGCTCTCACTCTGTTATGTGGCACTTGGGATTCGACCCGCCAAACTGCCGACCATCTGATTGACAAGCTCAGTGTCCTAACCCACTGAGCCACCACGTCCCTTTTTAAGATTATAATTGTTAATTGGTTTGAAATCTGACCCCAATGATACTTTTATTTGAGTGACCATTTTCTCTCCTTCCCACATTTCCCCCTCTGCTTATTCCAATGCATTTCATGCTATATGTATCAAACCAATGTATATGTATCAAGCCCTCACATAGACTACCAGGACTTTTCCTTCTCAGCGGAGATGGGACCAGAGGGAGAACTGGGGAGCTCGGGAGTGCAACATGGACCCGCTGACAAAGCAAGCCAACCCAACTTCAGCAACTGCTGTGCCTACTCTGCTAAACAGACTGACTCTGGGGTAGGCTAACCTGGTGAGGCCAGCTAGAGTGTTTCGAATCCCCTTGATTCTGGAGCACAAAGGGACACAAATCTACCCAGCCCACTGGGTAAGCTGGTAGACCACAAAGTGATGGGAACTCCAAGATGTTCATCTAGGGCACACAAGCCTCTTTCGTACCTTAAAGATTACATTGTAAAATAAAGAGCTATATATTGTTGTAAAACCTATTGCCACTAACTACAGAAACTAGTGCTTGTGTAACTGCCTATTACTGCAAATGGAATCCAGATCATTTAGATGTTGTTTAATCTCATTGTAGTCCACAGTGATTTTATTATTTTATTATTATCACTTTATTGTGTGTGTGTTGATTAATAAGTCTTGACAACTGTCAAGACTAAATGTTATTGTCATAGTTTGATCTGAGTGGAGGGGTATTATGTACTGGGCCCTTGTGTTACACCACATGGGTTGCTGGAGCAGCTAACGGCTCTCCAGCAACCCAGACTAACTGTTTCCTGTCCTGCAATTGGCTAGCCCCAGGCGGAAATGGGTGGTTCAAACCTATTGGCTGCCGCCTAGGGGCTAGACTATATATTGCGGCTGGTTGCAGCCCTTGCTCCAGTACAGTTTCCAGCAAGTAATAAAAGTATGAGTTTTCCTGTACTAAGCCTCGCGTCCTCATTCCTTCACCCAAGAACCCACTATTTAACAAGTACCTTTCAAGTAGAGTTTTGGTTTTTTTCTAAACCTTTTCCTTCTTTCATTTTCTTACCCTTATTTATTGAATGATTGATTTCTGCAGTTGATATGCCACTCAATTTCAAAAAGGCTCTGAGCAGAAAATATATAGAACAGAAACAGTAATAACTGTTTGGCCTGTGGGCTCTGGAACATTTAGTTTTCAAGTATTTGTTAGGAAGTGATTTTTGTACTTATGGCATGAAGGTATGTTGTCTACACAGTAAAGCATTTTTGAAGGCCTGCTGTTTTTGTCTATTAATAATATCCATTTAATAAATAAACATTTTTTCACTATTCTATAGATAATTTGTGAGGTTATTCATTTAGCAAAATTTATATTAATACAAACATAAGAACCATGCTTGATCAGATAAAGTACCTGTTTTGTCAAATATTTTGTTTTTGTTATGGCCAAATAGAAGACTACGTAAAAGCAGAAATGGAATATAAGCTCAATGGCACATTAAAAATTAATAATAGAGTTAATATTTAACCATCGTGATAAGTAGTCACTAATATCTTATCTTTCCTGAATTTGTTTCATCTTTTTTTTCCTGAACTGTCCAGATTAGTTGTATCTGCATCATTAAAAAACCCACTGAAAATAAAATTTCCTTTTCATTTTGTTAAATGTCCCTGTAGTCAACTCTACCAGATAATCCTGCATTCTAGCACTGTAGCATTCCCTTCCCCCCCTGTATATAACATCATTCAAAATAATTTTCAAAGATATGATTATGTAGCTTAATCTGCTATAGAGTGTATGTATGTATGTATGTATGTATGTATGTATGTATGTATGTATGTATGTGATTTTGCTACAATGCATTATAGTGCATTCCTTTTGTTCACTATCATAATTTAAACAGGATCGGTTTCTAAATCATTAGGGAGACAGATCTTATATGCAAATTATGCTATATATCCTACTCTATGTCTATGTTTTGGGGGATACATTAGTTTTGTCATAGCTGACAGCAGTGACCTACTGTTATCAGAAGGCAAAATAAAAGAGTCTGTGTGCTTATTGCATTGCAGCCATAGCCTTATGTTTGAACCCTAAATACACCAAACCAAACCAATGCTGATTATTTCTTTAAGTCCTCTTTGTAATATTGTGTAATTATTGCATGATTACAAAATAATTTGGGAAAGCATGGCTTCTTGGGGAAAAAAAATAAACTTGTTGCCTTTTATAACTTGCCTTCCTGTCAGAGGCAAAGGTAATGTCTTTAGTATTATTATTTAATGTTATTTTCAGAAGAGGTAGGTAGATTGAAGTAGGTTAAATTAGGAAATAATAATGATAAAAGTTAGCCATTGAGCTTCATAACTGAACATAGCTGAATCAAGGACTTCCTAGTTCTAATTCAACACTTCAGTGCACAATGTATTTATCATGCACACTAAATAAATTAAATTATTTGAATGCTTTGGAATGATTTTCAGAATATTTAGCTTAGAAACGTCCTCTCTACTTTTTAAATGTCTTTAAGAGATGTTGGGGATCATTTACTCAACAGAAGACAATGTATACTAGAATACCACAGATATGCCCACAATGACCATTCATTCTTTATTGTAAAGGACAATGCTTTATTTCAGAAAACAGTCTCATAGATGTATTTATTTTTCAAAAACTGATGTTTGTTGTTTATACTGATCATTTAATTTCTATTATATAAATGGCACCACTTAATGCACAGTCTTTCACATTCATGTGAAAAATATCTGAATTGTCTTTATAAAATTAATTTATATACTGCCTGATTTTAGTTATTTTAATTAGAACATGTTATAAACAAAGCAAAGTTATAAACAACTTTTAAATTTATGTATTTCAGATTTGCTCCTTTTTCAGGTTTATCCTTTATTTTCACTCACACACACATGAACAATGTTATTAAAATTAAATGATGAAGACAGTTAGATATTATTCTATCAATCACGACCGTAGATCATAAGTTTGGTTTTTTTCCTGCTTTACACAAAAAAAGTCCATAAGGAATTTTCAGGCGGCAATAGTTATAGATATTCTCTTTTCTCTAATCAAACAAGTCAACTTGGCCACCTCAGAAAATTCTACCATTTTCACAAACCATTCCTCTGTTACAGATATTTTCATCTTTGTATTGTCTTTATTTTTTACAAGAAAATACTGTATGGTCACAGTAGATATACTATATTATCTATTCTTATATATTATTACTTCATATACCAGGAATTGAATTCTTAGGCCATAACTGTTTATTGAGCATTTTAAAGTGTATTTTGTTTATGAATTATGGTGGCCTTGTAGTCTATAGGAAGGGAGATATGTGGTGCACATCTTTCTTATTTTAAGTTCAGCTATGCTGGCCACATGACCATGGAGACGTCCTCAGACAAGCGCTGCCTCTTCGGCTTTGAAACGGAGATGAGCACCGGCCCCTAGAGTTGGAAACGACTAGCACGCATGTGCGGTGGAACCTTTACCTTTCCTATGTTTTTCAAATCTGAGAACTTAAAATAAGATACACACTCATATATTAAATTTCAAAGTATGGGTATTAATGATAAGGACCTGAATGGCTCAATGCTCAAGTATTTTTAGGAATATTTGTTCCAAATAGGATTATTCATATCAGTGAAATGGAGGTGGGGAAAAGAAGAAAATGCTATTAACTTATGTCCTATCCTTTGGCCTAATCCTAAAAATAATGATGATGTTTTCTTTGGTGGTATTTAGAAAGGCAATTATGACAGATGATTCACAAAAATTGACATCTAACATTATAATTATGTAATTCCTGCCTGTTCATGGACATAATGATGAATACCTTGTAAATTTTATGTTACACATTGGGTTTTTTTCTATTTTATATTCTAAGCTCCTATTTATTCTGTAAGTTCCTTTGAGAATCTGGCAATATACAGGTTAAAAATAATAAACAATAAAAGGCTGAGAGGACATCTGGACAGTTAGTTGCCTACAGTTGTATTTGGTTAATCAAAAGACTCAAATATATGAACATTTTTGAAATAATTAAAGCGACTTTTAGCTTTCAGAATTGTGAACACAATTGTCTTTTCGAATTATGAGACAGAAATTGGTAGTTTTCAAGGGTGGCATTCAACTAATAATTCTTGGATTGTTGAGTAAACATGTTAAAGTAAAGACTCCTTTGAATTATTTAGCTGTATCCATGTATTTTACTTGGGAATAGTCTGAAGGAGATTAATCGTTGCTTAGGTCTTCTGGATTTTTTTTCTTTTTAACTCCCAATAGCCTTGATAGTCCTTGAGACATGGGGCAGCATTAACCAAACCTGTCCATTTTTTTCCTTCCAAGCCCAGAGAAGATTAAGCAGGTGCTGTCATCCAGTGTAGGGCACCTACTAAAATAGAATATTAATCTGGGATATTAAAATTAATAGTGGAAGCAGCCTGGAACTCATGCTATAGTCCACCTCAATTGTTTTAGAATACATGGCATTCCTAGTGCTATGAAGCAATATAACTAAGTCAGTAGAATAAAGTTACAAACTCTCAGCAGACTTTTCCCACTAACATGCTGTGGGTGCAGATGGAAGGGTTAGGAAGGCATATCTCCATTCTCTCTCATTTGCCCAGTCTGAAGTTTGAAGAGAACAATGGCTACAAAATAAATAGGAAGAATGCTCTTTTCTTCCTTTTCCTGCTCAACGATTTAAAGAAATTATATTGTTTTAATAAAAAGCATGAGAACAAACCAGTTTTAGCTCAAACAAAATTTTGTGGTACATATTACATATTTTTTAATCACAGCACTTAATTTCTATTCTTTAGCTTGATTGTTTTAATGTGTCTCTTTCACTCTCTAATAATTTGACCCCTTTATTTAACTCTGTCATGTAAGAAAATAAACTAGTAGCCAGAAATCTGGTCACTCTGAATGATTTCACATTTGCTAAACCATAATAGCGGATTGTGTGAACCAAACCATTGAATTTGTACCTCTTGAGGTGCTTTATGAAAACATTTCATTTATGAAAAAGTATTTTTTGCTTGTAACATTCTGCAATATTTTGCAATGCAACCTTGTGCTTTTTTGCTCTTAATTTTGAATGAAGTTGTTATTTGGTTCATGAAAGGTGCTTATAGAATTACTGGTGTTTGAAGTAAGGTTCTTAAATAGAATATGTTGATACAGTTTCCTATATGAAGACAGACAATCTTACATATAGTACACAGAAGTAGTTACAGTAAAATTGACAGCAGATGCAAGAGAGATCTTCTGATCTGGACACACCTTTTGTTAAAGTCCAGTCATATAAGATTGAATTTACTCTTTTTCTAAAGGGGATGTTTTGGTTCAAACCCTGACTGGGGACTCAAGAGTTCCCTCTGTTCAAAGGCATTTGCTCTTTATCTTTGTTGCCTGTGACAGCTGTTTCATTTTACTGATAGATGTTATGTCATCCTGCTGCTATCTAGCACTTTTTTCACTTTATGAGTATTTTCTTCTGCAACTTTCCATTTCACCTCTTGTCTTTTCTATATAAATGATGGACTACTTAAAAATCTAGTATACTTATCTACAAGCACAGATTGAGGGTTTCCTCCCTTCCCCCATATTGCCAGTGATATGGCAGATGGTAGTAACAGAGGAATGAAAGCCTCAAAAGAAATTGTATTGGTCAGTTTTTTTTTAAAAGCATGAACCTTCAAAGCAAATGAAAGTAGGACATGTAATTTCTATACTACTTTAAAAAAAGTCCTGGAGCTTCAATCAAGATATGTCTAGATGTCCTTCAGACACAAAAAACTAATACAAACACAAGTCACAAATTAAAATGTAACTTTAGAAAAGGTAGTAGTAATGGTAAAGGTAGTAACTATGTAATTTTAAAAAGTATGTGTGTGATTACTGAAAATTAAGAGGAGGAAATTTTCTAAGAAATCAGACATTTTTCAATTTGGTAGGTGATAGAATTGAAACATATCTCTAGCTATCATCTCTTGTTTTCATTATTTTTATAAATAACTCAAGGGGACGAACATATCTAACTCTCTGTCTTCCTCCTATTTTCTCCACAACAACAACCTTGTGAGGTGGGTTCAGCTGAGAGAGAGTAATTGGCCAAAAGTCAACCAGTTGGCTTCCATGCCTAAGGCGTGACTAAACTCACAGTCTACCAATCTCTAGCTTGGCGCCTTAACCAGTAGGCTAGTCTTATGTCCACGCAGTTCAAACAAATCAAACAGGATGTAATGAAGACACACACTGAGCACGTATCCTTTCTGTCCCACATTCTACAGCCTCATCAGGCAGATCAGATTTCTCTTTCCTGCTAAATGCTATAACTGAAACTGAGATTTTTTTGGTGGATTGAAGAATCAAGGCTGTTAAGAGAAAACACACCTGTTGTGCATCAAGACTCCTTTCTTCCTCACAGACCATAGAATTGATAGCTGTAATGAAATGGTTCAACTTTTTTCTGTCCTCATGTCTCGTCCATCTTTCTGAAACAGACAATAATTATGCTATTTAGTTGATTGCTTGAAATAGAATAAGCTTGGATTTCTCAACTATTTTGCATATAGCAATGAATTTGTTAAACCCAGAAGAAGTATTTGCTTAAGATAGGCGATGGAATTATATATTTTCAACTGTTGTACAAAAATGAAAATAAGATGACACTCATTATTATATTCAAAAGTACTTAATTAGTGATGCAAATGATTGGAAAGATTATGCTTTTGTAAATAAAACTATCTTCTTATTATAGACAATTTTGATAATAGGAATGTAAAGAACCTCAGAGGAAAAATTAGTAGAGATGAGTAGGATGACTAATATTTCATGCACAATACTTGGTTTTTGAAAAGTCATTTTGCATGGCAGATACCCTAACATCTATGTTTCATCAAGTCTGTCTGTCTGTCTGTCTGTCTGTCTGTCTGTCTGTCTGTCTATCTATCTATCTATCTATCTATCTATCTATCTGCATACATACCTATCTACAACTATGTTTGTATATGTGTGTGTGCATGCATATATATATATATATATATATATATATATATATATATATATATATATATATATATATATATATATATATATATATATATATATATATATATATATACACACACACTTACGTGTGTGTGTGTTTTGGATGTGTGTGCATGTGTTAGTGTGTTATTTCTATATTATGACTATAGAATACTAGATGCAATTATGAGGTCAGTGATTAAGCTGCTTAATATTCCACATCCTGAACAATCAAAAAAGTATTGTGATACAAAACTAATTTCGCACCTTCAAAACAAAAATTTAGAAAGTTTTTTTCATTATTTTACAAACTATTGTCAAATTCATTATGCAGCTTGAAATTTGAGGAAATATATAACAGATATAAATTTTCAGGGGAAAAACAACACAAAAGGCTCATTTCATATTTACACTTGCTATTTGATAGTGATAGTTGAAACAGTAGTGATCATATTGAGGAAATAGTAATTTTCTCATCAGAAAGCATTTTCTAATATATGCTAGATTTCTTTTATCCATTTTTGTTTTCATTGTTTACTTTGATTATACTTCCCCATTGCATAAATATTTCATTGATAGATACATCATAATGATAAATATGTATATCTATATGAAAAATGCATTCTGATAGATTCTTGGATATGACTAGAGTTCATGGCTGGGTACTAATAGGAAGCCAAGAAATGCATTCATATCCATCCTAATACCTATATAAAATTTATTCATTTTTTCAGAAAACTCATTATTCCGTCTCAAGTAGAAATGTGATTGCTGATCCCACTTGAAACAGCTAGAACAGACATGTCAAACACAAGGCCCGGGGGCCAGATCCGGCCCGCGAAGTGGTTTCATGCGGCCCACGAAGCCATCCTGGAAACAGTGAGGGAACGGCCCCCACTGCCTTGGCCCTGGCCCAGAGACCCTCCTTCTGCCAGAGACCCTCAGATCTGTCCCACTCCTGCCCAGGCCCCCATAGGCACCCTTGATGCGAACGATGTAGAGCTGGCCATGCCGACCCAGTAGGCCATACGCACTCTAGCCACGCCTACCTAGTAGGCCACACCCACCCAGGCCACACCCACCCGGCCCCTTGAGGGCAACTGCAATGCTGATGCGGCCCTCAATGAAATTGAGTTTGACACCCCTGAGCTAGAATAAACTCAAATGAAATGGGAATAAACAAATTACTTTATTCACATGCGTCCAATGTCAATAACTCACAGGAAAGGTTACAGCAAAGGTCCATCCGGAATGCAAGGTTGTAGTCTGAACCCATCTCCTTAGGTAAAAGAATTATGAATTTTCTATCCTGTGAAAAATTACATGTTGAAAATGGAGCTTGATATCTCCAGCCACATGCCAGGTTCATGCAGAGAGATAATACAAAGACAAAGGCAGGAAGTCCTGCAATAAACTATGAAAGCTCCACCCACTTAACTAGAAAGCATAGTATTCCCTAAACAGTTAGACTACAATTCCCATAAGGCATCCCTTGAGGAAATAATGTTTAACTCTGTAAATGCTGCATACACTAACACAGTTATTAATTCCTAAACTAGATATAAAATGGAGAAGCTGAATGTATACTGGTCCAGCACACTCATCATTGAACTAAAATAGAAATATATTAAAGTTCTTCAATGTAGTCATTTGCCTGTTAAGCATCAATCGATGTCTTAATCATCACTATGCACATAGTAATGCCATCATTACTGTGCCCATACAGATGTTTGAGCAACTTTCAGGCATTCTCATGTTAACAGCCATTTTTCTGGAAGACAAGTAAAAGGAACAAAAATTTGAATGGCATATTTTATTATTGTTTCTTACTTGTTACTATATATAAACTACATAAAATGTGTGTCCGATCTGGGAAATCGGACACACATAAAAAATAAACTTTTTTTCTTTTTCTTTTGGATCAAGAAGCATATTCATTTGAAAATAATAAGCTGCTGGCCCTATGTTAGCCAAAGGCAAGTTGAAATCCAATTTTACCTCCTTTATTTCTTGCATCTATGGTCTACTTTTCACCACTTTTCACCTGTCAAGTATAAGAAATCAGGAGTGAGAGCAGTTCCAATGAATGCAATGAAAATAAGAAGCTTCTTGGAATACTGTTGTGCATTTAAATAAACAATAAAACTATAAATATATTTTCATTTATTGGGCGTATTTAAGAGCCCAATATAGGCATTCACAAGTTGCAGAATATGATTCTTTAGCATTAAGATCTCCAAGAATATCTCTGTTCTCCAGATCAGCCTTACAACTATCCTATAGCAATGGAAAAAAAGCCAACACAGTGCTAGGCTGCATTAACAGGAATAGAATCAAGATCACATGGTTAATACCACTTTACAATGCCTTGGCAAGACCACACTTGGAATACTGCATCCAGTTTTGGTCACCGCAATATAAAAAAGATGTTGAGACTCTAGAAAGTATATAGAGAAGAGCAACAAAGATGATTAGGGGACTGGAAGCTAAAACATATAAGGAATGGTTGCTGGAATTGGGTGTGTCTAGTTTAATAAAGAGAAGGGCAAGGGGTGACATGACAGCAGTGTTTCAATATCTCAGGGGCTGCCACAAAGAAGAGGGAGTCAAGCTATTCTCCAAAGCACCTGAAGGCAGGACAAGAAGCAACGGATGGAAACTAAACAAAGAGAGAAGCAACTTAGGAGAAATTTCCTGACAGTTAGAACAATTAATCAGTGGAACAACGTGTCTCCAGAAGTTGTGAATGCTCCAACCCTGGAAGTTTTTAACAAGAGACTGGACAGCCATTTGTCTGAAATGGTATAGGGTTTCCTGCCTGAGCAGGGGGTTGGACGTCTTCTTCTTCTTCTTCTTCTTCTTCTTCTTCTTCTTCTTCTTCTTCTTCTTCTTCTTCTTCTTCTTCTTCTTCTTCTTCTTATTATTATTATTATTATTATTATTATTATTATTATTATTATTATTATTATTATTATTATTATCTTCAGTGGGGCCTCTGCCTCCTATTGAATGAAAACTCTTCTGGCAGAAAGAAAACACAGGCAGGCTCTGCTGGTAAAAGGAGTAAAGAATAATAGGAAAACACTTCATCACTCTTTTGGTAACTGGGTATTTTGTCTTCTTCCCTGCTTCCAATACTACAGTCATGGCAGATTAAACAGTACTGGAAGTAATTTGGTGCCCACTGAAGACATGAGTGTGAGATGATTCAAATCCCTGCAATTTCATATCTTGTTTTAAACTAAAGCAAGAGATGAAGAAAGCTCAGCTTGAAACAAGAATAGAAATCAATATACATTGATTGCATTCTGTCCTGGGGCCTTATGTTACTTAAAGTAGAGAAGCTGCCTGCAGGTGATGAACAGGCAACCTCAGCAAAGTAAAAGTGACAGACAGAAAAAGGAAAAAGGGCATGTCCATAGGGTTCTTTTGATAGAACACCAAAATTCCTTGGTTAAGCAAAGGAGTAGGATATTAATTTTTGGTAACTTTTATGGTAACACTCATCTAGCTGCTTATTTGTTAGTGGATCTTACAGTTTATCTCATTCTATGGCATTTTTGTACTAGGAAACTCATTTCAAATCCCATCAATTCATTTGAAAGTGATAGTATGCAGTTATTTGCCTACCCCTTGATATTGGGCTTGGGCCAGATTTATTTGTACTTCACAAAACAAAATTAAAAATTCATAGCCATTACAATAATAGATGTATTGCTTAAATACTCATTTAATAGATTGACTAATCAAGAATTATTATTATTTTTTGCATTTATAAAGGATTACGTTTGAGCAAAAATACTATGATTCTTGAACGAATTAGTTCAGCCTAGTCTTCAAGGGCAATCCTCTTAGGTGAAGCATTAGCAGACACTGGAAAAAGTGGAGAAGATTCTGTTCTGATTCTGAAAATCAAAGTTTAATGAACTATGTTGGCCCTAACTTGGAATAAAAATTTATAATCCTTTCCTTGGCTATTATTATAACACATTTTCTGAATCTTTATGTTTAAGACAGAAAATTGTTGATTATTTAATGCATTACTATTTTACTTATTTTTTGCTCTATGGTTGGGACATGTAATTGTAATGGCAAGAGTAAGTAAATATGTCAGCAAAATATGTGACATAGGAATAAGCTATAGCCTAACTTTCATTTCTTTCAATTGCTGGAAAGTTGATTTGACACACTCACTTAGGGGGTTGAGAAAAAGTTTCTGTGGTATGTAAAAGAGCAATAAAATATGATCTGAATCATATTTATCTGCCCTGGGTGACAAGGTCTCTGTATACTCTTCTCAATATGCCATATTGAGAAAATGGGCAAAACAGAAAACAGAAAACAGTCTCCATTGTTATCACAGTCCTCTGCTATATGCAACTTTTATGAAAACAGTGGGCCATTGATTGTTGAAGCATGTATAGAAACAATAAAAGTGTTTGAAGATTAGAGGTTCATTATGACGTTTGAGGGCATCTCAAATTCAGTGATGGACATATCTAAGAAGGTTTTTTTCCTTTTTCTTTTTAAAAGCTCATCTAGGATAACATCAGTGTGTATTAGCATTTTTGAGCTGGGTGGATTTTACCCTTTTTGTGTACTTAATGTTAGAGCATTACAGTTTTTTGAAAGCCTTTTTATTGCTTGTATGAGATAAAGTGCCCCCCCCAATTGGAGTGCTCCAATTCTTATTAATGGAATTTTTAAAATTCATGACAAGTAATGTACTTAGGTCCTGTATGGCTTAGTGGAGATGTGGCCAACTCAGAAATAAATTTCTCCTTCTCCTTCTCCTTCTCCTTCTCCTTCTCCTTCTCCTTCTCCTTCTCCTTCTCCTTCTCCTTCTCCTTCTCCTTCTCCTTCTCCTCCTCCTCCTCCTCCTCCTCCTCCTCCTCCTCCTCCTCCTTCTCCTTCTCCTCCTCCTCCTCCTCTTCCTCCTTCTCCTTCTCCTTCTCCTTCTCCTTCTCCTTCTCCTTCTCCTTCTCCTTCTCCTTCTCCTTCTCCTTCTCCTTCTCCTTCTTCTCCTCCTCCTCCTTCTCCTTCTCCTCCTCCTCCTCCTCCTCCTCCTCCTCTTCCTCCTCCTCCTCCCCCTCCTCCTTCTCCTCCTCCTCCTCCTCCTCCTCCTCCTCCTCCTTCTCCTTCTCCTTCTCCTTCTCCTTCTCCTCCTTCTCCTTCTCCTTCTCCTTCTCCTCCTCCTCCTCCCTTTTATATGAAAATGCTCCATGCATTCTCCTATTTTCTTTGGTATAGTTCATGCAGCATTAAAAGATTAAGTATCATTGTTTCCCATTTGTTGTGAAGAATGGAATTGGCAATATTCAGCCATGCTGTTAGTCCTTTTGCAAGGAAACACACTTTCCCCAAAGAGCTGTAATAGTAATAGCATTTTCGCAAACAGCTATAAAACAAAGCCCAAGACCCACTTTTCCAACTTAATGCATTGGGAAGCTTTCAGGGATTCTTCTTGTCTAAAATATTCATAGACAGCAAAATGTCCTGAATGCCCTACAGAATTTATGTAGAGCTAGGTGGGTGATTGATATAGAGGTTCTGTTCTGAGTCACTCACAGTAGGCGAGTCTATTTGTCTTGACAAACACCAGAGAGCAAGCAATGCATAAAACGTAAAGGTAACAGGCCTCTTATTTTCTAACATCCTTCTAAAAATTGTCTAGTACTTCCATTGCCTTGAAAAATAACAAATATATTAAATGATTAAGAAGGAGGTATAACATTACTGGTGTGCGTCGCTGTAAGCCAGTGATTGGGTAGCTAAAATAGCTGACTGACTACTTCTTGAGATGAACTTGGAGAAACTTCTTTTCTTAATTTTCTCAAAAGAGGAGGATATTTTCCACTTCTTTCCATTTATACCTCAGTCAAAATTCCTTTGGTGAGAAAGGGAGTGAGTTTGAAACATCATTTTCTGAACTTGAATTAATTAAACAGGAACACGCAAGCAACACACGTTCTAAATCCAGTGCAGTAGACATTTTCAAGGCAGATGAATGCTTCCTTAGGGTAGGATACCTATGCATCTGTGCACATATATAGCATGATCAGTAGACACCTATCAGTTCTATCATCTGGAAGTGTACTCATGGAAGACACATAAGCTCCTTCAATCATGATAAATATAATGAGCTGATTGGAAGTATATACATTAATAAATGTACAAATGGAATTAAGGATAATTTACCCATTCTTTTTATAATATAATGTTATGCAATTTATTAGAGTATAAAATGCAAATGCAAATAAAAATAGTGAGAAAATGGGAAAGGGAGAAGTGAAAAAGAGAGAAATGTGGGATAAGTGGGGGGGAAGCATCAAATTCTGACTCTTTTCAGTGCAATAGAATGAACATAATATTATTACAGCCTCGTTTTTTTTACTTTACTAGTTATTTACATAATAACAACAACAAACATTGTTGAATCAATAAATCCCAAAGTCAAAGTTTCATTTTTTTTCTATCTCAATCACAAAATCCAGCAGTTAATTTGCCCATTACCACTAATTCCATCAGTTTCTCCAACCATTCTTCCATTGTAAGAATTAACATATCCTTTCATTTTTGTGCATAAAACATTCTCATTGTTGTAAATATGTATTGCAACAAAATTTCAATTTTTCTCGTCCTTTGTCCATTAAATCTAGAAGAAAAGTTTCTGCTTTAATTTGTATATTCATTTTAAGAATCTTCTATATTAAAATATGAATCTTGCCCTAATATTTTCACAAGGCCCAGAACAGACCACTGGGAGTGCATGGATGCCACCTCCAGAAGTCTGTTCTGAGCAAGGCAGGCCTCCTACGCCCAGAACAGACTTTCAGAAGTGGCATCTACACACTTCTGATGGGCTATTATGGGCCTGGGAGACCTCCCCAGCTTAGAACAGACTTCTGGAAGTGGTATCCATGCAAAGAACTGGTTGTTCATGTATTTGAATCCCACCACTGCATACCATGCATATCTTAATTCATGGCCATCTAATTCAAGTAATCTCTTGATTTGGAGAGTCTTTCTTTCTTTAATCCACACCCCTACATATACATAACAATAAAATATTAAATACTGTCCAACTTGAATATATAACAGAAGGGGGAAGCCTGAGAGTTCACAAGGTTAATGCTGTATGGAATGAAGCTATGGTTGAATCTGGATGTTCTGCTATGGATACCACGAAGCCTCTTCCCAGAAGGTAACAAGGAAAACAGATTGTGAAGAGGATGAGTAGTGTCCCAGATAATCTTACGGACTCTTTCCAAACAACACTTCTGTGCCATGTCCTGGATGGGAGGGAGGTAACTGCCAATGATCTTTTCAGCCATCCTCACCACTCTCTGCACCGCCTTCCTGTCTGAAGCAGTGATGCTTCCAAACCAGACTGTGATGCTGTATGACAGGATGCTCTCAATTGTCCCCTGTAGAAAGTGGTCAGAACAGGGGAAAGAAGATGAGCTTTTCTCATGTGACAAAGGCGCTGCTGTGCCCGCTTCACCAGTTTCTCACTGTTGAGCAACCAAGCCAGCCTACTTGTTAGCTGCACACCCAGGAATTTGATGCTGGAAACCATCTTTACAGGTGAATCATTAATGCACAGAGAAGTGTGCCTGTGCCTGCTTTTTCTGAAATTGACAATGATTTCTTTGGTTTTACTGGTATTTAAAACCAGGCTATTTTCTTTATACCAGTTCACCAACCCCTCAACCTTCTTGCAGTAAACTTCCACATTGTCATCATGAATAAGGCCCATTACTGTTGTATCATCTGCAAACTTCACAATATGGTTGGTGGCAAACCTAGCACCACAGTCATGAACAGGGTGAACAGCAGTGGACTTAGGATGCAGCCCTGAGGAGAACCTGTGCTCAAGAAAATGGTATTAGAGGTATTTGTTCCAGCTCGCACATATTGGGCCCGGTTGGTAAGAAAATTCAGAATCCAGCAGCACAAAGGGGTGTTTAAGCCTAAAAGGCCCAGTTTGTCTACTAGATGCTGGGGAATGATTGTGTTAAATGCCGAACTGAAGTCGACAAGCAACAAACACACATGAGCATTTCTTTCCTCTAAGTGCTTCAAGCTCAGATGGAGAACAGAAGAGACAGCATCCACCGTAGAGAAATTTGATTGGTAGGCAAACTGAAGTGGGTCAAATGCTGGCGGGAGGCTAGATACAATAAAGTCCTTTATCAACTTCTCAAAGCATTTCATAATGGTGGATGTCAGTACAACCAGACAGTAATCATTGATGCCTGTAATTGTGGACTTTTTTGGCACTGGCAAGATGATGGACATCTTAAAACACGATGGGACCACTGCCTGCTGCAATGAGAGATTGAAAATATCTGCGAGAACACAAGCCAGCTCATCTGCACAATCTCTAAGGACACGTCCAGTGATGTTATCTGGGCCTGCTGCTTTCCGAATGTTAATTTTCTTCAGTGTTTTCCAGACAGAGGTGACATCAAAGCTTATCACTTGCTCATCAGGATGGGGCACAGCTGTCCTAGCAGGAGTGCTATTTGATGTCTCAAATCTACCAAAAAATGCATTCAGTTTGTTTAGGAAGTCCGTGTCGTCCTTGCATCTCGGTGGATTCACCTTGTAATCTGTAATGGTCTGGATTTGTAGGGTCTTGAAAAAAATTCTGAATTTTCTGGCAATGGGCTTGCTTTGCACCTTTTATGGCACTTTTCAGATTTGCTCTGGCTGTTCTAAGTGCCAGCAGGTCACCAGATTTAAAAGCCACATTCCGTGCTTTTAGCAACTTGCAGACCTCATAAGTCATCCACAGTTTATCATTTGCCCTCACAACAATGCTTTTCAGGACCTCTGGAGAATCTGGTGAATGTAAACTTCCTATTTCTTTGGCATCTTGCAGTAATTTGTATCTAACTATTGGTTTCTTCCTTTGCCTTATAAATTTAGAAATAGCCGTTACTGTTATTTAAATGGGTGTCAATTGTCAATACTGCTAAAGTCTGAAATAAAAATATCATCTTTGGTAAGGAATTATCAAGGAGCTTACCCATTCTTATTTTTACATGCATATATATCCTCAGTTTCTTCATCCCCAATTCCTAATGATTCTGGGAAGTTTTTATTTTTTCAAAATAAAAACATTTTTGAAATAAACTAAACAAAAAAGTAAAAGATAATAAAATATATGAGAAACAAGTGTCTCTCTATTCCATTTTCAGAAAATTCTGGTGTAAAAGAGCTCTCATCCTCCCTCTCTCGTCCTCTCTCTTTTCAATTCTTCTACACTGTCTCTTTCTAAAGCAATGTGGAACTCACAACCAAAGCCCAAAATATTACACCTTTTCTCTTAATTGTTTTACTAAACTTTCTGAACATTTCCCCCCTAATGCTAAGAAGAAAGAAGAGTCAGAAATATAAAATGTTGGACTACCTTCCAGAACAGTATCAGTACTTTTTCAGTTTTCACTATCAGTATTTCAGAGATCAGAAATTTGGTATGATTTAATGTTTTTCATTTCATTGCAAAAGAAGAAACAATACTATAAAGAAAAAGACAGAGACTTAAAAGCTAAGAATAGGAAAGGGTTCCTAGAATCTATGACCATTCCAGCCGACATTGCTATTTCTTTTTACAAAAGAATTGTAACTTCTGCTCCATATCCACTGAAAGATGATAAATGAGAACTAAAAAAGGAAGAAGGAAACAATTACTCAGAAGAATGGAACTTTTCAGAATGTCAGGAAGGCAATCCACAAAAGTGCTGTAATTCCAGTTTGTAATTCTACCTTTTAAATATAATAGGAGTTAGTCTCTTCTGAAGATGTGTTATCAAAGATGATTTATGTACAAGTTGCTTAATCTGAATGAGTATGGGGAAGGGGCTCATGTAGATCTTTCATCTAGAGCAAAGTTCATATTCATTTAATAATGCTGATGTAATAATTTAAATCATGACACGCAATCCTTGTTGTTTTGAAAATGCTCAAGAAATAGGTTGAAGAGATATCTCCTTTCTCTATTCCCAGGCCCCTGAAGCTGTTTAAAATAGGACTGAACAACTTTGTTCAGATGTTCTGGCAATACAATGAATTCAAATTAGGAAACTGACTTGAATACTCTAAATCAGGGGTGTCAAACTCAATTTCATTGAGGGCCGCATCAGCATTGCAGTTGCCCTCAGGGGGCCGGGTGGGTATGGCCTGGGTGGGCGTGGCCTACTGGGTGGGTGTGGCTAGAGTGCATATAGCCTACTGGGTGGGCGTGGCCAGCTCTACCATCATTTGCATCAAGGGTGCCTATGGGGCCTGGGCAGGAGTGGGACAGATCTGAGGGTCTCTGGCAGAAGGATGGTCTCTGGGCCACGGCCAAGGCAGTGGGGGCCGTTCCCTCACTGTTTCCAGGATGGCTTTGCGGGCTGCATGAAACCACTTTGCGGGCTGGATCTGGCCCTCGGGCCTTGTGTTTGACATGTCTGCTCTAAATGTTCTGTCATAAAATTCACTGATTTCTGCCCAAACCAGGAGGCAAAATTCCTATTGTAAAGTGCTTCTCACATGTGGTTGTCAGTGCTTAGTAGCTCACAGCTGATAGGAGATTTGTGGCAATATAGTTTTCTGTTCAAGAATGAGTAGTGAGCACGTTAAGGTGAGAAGAAAATGTTTCAGGTGGTCAGGAAGTTCAGGAAGCAAAAACATAACATCCTGAAAGCTCCAGTCAGATAAACTGTTTTGAATTAAACCTTTTAAATGTGCAAGATATTCACAACGTATTGTAAAAAAAAATCAAGATGGTAGCTCCAATGATGCAATCAAAGTACAATTGAGATTCATAAAAATAGGTGGAGTATTCATCACACTATTATGGGCACCATTTCTTTGACCATAACCTGAAGATAAATTTGTATATGTAGTACCACCTTAAGAGGGGATATATTAGGGAAAGAATATACTTGCTAATCTTAGCTGTGTGGTTGAGTCGTTCAATATAATCAAACCTTATGCTCTAATGTTGAAAATCTGTGTTCGATCTATACAGTATAAAACTTGGCTTCAAAAATTGCAGAAATAACATTTAATATAGGACACTTTTGTCAAAAGGTCTATAAAGGACTTTGTCCCAAATGTTTAAAATGATTATTTTTATTCAGTGATGGATTTATGCCAGGTAACGAAGGAAAAATCTTATTGCATAAAAGCCCATTCTGGACCTTTGGAGAACCAATTCAGTGGTAATGGTTAAGGTTAATGTGAACCCATGATTTCCAGGCATCAAAGCAAGCTCACTCTCTCTCAGCCTAACCCCACCTCACAAAGTTATAGAAAAAAATAGGAGGTAAGATTATGTTTGCTGCCTAAAATTGTAAAAAATAAATGCACAAACATGTAGTCCTGTATGGTATGTGATTGAGAGAATGGATCATATTTCTGTTTTGTTCAAATTAAACTATTTTCTGCCATCACACCATTAATGGATCCAGCCAGTGGTGGGATTCAGCTAGTTTGCACCAGTTTGGAAGAATTGGTAGCTAATTTTTTGTTGTCCAGGCCCAGAATGGATTTCCAGAAGTGGCATCCATACAGAGAACCATTTATTCACATATCTGAATCCCACCACTGGATCCAGATGAATTATTTTTCTCTCCAAAAATAATTATTTTGATTCAAAAAATCTCACACGTGGCAGAGACTTCCATATTTGAGCACTGTATATGGAAAATTTACCTGAGGCACCTCTTTTATCAGTAGTTTCTACCTGTTCAAACTGATCCAGCATGATGGGCATTCTCCATAGAGCCTTTTCTGCTATAGCATCTATCCTATGAAATATTTTCTCTCCAGAGATCAGGTTGGCCTTAACCCTGCTGACAATTTTTAAGATCATAAAAACCTATCTAGGTCTGGACTCCTGAGTGTATCAAGGGTTTTGTCTCTTGGCTGTGCTAACAACCATAAATTGGTGACATCATCCTCAGCTGTTGGGTATTTTAATTTTTTATCATGGAAATTTGTTTTTAATTTACTTTTAAGAATTGCTTGCAGAGATGGGTGACCATACAAATTGAATGAATGAACAAACAAATAAATGAATGAATGAAGAATGAATGAATGAAGAATGAATGTGTACCCAGTAAAACAGAATCAGGAATCACTACAAGATAGATACCTTGTCCTTACCATGATATATACTATTAGTAAGAATATAATTCTTATCTGTACACATATGCATTGGTACCAATTGCACAGGTATAGAATAGGTCAGGGGTGTCAAACTCAATTTCACTGAGGGCCGTATCAGCACTGCGGTTGCCCTCAAGGGGCTGGGTGGGTATGGCCATGGGTGGGCGTGGCTAGAATGTGTATGGCCTACTGGGTGGGCATGGCCAGCTCTACATCGTTCGCATCAAGGGTGCCTATGGGGGCCTGGGCAGGAGTGGGACAGATCTGAGGGTCTCTGGCAGAAGAAGGGTCTCTGGGCCAGGGCCAAGGCAGTGGAGGCCGTTCCCTCACTGTTTCCAGGATGGCTTCATGGGCCACATGAAACCACTTTGTGGGCCGGATCTGGCCCCCGGACTTTGTGTTTGACATGTCTGGAATAGGTGGCACCTGGCTCAATAGTAGTAACTGCGAGAGGAATCTTGGAGTCCTAGTGGACAATCACTTAAATATGAGCCAGCAGTGTGCTGCAACCACCAAAAAAGCCAATGCAGTCCTTGGTTGCAATAACAGATGGATAAAATCAAGATCACATGAAGTGTTAGTATCACTTTATAATGCCCTGGTAAGACCACACTTGGAATACTCCATCCAGTTTTGGTTGCCATGATATAAAAAAGATGTTGAGACACTAGAAAGAGTGCAGAAAAGAGCAACAAAGATGATTAGGAGACTGGAGGCTAAAACATGTGAAGAACAGTTGCAGGAATTGGTTTGTGGTTTAATAAAAAGAAAGATTAGGGAGTGATATGACAGCATTGTTCCAATATCTAAGGGGTGCCACAAAAAGAGAGGGCCAACCCCATCTCCAAAGCATCTGAAGACAGCATAAGAATCAATGGATGAAAACTAATCAAGACAACCATCCTAGAACTAAGGAAAAAAATTCCTTGACAATCAGTGGAACTATTGGTTATGGGTGCTCCAATACTGGAGGTTTTTAAGAAGATATTAGGCAACCATTTGTCTGAAGTGGTATAAGTTTTCTTGCTTGACCAGGGATTGGACTAGAAGACCTTCAAGGTCCCCACCCAATTCTGTGATTCTGTTAGATATAGCATGCTTTCAGCTACTGTATTTATCTCAACTTCATCATCAACAATAAAGATAACAAACAAAATGGAACCAGGAACAAACAAGTGTATACAAAAAACAGTTCTAACCCTATTAAGGTTGCTGAAGCTCTTTTGCAGCCATTCTTTACAGATATTGTGTTGATAGCATTGATCTATTGTATGGCTTGTTGAAGCCAATCAAATAGTGTCTCCTTTAACAAACCTGACTGGCGAGCAGAGTTGCTTCTAGAGGATGGCTTATCAGCTTCAGCCAGAACCTGCCGTACTTGCATTTGCCTTCATAGACTGAGAGGAAAATAAATTATACACAAACAGTTATAAGAAAGAATTATTGTGAGTGAGATGCATGACATTATGAGAGAGCGTGGAGATTTTACTGACTAAATATTGCTCTATTTAAAAATATACACACATATCAGATTTTGTATAAATTGAACCTTGAGACTCTATAGAAAGTTGCTGTTCATCTGTTTTAGGAAAGAGAGCTATGCTTTCTCCTTGGATTGAAGGCAGCATTAATTGTCATTTAAAATGTTTTTTCTACCTTCCCAGTCTCACATCATGATTCAGGCCACATAGGTCATCAAACAAACTTATAAGCATGGAAATGGCAGGTAATTGGTTATTCTTAAAGGTGAAAAGTTGCATTTGCTAAAAGTTGTTAAAATGCTTGGGTAAATAACTGTTACTTTTAGCAACTCTTCAATCCTGCTCCCAATAATTTGAAAAGAAATAGTCCACATTAAAATGAATTGAGACTTCTCAAGTCCTTTTATATAATCAATGCAGTCAATCAATCCAGATCTGGATTTTGCATAACTGTGAAAGGAATCAGTTTCCTGAGCTGGTATTTTCTAGACAAAAATGTATTGACATTTTTATATGTCAGTTTAAATATACATTTATTTAATTAGGATTTCTCCATTTGTTTTCTAGTAGCTGAAGTCAAAAATAAAATTTGGCCACTTAAAAAAAATGGCCTGGAGGCAGCCTCTCTGCAAAGAGAATATTACAATATTTTCTTTTTATTAACGTTGAAGGCAGATTATTCAAAGATGCTAAGGTAAATGCCCTACGGATTATACAGTGTTGATGTTAAGTAGGTATTTAGCCAAGACAAATGTCAATTTAAAGTCATCTTACTTATTCTATTTCAGACTGCTGAAATAGATTTTGCCTCCAAATAGAGGCCAAAGTTGGGAACCCATGACATTTAAAACTTGGATTAAATTATCTTCAAGAGGGAAAAGTCCCTGTGTTCTTCACCACCTTGGCAACTGCATAAAGAATAATTGCAATATTCAAATCTATGACAAATAAAACAAAAACCTATAGGTATCATGGTAAACATGTCTCTGGGCAGATTCCATAGTATAAGCAATCTGAGACCTCTAGAAATTCATGGCCTATAAATAAGTACCAAGGTATCTGTGGAGTTTAACCTGTTCTATCTTACATCCATTAATCTGCCAGCTATACTTCATTAAACAATTAGAGAAGATCATGACTTTGGTATTAAGAGTAATTAATGGCAAGTCTATCTTCCGAACAGCAAGAGCCAGAAGCCAGAAGTGCTCTTCTCACATCTACAGCTGTAAATGAAAGAATGGCCACATCATCCATTTATAACAAAGTGAGAACATTTCTGTTAGCCACTGTGGTAAGATGAAAGCTGGATTCAAAGACTGCTTGAACCAATAAATTAGGATTAAAAGTTAAAAGGGAAGTGGTTAAAATACAATTCACATTTCACATATAAGAATAAATCTACTAATGAATTTTTTTGGAATACAGATAGCTCAGGTTTGTTGAATACTAGATAACTCTGTGACCCATTGGGTCATCCTTTCAGAGAAAGGTATACAGTCTGGTGGAACCAGAATTAACATTAAACTTTAGGCTGACTATATATTTTTTTTTTACTTCAATGCTGGATGATCCCAAGATCATTTAAAAATAGTAAATATCTGTTATGTATTTACAAGTTATTATTGTTGTTAAACATAAGCATAGCAAACACAGGGCTGAGGTAAAAGCCGCGGCAGCTTTTGACAGCTGTCAAAAGCTGCCAGACAGAACTACGCAGGCGCTGCCGTCTGACAGCTCTCGGCTGTCAGAATCACCTGGCTACCGCACGTGCTACCGATGACAGCTCAGAGCTGTCAAAACCCAGCCGGCTCGGATTGGCGGAGCAGACGGCGCGGGAAACCGGCTCAGCCCTGATTGGTCGAGATGTGACAGCTGCAAGTATAAATACGAGCGCTGTTCTCCTGTTCCTTGCCTGGTTCTTAATAAAAGTTAAGTTGTTTAACTTCGCTGTCTCGCCTGCTCTCTAAAGCACTGGCGACGAAGGTGGGATGCCTGCTTGCATAGCTGAAGTCACCGCCTAAGGGGAGAAGAGATTTTTTCCCTTAGCCTGAGCTAGTCACTCGCTGAAGTCACTTGGAAGCCTAGCTTCCACACAACACAAGCAGCAGCACCCACGACTCGACAGACAGCATGACGAACCACGGCCACATTCGCGAGTTCAACACTCGCCACCCAGAATGCTGGGAATCTCATCTAGGCCAGGTAGAAGGGTACCTGGTGGTGAAGAAGATTACGGATGACCGGGCGAAGGCAGCTGCTCTCCTCTGGCTCAGCGGGCCCGCCGCCTACGATGCCGCTATGGGACTCTTCAGTCCAGAACCAATCGCAACGATCTCCTACGCTGAACTAACTGAGGGGCTAAGCAAACACTTTATGCCCACGAAGTCAGAGCTCTTCTGGAGGGTAAATTTCACCCGACGAGTACAGCTTCCCGACGAGCCCGCCAATGACTTTATAACCCGGGTCAGACACGCCGCACGGCGATGTCGGTTCCCTGATTTAGAGGACCGGATCCGGGACCAAATTGTCATTGGGCTCAAAGACGAGCGGCTGAGGAGGAAGCTGATTGCCAAGCCCTCACTGACACTGGCTGAAGTGGCAATGGAAGTCATCGCCTACGAGGACAGCCACGGTGACAACAAACGTTCCCCTGACAGCGGGCCCAATGGGTCCGTGCACCAGGAGGATGGCGGTTTCAGCGGTCCAGAGGACGAAGACGCCTCCATGGACATCGACAAGGTGCAGCAGCGATTCGAAAGGCTCAGACTGCAACACAACAACCGAGGGGGCCCTGCCAACAACCAAAAGAGCGCCAGCTACCAGCCGAACAGGGCTAAATGTGCCAGCTGCGGCGGAAACCACCCGAGAGCTGCATGCCGGTTCCGCAGTGCCAAGTGCCATGGATGCGGGAAAACGGGTCACCTCAAAGCCGTGTGCCGCAGCCGGAGCCGAGAAAATCTGCATGAATTGGAGGTGACACCTGCAGGTATGAACCAGCCCACACCTAGGGTCAGACACAAATCTAAACCCCTAGTGCAACATGTGAGGGGAAAAGTGTGGGAGCACACAGTCCACAGCACCCTTAAGCCCAAAGTCAAGGTGGACGTCCTAATTCACGGAATCCCCTGTGAGATGGAAGTGGACTCTGGGTCCTCCGTCTCACTCATTTCTTGGCAAACTTACAGGGACATTTGTAACTGCAGCAGAAAACGCCCTGCCCTATGCCCCACTAAACTCCACCTAGCAGATTTTCAAAAAACGCCCATTAAACTCCGGGGAAAGGCTTCCGTCCCAGCAGAGTTTAAGCAATTTAAAGGACCCCTTACCATACTAGTAACCCAAGAAAACATGACCAGCCTGCTAGGGCTGGACTGGTTTGAGGCGCTAAGGATAGTGTTGACAGGCGTCAACGTCACTCAGCTGTCAAACTTAGAATCTGTCTGCCTTCAATTCGCGGACGTTTTTGACAGCTCACTAGGGAAATACACAGGACCGCCAGTATCATTAAAACTGAACCTGAATGTAATGCTTGTCAGAATCAAGGCGAGAAGAGTTCCCTTCGCCTTGAGAGAAAAAATAGAAAATGAACTAGATCGGTTAATTAACTTAGGGGTCCTAGAACCAGTAGAAGGGGCCAAATGGGAGACACCCATAGTGACCCCAATTAAGCCCAATGGCCAAATCAGATTATGTGCTGACTATAAAGCGACCCTAAACCGCGCATTGAACGCCCATGCCTACCCGGTCCCGGCTGTCAAAGACATCCTGGCGGCCATTAAGTCAGGTGCCATTTTCGCTAAGTTAGACTTGGCGCAGGCGTATTTACAGCTGCCTGTCACCCCTGACACCGCCTTAGCACAGACAATTGTCACGCATAAGGGAGCGTTTAAAATTAACCGCCTTCAGTTCGGCATCTCTGCAGCCCCAGGGATCTTCCAAGAAATCATGGAAAAAACACTCAAAGGGATCCCTGGGGTCTGCCCATATTTCGATGACATCCTAATTGCCGGGGAATCAGAAAACGACTTAGCGGACAAATTAACAAAAGTGCTCCTTAGATTCAAGGAGGCTGGCCTTAAATTAAGACGAGACAAATGCTCCATAGGAGTGCCCTCAACTGAGTTTTTAGGTTTTAAAATTGACGCAAGGGGAATTCACCCCACTGAATCAAAAATAAAAGCCATTAAGACAGCACCAACCCCCAAAAATAAGCAGGAACTGCAAGCCTTCCTAGGGTTAGTTAATTTTTATCATACCTTCCTGCCTCACAAAGCTTCCATCGCTGAACCCCTCCACAGGCTATTAGATAAGGGCACACCCTGGATTTGGTCTCCTCAGCACGACAAAAGTTTTAAACTTCTAAAAAACTTACTGACCAGCAACGCTACGGTGGCACTGTTCAATGAACAGCTACCTTTATGTCTGGCTTGCGATGCCTCTCCCTATGGCATTGGAGCAGTCCTAAGCCACTTAACTAAGCAGGGAACCCAAACCCCTGTAGTGTTCTATTCCAGAACGCTGTCAAAACCTGAGCGCAAATACGTCATTGACACGGGAAACAATTCCCACATCCGCAGACACATAGACCAACTACGGCGTCGCAGCCCACAAAATATGGGGGAAAGGGGGAACCCGGAAATGCAATCTGATCCACCGCTGCCGGCAACCGCACATCAAGACAACCCGGAACAATCAACACCACTCCATAACCCAGCACAACGGGACTTCTTCCATCAAGGAAACCCCGAAGCCAGAGAGCCAAGCCCCCCACCCCCCGAGCCAGATTCCAACGCATACCACGAAAAAGAACATACGGGAGAACCCATTCCCCGACGGTCCGAAAGAATAAAAAGACCCCCCACTTATTTAGAAGACTTCGAATGGGGCAAAACCAAAAAGAAACAATCGGGAAACAACAACTCAATCAGAGGGAGGGGTAAGGGGTGTTATGTATTTACAAGTTATTATTGTTGTTAAACATAAGTATAGCAAACACAGGGCTGAGGTAAAAGCCGCGGCAGCTTTTGACAGCTGTCAAAAGCTGCCGGACAGAACTACGCAGGCGCCACCGTCTGACAGCTCTCGGCTGTCAGAATCACCTGGCTACCGCACGTGCTACCGATGACAGCTCAGAGCTGTCAAAACCCAGCCGGCTCGGATTGGCGGAGCAGACGGCGCGGGAAACCGGCTCAGCCCTGATTGGTCGAGATGTGACAGCTGCAAGTATAAATAAGAGCGCTGTTCTCCTGTTCCTTGCCTGGTTCTTAATAAAAGTTAAGTTGTTTAACTTCGCTGTCTCGCCTGCTCTCTAAAGCAATATCATAAATAGAAACACAGTTACAGTGGCAAAGGAACTTCCATAATGAATCAATATTTATTTACCTAAATAGGTAAACAGAAAGGGCAGGCAAAAAAAAAAAAACACTGGCAGCAGGAGCAATTTCTTACTTCCAGCTGGCTTCCATTGACTTTGCTAGTGGGAAGCTGGTGGAAAGAGTCAGAAATCATGATCATGTAACTGTTCAGATGCTGCAGCATCTGCAACTTTGCAAATAAAATTGACCTTAACACCCAAGTAACTTCAATTCTACAACAGTAATGGGTACTGTTTTTTTTTAAAGCAATTTTTATGTTAGTGGATTTCATTAAAAAAATTACAACATAATGCACAGACAAACAGACATTTAATAGTATATATAGATACTTGTGATCAGATTCTCCAGGTCTTCACAGATTAATATCAAAGTACTTATCAGATTTATGCAAATGTTTCACCCCCTGCATCTGTGGTACTTCCTCAGGGCAATGGGAAAAATAGAAGAAAGTCCAAATCTATTGATCTTAATGGAAATCTCCAGTAATATCACTACCATGATACTGTATATTGCTCAGTTGATTATTTGGAACCATTGTGGTTCTTTTCCTATCCTCATGATAGCTATACTAAAGAGTCCCCAAATGTCCATTACTGTTAAGCAATAATAATCAGGTCTATTCAGGCATAGGGAACCAAGAATGATGTGATGAATTGCTCAGAGTAGTTTATTTATTGCTGTTTGCCTATAGATAGAAATCTTGCCAGAATCACTGCATTGAGGAAGCTTCTCAAAGACATGGAGAAATATCAACAACCTAAGATATGCAGATGATACCATTCTAATGGCAGAAAGTGAAAAGGAACTAAAGAGCCTCTTGATGCGGTTGAAGAAGGAAAGTGCAAAAGTGGGCTTGAAACTCAACATTAAGAAAACCAAGATCATGGCATCCAGCAGTCTCAATTCCTGGCAAATAGATGGAGAAGAAATGGAAGCAGTGACAGATTTTATTTTCCTGGGCTCCAAGATCACCACAGACGGGGACTGCAGCCAAGAAATTAAAAGACGCTTGCTCCTGGGGAGGAAAGCTATGGCAAATCTAGACAGCATACTAAAAAGCAGAGACATACCCTGCCAACAAAAATGCATATAGTCAAGGCCATGGTTTTCCCATGGCTGTCAGTTGGACCATAAGAAAGGATGAGCACCAAAGAATTGAGGCCTTTGAACTATGGTGCAGGAGAAGACTCCTGCGAGTCCTTGCACTGCAAGGCGATCAAACCGGTCAGTCCTAGAGGAGATCAACCCTGACTGCTCTTTAGAAGGCCAGTTCCTGAAGTTGAAACTCAAATACTTTGGCCACCTAATGAGAAGGAAGGACTCACTGGAGAAGAGCTTAATGCTGGGAAAGATCGAGGGCAATAGAAGAAGGGGGCGACATAGAATGTGGTGGCTGGATGGAGTCACTGAAGCAGTAGGCGTGAGCTTAAATGGACTCCAGAAGATGGTAGATTCTCTGTGATCAAAAAATTTTTTTTGGAAGTGAGGTCAACTGTTGCTTCCTATCTGTGCCAGAATAGATTATCTCATTGTTAATCCATTCTTTGGAAAGTTTCATACCCATTTTTGACTCAACACCAAGAGTTCCAACTTTTTTTACAAGGCATAGAGCCAAGTTTCATGTTACAAACACAGAGCCATTCATTCTTCAAGCAAAAATCTTTTTTTTTTTGCTCATAGGTCTAGCAGTCTGGTCAGTCATTTGCAGTTTGGCTCTGCTCCTCAAGATCAGATACAGAAGTATTAACAGGCATTGTTATTTCTGTGTGTTCTGTCATTGTGCCTGTTAATATTCTGGCCTTTTTGTTAGCAGGACAGGTGCTTGAGAAGTAATTAGTGATTTTTTTCATCTTTAAATTTGGTGTCACACTTTTATACTTAAAGTAAAAAAAAAGTAAAAAAAATTAGTTAGTCCTGCAATTATGGTTTCTTTTTAAATTTCCTAGTTTTTTTAGTAGTGTAAATTGAAACTGAAGGAATGCATGGAAGCTGACATTCATTTTTTTACACATAACTTAAGGTATATTTCCTGTGCCTCTGCCAAGGGTTCCATTGTTTCTTTGAAAATATAATCTTAAAGGGCTTGCCATTGTGATAGAAGATTGCTACTACTGCTCCAGGGTTTGGCTAACATAAATATGCATAGTATAATTAGATTTATTATTGCTGCTAAAGCTATGGATTACTGATTCACATTTCCCATGGATTGTCTTCAGTCCATGGGAGGGAAGCTTGGTAGATTCTAAATTTCATATTTCTTTAGTAGGGTATATATGAGAACAAGCTGCAAAGGTCTTTAAAAACATGTTTCTCACACATTTATATTTTTGAATCATAAATATTAAATCTTTGTTCTTTTCAATGATCCATACTAATGCTTTAGAAATATAATTTCCAGTTTTAGCTACAATAAGCAAGCAAATTACACTAAAGCTAAATTTAACGTTACTTGTTAAAAATATTTACTATATTTCAGAATTAGTATTCTTTCAGTCACAATCTCATTCCTATTCAATTTGGCTGATTTTAAAATGTGATGTAAAATCATAAACACATAAAAAGAAATCAGCAGAAACAGCTGCAAATTAACTCAACAGTTCTATACTCAGCAACATTTCCACTTAATCAAAGTCCTTGCTCTTTCCAAATCTATTTCAGGGTTTACTTTCTATATATACACAAACAATGGGAAATGAGTTTCTGGGCTGGTTCAAATTTTTTACACATTTCAAAAATTATGTCACGAGTGATGTATTTATTATAGGTATATAATTGACAGTACAATTGGCAGCGCAGACATGCCAAATGCTTCTAAAGTCAGAACCAAAATACATATATACACATTTTTTTCAGGTAATGTATCTGTTCCGTAGAAATATAAATGCATGATAGGCTCTGTATTTGTACAAATGGCCAATTATCTCAGTGTGCAGAAACATGGATAACTACAACCAGAAGTTGCAAGCCCTCTCCTTTTAACTGCATGGGAGTTCAGACCCGAGATGAACTGGGCTGACAGATCTAGAATCTCATATAATTATTTATTGACTAGCAGTCTATTTTATAACTGTGTAATAGTATCAGACACAGGTATGTGATATGCTGTCCAGTTCAAAGATTGCTTGTGGATTCAAAGAAATAAGAAATACTAAGTGTCAGACTATCTATCTGGATTCTTTATTGACCCAGATCTGTGTATTTGCATAGTGTGTTATCAGTAACTCTGATCACAAGGAAGGAGATGCATGATTCTGCCTCCTGGCCAAGGATTTAGTTCAGGGGTGTCAAACTCAATTTCATTGAGGGCCGCATCAGCATTGCGGTTGCCCTCAGGGGGCCGGGTAGGTATGGCCAGTGTGGGCATGGCCTACTGGGTGGGTGTGGCTAGAGTGCATATGGCCTACTGGGTGAGCGTGGCCAGCTCTACATTGTTTGCATCAAGGGCACCTATGGGGGCCTGGGCAGGAGTGGGACAGATCTGAGGGTCTCTGGCAGAAGGAGGGTCTCTGGGCCAGGGCCAAGGCAGTGGGGGCCGTTCCCTCATTGTTTCCAAGATGGCTTCGCGGGCCACAGGAAACTACTTCGCGGGCCGCATCCGGCCCCCGGGCCTTGTGTTTGACATGTCTGATTTAGTTTATGAAAAGTGAGCATCTGTAAACTCTAGTCTGGCTCTTAAAGTTCCACTCCATGTGGTTTGGATTTCTGTGCTAGATGGCTGCATTTCACAGATATGTGGATTCAATAATCTGATTGATACAGGCCATAAAATTAGAAACTGAATACTCCAGAATGTAGAGGTCAGCGAGTGATTCATTGTGATCTAATGTGCCGGGCAGCAGCTCTTTGTAGTTGAGTAACAGGCTGTGTGAGGAATGGAAGGGTGGGAGGATGGAAAGGGATCAACCTGCAATGCTGAGCAAGGCAAGAACTAGTTTGGTTTTCACTGTCTTGATCTTGGAAAGTAGAAATTTTGACCCACATTCTGCGGCTTGCTTGCTGCTGGCTGCTCCAGCTGAGGTACCTCTTGAGGCTCTCTAGTCGGGCCCTCCCCAATGGGTGGGAAGATGTTCACGGGATTCTACATCCTGGAGGCACCCACCAGGGACTGGCCGGTGGGCCCATTCCAGCCAGCCCCAGCCCCACTGCCACCACCCTCGACAGCCTGGCCAGAGAAGTTGAAGCGGCCCATGAACACTCTCATGGTCTGGTCATGCACGCAGCAGCAGCAGATTGCATAGGAGCAGCCCCAGCTGCACAACTCGGAGATCTCCAAGTGGCTGTGTGTTACCTGGCAGTGTCTCAATGCCACCCAGAAGCAGCCCTTCATCACCCTTCATGTGGCTCTGGGTGCGCCACATGCTCAACTACCTGTACCTCAAGTAGCGGCCAAGGCGGAGGAGCCCAACGCAGTCTGTGGGACTGCCGGCTGGCCGGGGCTGGCCCTAGGCCGTGGCTGCATGATGGGGGTTGTGGCAGCACCCTGCAACAGCCTGGTCTACACCACGCCAAGCCCCCTGCCTTCACTGCCATACCAAGGAAGCTGGACACTGGCCTTCAGCACCTGCTGGGGGATTTCCTGGACATTGTGGCTATTAATGGGCTGCAGAGCTGCGAAGTGTCTGACGCAGCCACCCCGGACTGCCTCCCCAAGCCCCCTCTCCAACCCCTGGGCTTCAGCTGTGCTCCCCACTTGGCCCCCCTGTAGCAACAATGCCAGATGCAGCTCTGTGTCTGGGTTTCATCACTCAAGGAAGGCACAGCCAGGAACGACCAATGTGGACATAGTTCGAAGATGCACGCTAACCACCTTCCAGGTCCAGCACCAGTAGGCCATCAGCCTGGCTGACATGGGTGAGCACAAGGAAGGAGTGCACATGCACTCCACAGAACCCATCTGACACTCCTTGCCCTCTCTTACCTACTTGAGATGGTGTAGTTGGGCAGCAGGGAGAGGTGCAAAGTTCCTGACAACTCGCCTTTGCTGCAGACAACTTGCCTGTGCAACGTTTGCTGGCTGGGTCTTTTGGTGGGCTCAGCAGCAATTCCTATTGGCTTTCAAAAGCCAATAGGCTTTCAAAATCCAATAGAGGGAGTAGCACAGCTTGTACAAAAGCTTTTTTTTGTGTGCAAAAAAAGATTGCCGGAACGCTGTTCTGAGCATTCTATGAGAAAAAAAAGCCCTGTGTTTAGAACATAAGGACTGGAACAGTAAGAAATGGGGAACTGAAAGTAGCTGATGGATGTGGGTTCCAATGTACATGAGTATGTAGAAAGTTATGTTCAGCAGAGGGTCAGTAGAAAGTCAGCAAAAGTCAGCAAAAAAAATCAGAAGAGGGTATAAGATTGCTGACCATCTGTCTATAGTCTTAGGACGAGAAAGGCTGTAAAGTGTTTAATTTAATTTAATTTAATAATATTTATATACCGCCCTTCTCCCTGAGGACTCTCCCTTCTACCCTGTTGGGACTGGACCTGATTGATTTGCCATTTGCCTATAGCTGTCCTTATTGGAATTCCTATGCCATTGGACCTCATTGCAATGGGTTTTTAATGTAAGTGATGTTGTGTTATTATGTTTGCTATGTTCCAAATTATTAGCAAAATAAGAGACAAATCAGCATTGAGTTATCAGTATGCAGAAAGAGAACCAGAAGGATTCTCCCTAAATCTTCATAGTATTTATCTAATTGTTATGTTGATTGTGCTTTGTTCTGGCAAGATTTCTGTCTATAGGCGAACAGCAATAAGCAAACTACTCTGAGCAATTCATCATATCATTCTTGGTTCCCCATGCCTGAGAGATATAGACCTGATTATTATTGCTTAACAACAATGGATATTTTGGGACTCCATAGTGTAGCAATCATGAGGGTAGGAAGAGAATCACAATGGTTCCAAATAATCAACTAAGCAATACATCATGGTAGTAATATTACTGGAGATTTCCATTAAGACTTTATCTTTCTTATTTTTCTCCAGAGCAGAGCATCTTTTAGAGCAACCAAGTGGTAAAGACAGGTTTAGAATCTGACTAGAATAGCTCCAGATGATCCATATCCCTGAAGAATGCATAGAGTTGATTGGGCACCATTCTCTCAAGTATCTTATCCCTGAGTTACTTATGACAGGTAGGTTGTTCTCAAGAATTTAAAGGTTGAAATGTTGCACTAATCACTTTGATATGCTCAATCTCGATTATACAAAGCAAAACAAAACAGACCTGTTCCAAGATCCAACTTGTTTTAGATTAATGATGATGGAAAGAAACCATAATTGTGATGGTGAAAATGAAGTCCTAGGTTGACACTATCAGGACGGTGTTATTGCAGTGTAAAGGTTTCCCATAGGTAACCTAGGTATGTCAAACTGATTTATGTGAAAATTCAGCTACCCCTGCTAGGGAAATTGTTAGGCTAACATTGCGAATCATTCATATTCTATATTTCTGGTTTCAATTTTTTTCTCAAGCATACTGCTAGGGCAGAATGTGAGGACAATTCAATCTCATGAGATAGCAACCTCTCTCTTGGCATCCAGTTAGGTTAGTATAGACCAGTTATCCAAATAGGCAAGATTAACTGAACCAATTCTTGGTACTACAGTCAGCTGGGGCTCTCTATCTGATCTTTCATTTAAAAAAGATGATGAGAAAGCAAATTGGCCTGATTAGTTCAATCTGAAAATATGGAAAAAGGATCCAATTCCAGGCTACCTTCCAAATATCCAACCTGAAATTTCCTTATTGCACTCCAATGGTATCAGTGCCTTCTCTTGCTTCCTCTTGGAAAAAAACATGGACAATGTCTATATGGCATATGGCACTTTCAGTAAATAAGAAGCACAAAATCAAAACAAATTACTACCCTTTGGCCTCCTGGTCTCTTTAAGGAATAAACCTTTAATGTCACTCCTTCAAAGGCAATTTTACTCGCAGCATCCTCATCACCTCATGACAATCAATCTTCCATTCGTTTTGCTCCTACTTAGGATCTGATGGAAGAAAGGAAGAAACATGATCTTAAAATCTATTTAGAAGCACCTGCAACATTTCTGTAATGCAACTATCACCTCAGTACTATTATTCATGAGTAGCAACTTTAAAGACAATTTAACTGGGCAGGCGTTCATATTCTTCTTTGCAAGGGTATTATTCTGTATTACAGAAAGCTAAAGGTTTCTGCATGTGGATCTAACTATTACAATATGATTAAATATGCTTCTGGAACATATTCATCGACTGCATCTTTGGAATAAAATCTATATCTGCAGAATCAACCTATAAAGCTCAACGGCAATTCAAGTGTACACAAAACCAAAATAAGCCTCTATGTGATTGTGGATCTTATATGTAGGAATACCCTATTTCCAGTAGAGGAAAGTAAACATTTGCTAATTTATTTTTTTTCCTTATAGTCCTCTTTATTCCCTGATGAATTATTCCTAAAAGTTGGGGACAGTTGAACATTAATGGTAGCTGAGAGTGTTCCAGTAACAAAGGAAATACAAAAACAAAAACCAAAACCTGTTTCCTTTAAACACAAGCTAATTCTGTATTAAAGATCCTTCTATGCTCAAAAGAAATCCTACCATTCATGTAGCATTCCCCACTTAATTTAATTTATTAAATTTATATGCCACTTGACTTTGGGTGGTCTGAACATTGTCAAAACTTCTAAAAACAAGTAATATTACAAAAAACACAGAAACAGCACAAATCAAACAGAAAAAAGATAAAGGTAAAGGTTCCCCCGCACATGCGTGCTAGTCGTTTCCAACTCTAGGGGCCGGTGCTCATCTCCGTTTCAAAGCCGAAGAGCCAGCGCTTGTCCGAGGACGTCTCTGTGGTCATGTGGCTGGCATGACTAGACGCCAAAGGCACACAGAACGCTGTTACCTTCCCGCCGTAGTGGTCCCTATTTTTCTACTTGCATTTTTACGTGCTTTCGAACTTCTAGGTTGGCAGAAGCTGGGACGAGTAACAGGCACTCACTCTGTTATGCGGCACTCGGGATTCGACCCGCCAAACTGCCGACCTTCTGATCGACAAGCTCAGCATCCTAACCCACTGAGCCACCACGTCCCTTAATCAAACAGTAGTGGCAGAGAAAACACTTGAATGGAACAAGGAATGGGAAGAAAGGGAGCACCAATCATTCTAGCCATGTCTTCAGGATTCTCTGAATCATAATAGACTGGAGGCCCTTTAAATCTCAGGGAAATACTGATTCCAGGGGAACGCCTGCTACAGTAAAGGCACACTTCTCTGATAAATGACATTAACTGAAGGAACTCAGAGCACACTAACCTTGCCAGATCAGATTAATCAGGCATATATTATGGGAGAAAGGCAGTCCTTCAAATAACCAGGCCTTAAGCCATGCAGGGTTTTATACGTAATAACCAGCATCTTAAATCACACTGAGAAGCAGCCTGACAACCAGTGCCCATTACTGCCCATTCCATTGCATTCCGGACCAACAGAAGCTACTGGACACTCTATAAGGGCAACAATGTGAAGAAAGTATTGCAGAAGTCTAGCTGTGAGGTGCCATGAACACGACTGACTATCTTAATCCCCACTTCCCCCAAGGGGAAGGATGCAACTGGTATACCAGATGAAACTGTGCACAACCTTCCTGGCCACACTTCCACCTATTCATTAAGTAAGAACTCTGAGTCCCACATTTAATTAAAAATCCTTTTTTTAAAAAAAATCCTTACCACAGCAGTAATAAACTCAGGCCACATTTCTCTTTTGCCATGTCCCCACTATGTATCCTTCATCTTATCCATTTTTGATGGGTAAGGAAGATTTAAGTTGTCCTGACTTATATCAGGGTTAATTTTTCTGGTTCCCAGTTACTTCAATACTATCCAAGGCAGCCTCAAAGTGCGTAACATTTTGTGAGGCTTTGACACCCATCTTCTTGGAAGGAAATCACTTAGCTGCAGTGACTTGAAACAGAGGCAATAGAGGCAAGATAGGAATTGGCAATGGGAAAAACAAATTTCATGCTGCTATAGTTTTCTGCCAATTCAGCAATGGTCGGATAGCACTCAACTCAGCAGTGGGAAAAGGTCCACAGTACAGCAAGGCTGGGCCCCAAGCATTGTGTGTTATATTGGCTTACTGCAGAGTTTAACAAAAAGTTAATGTAAGTCTAAGGCTTCACGAAAGGAACCAAAGTAATGAGTAATTTAAAACAAAATTGAAGTACACACACATACTAGAACATAAGGTGAACTCAAAATGAAAATGGCAAATATAGAATCGAAAGACAAAAGTAATGTTCCTTGCTGGACCTTCTGCAAAAATCAAGAGCATTTAAAGGCAATAAAATTTTATTGGTTAAGAGAAATGTATTTAGTGCATTCTTCTAGGATCCTAGGAATGTAATTTGATTATCTGACAGGCTTATAATTTTGTTAAGTGATTTTCCCCCTTTATTTTGTTCTTTATTATTACTCACTTTCGTTGCCTGATCTCATTTCTTTGCATAATTTACATTTCATTGAGCCAAGTGTCTCCATTTTGAAGAGGCCATATGGAGAACTCCATGAGTATCCTGGGAACTAGAAATATGCAGTGATTAACTGCAGTTTCAGTTATTTGTTGAAAAAATGAAAGGAACAATGAAATAAAAAGCTTCACAGGGCAATTTCTGTGTCCTTGTGGCTGTCCTTTAGTGAAGCTGTGAAAAGGATGGCTTTTGAATTGGTAAAGGAAATCAAAGAGCCAGCCATTGCATAAAAAGCAGAAACAAAGGGAAAATGGAATCGCTCAATGCAGACACCCAGAAAGGGAGGAAATTAAAAAAGATTACATGAAAATAACTTTCAAGGTACTCAACACATCTATAATTGAGTTAATGGACACATTTACTGTTTTCTATTTTTGTAAAGTCTGATTATTAAAAGTAGGCTTGCAGGGGGGGAGGAGGAAAGAAGGCTTCCTAATGTTTCACTGACTAACAAAATTATGTTCTCCAAACTTGACAAAAGCCACCTTTCCAAAACACAATTGCCAACGATATTTATTCCTAGTAATTATATTTACTTTTCCCATTAGCCTCTTTGCAAAATGTAGACATTGACAAGATTATATTTATTGTGGTGTTCAATTGCAAGGATGTTGTAAAGTAATCTCTTTCAGTTTTTTTAAAAGTTTCTCAGTGATAATTTCTTATAATTATACTGTGTGCAACTCTGAGGTCTTTCAATACAAAAATTGTTCATAAACATAGTTATCATTCTTATATCTCTATTTCTTTTTCTCTACTGCCAACAAAAAAACTTAACAGACAGTGGTGGGATTCAGCCAGTTCGCACCACTTTAGCAGAATCAGTAGCTAATTTTTTGTTGCCCAGGCCCAGAATGGACTTCTAGAAGTGGCATCCACATAGAGAACCAGTTATTCACATATTTGAATCCCACCACTGGTTTATATGTATTCTCAGGATGGATTCTTTTCTTCAAATTCTATTAGATACCAATATACTGTATCTTTGAATTGAAGGAGTGCCTTTTACTTAAGTATCTAAAAACTTACTTTAACACTGTGTTATTCAGAGTTTTCAGCATTATGGTTTGTGAGAATCCAGCTTGTATCTGAACATGGTAATGCTGACAAAAGCCATCTCATGATGATCAGGGTAAACCTGGAAGTCTCTTTTTAACTAGAAGAGTGAGTGATATTCTTATTGCTTATATTGGGAATACAACTTTTCAGCATAAATTTGTTTGATACTTGGAAAGAATCCTGGTAGTGTAAATATGCTATGTGTGAATATGTCTCTTTGCTTTACTGCGGAACCCATAGGCTGAGTTGTGCAGCAAGCAGCATATGTTTTGCTGTATCAAAGACACATCACTCTTGATGTGACTTTTTATAGCATATATGTACATATTGGTAACTGAAAAAAGATGTTGGTAAAACAAGGTTACTGTTCTTTTCTTTGGCTTCTTAATTTAAACACCATTCTACCTAGTAACAGTTGCTAGGAAAAAATAAAATTTCTACACAGATGTTCAACTAGATGTGTAGCTCTTTGATAAAGACTCTTGTGCTGCTATGGCTTATTTATAGATGAACAAATCGGGCTGATGTCCAGGCACTCAGGAATGATTTAATTTAAAATGTAGATTTAAGATGATCATGTAAGCAATGTAGTTAAGACCTTACGTATTTGGCTTCTTGCTTCTGGGAAGCCTTATTCTTAGAAAATTCTTAGAACTCATTGTTTCTGTCAAGTAGGACAATGTATCTCAAAATCACCATTGACTGAAAACATGTAACTTCATCAGCAAAGGCATAATGTGAAATAACAATTGTGGAACTAAACTTATTTAACAACAAACAGGGGCAATAATAAACTTCATGAAAGAAATAAATCCTGATTTATTAGGAATTTGAAGTGTTCCTGAAGAAATGAGAAGGTATGGGAAATGGTATGCAAAAAATAGAATACACAGCTATTTCCAGAGACATTATATCAGGAATTCTTTATTGATGGTTTGGGAGAAAATAAAGAGGAAGCATTACTTGAAGATTCCAGATTGGCTCTCAATGTTGGAAGCGTCAATACACCCCAATATGTTTAACATGGGAAACATTATAAGATATAAAGACCTATTAACAGATATGGGGAAGCTGAAAACCAAACAACAATTAGAGGAACAAGGAATAAAGATGGATTGGTACATGAGAACGCAAATACAATCTAGATATAAAAAAGATGCTAAAATAGATGGTTTTAATTTGGGGAGAACAGAGTTAGATGAAATACTTACGGGAACTGAAGAAAAATGGATTGAAAAAAATGTATAGCTACTTATTCTATAGGGAATTAGAGGAGGAGCAAGTTAATGAGTCAATGATAAAATGGTCAAGAAATTTTGGATATACGATTGAATTAGATAGATGGCAGCAATTGTGGCAAAGAAACTATAAACTGACAATGGCGACAGCATATAAAGAAAATATGTACAAGATGTTCTACAAATGGCATATGTCTCCAGAAAAACTAGCTAAAATGTTTAAGGACAGATCTATGAAATGTTGGAAATGCCATCAAATACCAGGCTCTTTCTATCATATGTGGTGGACGTGTGCAGAAGCTAAAACCTATTGGAACATAATCAAATCATGGATAGAAAAGATGATACAACAACGTATGGAATTAAGACCAGAAATATTCCTGTTGAGTATTTTACCAGAGAAATATAGCAAAGAGAACATATATTTGATTATTCATATAACCACTGCAGCTAGGATTGTGTTTGCACAAAACTGGAAGGCACTGAAAGCTCCTCCAGAAGAAGAGGTGATCAGGAAAATAATGGAATGTGTGGAAATGAATAGATTAACAATGATAATTAAAGATAAGACAGAGTCAGAGTATTATGAAATTTGGGGAAAATTTTATGAGTGGGTGAAAAAGAGAATATGCTTAAAAGACAGTAACACTAATTTAGATGGAAGAAAAATGAGGAGATAAGGATATTATCAGTGCTTTTTTTGTAAAAGAAAAAGGTGCCGGAACTCACACATGTCATACAACCCGCCTTGCCTACCCTACAAGGTTCCATCCAAAAAAGGTCCTGGAACTCCGTTCTGAGCGTTCTATGAGAAAAAAAAGCCCTGGATATTATCATACCTAATATAGACATTGAAAATCCAAGGAGAGGAGCTGCTCGGACATCACCCCTGAATTGTATTGGAAGAGGAATGGGAGGGAAGAAAGGAGGAGAGAGGGAAGAGAGTAGAGGAGGGGGAAGGAAGTAGGAAGGTTGGAGGGAAAGAGGAGGAGAAGTGGGGAGAAATGGGAGGGGAATGGTGACGGAAAGAGGAGAGCAGAGGAAGAAGAGGCAAGTAGGAAAGAAAGGAGAAAAGGAGAAAGAAAGTAGAGAAGAGGGAAGAGAGAGAAGGATGGTAGATACAGTGAAAGGGGAAATGGACGAGCAGCACCCAAACTTATGTGTATGTATTTATGTATGGCGATATATTTGTTGACTTGTTTGTGGAAGAAATGGGAAAATAAAATAAAGAATTCCTGAAATATTCTCTGGAAATAGCTGTGTATTCTATTTTTCGCATACCATTTCCCATACCTTCTCATTTCTTCAGGAACACTTCAAGTGTGTGTGTGTGTGTGTGTGTGTGTGTGTATGTATGTGTATATATATATATATATATATATATATATATATATATATATATATATATATATATATATATGTGTGTGTGTGTGTGTGTGTGTGTGTGTGTGTGTGTGTATCCTTGGTTTTTCGGGTTTTTCCCCGCGTAGAACTAAAGGTGTAGGCGCAACGTTTCGACGGAATCCCATCCGTCATCATCAGGCTTTAGCTTCCTTCTTCTGGGAGAAGCATGTGGCTGTTTGTTCCTCTTTTTTAAACTGCCAGAGGGGGTGTGTTCTGTGGAGGTGTGCTCTGATTGGGTAGGGGACCAAGTGTGTTCTGATTGGGTGGGAGTGTGTTTTGAATGGTGGGTGTGTTCTGATTGGGTGGGGGGGTGTTCTGAGTGGATGGGCTGGTCTCTGCCAGCTCCAGACCTGAGCTGGTGAGTTGTTCTGCTTTTGTTCGGCTTCGTGTTTGTGGTGGTGCCATGTTTTTATAGTGGGTGTCAGTTTGCTTATTGTGTGGTTTGGAGGGGTTTAAAGTGGCTGATGTTGCAGCTGTAGTTAGGTTTCTGTTTTGTGGTTTTGTGTCTTTATCGTTGTGGGTTCGGATTTGCTTTTTGAATGGTTGTGTGGTGGTGATGTCATGTGATGTTATCATGAGTTTGGGTCTGGTATCATTCTTGGTGGTTGGGCCTCGTCTGTCAATCAAGGCGGGTTTCCAAATGGCTGGTAGACGAGAGGTATCATCTCGTTTATTCATGCTGTGGGGGCGTTTTTCTATCTCAATGGCTTCTCTGATTATTCTGTTGTTAAAATGTTCAATTTTGGCGATAGTTTTGGTTTTTTTTAAATCAATTTCATGTCCCGTGGCTTCAAAGTGTTGGACCAGGGATGAAGTTTGTTCTCCCTTTCTGAGTGAGTTTTTGTGCTCTTCAATGCGTGCACTTATTCTTCTGTTGGTCTGTCCGATGTATGTGATGGGGCAGGTGGTGCATGGGATTTCGTATACTCCTTGGTTTTCTAACCCAATTATGTCCTTGGGGTTTCTTAGGATGGTGGATATTTTTCTGTCTGTGTAGAATGCTGTTTTGATGTTGTGTTTTTGGAGGACCTTGCTGATTCTGTCTGTGGTCCCTTTTAAGTATGGGAGGAGGGCTTTGCCATTTTCTTGTTCTCTGTCTTGGGTTTTTGTGGGTGTCTCTCTTCGGATTAAGTTGGTAATCGTGTTTCTTTGGAATCCATTGGCTGTTAGTACATTAGTGAGAGTGTGTAGTTCGGTTTTTAGGTGTTGTTCGTCAGCTAGGTGTTTTGTTCTGGAGATGAGTGTCTTGGCTACGGAGTTGATCTGTGCTGGGTGATGGGGTGAGAGTGCGTTCAGATAGCGGTTTGTGTGTGTTTTTTTATGGTAGATAGTGTGTCCTAGGGAGCCGTTGGATTTCTTGTAGACTAAGACATCAAGGAAGGGAAGTTGATTGTTAGCTTCCGTTTCCATGGTGAATTGTATTTTGGGGTGTAGGCTATTGAGGTGTATGAGGAAATCATCCAGTTTTTCTTTGCCGTGTGGCCAGATTACGAAGGTGTCATCTACGTATCTGAGCCAGAGTTTGGGTTTGTGGTTGGATTTTTCTAGAGCGAGGGTTTCAAAGTGTTCCATGTAGAGGTTTGCGATGACAGGTGAGAGGGGTGATCCCATGGGTGCTCCTTCCATTTGTTTGTATCTTTGTCCATTGTAGATGAAGTATGTGTTAGATAGGCAGTGGTTGGTCAGATCTAGGATGTGTTTTGGGGGGTTGTATTTATTTAGGATAAATCAAATCAAATAAATCAAATAAAATCAAATAAATCAAATAAATCAAATCAAATCAAAGAAGCCTTGACAGCTATCCTAAATAAATACAACAATACACACACACACACACACACACACACATATACATATACACATATATACATCAGCAAGAATGACATGGATTTATTTTGTAAAAGGAAAGATGGGCACCAGAAACAAACACCCAATGTAGTTCTTAATTGGTCAAAATGATTATGAGGCATTGGAGACCAAATAGTAGTTTTGAAAATAGTAAATGCAGCATCAATAATCAAAGAAAGTAAGCTTGGAGGCAGACAAGGGTCAACATGCTTATTCTAAGAACTGTGTAGTTAAGTCTTGATTCTAAAATGGTTCAAATTTGCTTTAAAATGCTTTAAAAATCCATTTTAAGTTTGAGTTGTAGGGAATTTAAAGCTGTTAAGACATTTAAATTTGCATGATAAAGTTGACCATAAAAAAAATACTCAAAACCGCAAGTGATCTCTGAGAGGATACAACAAGACTTGATTTATTATCTTAAAAAAAGGTCGGACATAGATCTAATACAGAGACATTTGCATGATAGCATGATAGAAGTTTCGAGACCAGAAGATTATACAAAAGGTAAGTTAAGCTCTGTTTTAAGCTCTTGAATTGTGCTGTGTCAGTATAAGTATTTTGTTGGAGTGTGCCATAAATCTACCAAATTTCTTCGAGCAGTTATTCTACCAACCATATAAAGACTTTTCATCTTTCTACTCTCAGTGCTGAAGGCTAAGACACATGTTTTATCTCTTTCCATGGTTTGTCCTTTCTGTAGACCTGGGCATTTGAAAAAAATAATTAGGCTACTTGTTCATTTGGATTACAAAGAAGGACATGGGACAGTTATGTTTTATCATTTTCTCATAATTGCTGTTATTTCCAAGAATCTGTGGAAATAACTGCTCGATACTTGGGTCAAAGGAATGAATAGTGCTATGATTGGCTTAAAACAAAAAACAGAATATTAAAAATACTATATTTTATTTTATTTTCTAAGTGGAAGTGTGATAGCTTATGGTTGTCAAGTTAATAATAGGCTGGCTTCAAATGATTTCTCTCTTTTGTCAGATTTCTATGGGTACATTTTTATCTTGATGAAAACTGCTTTGTTTTGTTGATTGATTTTTCTTGTTAATCACTGAGAGTATGGAAGGATTTAACAATCAAAATGGTAATATAAACATAAATAAGGATTTTTCTAATGTATTCAGGAAAATACCGTATTTTCCGGCGTATAAGATGACTTTTTAACCCATGAAAATCTTCTCAAAAGTTGGGGGGTTGTCTTATATGCCCAGTCGTCTTATACGCTGCAAAATAGTACATAAATCAATCGAGCGCCCCCGTTCTTGCAAAGCAACTTCAAGACTCCTTAGTCCAGTCCCCCCTCCAACGTGACTCTCCCTTCCAACCCCCAAGAGCCTCTAAGCCCCTTCCCCTCCCCCTTGCAAACGCCAGACCCCAGGAGCTCTTGCGTTTATTCCAAAGGGTGGGTGGAAGGAAAAGCCCCTTTCAGCTCTGGCATGGCTGCAAGTCAATGAGCCCAGGAAGGCACGCCCTCCCCTCTCACTGTGGAGGAAGCAGGGCAGGCTGGCATCAGGCGAGAGCCGGCAGGGCAGTCCTGCACACGCGCGTGCTCCCTGGCTGCTAAGGAGTCCTCGGGGAGCTGTGGCAGGCGCCTCACACCCTTCCCTCTCGAGGCGGCACCAGTGGAGCCATCCGGCATCGGGCGGGAGTCGGCAGGGCAGTCCTACACACGCGCATGCTTCCCGGCTGCTAAGGATTGCTCGGGGAGCCGTGGCAGGCGCCTCATGCCCTTCCCTCTCGAGGTGGCACCAGTGGAACTGTCCGGCGTCAGGCAGGAACCGGCAGGGCTTTGCACCATCTGCATCAGACGGGTCTGAATCGGGCTTGTGTCAGACACTTGGCAACTGGCATGTAAGTATTTTCCGGCGTATAAGACGAAAAATCTTGAAAATCCTCTCAAAAGTCGGGGGTCGTCTTATACATCCAGTCATCTTATACGCCGGAAAATACAGTATATACTTGCGTTTTCCTTTCCAATCCTAAGTTTTGAAATCATGGATTGGAAATAGAATCAGAAAATGGTCCAAACTATCACTAAAATGTCACATGTGTGAGATTGTAGCCTCTTAAATAAAAAAGAACATGCGATAATTTGTATGCAACTTTATAAGTTGAAATGCATGACTTGCTACAATCTTTGCTTTCTTTTGCCATAAAAGTTGGTCTACTTTTATTTGCAAGTCTCTGTATCCCCCCCCCCCATTCTTTCTCTTCTATTCTGCTGGTCTCATCCACCTATTACCTAGACTTCTTTGCCTTTCTTATAAAAAATATTAAGTCTGCAGTGTTATATGGTAAGGGCTTGTACTTCGAGAAAATTCAGAGAAGAGCAACTAAGATGATTAAAGACCTGGAGACTAAAACATATCAAGAATGGATTTTTATCCATTTATTCTTTAGGTTTGGTTTTGTGCAGTCAGAATTAGCCTTTCTGTCTCTTTCTAAAACTTTCTTGCTCTTAGCCATTATCAGGTTTTGTAGTTATCTACTTGGCCTGCTATTTTTTAAATGCATTGGCCATGTAATACTTTTCCTTGCCATCTCTCTTTTGTATCCTTCATTGGTCTTTCTTGGAGCTCAGTTTAGTCTCTCCAGTTTTCAGTAATCCTTCCTAATATACAAGTTTCAGCCCATCATCTTCACTGTTTTTCAAATACTCTTCCAATGCCTTTTTTTCTTCAACTGTCTAGTGTATTTGCAACATTTCAAGCTTACTTATTTTTCTTGACAAATAGAGTCTATCAATTTTGTTGCATGGATGAAGGGATGATTATTTGCTATTATTTTTATGGTTTTCCTTTCCAGCATTTCCAGTTCTGCTTGACTTCAGTGCACTATTCAACCTATGTATTTAATAATTGGGATTGACCAGGTATCCATCGTTCTGATAGTATTCCCCTCCACTGGAGTTTAATATCTTATTTTCTCTCATGTTGTATTTACTTCTAACCTTCTTTATAACTTCAGTATGTTCGTTGTTGACAGCTTGAAAGATGCCCATGTATTGTAGTGTACTTCATCCAGACTATTGTTTTCATTATTTTTCCCTTATTAATGGTAAAAGGGATGCATTTGTCCAAATTCCATTACAGTATCTTGCCTGTATATATGGGCAGTTTAGCAGCAATTCTGTTTCAGGTGATACATTTCCATACAGAGATTTAGATTGTTGATTTAAAGGTGGTGGGAGAAGTTTTTGATGTTTGATATACATGGACTGAGTTATTCAGTATTGTTGACAGATGACTCATTGCTGTGACAAAGACTAGTGGTGAAAGTGAATCTCCTTGAAAGATATCTCTTTTGATATTAACATCTCCCTATCTATCACCACTGACCACTGACTGTGTCTTGTATTGTGCCATTCATATTTGAATAGACCTCTGATGTTTCTACTGATTCTTTTAGTTGTTGTTAATTTCCAGGTACTTAAATTTGCTAGGGATGTTACTCTCATATTAGATATACCCTTACAATTTCCTGTGCATCTGTTGCCAATTATTCTTAGTCATAAATATTCTGTTTAGTTTCTGATAGCATTATGTAACATTCAAAGTCACCTAAGTAGATATTGCATTTTGCATGCAAACTTCATATAGATTACATCATGTGTTTCAAATACATGGCTATAAATTGTAAAAGCATTATTACTGAGTACTTCATTCTGTTTTCAAATACATTATCATGACTGGCTTCTACTTTGCAACAGTAAATTGTATGACCAAAAGATGGCAGCACTCCATGCTATTTTGGCTTTTCGTTGTCCTGTCAATCTATAATTTCATGCTTTTAGAATCTATGTCTATATATACATTTTAATGTTCCCTTTCAATGTTCCTCCTGAGTAGAGAGTTACTATGTAGGAAACTTAAATTTAAAATAATATCAAACTGTGGAAAGCCAGGCTACAATATTTTCAATCTGAAAATTCAGTTTGCAAAAGAATTAGCATCCAAAACGGAATCAGCATTGCAAGGGAAAAATAACATTTTTTTCTCTGCTGAAAAGTTATCTAGGCAACAGACCTGCTCTGAATTCTTTCCCATCGTGATCAAAGTATTGAGTTTTATATTGTCACTTTTTAAAAAGAGTTATGTTCACAGGATTTATTTTGCAGGTGATCCTTATTCTTTAACTGCAAAAATCAATTCAAAGGTTATATCATCTGATTTGCCATCCATACAATATTATCTTATGTAGTAAAAGTGAAAATGTGTAGTAATAATGCATACATGTGTAAGCATGAAATAGGTATGTGCCAGTATCTCTAATGATAAGCTGGATGACTGACTTTATTTGCTTGCTTTATTTATTTGTAGAGTTTACATGCCAACAAATCAATCAGATTTATGGTGGCCTAGAAAAATAGAACAATTAAAAGATCAAAGGGTATATCTCATTTTTCTGCACATTATGGAATGATATAAAGCAATAAAACATACATAGTAAACAAATAAAATAGTAAAATTTTCACACTAAGGAATATAAATATCAAAATGTTCACAGTAAACAAGGTATTATTTTATTTATATTATTTTATTTATATATTTATTTATATAATTAAAACATTATATATTTACTGATTATCTGGATTTTTGTCACTCAGCCTTAGTTGCACAATCACTGGGAAGCAGGATGTATTAAAATATGACACAAATTCCACCCCTTACATCACAACACCAGTACAAAAGGGGAAAGCTTGTATTGTGGTAGATTTATTGTATTATTACTGTATTCAGGAACTGAGTACTGTAGATTATTTTTGAAAACAGACAAATCCTTGTCTGAAATAATGCTGTTTTTTATGGATTTACACATTATGCTGAGCCATATTGTTTAACTGCAATAAATCACCATTGGCAGGATTCATACATATGGACACACAGTCTAGGTATACTATATTTATTCATATATTATATATACCATAAATTATGCATCTAATCTGGATTCGGCAAATATGCTAAAGTGGATCAATCATTTGCTGCTTAAAGTGATGTTTGAATCCAGTCATTGCAAAGCAACATTTGAAACACAGTGTATGTCCTAAATAAGCAGGCATATACATAGAATGAAGGCTAATAAAATAAATAAGTCAGTTTGGGGCACACACAGAAAACTATGGCCTAATAATATGATGTGTGAACTTATTTAGAATATCCTCCCCTTCTGCTTGCAAGGAAACCCGTTTTTGTCTTGCTTTCTGATGTCTGACAAACCTACTGATGCAGCTGGGCCCGGTATCACTGGAGGAATCCCCCGGGGCTGGAGCTGAAGCGGCTGGTGCTGTGGGAGCCATAGGACCTGCTCTACAGGGGGCTGCATGGGGCGGGTGGCATCACTGCTGGGGTGGCTGGGGGCAGGGCAGCTGCGCGCAGGGGCACAAGGGGTGGCGGCACTGGGCTGCCACCCAAGGCCGGAGTCAGCATTGGAGCAGCTGCACAGGGTGAGCAGTGAAGGCGGCATCAGGCATCCAGCACCAGGTAGACCACCATCTAGCCTGGCCTGTGGAAGCTCAGCTGCCTGCTGCACCCCATATGCCCAGCACCTGCAGCTGCCCTGGCAGCACCACCTGCCCTGCCGTGTAGAGCGGGCCCCACGGCTCCCACACTAGTTGCTCTGGTGCTGACTCCAGCCTTGGGGGGCAGCCCACCACCACCACCCCATGCCCCTGCCTGCAGCTGTCTCAGCAGCGCTGCCTGCCCCATGTAGAGCAAGCTGCGCAGCTGCCACACTACCTGCTCTGGTGCTGACTCTGGCCTCAGGGGCAGCCCACTGTTGCCACCCCCGTGCCCCTCCCTGCAGCCACCCCAGCAGCGCCGCCTGCTTAGCCGTATAGATCGGGCCCCACGCCTGCCACACTACCTGCCCCAGTGCTGATTCTGGCCTCAGGGGGCAGCCCACTGCTGCCATCCCCCACACCCCTGCCCGCAGCCACCCCACCAGTGATGCTGCCTTCCCCACACAGCCCCATGTAGAGCGGGCCCTGTGGTTCCCACAGCACCAGCTGCTCCTACCCTGGGGGGCAGCCCACCACCGATGCCTTCCACGCCCCTGCCCACAGCAGCGCCACCACCCCTGCCTCCTGATCCTCACTTACCTAGTTGAGATGGTGAAAGTTCCTGCCAACTCACCTTCACTGCAGACTACTTGCCTTTGTCTTTTGGTGCGCTCAGCAGCAATTCTAATAGCCTTTCGAAAGCGAATAGAGGGAGTAGCACAGCTTGTGCAAAAGGTTTTTTTTTGGGGGGGGGGGAAAGGTGCCAGAATGCCGTTCTGAGCATTCTATGAGAAAAAAAGCCCTGCCTCAGATAGAGATATCTCCCTTAATGCATGAAATATCCCTTTAATATAGACTTGTATAGACTTGTACCCCAAAGTTTTCTTTCCTGACAATCCAAATGAAAAATTAATTCTACATACTTTGTTTTGTTACATACTGGAATTAAAAATATATATTTTGAAACAAAATTGCAATTGATGCTACATAGCTTATGATGCATTCATGAATATAATTAGACTATATGGAACAGAGCAGAAAATAAATAGGGATTGAATTAAATTTCAAGAAATATGGCGTGAATAGATCCAGGAGTAGCCAAATCTTGTAATAAAAGTAGTCAATGAAAGACAACTATTTTCTGGCCAGGGGTAATTAATCACAATTTATGACCAAAATGATCAGGGTGAGGATTTTTTTTAAAACTCCTTTAAGCTTCTTTTACTCATAGGTTATTTGATACCAATATCCACAGAATTTTCAAAATTGCAGTTAAGTGTGTCCTCAAAACCTTAATGCTGTAAGAAAAATGAGTTCATTTATTTCCAGTGTGGTTAAAACCAATGTAAACTGACTTCATTTATGGTTTTGCAATTATATGGCTCTATCTAGCCTCTGCTTTTAACAAGCCTGACTTCAGTTGTATCCCAACATTAAATATCCAGTAGAGTAGCTAGAATGCTACTATTAAGCATTTGGACTGGAGGAATTCTAAGGAGACAAAATTGGAAAAGAGACCCAGCTTAGCTCCATAAACAAGTCAAAATAGCCTTTTGACTGGGATTTTTTTTTTTAAAAAAAATATATATGCTTGCATGACTTCTGAGCAACATTACTGCCCTAGATTTTCTTATAACAAGATGAACTGAAGTTTACATTTAGATATTATTAGGGAGTTGGACTAGAAGACCTCCAAAGTCCCTTCTGATTCTGCTATTCTTCTTTTTTTAAATTTTTTTTATTGATTTTCTAATATTACATTCACATATTTGAAAAGCAACGTCTTGGCTGGGTAGTAGTAATTCAATTACATACAGATATCATTAGTACAGATTTCAAATTGCTACTGTAAACATTTCCTCTCTTTTTCCCTTGATACATACTGTCTATTTGTAAATTTAAAAACAAGTTTTATCCTATCAATCACATGGAAAATAACTTTCTTATATATATCAATAATATTTAGTTTATATATGTTCTAGTTGTTTTAGCATACAATCTTTTAGACAATCAATGACCTAATAGATTTTTCCGGTTTTAATTTCCACTAACATTTAGATTTAATGTTTAATATTTATTATTCCCAAGATTTTTAATATACTCCCAATTCCTCTATCACAATTCCTCACAAAATCTAATATTCAAAATACACATCTTGTCTATTTAACTTCTCACCCTCTATGTCAATAAATTAAGAATACAATATGATATCCTTCCTGTTTGCTAGTTTTCGATTTTTTTTATTGAAAAGTTTTAAAATACATTTTATCTTTAACAATCCCCCCTCCCCTACCTATCCCTCCCTACCCCTCCCCCCCTTTCCCCCCTCCCCCCCGACTTCCCAGAGCTAAGTACAGGGTATAAAAACAAAGAACAATCATAAGCATCCATAACAATCATAAGCATCCATAGGTTTTCGATTTTTTTAAGTAGTAATCAATTTTTTCCCCAGTATTTAATGCTCCCTCTCTTCCACTTTGTATTTGCTATCTCTTGCTTAAACTAATAATTTTTGTTTTTGACGTACCATATAACCTGTTTATTACTTTCATCAATAAGTTTTTAGCTTATCAACATTCTATTCACCTTTACATGACCTTTATGCACAAATCAATATTCAAATTTAGCTATTAGTATTCATACTGCTAAGTTTTAATGACCAAAATTTTTCTTTATCTCAGTTCACAACAATGTCTTGTGTTCAATATGCACATCTTATCTATTTAGGTATATTCTGTTTTAGATTTCGATAAGATGGTTGAAACTCCATTCTTCAGTCTTATTCTAGCTTTTTTCCTTTGCCAAATCGTCTTCCATGTCCTTGGTCATCAAACCAATCTCCTTGTAATGTCATATATATTAATTGATGTTGGCGAAACCATTCGGTCACCATTTTTTTGAGAGAAACTGGATGGGGGAGACAGAGCAAGTCTCCCAGCCATCCATGGTGGCCACGTGGCAAACTGGAAGCTCCTAATTCTGTTATTCTGTTAACTGGTTCCCAATAATGTGCTAGGAACAGTTATTTGCACTATTATTATAGGGTTTTTTTCAATCGTCTTTACAGTACTGAGCAAGAACCCTTTGTACCCTTCTAATCTCAATACAAGACTGAGAGTAGTCAATACAGTCAATACAAGACTAGAGCAGGATAGAGATATATTTGAAAACTTCTAAGATACTTCATAGATAGAAGTACACATTTGATTTAATTTCTTGCAGGAAAAATGGAAAGTTCTTCGATTAGTTGGTGCTTGCTATTTTATATTTGTATTTTATATTTATATTTTGTATTTTCTATAAGAGTATATTCCTCAAAATTAGATGCACTTCTCAAGCCACCCAACAAGCACTGTTCCAGCTTATAAATTGCAAATTCTACTGCTCCACTATGTTGGCCAATTCTTTATATATACCATAATAGACTACTTAGAAAATTTGAACAGACAAAGATAATGTGCTATCAATGCATCTTAAGAAATAATGACCTAATTTCAATAAGTCAAACCTTCTGACCAAAAGGCATTGATAAGAGACATTGTTATTATAGATGTTAACATACACTACTGAAAGTCACCTTGAAGTACAAAATGAGCAGCATATACATTTGATTAAATTCATAAATATTCCAGTTTACTTATATCTCCTTTAATCAAATTTAGAAAAGGTCCCATATATGGTTGCATAGGACAACCCAAATGTATCCAAGAAAGAGGTAAAAAAATCAAAATTACTGCATGACTGAAGCCCTGCTTCTTCTTTTTTTTTACAGTATTATACATAACACGTGTAAAAAGGAATTGAAGGTTCTGTTGTGTTTGTGTCATCTTGACACCATCAGTATCCCACTCATCATGGACATATCGTTAATGCAGTAAATTATTGATGAATTGCTGGAATGGATTTAAATTGAATTCTATATCAATAACAAGATATCTGGATGAAACCAAAGTGGAAGATGGAGCATGAAAAATGCATTCCAATATATAATAATATAAAAATATATTTGTTAGGTTTTAGGTGCCATGAGGCTGTTTATTATACATAAGTAATTGTGGACGTAAGAAATATTTTTTTCATATTCTATCTCCAAATTCTATGTAATGGTTTATCTCCAATGTAATGTGTTTTCCAAATGAAGTGGATCACGGTTATGCCAAATTGTGGTTGTTATAAACACCCCAAAATAATTGAAGTTGGTCAGGTTTGCTAAAAGGTAGGGTTCCCCAATAGGCAAGTTGGAATCCTAGGAAAAGATATAAATGTTCCTCAGGTAGTACAAAATATAAAAATTACCATCTGAACATCAAAATCAGTCAAGAAAATGTATGCAATCAATTATCTATTTTCAGTTTTATTTTAGTAATGTTAACAATACAAAGTTCTGCAATTAGAACACACTTTGATTGGCAAGCAGGTACAAGTAGCTTCACAATTATAACTTTAGAATTGACATATGGAGGTTGTTAATAATATCAAAGGAAGTTGGGTGAGAGATTCTTTATTAGGTTGCATCATTACATTTTAAACATCTATTTGAATTGTCTTCTTTGCATAAATTAGATGGTTTTGATTACATTTCCCTTCCTCACACAAATATTTGCTACATGGAAAATATTGCATATTACTTAAATCTATGCATGATAATCTCTACTACATTCTCTACTAAGTGCAATGAAAAGTTGGCAATTGATAATCTTATTAATTTTTGCCAGAACAGGGATATCTGAGTAGCAATTAATTGAAGTTCATTTTAATTCATTATTAATAGCCACCTGCCCATGCCAGCAAATAATCCACCCTCTTAAATGACATTCCTGAAAAATCTCATCTCATTTTTCATGATTGTCCCCAAAATGTCACTATGAGCAATTATTAATATGTAGGGCATCAGGCAGTTTAATCCCCAATTGAACTCAAAACTAGATAGAACAGAAGGGTAATAAAGGCCATAATGTGTTATCTAATCAATTGTTAGTTATATATTTTACTAAATATGGTATAACTTTGGGAACTAAGAAGTTTAGTAGATTCATAATTATATATGGGAACAAACCATTTTTATTGATGTAAAATAATATTAAAAAGTAGAAACTTTTACAGAATCTATTTTTTTATAAAAAGAAATTCCTTACAGGGAAACTCTCTGTACCTAGTTCGTTCCATGCAGTCTGGAAATATGGCTGAGTAACTTGTTACACTGCCTTTTCTATTAACCTCTTCAGTGAGGCGTCAGTGATTGGTGCCCATTGACACCAATTTGTGTGCATGTATCTCCCTTGGTTTTCTTTGTCTCTCAATTTTAAAAAAGAGGTCATTTTAATTCTCAGAGCAGACAAACAAGTGAAGCTGGCATCATAAAGGATCAAGCTCCAGCATCAGCTTTATTTTTCAGAACATTTCTTGAGGTATATTTTTGTTTTTAAGTTTATACACTAACTGAAAAACAGACAAAAGTAAGTTAAAATAACAACAATAAGGGGGGAAATCTCAGGTTTTATATTACATCTTCTCATTTAGCAACCATAATTCACTCCTTAAATCAGAAATGAAATCGTCGGTTACAAATCAGCCATCTTTTCCCCATTCTTCCCCAGCCCACCCTATGTATCTCTGGTTTTAATGCCTTTTTATACTTTAACTGTATATGTAACTGTAAGCTGCCCAGAGCAATTCTATGGTAAGATGGATGGCTGATAAATTTTATAAATAAAATAAATACATTTTATTAAATAAATCAATTATGCTTGGCAAACATTTAGTCATGGTTTGCCATTTCTTATCTGCATTAATTTTAGTGAAACATATGGCATTAAAAAGTCAAAGACTTACTTGAATCATGCATAGAATTAATATATACTGTAGGATGCATGTAGCTAAATTCAAGTCTTTCTGTCTGTCTGTGTCTATCTATCTATCTATCTATCTATCTATCTATCTATCTATCTGTCTGTCTGTCTGTCTGTCTGTCTGTCTATCTATCTATCTATCTATCTATCTATCTATCTATCTATCTATCTATCTATCTATCTATCTATCTATCTATCTATCTATCTATCATCTATCTAAACAACCCATTTGGTGCAGTGGTTAAGGCATCAGACTAGCAAACAGACTATCAGACTATCTTAGCCACAAATCAGCAGTCTTAACCCAATCACTTTCTCTCAACACTGTAAGAATCAGGCAATTACAAATAAATTTCAAAATTTTGCAAAAGTTGTCTAGGCAGTCAGCCGGAGTGAACACTTACTCAAAGCATACATAGACTCACACAAACAACCTCCCTATTTCTCTCTCTTAAAAAGAATATGATCAAGATCATTCTATTCCTTAACAGCATGCTATTTCTTTGAGAGACAGAGTACCTTTGCTTTTCATTTAGCAGCTACATCATTTACCAAATGAATTTTGTGTGCCTGATAACAATGGGCACCAAAGTGAGAATAATGCTGGCATAACTGTACAAGATAATTATTTCTGAGATTAAAGTAACCAGTGATCTTCGTGGCATCTCCCTCCTGCTTCTCTCTTGCTCTCTCAGTCACATGTTTGTAACCAACCATTTCATTTCTGGTTTTAGGAGTGAATTAGGGTTGCTAAATGAGAAGATATAATATAAAACCCTTTTTTACTGTGCTAAAACCACTTTAAAGGAATTAAAACAACAACAACAACAGTAAAAACAGTAAAAACCTACATAGAGGAATTCCCACTAAGGTCCTCTAGAAATGAGTGGGTTGACAACCTGTTTTTTTTCCCCACTACAAAAGGGATGAGATTTTTCAAATCTCATCAAGTGTAGTATACCCTCTTGAACAGTAGTCTCATTCTTTTTGCCAGATTTAGAACCTAAAAAATAATACTGACTTTGAGGTCAGCATAGTTGTCTAGTTTATCATCATTAATGATAGGACATATATAGGTTAAGAACATTTCTTTACTACAACTATCATTATTTTTGTTATTTCTTCTGCCATATTATTTTAGCCAATTACTTCAATGATTCTCCTAAATTTTGTTCTTTGCACTTTCTTGGCAGCTCTTTTAATGGACTAGTTTCAAAATTGAATCTTAATATTATCATTCTAGTTTAAAAATACATCTGCAATAGAATTACAGATAGGACTATTTGATGTATTAAGTCAAAGCTGTGTTATATTAAGGCCCAGCTTACAAAAAGGATTCAACAGCAAATTGTGCCATGAAATTGGTAGCACTATGAAGAGAAGACTTTGGAAAAGGCTGCACATGGTTCATAAATTACAGTTCGTATGGGTCTCTTGATTGGAACATTTTCACAGAGAATGTATTACTATTTATTTCAAACAACATAAAATGAAATCAATCCCCATAGCAGTTTAAACTCTTGTGCAAATTATCTCTAAAGCGTTGCACTTTTCTGGATTTAGGTGCATATGCAACATTTAAGGCTCATTGTTCCTACTATTACCAACCTGATGTAGCTAAACTTACTTTTGTTAATGGCTTTGTAATTTTTTAATATATTTTTATGAAAAAGGAGGAGGCAAGGAAAGACTTCTTGAGCCATCACTTCTTGAGCCATATTATTTTGGTGCTCTGTTTTTCACAGTGAGATTAAAAGTTCTCTCTCTCTCTCTTTCTCTCTCTCTCTCTCTCTCACACACACACACATATAAAGAAGAAGAATGGAGGCAAGACTAATAACGTTAGATGAAAAATGTAATTGTAGTTGGGGAGAAAGCAATCAGAACTGTCAACAGTGAGCATGGCTACTGTTGCATCATTAGAAGAGAAGGACATATCTAGTTCTCAGGAATGTAGCAAACATGGTGAGCACTGCTTGGTTTGTTGAGGTGAAGCATAAGAGTTGCTAGGCACAATAATACCCACAATGGTTCTCCCAGTGGATCCATTCCTTTGCACTGTCAGAAAATGATAGTTTCCCCACCAGCATAATGCCAGAAACCAGCCATTGTGAAATAGAGAGATAAGAGAAAGGCTGAGGCTCAGAAGCAGAGGTAAGAAATAAATGATGAAAATGGGAAAGGGAGTAACCATTGGGAGAAATATACCTCACGTTGTCCTCAGCCAACTATAGAAGTCATTATATCTCTAAATGCATATCACTGAAGGTGTTGCCCAGTTCCCATATTTGCAATTGTCTTTTGGAGCAATAAAATATTTAGCATAAAGACTACTAACCTTTCACTGCAAGAAAAAAAAGAGTGATAATGAATATGCATATTGCCACTTTCATATTGCTTCTTTCATGAATCAAAAGTAGGAGCATAATTATTTCAATATAGTTTATACAGCAGAACACACAATAGGCATATAATCTGTCATACCTTAAAGGCATAAGCAAACAAAATATTCTGATCATGATTTATTTATGTTTGCTTCATTATAGTCATACCAGGTTTTGTCAAGTCACACATGGCTGGCAAATAGGAAACAGGAGCTACTTGGATTTCTGGAAAGATCTTTATTGTTAATAGAGTAATATAGCAGATATAGCAGATATTTACCTGCTAAAGTAGTTCTCCAGAGCAATTTATATTCAATGGAGAGAAATTCAGTGGTGAGAAATTCAATGATGAGAAAAGTGAAGTTATACATTTAGACAAGAAAAACCAATTGCACAAGTATAGAATAGGTGGTACCTGGCTCATTAGCAGTAGCTGTAAGAGAAGTCTTGAAGTCCTAGTGGATAATTGCTTAAATATGAGCCAGCAGTGTGATGCAGCTGCCCAAAAAGCCAATGCAGTCCTAGGCAGCATTAATGGAGGGACAGAATCAAGATTACATGAAGTGTTAGTACTGCTTTATAATGCCTGTGTAAGACTATACTTAGAATACTGCATCTAGTTTTTATAGCCACAATATAAAAAAGATGTTGAGATCTAGAAAGAATATAGAGAAGCGTTCAATAAGGCTAGTGCCCAGATGTTAATAATATTGCAGACTTCTTAAATAGAACTGAATACACAAACAGAAATAAACAACTGTAACAGGAGCTGTTACAAAAAATATTGCATTTCTGTTTCCTGCTTTCTCACAATCGGCTTACAATATAGAAAACATTTATTATTGGGAATTACTAGGAATGCTTACCATGTTTATAATTTGTATCAGAAATTTATAGTTAGACCTATTCATAAATTTTTATGCTTGGCTTCTAGCCATTAATCAAATAAATAAGCTCCTAGGGTCCAGGATGCTAAAATGCCACTTGAAATTATAGATGGAGGGCAGTTGGCAAGGTTGAAATTTAATCTAGTATTTTCTCTTAATTGGCTGCAAAAAGGCCATGTTTCCTATAATAGGAAAAAAGAAAAAAAATCCAGTAAAATGGGTCTCAAATGAGCATGACAAGAGGAGGAAGCATCATCATTATCAACTTCTGTGAAAAAGTGTATAAAGATGCTCAAAGTTAGTTTAAAGATTTTAGCTCTTGGGAATCACAGCTTTTTCGGCATTTGGTTTGCTGCAGGATTGCATTTTGTGGCAATTTGTAAGAAATTGATAACCTTTGGTCTTTGTTTTTCTAGAACTGTGTTTCTTAAAGTAACCTGAAGACTTCTGGGTCTCTCCAGATCTTTTCAGGGTCCATCAAATCAGAGTTGTTTGCCAGCATATATCGAACAGAAACACAAAATTAAAAGCCAATCAAAAAGTTGTGAAAAGTGGTAGTGACAGCAAATGCATCAAATAATAATAATAATAATAATAATAATAATAATAATAACAACAACAACAATAACAATAACAACAACAACAACAACAACAGCAACAAGAACATTGGAAGGGACCTTGGAGGTCATTTAGTCCAACCCCCAGCTCAGGCAGGAAACCCTATACCATTTCAGACAAATGGCTGTCCAGTCTCTTCTTAGAAAATTCCAGTGTTGGAGCATTCACCACTTCTGGAGGCAGGTTGTTCCACTGGTTAGTTGTTCTAACTGTCAGGAAGTTTCTCCTTAGTTCTAGGTTGCTTCTCTCCTTGATTAATTTCCATCTGCTGCTTCTTGTCCTGCCTTCGGGCACTTTGGAGAATAGCCTGACTCCCTCTTCTTTGTGGCAGCCCCTGAAATATTGGAACACTGCTATCATGTCCCCCCTCATTCTTCTCTTCCTTAAACTAGACATACCCAATTCCAGCAGCCATTACTTATATGTTTTAGCTTCCAATCCCCTAATTATCTTTGTTGCTCTTCTATGTACTCTTTCTAGTCCCAACATCTTTTTTACATTGTGGTGACCAAAACTGGATGCAGTATTCCAAGAGTGGCCTTACCAAAGCATTGTAAAGTGGTATTAATACTTCATATGATCTTGATTCTATCCCTCTGTAAACGCAGCCTAGCACTGTGTTGGTTTTTTTGGCAGCTGCAGCACACTGCTGGCTCATATTTAAGTGATTGTCCACTAGGACTCCAAGATCCCTCTCACAGTAACTACTATTGAGCAAGGTACCACCTATACTATACCTGTGCATTTGGTTTTTCCTGCCTAAATGTAGAACCTTACTTTTTTCACCATTGAATTTCATTTTGTTAGATAGTGCCCAGTGTTTAAGTCTGTCCAGATCCTCCTGTATCTTAAGCCTATCTTCTGGAGTATTAGTTATTCCTGCCAGCTTGGTGTTGTCTGCAAATTGGATGAGTTCCCCATCTATCCCCTCATCCAAATTGTTGATGAAGATGTTGAAGAGCACTGGGCCCAGAACAGAGCCCTGGGGCACCCCACTATGCACTTCCTTCCATGTAGATGCAGTTCCATTGAGGACCACATGCTGAGTACGGCCTGTCAGCCAGCTACGAATCCATCTGGTGGTGATGCTGTCTAACCCACATTTTTCTATCTTATCAAGTAGTAGGTTGTGATCTACTTTATCAAATGCCTTACTGAAGTCCAAGTAAATTATATCTACAGCATTCCTCTGGTCCACAATTTTGTCACTTGGTCAAAGAATGCAATAAGATTTGTCTGGCATGATCTGTTTTTGACAAACCCATGTTCGCTTTTAATAATGACTTTGTTTGTATCTATGTGTTCGCTGATTCATTGTTTGATTATGTTTTCCATTATCTTCCCAGGTATTTAGGTCAGGCTGATAGATCTGTAGTTTCCTGGATCTATTTTTTCCCCTTTTTTTGAAGATGGGAACTACATCAGCTCTTTTTCAGTTCCCCAGTGCTGCAGGATCTTTGAAAAATATAGTTCAGTGGTTCTGAGATCACATTTGCCAGTTCCTTGAGAACCTTGGGGTGTAATCCATCTGGTCCTGGTGATTTGAACTTGTCTAGGCTGGACACGTGCTCACATACCATTTTCTTGCCTATCTTAACTTGTGTTTCTATTCTGTTTTTTATTGCACTGTTTTTGATAGGCTGGACTGTTTTTTTCCCTTTTTGTAAAGACAGATACAAAAACAAGTTAAATAGTTCTGCTTTCTCCATGTTGCTTGTCACCTTCTTGCCACTTTCCCCCACTAATGGACCAATCATTTCCTTAACTTTATTCTTGTTTCTTGTATGTTGAAGGAAGCTTTTTTGTTATTTTTTACTTTGGTCACAAACCTTAGTTCATTTTGAGCCTTAGTTTCCCTCACTTCATCTTTACAGGCACGGGCTATTTGCTGATATTCTGACTTAGTTATGTGCCCCTCTTTCCACTTTTTATACTTGTCCTTTTTATATTTCAATTTATCAGAGAGTTCTTTATGCAGCCATGATGGTTTTCTTTTGAGAGCTGTTATTTTTCTTCTTTGTTGGTATTGTGCTAGACTGGGCTTTTATTATCTCACTTTTCAAAATTTTCCAAGCTTCTTGAGTTTTTTTCCCCTTTAGGATTCTCACCCATGGAATCCTTTCCAAGCTCTCTCTAAATTTATTGAAATTAGCTCTTTTAAAGTCCAAGTCTCTAGTTTGACTGTGTTCTATTGCTTGTGCCTTCAGAATGTTGAATTCCAATATTGCATGATCACTTCCCCTCAAGGTTCCTGTGGCTTTAACACCTTCTATCATTTCATCTCTGTTAGTGAGAATTAGATCCAATATGGCTAATCCCTTAGTTCCCTTCTTTACTTTTTGGGAGACAAAGTTTTCTGTTAGGTTTGTCAGGAATCTGTTTGATCTTCCAGTTGGTGCAGAGTTTGTCTCTCAGTTGATGTCAGGGTAATTAAAGTCCCCCATTACTATTGTGAGGTGCTTCCTACATACCTTACTTAGCTGACTAGCAAAAGGTTCATCTATTTCCTCTGTTTGGTTGGGTGGCCTATAGTATACACCTATGGCAATGTCATTTTCCCCCCTTTTATATTGACCCAAATGCATTCAAGACAGTTTTCGTCACTGTTGTGCTCTATTTCTGTAGAGATTTAGTTATTTCTTATATAGAGAGCAACTCCACCACCTCTTTTGTTTAGTCTGTTTCTTTTAAATAATTTAAATCCCTCTAGCTGTGTTTTTCATTTGTGGGTTTTGTCCCATCGTGTTTCCATAATGGCAACAATATCATATCTGCCCTCATTTACCTGAATTTCTAGTTCACCCTGCTTACTGTTCATACTCTATGCATTAGTGTATAGACATTTGAGTCCTTTATGACTGACCCTGTGTTTACTTTCTACATAACTTGTGTGGTGCCTGAGTTCCCCTATTTTCTTAGATTGCCAGGGACAGTGATGTTCTATATCAATTAACTCACTGTCCCCGTTGTTTAGTTTAAATATTCCTCCAGAAAATCTGTAATTTGTTGCCAAGTAACTCAGTCCCTTTCTTGGATAGATGCAAACCATCTCTTTTGAACATTTTTTTCATTGGACCAGCTACAGACATTGTGACTAATATAACCAAGCCTTCTCCTTTACATCACTCCTTTAGCCACATATTCAATTCTGCTATACAGTGGCCTTTTCTGTTTTGCTCCTCTGAAAAAGTGAGCCTACAGCCTATTGTGCTGAGTTCCTGCCCCAAGCTCCGGAAATCATTCTGCACAGAGAGTACATCCTTTTGGGACAGATCGTTAGTGCCAAGATGTACAATGCCTCCACATCACAGTCCTTGCTGGCATTCTTGATTATTTTAGAAATACACTTCTTGTCCCTACCGGCAGTAGCACCTGGAAGACACCTGACTTCTTTTGAAACCTCTGTATCCTTTCCTAAATTTACATCCCTTATAACTGAATTACCAAGCAGAAGGTGGCTTCTCTTTTTGGGTACCTTACTCTTCTTGTATGACTGATGTGTAATGCCTGTTCGCACTTCTCCCTGTCAAAAACAAGTTCTTCATCTTGGACCATGGTCCCCTGCTTATTTGAGTTATCATCACAACTACCTTGACCTGCTTCCTTAATATCCCTATTAAGGTCAGCAAGGGCACTGTATCTGTTATGCAGGGACACAGCGAAAGCTTTGTGTTTATGGTTCACAGTTTTCACCCTGCCAGATCCCACGGCTGTTCACACTGCCCTTCTCCTGCAGGATCTTTGTGGTAGAGGGGGCTGATAGCACGGAGGCTCAATAGAGTAGAAGGGCTGAACTAGATACCTAATTTCTGCCTGAAGAGCACAGATTACAGACCCTAGATAAATAATCTGTCCTTGTAGACTAGTGATTTGTGTACAGATAGGACAGTTTCCCAGTTTGAAAAGAATGCTGCAAAAGTCAGTTGCAAAACAAGTATTCCACTGAACTAAGCCATAAATGCTGAGATGAAAGGAATATCAGATGGACTTGCCCTGAATGTACCACCGCTGTTTTTGATTTTTAGTTATATGGCTACTTTGCTCCTCCACTCACCTCCTTCTTAACTCACAATGTTGTAGCTTTTCCCAGCAACCTCTGGCAGTTAAAATGGAATTTAAATATTAATAAATAAAACTCATAGAGACAAAAATTATTTTGGAATCTTCCGTGATTTTTAAAAGTGATACTAAGTAATACTAACTGAAAAATATTTAAGTAAGAGTGAACCAGACACTGCAGTTTTAGTGATGATAGAAATCAGGAGCACGTCACAACAAAATGGCAATCAACACCAGGCTCCATGTTCCCTTTGATTTAAAACTTTATTTATTTATTGAAAGCTAACATGTTTCAAAGCAAAGGTCTCACCTGTACCATAAAATTTTATTTAAGTTTGTGTGTCGTAAATCCAGGCTCCAAAAAACATTCACAAGTTATGAAGTTATTTATGGTTGAGTGAATGTCCCTTCTTTCCTTTTTCTGAGTCCCTGTCCTGAACCAGGCATGGAAGGTTATGCTTATTTTAATATTTTTAAAAAGAAAAATATGCTCTAGTAGCCAAAGGGCAGAAAGAAGGGGAGTTGCTATGGTAACTAAGGGTCTGTGTGTACTAAGTCCAAAGAGAGACGAAAGCCTTTTCATTGAAGATTATGGACTATAATCTACCCCACTGGTTCAATGCAGATTCTCAGCTATCCATTCGGGTGCTAAAAGAAAATGAGTGGCCCAAAGCCACCCAGAAAAGCTTCTGTGCCTAAAGAGGACTAAGATTTGGATCTCTCCCCTTCTAATCTTTCACCTTGATCATTACAATATACAATATACAATATCAAAGCAGGCACAAACAATACACATACTTTATTCATTATTTCATTCTAAACTTAGTTATCATCTCCAGTTTTTTCTCATCTCCATGAAACTAAATGCAATCTTTGTGGTTGTATGTGCCTTGAAGTCAGTTTTAATTCTTGGTAACTACCTGGAAAAGCCAAGCAGTTTTCTTTGGAAATGGTTTTCTCCTGTCTTTTTTCAGCAGAGGATCACTAACCCAAAGCTGCCAAGCTTGCTATATGCTAAAATGTGATTGGAACTCATAGTTTGTTGCTTTCTACCCAGTGCCTGCAACAACTCTATCAAACTAACTCTCAAATATAGTCTTACTGATATACTATTTCGGTCCCCCCCCCCCATTTTGTGCAAAACAAGCAACAGTCCATCTCCCCCTGCCTTTCCCTCCTTCCTTTCATCTAGAAGTATAAGTTGTTGTTCTTTGCATTTTTCTTGTGGAACTCTTTACCAGTCAGAAATTAGTAAAATATTCCAACAGAGAAGTAATACACTATGATTATTATAGAACAGCATATTTTTAGAGTATTTTGCTAATAGATTACATTGCTTAATAGATTACATTGCTTAAGATCAGAAGTATTTAGATACTAACTGAAAACTGTCTACAAGTGGATCTGTTATAACCCTCGGAAAATACAATATAGAGCTTTTATTTCTCCATGGTAAAACTAGGTTACCAATCTATTTCCATTAATGTCTTTCAGAATGAAGCAGAATGCAAGAAAATGTGCAAAACATTTTCTGCATAATAATAATAATAATAATAATAATAATAATAATAATAATAATAATAATAATAATAATAATAATAATAATAATAATTTGGAAGGGACCTTGGAGGTCATCTAGTCCAACGCCCTGCTCAGGCAGGAACTGCAAAATGTCTTCAATTTAATTCTATTCCACATTATTTGCAATAACACAACTTTCATTTGTCCATAAATCCTTACCTGGTACATTCATTTTCTAAATTGCTTTATTAATCCCTTGAGTATTATTAATTGAAAATGGAACATCCTGCACAATCAGTTCCTTAACTCTGGTCAACAGACTGACCTAATAGATTACAAAGCACAAGGCTTCTTAGTGGACTACAAAGCATCAGGCTTGTTAGTGGAATTTATTTTCTTCTTGTTTTAATTGTGTTGTGTTCTCATAAACAGCTATGAGAAAGGAGAAAATATTTTCATGTGTCATTTTAACTGTAGAAACCATATTTTACTGTAACTCTAATGAATTGGAACCTATAGCTGGTGCCTAACTAACACAGTCAGTTAAAACAGCATGGTCTAAGCAATTACTCAAGTTCTCCTCTCCACACTGTGTTCTGTAGCTACTGTATTACTTTTCTCATCTTCTACAGACCAAATTGGGACCTTTCCTCTGATCTGTGTTTTGTCATCTACTGTCTAGGTTACCTGTGACAAAAATCAAACCATGTTTCTATAGCAGATATTGATTGGGCAATGTGTTAGCAATTAACACTGCACAATCTCAGGTAATTGCTTAGTTCAGGAAGAATCCTGTCTTTCTCAGGATTGGTGCAATATCTGTGGCACAGTTAATAAAAAAGTTCTATTGACTTATTGTATTTGCCAACCTGCAGAACTTGATTAACTATTATGCTAAGCATGTTATAGAACAACGGTAGACAATTGCCAAATTGTCTATTTCTTCCTCTGGACTAGCTTAACATTTCCTGAAATTCTACATTACTTCTGTAGTTTGGCTTATGATAACAGTGGCCAGATCTGCAAATTAAAAAATAAAATAAAATGGTTGCAATATACTGTATTCATTAAAATTTTATTGCTATGCTCTTATACTGACAAAAGTACCACAGTTAGTTAATATAGTACAATGTAGAACACCTTTTTGAAGTTAAAATAAAAACCCTTTTATTATTATATTTCAACTGCATTTTGGTGTGCATAGGAATAAATAAGGGAAGTCATATAGGTAGCAACATCTGCTTCTGTCTACATGCATTAATTCAGTACCAAACCTGTCTTGATAGCTACGTAGATTTTCTATCCATCTGACTTTTAGAAAAAACATTACTCTGGGGTATAATCAAGTTATCTGTACATATTTGAATTTCCCAACAACTCAAGATTATATTACTGATTTTTTATTTTTTTATTTTTTGGTAAAATGGCCAAGTTCCATAAATTAACTAGGCAACTTGATGATTATAAAGTACACAAAGTTCTACTTGTTGATATAGCTGTCTAACAAGGCAGGCATTGTATTGTAATTTTGTAGGTATACATTTTCTGCAGTAAGGAAGCTTTTTTTTTGCATCTCCAATCCGAAAGAAGTCTTTCAAACTCTACATATAGAATATTTCCTTTTACCAATATCCACATTAGTTGGGCTGTTGGTAGTTTCTAAAGGGATCAGAGATTAAAGAAGAGGTTAGTCCTCATGATTCAGCTTCCCATTTATATATTCAATCACTGCTGTTGTTGTTGTTAGTTGCGAAGTTGTGTCTGACCCATTGCGACCCTATGGACAACGTTTCTTCAGGACTTCCTGTCCTCTACCATCTTCTGGAGTCCATTTAAGCTCATGCCTACTGCTTCAGTAACTCCATCCAGCTACCTCATTCTCTGTCGTCCCCTTCTTCTATTGCCCTCAATCTTTCCCAGCATTAGGCTCTTCTCCAGTGAGTCCTTCCTTCTCATTAGGTGGACAAAGTATTTGAGTTTTAGCTTCAGGATTTGGCCTTCTAAAGAGCAGTCAGGGTTGATCTCCTCTAGGACTGACTGATTTGATCGCCTCGCAGTCCAAGGGACTCGCAGGAGTCTTCTCCAGCACCACAGTTCAAAGGCCTCAATTCTTTGGAGCTCAGCCTTTTTTATGGTCCAACTTTCACTGCCATACATTGCAACTGGGAAGACCATAGCCTTGACTATACGCACTTTTGTTGACAGGGTGATGTCTCTGCTTTTTAGTGTGCTGTCTAGATTTGCCATGGCTTTCCTCCCCAGGAGCAAGCGTCTTTTAATTTCTTGGCTACAGTCCCCATCTGCAGTGATCTTGGAGCCCAGGAAAAAAAATCTGTCACTACCTCCATTTCTTCCCCATCTATTTGCCAGGAATTGAGAGGGCCAGATGTCATGATCTTGGTTTTCTTAATGTTTAGCTTCAACCCAGGTTTTGCACTCTCCTTCTTCACTCGCAACAAGAGGCTCTTTAGTTCCTCTTCACTTTCTGCCATTAGAGTGGTGGCATCTGCATATCTTAGGTTGTTGATATTTCTCCCGGCAATCTTAATTCCAATTTTTGATTCATCTAGCCCTGCCTTTCTCATGATGTGCTCTGCATATACTGTAAGTTAAATAGGCAGGACGGCAGTATACAGCCTTGCCAGACACCTTTCCCAATTTTGAACCAATCAGTTGTTCCATGTCCAGTTCTCACTGTTGCTTCTTGGCCCGCATATAGGTTTCTCAAGAGACAAATAAGATGGTCTGGTATGCCCATCTCTTTAAGGACTTGCCACAGTTTGTTATGATCCACACAATCAAAGGCTTTAGCATAGTCAATGAAACAGAAGTAGATGTTTTTCTGGAACTCCCTAGCTTTCTCCATGATCCAGCGTATGTTGGCAATTTGATCTCTAGTTCCTCTGCCTCTTCGAAATCCTGCCTGTACTTCTGGTAGTTCTCGATCCACATACTGCTGAAGTCTAGCCTGTAGGATTTTAAGCATAACTTTACTAGCATGAGAAATGAGTGCAATGGTGCGATAGTTTGAACATTCTTTGGCACTGCCTTTCTTTGGAATTGGAATGTAAACTGATCTTTTCCAATCCTGTGGCCACTGTTGAGTTTTCCAAATTTGCTGGCAAATTGAGTGTAGCACTTTTACAGCATCGTCTTTTAAGATTTTGAATAGCTCAGCTGGAATACTGTCACCTCCACAAGCTTTGTTGTTGCTCAGGTTTTCTAAGGCCCACTTCACTTCACATTCTAGGATGTCTGGCTCGAGGTCAGTGACCACCTCATTGTGATTATCAGGGATGTTAAGCTCATTCTTGTATAGTTCTTCTGTGTAATTTTGCCACCTCTTCTTAATCTCTTCTGCCTCTGTTAGGTCCCTGCCATTTTGGTCCTTTATCATGCCTATTTTTGCATTAAACATTCCCTTCATCTCTCCAATTTTCTTGAAAAGATCTCTGGTCCTCCCTATTCTATTGTTTCTTCTGTTTCTTTGCACTGTTCATTTAAGAAGGCATTCTTATCTCTTCTAGCTATTCTCTGGAATTCTGCATTCAATTGGGCGTATCTTTCTTTTTCTTTCTTGCCTTTTGCTTCCCTCCTTTACTCAGCTATTTGCAAAGCTTCCTCAGACAGCCATTTTGCTTTCTTGCATTTCTTTTTCTTTGGGATGGTTTTGGTTACTATCTGTTGTACAATGTTGCGAACCTCTGTCCATAGTTCTTTAGGCACTCTGTCTATCAGATCTAATTCCTTAAATCTATTTGTCACCTCTACTGTATATTCAACAGGGATATGATTTAATTCATACCTGACTGGCCTAGCGCTTTTCCCTCCTTTCTTCAGTTTAAGCCTAAACTTTGCAATGAGAAGCTCATGGTCTGAGCCACGGTCAGCTCCTGGTCTTGTTTTTACTGACTGTATAGAGCTTCTCCATCTTTGGCTGCAGAGCATATAGTCAATCTGATTTCTGTGTTGACCATTTGGTGATGTCCATGTGTAGAGCCGTCTCTTGGGTTGTTGGAAAAGAATGTTTGCTATGACCATCGTATTCTCTTGACAAAATTCTATCAGCCTGTGCCCTGCTTCATTTTGTACTCCAAGGCCAAACTTGCCTGTTATTCCAGTTAACTTTTGGCTTCCTACTTTAGCATTCCAATCCCCCATGATGATAAGGACATCATTTTTTGGTGTTAGTTCTATAAGGTGCTGTAGGGCTTCATAGAACCAGTCAATTTCATCCTCTTCAGCATCGGTGGTTGGGGCATAGACTTGGACTACTATGATATTGAATGGTTTGCCTTGGATTCGAACTGAGATCATTCTGTCATTTTGAGGATTGTATCCCAGTATTGCTTTTCCTATTTTTTTTATTGACTATGAAGGCTACTCCATTTCTTCTGAAGGATTTATGCCTGCAGTAGTATACCTGATGGTCATCTGAATTAAATTCACCCATTCCTGTCCATTTTAGTTCGCTGATACCTAAGATGTCAATGTTCAGACCACATCCAGCTTTCCTTGATTCATGGATCTTACATTCCAGGTTCCTATGGAGAAAAAATCTTTATAGCATCGGACTTTCCTTTCACCACCAGACACATCCACAGCTGAGTGTCCTTTCGGCTTTGGCCCAGTCGCTTCATTCTTTATGGCGCTACTAGTACTAGCCCTCTGCTCTTCCCCAGTAGCATATTGGACACCTTCCGACCTGAGGGACTCATCTTCCAGCGTCATATCGTTTTGCCTTTTGGTACTGTCCATAGGGTTTTCATGGCAAAGATACTGGAGTGGGTTGCCATTTCCTTCTCCAGTGGATCACGTTTTGTCAGAACTCTCTGCTATGACTTTTCCATCTTGGGTGGCCCTGCACGGCATAGCTCATAGCTTCATTGAATTATGCAAGCCCCTTCACCACGACAAGGCAGTAATCCATGAAGGGGTCAATCACTGTACAAACTTTAATTCTGAAATTAACATTTACACTATAATTAATTTAAAACTGACAATTTGTAATCTGACTATGGCAGGTCTGATCCTTACTATGCTATACTGTTAATTAGTTCTGCATTTCTTTCTCTGAAATTGCCTAAAATGGTGGTCTAAAGATTACTAAAGAGATTAAAGAGATAATGATAAACATGACAGTATAAACAATATACTGTCTATTGCAAATGACAGAAGCACTTAAAGCCACTTTTTCCAAATGTAAAATGTAGTGTTGGTAAAAGAAAGGCCTAAGTAAAAATGCCACATCTTGGGCTATCAAAATAAAGGGGGAAAAACCATTTTTTAAAATGATAAGTGGGGATTCTATGAAATACCCAAATACTTTTCTGAATGTTTTGTTTTTACCTTTTTTTTCAAGCCTCAAGCAACCAAAAGGATTAATTCTGGGTAGTTATTTAAACAGAGTTACTTGCTAAGAATCCTCTGCCAAGATCAGAGAAAAGGGATTAAGATTTAGCTACTGTAATCAGAATTTTCCCCTTTCTTATGCACTGACTTTTTCACTTCAAGGGAATAACTCTGTAGGATCTTCTGAAATGTTTTATTTCAGTAGCTTATTCATGAAAACAAAGCCTGGTTCATAGTATTAGTATTAACATCAGATGTGATTTATATTGAAAATCTCTCTGCTTGGAAGAACTCACTAGGTGGCTTTAGGTAAACTAAAATATAATGTGATTTGTTTTGTTTTGGCTTATGATGTAGTCTAAACATATGTTGTTTTTAAGTCATGGCATATTGCTTTCAGTAAATTTCCCATGGACACCTGCTAAAGACTGTCCTTGAGAAGTGAACTTCAGTCCCAGATTCCTCAGCAATATTCATGTTGGCTAGGAGGGGGAGGGGTTAGGAGGTCATTAACTGAAGTCAAATAACTCTCTAGGATACCTAGTTTGGCAAATGTGCCTAAATACGTAAGGAGAATTCAGTTACTATAGTTGTGCAAGAAGCAATAACTAAAATGTGTCATTTAGCATGAAAAAGGAATTTAGGCTAATTCCCCTTTTTAACTCACATGACATGTTAATTGCCAGAAAGAGTAATTCATATGAATCAGGTTAAAAACTTCATGCAACAGCCTTTGAAATTCATAGATATTATTCACAATAGTGTTGCTATTTAATTTTTTAATAAATTATTGTAATCCTTGTTATATAGACTTTGCAGTTTCATGGTGCAGTTTTTAAGAGCTGTGATCAATACACTGCTGCCCATTGGGCTAGTGTAAAGTACTGTTCATTCCAATGGTAATTTTGGCTTAAGCTAAAAATTAAAATAGTAAAAAGTGCATCCTAATCAATGCTGGATAAATATACATATCGATAGCTGTATTTTTCATGCTGAACCAAATAAACCAAGTAAACCAGGAAAGTAGATGACCCAGTACTGAGAAACTGGGCTCTTCTTGGTGGCTTGTGATTAACTATCATTTCTGTTTCCTGAAGAATGACATCACATCATCAGATAATACCATTCTCAGTTGAAAAAATATTTCAATCAATCAGAATAGAGCTGGAAAGGATCTGGGACATCTTCTAGTCCAAACCCCTGCTCAAGCAGATAGGTCTTTTCTTAAAATCCTCCAGTGATGGTGCACAACTTCTGACGGCAAGCTGTTCCACTGGTTAATTATCCTCACTGTTAGGAAGTATCTCCCTAGTTTTGGGTTGCTTCTCTCCTTGATTAGCTTTCATCCTTTTTTTCTTGTCTTGCCCCTCTTTTTTGTGGCAGCCCCATAAATACTGGAATATTGCTATTATGTCATACCCAATTCCTGCAACCGTTCTTCATATGTTTCTGTCTGCAGAACTTTAATTACCTTAGTTGCTCTTCATGGCACTTTTTCCAGAGTCTCAACATCTTTTTTGTCATGTGGTGACCAAATCTGGATGCAGTATTCCAGGTGTGGCCTTACTAAGTATTTATAAAGAGATACTAATAATTCACATGATTTTGATTCTATGCCTCTGTTTATACAATCAAGGATTGTATTGGTTTTTTTGTCTGCTGTTGCACACTGCTGGCTCATGTTTAAGTGATTGTCCACTAGGACTCCCAACATGTTTTTTTTTGTTCCCAGCTGTCATCATAGAAAGATCAAAATAAAGTATCTGGGAAGAACAATTGCTGAATTTAAATATTGTTTTTGTAAAACATTATTTTTACTTTCCTTTTTTCAGTATTTCGAGGAGCTAATATTGAAGAAGATGCAGCTATAGGAAGTAGTGTTATCCTACTGATTACTAGCACATTAACAATAAAGATACCAAAAAAGAAATTCTCTGCTTCTCAGTTTTTCTTTTCTCTACCTTCCCTTAACTGGAGAACTAAGCTTTGTTTCTGAGCCTACTTCCCAAAGTACAGTAAGAATAAAGATATTCCTTTCCCACACTTTGATGATTGAAAACTCAGAGATGCAGCCTTTCTGTCTAACATAGTTCACTTGCCTTTTCGCGTCTTTGGATCTTAAACATTTGTATTACATTTTTATGTATGTATGTATCTCATTGGTATAGCTGTCCATTCCCTGTAGTTATCTGGGCTTCTTATATTTTAAAATGTTCAATACAAAAAAGCTATTTTAAACAAACAATTTAAATTAAAATGGTGAAAAACAATGGTAATTCTTGACTCACAAGCATTCATTTAGTGACCATTCAAACTTACAACAGCACTGAAAAAAGTGACTTATGACTGTTTTTCACACTTACGACTGTTGCAGCATCCCCATGGTCATGTGATCAAAATGTGGATATTTGTCAGCTGGTTCATATTTATGATGGTTGCAGTGTCCTGAAGTCATGTGTGGGATCACCTTTTGTGATCTTCCCACAAGCAAAGTCAATGGGGAAATCAGATTCACTTAACAACCATGTGACTAACTTAACAACTGCAGTGATTCACTTAACAACTATGGCAAGAAAGGTTGTAAAATGGAGAAAAACATATTTAACAACGGTCTCTCTTAGCAACAGAAATTTTGAACTCAGTTGTGGTTGTAAGTTAAAGACAACTTGTAAACATAATGCAATTGTGCTTTTTTGCAACAATTACTGCTTTTCTTTGTCCTTGGAATTTCTTCCTCCAGGGATTTCTTCAGACTACATTCCAAAAAACAGGGCTGCTCAGATCACCTCTGAACTCGTGACTATCGGTGATCTGTGTTATAACTATTACAGAAAGTGTCTGTCAAAAAAGAAAGGAAGGAGGAATGAAAGAAAGAAAGAGAAAGAAAGAGAAAGGAAGGAAGGAAGGGAGGGAGAAGAAAGAAAGAAAGAAAGAAAGAAAGAAAGAAAGAAAGAAGAAAGAAAGAAAGAAAGAAAGAAAGAAAGAAAAAAAGGAAGGAAGGAAAGAAGGAAGTAAGGAAGAAAACCAAGGAAGCAAGCAAGAAAGAAAGAAAAAAAAGAAAGAAAAAGGAAGGCCTGTTGATCTTGATCCTAGTATGCTGGACAGCAGAAACCTCAGCTCTCTAGATCAAAATTCTTGTTTTTAGAGTAGAAATTGTTATGTCTATCAGGACCAAAAGCTCAAGGACAAATGGAGTCCTTCATCATATCTATCTATTAAACAAGACTGAAAGTTTTAATTGATATTTTAATAGATATTTAGTAGCCTTTAACTTATAGACTAAAGGATTTTAGCATCTCTCTCTGTGTGGTCTCCCTCTCTCCCTCTCTCTCTCTCTCTCTCTCTCTCTCTCTCTCTCTCTCTCTCTCTCTCTTACAGAATCAAGTTAGAAATGACCTTAGCATTCATCTAATCCAACCCCTGCTCAATGCAGAATTCTTTAACAGATTTAAAAGGCCTTTGGTGCATGAAGTTATTGCTTTTATTAGTGCAAACCTAAACAGCAATTGTTAAGCATATAATTAGAATGTACACGTGTGTATAGTTCAGTAATTGTTGTCTGCTTCACCCCTAGTGCCTTCCAGATATGTTAATGTTCAACTACCATAATTACCAATCAGCAGGTAATACTATCTGGCAGGTGGCTTCATTTATTCAAGAGCCTGAAATCTTTTATGGAATCTCCTAGATGTTCCTGCAGGTCCTGTTTATAATAACATGTCCCAATACCTTGCCAAATCTGCCACAGCAGTGTTCACTTGTGGGTGGGTCTAAGACTGCAACATGATAATTACAGCATTGTGATATAAGGTCAATCTCTTTCATGCTATGAAATCAACCTCTTCCATGCCTCTGTCAGAGTTACCAATGTATAGTAAAATGAGGCTTGTTTTATGATGCTGTGCATGCTCTCTTACGATTTTGATTATTCCATATAGAATCTCAACGTCTCCTTGCACTTTTCTAAAAGTTGTCTTCTCCTCAAGTTGTTCTAATAATGATGATGATGATGATGATGGTGATGATGATAATGATGATGTATTAATTTTATATGCTATGCAACTCCCAGCAATTCTCCAAAATCTATTTTTTCAGAGTCCTTGAGAATGACTTTTAATTTTTTTTTCTTGGTGGTGTTTTTGAACTTAACTTTACTTTTGGACATGATGAAGAGAACCACAGCTGGCTTTGTTGATTTTCAGGGGAATATTGTTTATATTATTTTATCTCTTCTTTGTCCGAATTCTACTTGACCTTAAGATTCCTGTGTAGTTAGCTACAGGAGCCATGAAAAGTATCAGGGAGTACCCTGAAGATAAAGCTGATATTTTCGAGGTCATAAAAAGTTTGTCTAGATATATGTAGTCTGCCTTTTAAGTGGTTTTTTTTCTAAGTCGGAACTCTTTTATTTGTTTGGGGAGAGAATTTTCCATTTAGAATATTAGTTTTATAGTAGTATTAAATGCTGTATGAAACTTAATTTTAATTTTTTAAAAGTTTTAATTATATGGAAGTAGGCATCATAATAAATAATGTGAAATAACTATATTTCAACTGAATTGACAACCAAACACACATGATGGTAACATTATTCCCTTTTGGGTAAAGCTATGTTATGCCAGCGTTCCATGTCCCTTTGGAGTCTAGTCATGCCAGCCACATGACCACGGAGACGTCCTCGGACAAATGCTGGCTCTTCGGCTTTGAAACGGAGATGAGCACTGGCCCCTAGAGTTGGAGACGACTAGCACGCATGTGCGGGGGAACCTTTACCTTTACCTTATGTTACGTCAAGTACAGAAAAGGGATAAGAAATAGCAGAGCACATAAATTAAAAGCATAATATAAGAATGGAAATATAGCTAAATCTAGTTTCCAAAATACTGGTAGTCCTTGACGTACAACCATTAGCCCCAAACATATGTTGCTAAGTGAGAAATTTGCTGAGTTTTGTCCCATTTTACAACCTTCCTTGCCACATTTGTTAAGAATCACTGAAGTTGTTAAGAAAGTAACAGAATTGTTAAGTGAATCTGGCTTCCCCATTGACTTTGCTTGTCAGGAAGTTACAAAAGCTGATCACATCACCCCAGGATGCTATGGCCATCATAAATATGAACCAGCTGTCAAGCATCTGAATGCATATCATGTGACCATGGGGATGTTGTAATGGTCATAAGTGTGAAAACTGGTCATAAGTCACTTTTTTCAGTGCTGTTGTAACTTTGAATGGTCACTAAACAAACTGTTGTAAGTCAAGGACTACCTGTATTCATACTTCTTGATACTTTTCTGTTCTTACAAATGACTCTTGCTTCTAACAGAGTCATATGCCAATATATTGCTTTTTGTTCTTTAAACTTCTTGCCTCTTTATGTCCTGAGGATCTCATTAACCCCATCCAACCTGATCTTCCCCTTCATCTCAGTCCATTCATTTTTCTTCTTTTTCATATATTTTGCATATTAAAAAAAATAAGAAAAGAAATATTAAGTCAGAAGCAATCATATTACAATTTTTTATGACCTGCATTGGTCTCCTCTAATATGCAGATTTATCTTTTTTATGTACGTTTATTATTATTTCCCTCTCTTATGGAAAACAACAGGAACCCTAGTTTTGACACAATGACAGAAAAAGAGGATTTTTATTTGTTGTTTGGTGTGAATTGGTGCAGGCACTATGATGAAGTTAAAACACAGAGGTTAATTGAAAAATGAGATAAACAAAGCCCTTGAAGGCCTCTGAATAATTCTTCCTGGCAGCCCTGACAGTGTACTGCCAGCAGGCACTAAAACCTACTCCAAACTGCTATAGATTACGGGGGGAAAAATAGAAAAATGGGAGAACCCTAAAGTTAATTGTCTTTCTGTTCCTTCCACCTCATTTCAGCCCAATTATATCAGGAAAAGTCATTCTGTCTAATTTGCATCAGTGCACCTCCATGGAAAAATAGCTTAGACAGTGAATTTGATCTTTTTAATAATGTATTATTAAATGCATTATGGACATATTTAAAATAAAGAGAAATCCCAGCATTCCTTAGAAAAACTTGTAGATACAAATGAATTGTTCTTCTGTCACTAAATGTCATAAACTTTTAATGTGGGACAAAATCATTTTGTTAGGCTAGTAAAGGATAAAAATTGCCCAAAATGGGCCTGAAGACATTGCATCAGCAATCCTTGCTCACTTGCAATTTTTGTGGGACAATGAAATATCCTTAGGATGCTAAGGCAACCATAGTGCTTTTATGTATTATCGTCCTTCCAAATAATATTAAGACTTAATTAATATTTCTGTTACATTAGTTGCATAAAATGTATATAAATTCTATAATGAGGGGTCCTTAGTGCTTTCTAAACTTGCTTGTTTTCTTGCAGACGTTTCATTATCCTAACTAGGTAACATCATCAGTGCTAGTAAAGGGTGCTGTTTGCTGTCGGTTTATATTCTGTTGTCTTGCCTGTCTGGAGGGTGGGGGGGCAGTCTTAGGGTTTGGTTCGCCTGTTTACTAATGGTTCCTGGGCAGTTTCTTGACTGCGGTATTGCTTACTTGATTGTTGGTCTGAAGGTGACCTTGGAGTTAATCTATGCTGATCTGAGTGCTGATTACTGGTGGGGGAGGTGCTGGAGTCTTCCTCTTTTGGGCTGGTTGATTGTCTCTTTTGCATAGTCTATAGATGTTGTTAGTATCTATGTGTCTATTGATGGCTGATTTGTCAGAGTGCCAGGCTGCTAGAAATTCTCTAGCATTTTTGGATTTGGCCTGGTCTACGATTCAATTTTCCCAATTGAAACTATGGTTAAGTTAAATTCTATAACGGGATTTAAAGACATCGGAAAAAATAGTAAAGTCTCACACTGTAAATTCAGTGATCAGAGTATATATTAATTAATTAATGGCAAAAGCATCTAAAGTTTTGGTTTGAATTTTTTTAATAAAAACATTTGTGGACATATGTTCTGAGCATTTATATTCAAATTAAAAATTAATTCAAATTAAAAATTAATCAAATTAAAAACAACAACTTTCTGTTGGGGGAAAGAAATTATAAAAAGCCAACCAAGGAGCTCTTTCAAGAGTATAGCATTGTGTTTTTACAAAAAGGTTGTTGTCGTTAGTTGCGAAGTCGTGTCCGACCCATCGCGACCCTATGGACAACGTTCGTCCAGGCTTTCCTGTCCTCTACCATCTTCTGGAGTCCATTTAAGCTCACGCCTCCTGCTTCAGTGACTCCATCCAGCCATCTCATTCTCTGTCGTCCCCTTCTTCTATTGCTCTCGATCTTTCCCAGCATTAGGCTCTTCTCCAGTGATTACAAAAGGTAGCCACCTTTTTTTTTTTTGGTCTACTCACAAAGTAGCCAACATGGTCAATTACAAAACATTCATTCTATAAAAGATGAACAATAAGTGTTACTACAACCCCCACCCCCACCCCCCCAGATATTCTCCATAATTTGTATCTTCCTTCTCCAGACACAATTCAGTAAAGTATTTTGTGGGAATACCTGTTTTAACATACCCACAAAATAGAGTCAACTTGGGCCTCATAGGCATTCATGCAAATCAGGATAATGCTATAGGTTTACAGCATGCAGTTTCTCCATGCCTTTTCCTTTTAAACTAGAAGAATCCTCTTTTTATTTTAAAGTGAGGTGAAGCAGAAAGTTTAGCTGTCAAGGGAAGTCCCTGTGGCTTGATGGAAATTAATTTGGAAAGAGGAATAAGGGAGAATTTAAACAGTCTGGGTGTTCAAATAAAAAGTACAGTGCTATTCATATCATGATCTTTGATTTTTGAGTTGGAAAATGAGGGTGGTAAAGATGAAAGATTCAGGACTGATCAAGGACTAGCTGTGTTTTGGCCTGATCCTTCTCATCTCTACCTCTTGTCTTGCTTGTCTCTCTGTCTGAAAAAGTTAAACTGTTAAAAAGTTAAAAGAAATGGGGGAAACATCCTCAAGCCACCAGTCATGCCCAGGGTTGCTTATCACTCTGCCCCATGTCAATTCACAGGACTAGGTCTTGACCCTCTTTCAGAAGGGTAGAAGATTGTGGTCCTCTTCATGCCTGGTGGAACATTGTTTCAAAGGAGAGGGCTAACAGCAGAGAAAGGTTTCTTGCTGGATCCTCCTAATCAAAATTATTTAACCAACAGTCTTTACAAATTACCCTCCATGCCTGACCAGGTAGGAAAGGACAATGTGACTAGGATGAAACACATTCTGAGGTAATCTGATTCCATTCCATGAAGGGCTTTAAAGGTAATGACCTTGGACTGGACCTGAAAACAAACTGACACCTAATGCACTTTGCAGAGTAGAGGTGTCACACACACAACCTTAGGCTACTTGCAACACTGCATTCTGTATCAGTTGCGGCTTCTGGGTAATCTCCAAGGGTAACCCCATGTAGAATGCATTGCAGTAGGCTACAGAGGAGAGATGACCAGGGCATGAGTGACTGAAAGAAGGGCTTCTTGATCTATGAAAGGGTGGGTATACAACCTGAAGTGGAGCGAAGGCCCTTTAGCTGTGACTTTCACCTTGCCAAGTCCAGCTGTGTGAAAAAAAGTTTGGTCTCTCTCTAACTTGTTTAACAAAAACAAAACAACAGAGCAGCTTCTATCGTTGCCTTTATGAGGTTTTTGTCTTACTGCCAGAATGTCTGAATTCTTCCCTGAGAAGCTTTAGATAAGGACTTGATAGCCACTACAAACTCTGGAATGTAATTGGCATTAGGTGGGAGGTAGCAGCTACCCTGCAAAATAGTCTTTTTATTTAAGCAGCAACTCTTTTTGTGCTGGAAAAGTTGAAAACTCAGGTAAATAATAATCTTTTGGTTAAGCTGAGGTTTTCCATAATACTCAATAAACAGATTGTCCCAGTCAGGAAATATAGCAGGCTCTGTACTTTGTACATTCTCGGGAGTTATCAGGACAGAACACTGAATCAATATATTGTGTCATCATTCATAGACAACCTTCTCTTGGGTTTTAAGAACTAAAAGAAAAAAGATGCATTCCCCCCAAAAAATAACCCCTTTTATGTCAATAGTTGTAAAGCAACAGAACATGTTCTTTAAAAACTTAATTATTGCTGTAAAGGTTGACTCCATTATTTATTGTAACTGGAATTTCATTTTTGGTGTGCCAAGTTAAAAGCACATGCTCTTTGAGCAGGAATCGTGCATTAGGTCCCTCTGGGGGAGTGCAACCCCACCAATGAACAAAGATGGTAGAGAAGCCCCTACCCACAATCACTGTCTAGTTTAAAGAAGAGAAGGACGAGGGGTGACATGACGACGGGTGACCTAAAACTAAGGGGAAATTTCCTGACAGTTAGAACAATTAATCTGTGGAACAACCTGCCTCCAGAAGCTGTGAATGCTCCAACACTGGAAGTTTTTAAGAAGAGACTGGACAGCCATTTGTCTGAAATGGTATAGGGTTTCCTGCCTGAGCAGGGGGTTGGGCTAGATGACCTCCAAGGTCCCTTCCATTTGTTGTTGTTGTAGTTGTTGTTATTATTATTATTATTATTATTGTTGTTGTTGTTATTATTATTATTATTATTATTATTATTATTATTATTATTATTATTATTATTATTATACTTCATCTTACCATGGTTCATGATTACCATGTTATTTCCATCCAGACACCCACATTCTCCAAACATCATTAAACAGTATCCACAGCTTCAATTACTTTGCCTGGGTACTGGCAATACATCATTCCATCGTGACAGATGATCTCAACTGGTGGTTTCACATTAATGTTAAAAAGGAGCAGAGAAAGCATTGAGTCCTGTGACAACCAACAAAGTAGGACTCTTGCTATCTATCAATGCCAATTGGGATTGGTCCTAAATTCCTAAATTTTATTAGGAACTTAATGAAACTATCTATGCCTCAACTATTGGTAGGGTTAAATTTCTATTTCTGCCACACACAGGCATAGATGGATTTGAACAAGTCTCTTTGCTAGGTTATTTATTAAGATCTTCATTAAAATGTTCTGAGCATTCATATCACTGAAACATTATGAACCCCATTGCTGAGATCAGAAGCACAAGACTGAGATTAATCCAGGACACTAACAACAAACAAGTGTCAACCACTTCTCACTCTGAGAAATGAGCAGAGTGTTTTAATACACAAGTGAGTGAAAGAGATGTAAGTGAAGGGTTAGGGTCCTTGAGTTGCAGGAGCTGATTCTTTTCCTTGTTGTGTTCCCCCCCCCCCGTGTCTGCCTCTCGAATATCTTAGGACAGTTATACCCTTCAATCTCTGACTGTGATCCTTCTAGTCTGAACTTGGACTAGCTGAAGCTTGACAATTTCCCAGCAATGTATCAGATAAGATATCATAATATCTCTAAATGTCAAGATGCAGCTCAGTTTGACTTGTTCAATGTAATTTACAATTGTAATGATTCATTCTGGCTTTTTATTTTTTGGTTCATTTGTAGGTTCTTTTATTTATTTGCAACAAGCCTTTATTATTTTTAAAAATAATTCAAGGAGGCAAACATATCCAATACACCTTCCTTTTCCTCTTTTCTACACACAACATCCTTGTGAGGAGAGTTGGGCTGAAAGAGAGTGACTAGGTTTGAGCTCTTGGTGTCCCAGTTACCTTAAGCACTAGACCGAACTGGCTCATAACCTCAGAATTTTTAAGGCACTTTTCATTGTATTGAATTGCATATTACAAAACTAGAACAAAGCCAATTTGAAAAAAACAAAACAGGTCAGGATAATTTCCTCCCTTTTTCAAGGGTGAGAAAATCATAATAAAGAATAAGTATTGATGTGAATAAGTATTGATGTGATATTTATATTGCTTGTAGTTATTTTATAAGAGTTAAAGTGCGATAGATTTAATAGTTTGTTGTTGTTTGCATATGGTAGACTATGATTGTTTGTACTTTTATACCTTGTATTTAGCTCTGGGAAGTCGGGGAGGGGGGGAGGGGGAGGGAGGGAGGTGTTGGGGAGGGTTGGGAAGAGGGGAGGGGTTTGGGAGGGGTTTTGTTTTGTTTTGTTAAAAATAAAATGTACTGTAAAACTTTTCAATAAAAAAAAGAAAATCATAATAAACACACACACATATATATAAATAAAAAGAACACAACAGCTTTCAAAGCATCCTTCAGTAAGGATGAATAAAATATTTGCTTCTCTTAATCTGGTTTGGCTACTTTTTCTCTCTAGAGACTAGTTGCTGAAACAAAGAAATTTGCCTCTTGGTATAATGCATGAAAAATATACATTATGACACATTTTCATTTTGGTGACCATATCCTAAATCAGCAGAAAATTACCAATCTAAAACTTGCTGTCACCATTACTAGTATTGCTCTTGAATTCCTTTTAAGGTGAAAGTGATAAGGCCAAAAAATTTCATATGCTTTGAATTTACCTTTGGATGGTATCAGAATAATATGAAATATTGCTTTAACCGTTGGCACAGCTACAGACAACGTAAATTTAATACTTATTTGGGAAGATGAAACCAGAATCATGGGAATATGGCAGAAAAAACATTATTTCCCAAACACATTGTGCTCTGGTAAAATATGGACTGATTGTTTCAATTTAAAAATTAATTTAATTATCATATTATTTATAGTAATTTTAAGTAAGCTTTGTTTTTCTTCTCTCCTTTTTAATAGATTATAAAGTAGAAAAACATATATGGAGTTCTTCAGCCTAAAACTGATGATCTTAGTAAATTATCTCTTTAAAGGATTTTGGGAGAAAAAGACATATTCACATAAACAATTAATGTTCTGAAGATGAAAGAAAAATAAAATTAATGACAATCAAATAAATTCACAACTAAATTATACAGAAATTATTTCTGAAAAGTTGATTTAGAACACAGCACTTTTGCATTTGGTATTCTTTGGCTGTTGAAAATACAGTTTTCTGACTGGAGACTAAGACAAAGAAACTAGTGTCACATTAAAGACTAATCGCTTTTTATTATGATGCATGTTTTAATGGAGCAAGCCTACTTCATCATATCAATGGAGTGAATTACTGTAAAAGTGATTAAATACTTAAAAACATGCTAATTTTTATAATTTATTTGTATCCTGCCTTTATTATTTTACAAATACCTCAAGGTGGTGATCATATCCAGCTCACTTTCCTCCATCTAATTTCCTCACAACAACAAACCTGCAAGGTGGGTTAGGCTGAGAGAGAATGACTGGCCCAAACTCACCTGGCTGGCTGAAGACAATTGATCCTCCCATGGGGAAACTCTTGGGAGTTTCCCGGTACTGCCATGTTACACCTTTGCTCCACGAGCTGCATTGGTTACCAGTTGTCTTCTGGGTGAGGTTCAAGGTTTTGGTGATGGTTTTTAAGTCCTTACATGGCATGTGTCCGGATTACCTCGGGGACCACCTGCTGCCGGCGTTGACTCCCCTCCGCTCTGTGCGTTCCCACAGAGAGGGCCTCCTCAGGGTGCCTCTGGTCAGAGAATGCCGGCTGGTGGCCCCCAGGGGGAGGGCCTTCTCTGTGGGCGCCCCGGCCTTATGGAACCAACTGCCGGTTGAGCTCCGGATGGTACCGGATCTTCGCTCCTTCCGGCGCAGGCTAAAGACCCATTTGTTCGAACAAGCTGGCCTGGCCTGATGGGGGAATGTCAGGGTTTTAAATGGGTTTTTAGATTCTGATTGTTTTAATTGGGCAATTATTTAATCTTTTTTAACTTTTGTATTTCTATTTGTATGCCCTGTTCACCACCCTGAGTCCTTCGGGAGAAGGGCGGTATAAAAATCCAATAAATAATAATAATAATAATAATAATAATAATAATAATAATAATAATAATAATAATAATAATAATAATAATAATAAAGCTTTGTGTCCCAGACAGAAATAACACAGGACAAAGAATGTTTCAGCTCTTGCGGTGGAATGAAGCTAATTAATCTGTATTTGTCTTCTGCAAGAAAAGCACCATTGCATAGTTTAGGATAAGGTAAGCACAAAAACATGTAGAAGGTACTTACGACCTCAATTGAGCCCAAAATTTGTGTTGCTAAGTGAGATAGTTGTTAAGTGAGTTTTATTTTATGACCTTTATTGCCACAGTTGTTAAATGAACCTTTCCAGTTGTTGAGTTAGTCGAATGGTTGTTAAATAAATCTGGCTTCCCCATTGACCTTGCCTGCCTGAAGTTTGCAAAAGCTGATCACATGACCCAAGGACACTGCAGCCACTGTGTCTTGGCCCCTTACCAGGAATGCTGCAAATGGGAGGTATGCCAAGCAACCCCTCGAAATAGCCCTATGGGAAACCTAGTAAAAGGCAGTATTGTCAATTATGGCATACTGCCATAATTTTCAAAGAGATATCTTGTATGCATAGGATAGACTGCAGTAGAACAAGAGTTTGGTCCAAGCATCATGGTAAATGAAAAGCAAGACTGAAGAATGCATGGCTTGGTGTGGTGAGTTGATTAGCAACGGTCAGGAACATGAAACTATGGATGCTCTTGCTCTTTGTCCTGCTTATAAGTTTCTCAGAATACTTGGTTGACCCTTGAAGAAGTATAATGCTGGACTGGTGTAGAATCAAATGCTGGCCCCAAAAACCAGTAATCAAGGCTCAGTAATTATTTATTCAGTGCACACTGGAGGAATTCATTCCAGAAAAGTAATGGAGAGACTCCTCTTACAAGGGTGCACTCTTGTTACATTTGGAAAAAATGATAATCATACATATGCCTAGGTAATAGATGAAGTAAGTATAAACATTCATAATTAGCAAACTTTACTTTTCCATCCTTTTACAGTTACTATTCTCAGGGAAGAGTCTTAATTAAAAAAAACACACCATTATCAGTTATACTGCCATAATAGTTTTGATAAAATATACTGAGAACTCAAAACATACTGTAGGTTGGGGACTTCAAGGTTTTCTCGATTAGTGTGCATGCTCCTCCTCCAAAACTTGTTTTCCTCACAGTTCTCTTCTCCCCACCCTCTTGACCTCTAGGAGGGGGGAGATATGTGTCTGAAAGGACAAGATCTAGCCTTATTCTTTTCTGGAAACAACTCCTGACAAGACCTCCACCAGCCAGTAGAACTAGACAATCCATAGCCGTATTTTGCAACCAGCCAGCTAACCACGAGGTAAGCCAGTTCCACAGAGCACCACAGACCCCTCACACCTTACATAGTGGCTTTTACTTGCAAATAATTTTTACTTACTTGTAAATTCTTAACAGCCATGGGAGATTTGAAATAACACAAAGTCAATGGCCAGTTTATTTGCAAGATTACTGTTCTTAGCTATTCCTATTTCTCATTTATGAGAGCTATGGTATTTGAAGTTTTATTAATTTGTTTTGTGATTATGCAAGCTATATCAAGGTAGGCAAGGGCTGCAAAAATTGGTGTGCCAATTATGAGGGTGGTGAATGGGTAGCTCTCAATGAGGTGCCAGCTTCTGTGCACTCTCTTTGGCTTGTGAAGTGTGTAATTTTGGGCAGCTGGTACTGCATGAAATGAGGTTAGGTGTCCAAATGCTCACTTTCCACACCAAAATATTATTCCTTTGGTAAGTACAAGTGAGTTTTTATATGGATAGACTCTATTATTGTGGGTTATTTTCAATTATACGTAAAAAGTTATGTCTTTTTGTCATAACAACTAAACACTTGCACAGAGTTTGCCAAAATTGCCCTTTGCTCCACCCTGAATAAAGCTTGGTGGGTACAGGGAGTATTAGTGACTAAGACTGAATGGGTATGATTTACACAGTAACATTCGAACACAAAATCCCAATTTGTTATACCAAAAGATACCAAAAGACATAATGAATTAGGAACAGACTCATGTTAAATAAAAGTTATTGGTAAGCAGCCAGTGCAGGGTCTGTTGCATCCTACTCCCTGGCAATTATAAATAGACCACATTTACCAACAGAAACGTAATTTGTAGCCAAGCTGTTGCTAAGAAAGGAAAGAATAGCAGTACAAAAAAACCAACAAGTAATAGTATAATAAAACAAGCTAAGTAATAATAATTGCAGGAGCCTAATTATCAAATAATTATGCCTCAAAGTTCTTCCAATTATGCTTCCAAGTTCTCCAGGATTTTTTACTCAAAATTTCACCTTTTTTCCCCCTGCTCATTTCCTGGGAACTTGGAATGATGCCTTCTTTAATAGGGCTTGCTTCTGGGATTTCCAGAGCCGGAGTGCACCTCAGATATGAATTAGATGAACCCATCAAGCCTTGCACCACTGTGTCTTTCCTCAGAATCTTTTCTCTGATGCCCTTTGCAATAGGACCTGATCTCCTTCTTCCAACTCATTATATGCTGTAGTCTGATGTAGCCCATTCTGGTCACAATGTAGCAGGCTACCCACCTTTGGATTTTTGGCAGGGGTCCTTTTGGGAAAAAAAAGGAATAATGTAAATAATTTTACCATGAGTCTGTTTGAACACCTTCTGGGAGAGGAATTAATTCAGAGCCTAAAGCATGGGTTTCCCCATGTACAATTTCATAGAAACACAACGTTTTAGCTCATTTAAAGGTGAGCTTTTGTTAGCCAGAAATGTCATGGGAAGTATGGGGGCATGTCAGCAAAATTAATTTGTATCTTCTGGAAAGGGTATCACACATTAAACAGTCAGGAGGCTCATGACCTTAGTCTTCTTCCCTTTAAGTAAGCTAAACAAATTGCCTAGTTGCCAGCTATTGCCTGTGCCTCTGTATGAATTTTTTTTTTTTGCTTGCCCAATTTTGGTTAAATTTGTTTCTGGGCTAATGATTCTGTTTCTTTATGACCTTGGTCATATAGGTCTGCTACTTGGACTGTTCTGGGGGAATTACAAATCCTCTCTTCTGCCTTACATGCTTTCCCTCCCTGCCCCCTCCCCCATAATGAAACTAGTATCATTACAGTAAAATTTAAAATCCCCTTTAAAACTGGGTATGTTTTTGCTATGGTAAAAAACAGGCTAAATATAACAGGTGTTTTAGTAAGAGTCATTGAAAACAAGGTTGTGCTTCAAACCAATCTTTGTAGGCATGCAAGCATGTGTCTTGAAGGCCCCGATTTTTTTTTAAACTAGTAAATTGTAATTTTTTTTTCATATAGCTGGAGAAAGAAAATAACATTTGCCAAGTCTAGCTCTGTGAAAAGTTTGGCTCTCTCCAACTTAACAAAAACAAAAAACACACGCACACCAAAACAGCTTCTATCTTTACCTCCATTTATGAGCTTTTGTTTTAATTGCCAAAAAGTTCTTCCTTGGGTAGTTATAGATAAAGACCTGACAACCAGACCAAACCCTACAACTGGCATTAGGTGGGAGGTAGTAGCTACCCTGCAAAATAGTCTTTTTATTTAAGTAGCAACTCTTTTTCTGCTGGAAAAGTTGAAAACTCAGGAAAATAATAATCTCTTGGTTCATCTGAGGCTTTTCATAATATTCAATATGCAGATTGACCCAACAAGGAAATTTAGCACACTCCATACTTTGGACATGCTCAGGAGTTATCAGGACACAACAATGAATCAACATATTGAGTCACCATTTACAGTCAGTTTTCTCTTGGTTTTTAGGAACATTGGGTTTTAGGAACAACAGCAATATATATATTGTTAGCTATTTTTTAGATTACCTTGCTAGGCCCCAAACATGGGGCAAATCTTTATTTCCTGTGTCAGCCTATCCTGAAGGCCATCGACAGGCAGTAGTCACACCGGTGACAGCTCATATTTGTGTATATATATATAAAGATTCAACCCACCCATTCCAAAACTTTTAAGTCAAGGAGCCATCCATCCATGTTGTTAAAAACCTAATGATAGTTGCAAAGGTAGATTCCACTGAAACTTAATTTTTGGTGTTTCATGTTAAAAGTGCATGCTTTCAGTTCTCATTTACAAAGCATTGTTTTTTCCCCCAAAAAAACAGGTCTTTCTGCCATAAATACTTGAGGTTATTTTCTTACACTTCCATCATAACCAGGACTTAGAAGGGGAAAAAAGAAATTATTTTGCTCTCCCTTCTGACAAACATCGCTTCCATTGCAATCAATGGGATTTTTTCCTTAAAAATGCTTTGAAATTTTTCTCCCTCTCCTTTTTGTTCCAGGAGTACTTTCATGGATCTTTCCTATCAACACCACAAGCAGACACACCTATAACACAATGTTTTGTCTTCTAGATATATGCTGTTCCTATCGAGCACTCAGTCCCATAGAAAACATTTTTTTAATCTAGTCTAAAAGGATCCATGCCTGGATTCTAATTTTGCATGGTTTGCACCCTGCACATGTAGAGATACTCATTGAAATCTTGGTGCAAATGGAAAGGATTGAATTTGATGTGGTGTGTGTGTGTGTGTGTGTAAGCATTAAAAAACCTGAAACAGGAGGAGGGATTCAGCTCCTAGTGATTTTCTATGGAGGCTTTGTCTTGTCTCCCCACTTTTGCTACCTCCTCCTCCTTGTGACCTTCAATTAATGTATCAAACAAACAAGAGACAGACATGGTAATAACAAATCTTTAAAAATCTAAAGAAGGGGTTTAAAGTTTTGGAAAGGCTACAGTAAATGAAAAGAAAAAGAAAATACACAAGGCAATAAATAATAGAAAAGTAGTAGAAACATCTCAGCTTTCTTAAATTCTCCTAAGATTCACACAAAACAGACATATCAGAATAAATGGTGGATGAGGGGTGTGGTCAGCACCCACATTCACCACAGAAAGAAATCCAGCTTTTTAAGGGTTCAAACATAATTTCAAACCTTTACTGTATAACTCACCCTGACATTTTGTTTTATACACATTTATATAAATACAAATTTATACTAACAAACAAAACTCACCGATGTCATAACATCGACAATATAAAACTTCCTGCTTGTTTTTGCATGGAATCTATCACAGCCTTGCACAGACACAGATTCATCCTTCCTATTTCTCAGTTGGGACAACAAAAAAGGTCTTATATGAAATTCAATTGACAGGGAGACAGATAAACAAAACAATGATGTTCTATTACTTACATATGTGATCTCATGAAATCTTCATTTTCAGGGTTTTTTTTTAACACTGAGCTGCGCATGCTTCAAAGTTTTTTCAGTATGTGGTGTAAAATGTATCATGAGTTTCCTCAGAGCTCTGAACAACTGTGTTTCTTTGAGTACTCTTAATAAGGTTAATTATGCTCCTTGGCCAAATTGTCTTGAGACAATATTACAATTAGCTTCTGAATTGCCAGGACAAATTTTAACTGAAAGTTGTCCCTGACAGTGCAGTAGCCCAGTTTTGTGTTATTTCTTTTTTAAAAAAAAATTAAAAATCTACAAGTTTGTAACAATTTAAAAGTTGTCCAGTCTGGATAATTTTAACTTACCATAATTACGCAAAAATTTCTGCCAGTTTCTTTATTAAAAAAATAACATGTTTCTTATTCAATCCAAGTTGAACTAAAATGTTTTTGTAACCTGGAGGAGTTTTTCCATAAGTAAGTAAGTAAGTTTTGTATAACTAAATGTATATTACAATTTTGAAAGGAAACAATCCAGCTGTTTCTGTGGTGTTCTTGGTTGTTTCTAGCACTTCTGAGGCTGTCACTTTCCATGATCATACACTCCTTCTCAGATACTTGATCTGTTCTATCAGAGCTGAATACAGTTTATTTTCTAATTAATGAAGGTTATAAAGGTGGAAGTGCTTGCATAATTGTAGGTTTCACACTCCCACTCCACTTTACCTCAGAATCCTCCCTGGAGAACAGAAGACTGGAGTCATGTCATCCTTATCCCTTCAGAAATAGAAGACAGGGTCAGCAGAACAAGGAAAGGGGTAATGGCTATTGTTTTTTTTTAATCTCTCAGTTTGTACTCAAACTACCCTCATACTCCCCTACTGTGACCATCTTTTTTCTCTTAAAAGATGTCCAGTATTTTTGTCCACTTCCCTGGATATAGTAAGACCACTGTGTTTGACTGTTTTCATTGCTGCATAAATTAAACCATTTCTGCTTCCAGCCAAAATTTAATAAAAACAGCAGTATCCCCCTGTGGAGTTTTTGCAAGGCCCCTTTATTCTACAAATTACCTTTCCTCCAGAGATGCTTGAATTTTCATTTCAGATTACTTATATGTATGCTCTATTTCCTTTTTCTGGAACTGGAGGGTGTTTCTGCCCAGTCTTTCCTTTTTCCCTTCCTTTCCCTTGGATTCATATATCAGGCTGTTTCCCTTCTGATCAGGAGGAGAAGCTTCCACTCCTGCAAACACTTGTTTTTTCCAACACTGGCTGCCCAGCAAAGTTATCATTATGTTCTTACTGGTGTGACATTTGTTCAATGGCACTGGGTGATAGCACACAAAAGCACCTCTCAAGACTAGATGCAACACAAAGGAACAACGGGCTGCAGGGTGAAGCTAGGTATTGGCTTATTCTGCCTAATGAGGCTCTCCAAAAGCTGATTCATCTTCATAAGCAGCCTCATTAAACAATACATGACTGGCAGCTGTTCATATCCTCAGAAAGCTGCCAGACTCGTGCTGCCTAATGGGGCTGCACACAGGGATGGATGCAAATTAGCCCTTGAGTTTGTAAGTCTTTGGGACCAAACAAAGGGGATAGTGAGACCCTTGGTCCTTGTCATCCACCCATGTTTTATAGTGAACCAAGGAAAGATTAAAGACTCCTTAACCTATATTGCAAAGTTATACTGGCTGTTGTTTCTTATTATTGATATTATTTTAGAGTACCTATACATAGCATACATATCATATATAATAAAACTTTTACTTTTTTATTACAGGTGTGGCCCTGAATAGGGAAGACTAAAGAATCCTTTGTGTAAGGACAGCTGACATCTTCTCACCATGGCTTCTCAGGTAGGTACAGTAAAACCAGAAGAATTGGCAGAACTTGACTGTGACTCTAAGATATAAGAATGAGCAACACTTCCACGTAAACATTAAAAACATTGAAACTACGCACACTCCACAAACAAATTACAGTATTATTTATTCAGTGGTCAGAGGCCAAATTTAAGATAACACTATAAAATGGCATGCATGTATGACCAATAAAAAAGTAAGTAAAACTAGTACAGAAGAACTCCTCACCTTCCTTCTTTTTTACCCAGATTTTATTTTAAGCAGCAATCTAGTCCTTTAAAAATAACCATCATAATCCCTATTGGCCTTGGAAGGTAGATATTTGGGGACGATTATTCAGTCCTATTACTCTTTAAAAAACATACAGGGGAGATGGAGGAAGAGGAGGATTAAAGCCACATCTAGATCGGAATACATCAGTCTGGTGCCCTCAAGATATAATAGATTACAACTTGTGTTATTTATAACCAGGTTGAATCTGCAACTTGACTTCTATAGTAGACAAGTTGACAATGCAACTTGCTCTTAGAGTGCAATAAGTCAGGGAAAATTGTTATGCAATGAAGATGCAACCTAAACACACACCCATATGCCCAAGGGAGTCAAAAAAGTCAAAATATTAGCTATAGTTGTGAGATTGAAAATTACATTCATTAACACATGTAAAAAGAGGTCTTTATTTATTTATTTATTTACTTCTCCTGGGGATGTCCCTGAATTCATGGTCTATGAGATGCTTGGGGGTGTTTCTGAATCTCCTGGAAATTAATAAACTCATGTCATGGGAATTCAGTAGCAAAATATTAAATACTTTCTCCATCCAAATATGAAAAATCTTCCAAAAACTGCAATAGATCCCTAAAAAGTATACATAAGAAAAATAAAACTGCAGAGAAAAAGAAAAGTTGTATTAGTCTTTATCTTTGAATTTGTTCTTTTGTTTATCTGTTTCCTTCTTTTATTATTTTTACAAATAACTCAAGATGGCAAACATACCTAATACTCCTTCCTCCTTCTATTTTTCCTCAAACAACATCCCTGTGGGGTAAATTGGAATGTGAGAGACTAAGTGGCCCAAAGTCACCAAACTGGCTTTTACAGTCTACTGCTTTTTAACCTGGTGCCTTGACCACTACACCAGACTGACTCTCCATACCAAAGATAATCACACGAGCCCTGGACACTGCAACTGTCATAAATGCATTCCAGTTGCCAAGGGTCTGAATTTTGATCATGTGATCATAGGAATGCTATAATGGTCATGAATGGGAAAAACACTTATAAGTCATACATATACCACTGTACCCGGGTGGTCTTGTCGATATCACCTGGGAGGAGTTTGATTCTGTGACTCCGGAGGAAGTGGACAGGATCATGGGCAGGCTGAGTACCACCACATGTTTATTGGACCCGTGCCCTTCCTGGCTGGTGTATGCAGCCCGGGAGAGGACACGTAGCTGGTTCCAGGCAGTTATATCGGCCTCTTTGAGTGAGGGTAGCTTCCCCGCCATCTTGAAAGAGGCGGTGGTGAGGCCTCTCCTCAAGAAGCCTGCCTTGGACCCAGCTATATTGAACAACTTTCGTCCTGTCTCCAACCTTCGCTTTCTTGCGAAGGTTGTTGAGAGTGTGGTGGTACATCAGCTCCCTCTGGTCCTGGATGAAGCGGATTATCTAGACAGATGCCAATCGGGTTTCAGGCCCGGGTACAGCACGGAGACGGCATTGGTCACGCTGGTGAATGATCTCTGGAGGGCTCGGGACAGGGGGCATTCCTCTGTCCTGGTCCTATTAGACCTCTCAGCGGCTTTTGATACCATCGACCATGGTATCTTGCTGCGGCGTCTCGGGGGATTGGGAGTGGGAGGCACGGTTTTGCAGTGGTTCTCCTCCTATCTCCAGGGACACTCGCAGTCGGTGTTGGCAGGAGGGCAGAGGTCGACCGCGAGGTCTCTCATTTGTGGAGTTCCTCAGGGGTCGGTCCTCTCGCCTCTCCTGTTCAACATCTATATGAAACCGCTGGGTGAGATCATTCGTGGTTTTGGAGTTGGGTATCATCAGTATGCTGATGATACCCAGCTTTTCTTTTCGACCCCAAACCACCCCAGTGATGCCCTCACCGTGATGTCCTGTTGCCTGGAGGCGGTTCGGGTCTGGATGGGGAGGAACAGACTTCAGCTCAACCCCGACAAGACTGAGTGGCTTTGCATACCTTCATCCCGGGTTTATTCGGACATTCCACCTCTTGTTATGGGGGGCGAATCATTACCCCCCGTAGATAGGGCTCGCAACTTGGGAGTCCTCCTAGATTCACGGCTCACCCTGGAAGACCATATAGGAGCTGTGACTAGGGGGGCTTTCGCCCAGGTTCGCCTGGTGCGCCCTATCTAAGCCGGGATGATTTATGCACGGTCACTCACGCGCTCGTGACCTCACGACTAGACTACTGCAACGCTCTCTACATGGGGCTGCCCTTGAGGACCACCCGGAAGCTCCAACTGGCACAGAATGCAGCCGCGAGAGTTGTGTTGGGAGTTTCCCGATACTCCCATGTCACACCTCTGCTCCGTGAGCTGCATTGGCTGCCAGTTGTCTTCCGGGTGAGATTCAAGGTACTAGTTATGGTATTTAAAGCCCTACATGGCAGGGGGCCGGAGTACCTTAGGGAACACCTGCTGCCGGCGTCAACTTCCCTTCGCCCTGTGCGTTCCCACAGAGAGGGACTCCTCAGGGTGCCACCGGTCAGAGAATGTAGATTGATGGCCCCCAGGGGGAGATCTTTCTCTGTGGGCGCCCCGGAGCTATGGAACCAGTTACCGGTTGAGCTCCGGACGGCGCTGGATCTTCGCTCCTTTCGCCGTGATCTGAAAACATACCTGTTCGAACAAGCCGGCCTGGCCTGAGGGTGGGATTGCTGGGGTTTTTATTATTGGGGGTTTTATTAATGTATTTATTTTTTTATGGGCATGTATTTAATAACTTTTTAATTTTTGTAACTTCATGTTTTATTCTTGCCCTGTACACCGCCCTGAGTCCCTCGGGAGAAGGGCGGTATAGAAATATTAATAAATTAAATTAAATTAAATTAAATTAAATTAAATTAAATTAAATTAAATATATATATATATATATATATATATATATATATATATATATATATATATATATATATATAGAGAGAGAGAGAGAGAGAGAGAGAGAGAGAGAGAGAGAGAGAGAGCTGACAAAGTGAGAAAGAGCCTGTGGCCTAGAGGTTAAAACAACTGCCTAAGATGCAAAGCAGCCCAGGTTCGAATCTCAGAAGGGTGTGGTTGACTGATGAGAGCAAATAAGCTTGAAATAGCTATATCAGTCTCCCTTCAATTCTTTGTCAAAATCCAAATTTTTATGTGTATGTATGTATGTGTATATATATATATATACACATATTCAAAGCTGAAGAGCCAGTATTTGTCCGAGGACGTGTCCGTGGTCATGTGGCCGACATGACTAGACGCCAAAGGCACATGGAACGCTGTTACCTTCCCACCGTAGTGGTCCCTAATTTTCTACTCGCATTTTTATGTGCTTTCGAACTGCTAGGTTGGCAGAAGCTGGGACGAGTAACAGGCGCTCACTCTGTTACGCAGCACTCGGGATTTGACCCGCCAAACTGCCGATCTTCTGATTGACAAGCTCAGCATCCTAACCCACTGAGCCACCACGTCCTCGATATATATATTATTTATTTTTTAATTTAATTTAATTTATTTAATTTATTTATTAATTTAATTTCTATACCGCCCTTCTCCCGAAGGACTCATGGCGGTGTACAGGGCAATAAAATGCAATAAAAATACAATATACAAAAGTTAAAATAAGAATTAAATAAAAAAGCCCAATTGCAATAAAAGTTAATTAAAAATTACAATTAAAATACCCCAAACCCATCAGACCAGGCCGTCTTGTTCAAATAGGTGAGTTTTCAGGTCACGGCGGAAGGAGCGAAGGTCAGGAGCCATCCGGAGCTCAACCGGTAAATGATTCCAAAGGTCTGGCACGCCCACAGAGAACGTTTTCCTCCTGGGGGTCGCTAGCCAACACTCTGACTGACGGCACCCTAAGGAGGCCCTCTCTGTGGGAGCGCACTGGACAAAGGGAAGTTGACGCCGGCAGCAGGTGCTCCCATAAGTAATCCAGACCCATGCCATTTAGGGCTTTATAGGTCATCACCAGCACCTTGAATCTCACCTGGAGGGCAACTGGAAGCCAATGCAGCTTGCGGAGTAGAGGTGTTACAGGGGAGTATCGGGAGACCCCCAACACAACTGGCGCAGCTGCATTCTGCACCAGTTGAAGCCTCCGAGTGGTCCTCAAGGGCAGCCCCATGTACAGAGCATTGCAGTAGTCTAAACAAGAGGTCACGAGTGCATGTACGCAAGGCATCCCGGTACAGATAGGGATGCAACTGGCACACCAGGTGAACCTGGGCAAAGGCCCCCCTAGTCACAGCTCCTATATGATCTTCCAAGGAGAGCTGTGAATCCAGGAGGACACCCAAGTTGCGAGCCCTATCTATGGGGGGTAATACCTCACCCCCCATGGTTAAAGATGGAATAACCTGAATTTCCCGAGATGCCGGCACGTATCAGCATACTGATGATACCCAACCCCAAAACCACAAATGATCTCACCCAGTGGCTTCATATAGATGTTGAACAGGAGAGGCGAGAGGACCGACCCCTAAGGAACTCCACAAATGAGAGGCCTCAAGGCCGACCTCTGCCCTCCTTCCAACACCGACTGCGAACGTCCCAGGAGGTAGGAGGAGAACCACTGCAAAACAGTGCCTCCCACAGTGCCTCCCACTCCCCCACAGTAAGATACCATGGTCGATGGTATAGAAAGCCGCTGAGAGGTCTAATAGAACTAAGACAGAGGAGCAACCCCTGTCCCGAGCCCGCCAGAGATCATTCACCAGCGTGACCAATGCCGTCTCCGTGCTGTACCCAGGCCTGAAGCCCGATTGGTATGGGTCCAGATAATTTTTTATTTTTATTTATTTTAATTCCATTTATATCCCACCCTTCTCCAAAGACTCAGGGCGGCTTACAAGCTTAGCAGTAGTCTTCATTCTATGTATATGCCTGCTTATTAGGGCTTTCACACACCCCCAAGCGGCATTATAACAAAGTCAGCTTAATTGCCCCCAACAATCTGGTTCCTCATTTTACCTACCTCAGAAGGATGGAAGGCTGAGACAACCTTGAGCCTGGTGGGACTTGAACCTGCACTAATTGCAGGCAGCTGGTGTTACTTAAGGAGGCATTAGCCCACTGCTCCACCAAGGCTCTTCAGCTTCCTCCAGGAACAAAGGGAGCTGATGCGCCACCACGCTCTCAACAACCTTCGCAAGAAAGCGAAGGTTGGAGACTGGACAATAGTTGTTTAAAACAGCCAGGTCCAGGGCAGGCTTCTTGAGGAGGGGTCTCACCACCGCCTCCTTCAAGGCGGCAGGAAAACTACCCTCACTCAAAGAAGCAGTTATCACTGCCTGGAGCCAACCTCGTGTCTCCTCCGGAGCCGCATAAACCAGCCAGGAGGGGCACGGGTCCAATAAACACATGGTGGAGCTCAGCCTCCCCATGATCCTGTCCACATTTTCCAGAGTCACAGGATCAAACTCTTCCCAGGTAATATCAGCAAGACTGCCCATGTCCTCACTGTCAGACTCTGCCCAGTCGGAGTCCAAACTGGTCCGGATCCGAGCAATTTTGTCTGACAGAGGTTGGCTAAACTCCTCGGCATGACCCTGCAAGGGCTCCTCCCTCACCTCCTGATTAAGGAGGGAGCGGGTCACCCTAAACAGGGTGGCCGGGCGATTATCTGCGGATGTGATGAGGGTAGATAGTAGTTAGACCTTGCCGTCCTCATCGCCGTGAAATAAGACCTCATAGAGGACCTTAGTCGCAATCGGTCGGATTCAGACTGTCTGGATCTCCAACAGCTCTCTAGGCCCCGTCTCCAACGCTTCATCCCTCGGAGCTCCACAGAGAACCATGGAGCCCACTGGGATCTGCACCAGTTCAGGGGCCGCATGGGTACAACTCAGTCGAGTGCCTCCATGGCTGCCTTTTCTCAGGCTTCCACATCAGCTGAGCTGTGAGCGAAGGTGGCAGGTGGGGACCCAAGCGCTGCCTGGAACCGCTCAGGGTCCATTAAGCGCCTAGGGCAGAACCATCTTGTTGGTTATATATATATATGTAAATATTTTTTGGATTGCAATCCAAAAAAATTTACACAAATATGAGCTGTCACTACTGTGACCACTGCCTGTGGATAGCCTTGGGTTAGGCTGAAACAGGGAATAAAGATTTGTCCCATGTTTGGGGCCTAGCAAGGTAATCTAAATACTTAACAAAGATTGAACACATATCTCCCTTGCTTCTCAGCTAACAAAGTGAGAAAGAGCCTGTGGCCTAGAGGTTAAAAACAACTGCCTAATGTGCAATCAGCCCAGGTTCGAATCTCAGAAGGGTATGGCTGACTGATGAGAACAAATAAGTTTGAAATGCATATCAGTCTCCCTTTAATTCTTTGTTAGCAATCCCCCCAAAAAATTTTTTTTACACAAATATGAGCTGCCACTACTGTGACCATTGCCTCTGGATGGCCTTGGGTTAGGCTGAAACAGGAAATAAAGATTTGTCACATGTTTGGGGCCTAGCAAGATAATCTAAATAGTTAACAAACATTTAACATATATATATATAGGGTATAGCTGGCTGAGGACGACTAAGGAGTCAGAAATGCATCTCAGTTTCCTTTTAATTCTTTGTTAGTAATTTACACAAATATATGAATTGTCCGGTGTGACTACTGCCTGTTCGATAGCCTTCAAGATAGGCTGAAAACAGGAAATAAAGATTTGCCCCATGTTTGGGGCCTAGCAAGGTAATCTAAATAGTTAACATTTGAAACACACACACACACACACACACACACACACACACACACACACACACACACACATATATATATATATATATATATATATATATATGTGTGTGTGTGTGTGTGTGTGTGTGTGTGTGTGTGTATGTGTATGTGTATATGTATATGTATATGTATATGTATGTATGTTTTCTGAGGTTTTCATATATATATATATATATATGTTTAAGTATTTGTCAAGGCTTTTTGAATCTCAGATAAAGGGTATGACTAACTGATGAGAACATAAAAAGTTCGAAATGATCATCTTAGCCTCCCAAATTCTTTATTAGCAATTTGAATAATTTGCATATATATATATATATGGATCTTTGGTTATTCGGGTTTTTCCCCGAATAACCAAAGATCCACATATGAACACCTGCGAAAACCTCAGAAAACATATATATATATATATATATATATATATATATATATATATATATATATATATATATATATATATATATATATGTTTTCTGAGGTTTTCGCGGGTGTTTGTATGTGTTTGTATGTATGTTTTAAAAAAGAGGAACAAACAGCCACTACCACATGCTTCTCCCAGAAGAAGGAAGCTGAAGCCACCATCCTGAGGATGACGGATGGGATTCTGTCGAAACGTTGCTCCTACACCTTCAATTCTACGCGGGAAAAAACCCGAATGACCAAAGATCCATATTTATATATATATATAGAATTTATATATATATAAATTCTGAAAACTGTAGTTGCAGTTTCATTCAGGAAATAAGAATTATGTTAAATTTTGATTTTGCTTGCCACCTCAGAACTACAGTCTCCAAGATTCCTTCCTGCAAAAGAAATGACTGCTAAATAGGTAACATTGCCCTGAGAAAGACAGAGAATTAGAAACAGGGATGATGAAGATTAAACTGGGTTATCAAGATGGGCTTGATAAAGGTTAAATGTTACTGATCTTATCTATTTCACCTCTAGGTTGCTAGACAGATGATTAAATGGATAAGGAAAATTTAGAGTGCAAATCAAATACATTCTGTCTTAGTAGGAAGACATTTTTGTAATAGTCAACACACAGCCAGGCAAAGCAGGAGAAGGGCCCTTGGGCTATTACAATTATTTTGTGTTAAATTCGAAAGCTCTGCAACATCATATTGCAGGCAAAAACAAATTGTAGAAATAAACAGCTATGTTGGTTGAATAACCAATATTGAAGAGAAATGAACAATAACCAGCAGAGCATATAGTTCCTGGCAACCTGGCTGCAAAGCAGATGTTTGGGAAAATGTCAAAAAGTTGATATTTCCTACCCATTCTTTTGGAGTGTTATTGTGGTCTTGTTCAGAACAGGTTTTGTTCATTTCTATGGGATGTTATCCTGCAAAGCAAACATGATCAAGAGTGTTTGATTAGCAAAAGCAACTATTTGAAAGTCCTTTTCCAATGAAAAAATTACACATATGTTTTATTGAAATCTTCCTTCTTTAGTGGGGTACTTTTCTCCACTGCTAAGACTGCTTGGGCAATATCGCTTTTAAAGGGCACAAGCTTCCTATTTAATAAATTTGGGTTCACAAAACAACAGAAAATACAAGTGGAAAATTCTCTTGCTTTGGTTATTGTGTTTGTTTTTTCCCAGTTGGTCTCTTTGTGCAGCTGATCTGTTGACCTACGAGGGGTAGGCAACCTCGGATCTTCAAAGAGCCGAGGTTGCCTACCCCTGTTAACTAAGCAGGCAACCTGGAGATACGAAATTATCTTTGTTGCTGCCCAATAGTCAAAAAGACACTGCAGAGCTCTAAAACTGACTAGCCTATCCTTGGCTTAAAGCACCCACAGGTAGTCCCCGACTTACAGCCATTAATTTAGTAATCATTCAAAACTACAACAGCACTGAAAAAAGTGACTTATGATTGTTTTTCACACTTAGGACCACTGCAGCATCCCCATGGTCAAAATGATCAGACACTTGGCAACTGTTCTGTCCCAACCTACGTAAGTCCTTGTTACTTCACTGCCTAATTTAGCAGTAGACTGGATAAATAAACCTCTTTTATTGAAGTTACAGACCTTGTCCACAAACAAAACAGAGCAGGAGCCAACATGAAATAACTCACTGCTAAAATAAACAGACCATCATCTCTTGACACAGAAGTTCTCTGCAAACAGTTGCCTCCAGCAACCAGCCCTGCCCACACATTCCCTTTTTGTTATGCAGCCCCCAAGGCTTGGCTTCTCACTGCTTTCTTCTTCTCCCCTGGAGTTGCCCTATTGCCTCCCTCTGATTTACTTGTGTGACCTGTCTACATTTCTAAGCCTCTCTGAGCTCTTCCAGCTGTGCTTCCTCTGAGTCTGACTCCACCTCCCAGCCCAGCTGGATTTCAGCTTGACCAGGAGTAGAGGGGCCAGGTCCTTCCTCACTTTGTAAGTCTGGTAACTCATCAGAGCCTTCCTCTGATAGCTCCCCAGGCTCCTCCTCCTCCACTGATTCCCCCGATTCAGCTGCTGGGATCAAAGGCTGGCATGGAATCACAACAGCAACTGACCTGTATTTATCTCATGTGATCCACCTTTTGCAACCTTCTGGTAAGCAAAGTCAGTGGGGAACCAGATTCATTTTACAACCGAATTACTAACTTAACTACTGCAGTGATTCAGTTAACAACTGTGGCAAGAAAATGGGACAAAACTCAGTTAGCAACTGAGCAACAGAAATTTTGGGCTCAGTTGTGGTTGTAAGTAGAGAACTATCTGTAGTTTAAAGTGCAAATTTAAGAACTGTGCTCTTTTATCTCTGTAAACTGCGAAGTAGGATATCCTCCTCAGTCACTGCTGCTCCCAGGGAAAACCGGGGTCTTTGTGTGTGTTTGTCTGTGTGTATCTTTCCTCAGGAAACTTGCAGCTTCCACCTTAATCCTCACAGCAAGACCCCCTTGTTAATATATTTCTTCAACAATTATTCAGAGATTGCATGTTGGCTACACACATATGGATGATCACCAGAGGGCAGCCAAGACATGTCAAACTTTGCAACCCATTCTTGCCAGCCAGATCTCTTTAACTAAATAGTATTTACAGTGACACCTACCCAAGTCAATATGAATTTGGATGGTGGCCATGCTAGCTTTAGAGAAAGGAGTTGGACTTCATTGAGTAACAATAGAATAAAGGTATGCCACTGAGAAATGGCACTGAAGAGGAAACTAGCAATAACATTTAGCATTTAAGCTATCATAGGCATAAAAAATGAGCAATCCCTGGAAGTCAAAAGATGGGACTGCATGCACAATGCAGTTTTTAGGGAGGACTGAAAGTCTAGATATGCTCCATACATACTTTTTGTTACCTTAATGAAAAAATTTTGCCTAAATAAGATATAGTGGCACATGCACTTAAAATTTTAGATTTAATTCTGCAGGAAAAGGATGAAAAACAAAAATGATAAGGCTGAAAAGGCAACCTAAATATAAAAGATAAATGGGGTGGGATAAGGTGGTTTAAGGAAGAGAAATAGCAAAGAAGAAAAATGGGAAAGTAGCTGAGAAGATATCAGTATGTAAAGAGATATAATTGATGACTGGAAAAAGGAGAGAAAGGCTACTGCTGTAGCTTTCCATCATATGGTACCCGTTCTTGAGGACTGGTCGTAGTACAATGTGAAGCCTTCCCTATTATTGTAATAACTAATCATCAGTGCCTCTGGCTGAGTCACAGACTTTCTTTCCCACCATTGGTGGATCATTGTGAATTGGTAACTGTTAATCTGTTAATCCCAATATTGTTTTTCCAAAGAAAAGAGGAAATGTCTCTAAACTTTAAAGTGAGTGGTCAAAGAAAACTAAGTAGCCCTGAAAAGTCAGGGATGCCAGCAAAATCCAAAGTGGCTGTACAAAATTAGTAGAGGTTCTGGCCAGTATAAAAAAACAAGGTGGAAGACACCAGTGGAGTATGTGTTAAAACATTTTGCCCAATTGGGGAGATCCATTAACCAAGTCAAAGTTAATTTCACATTTCCACAATGATTGGCTTGTCTATCCATTAGAAGATTGGAGAAGAGAAGATATGAAGAGAGTCTAGATTATTATAAATTTTATAGTGTTGTTTTGTAGAAGAACTGAGAAGAATGTATATAGGCAGATGAGAATGAATGTAAGAGTGAATATGGAAAGATGAAAGTAATTTCAGAAATAGAAGAAGACATTGCGCCGCCTCTTCATGTAGATTTTTATATTCCTCCTCTTCCAACAGCCTGTCCACAAGACATTAGTTATGCAAGGAATAATTTGGCAGGGCCCCCATACGTACACACAGAGGAGGAGCAGGGTTGCCCCAAAATATACCCTCCTCATCACTACGATTTGATAAACTGCTCACAAACCCCTAGCATTTCCCTTTTTTCCTTAAAAGAACAGCACCCCTCCCATCTAAACCAAAAGTGCAGGAGATATAAGGAGAAATAAGGGATCTTATCCTTCCCAAACTTCGTGGAGAATTAAATGGGCTAATGGTAGCTTGGAAAGAAACCTGGCTAAAGTAAGGAAGACCCATTGCTACAGGTTCTCCTTATTAAGACAGCACCAGACTCCAAAAAAAGTGACTAGGAATAGGCCCCTTTAAAATTCTCTAAAGTAAAATTTGTCCCCAGGAATTCAGACTTCTTGCAGAGTGCCCAATAAGCATGAGAAGCTTAACATTTATTCACTACCACTGTCTGCTGCCCTATCTTGCTTTCTATTTACCTACAGTACAGTGATCCAGAAGAAGTTGAGATTGACTTTCCACTGCATCCATATAAAGTTGGAGATTTGGTTGTTATGAAATGGTGGTCAGATGACTCCTCTCAGCACAGATGGAATGGTCCTTTCAAGGTGAATTCGATCACCTTTTCATCTCTGAAGGTGGATGGAGTGAAGAAGTGGGTCCACCATACTGAAGTGAGGAGATACATTCCACCCTCTCTGGAAGAGGAGAAGAAGGAGTCAGAGTGGTCAGTAGAACTGGTTGACCCTGTTAACAATTTAAAATTGTTGTTTAAAAGGATAAAGTAACAACTGTTGAAGTGTTCTTGACTGAAAGCCATGGTAAAACAATGGCTTTCTATTATTTGTTTGGTGGGAAGCTCATTATTTTTATCTATTGATGACAAACCCTATTCCATAAAAAAAGATATGTTTTTATATTCTAAGAAATGTGAGCAGAAAAGTGAAGAATTATATCGCATTCGTTTTTTCTCTTTTTTCTTTTTCTTCTTTTTCAGACCAAGTGTCAAACATATGTACCAAGTTTTGATCAATCGTTTTCCTTCTTTCTTTGAATATTATATAAAAGGCTAACATGAAAAGCAGTTAGCGTGCTCCCAAAAATACATACTTCTTGTTGCCGCAATAATAAACAAATGGATTGGTTTTATCTTGTGCTGTGTGTTATTTGGGGACCCTCAAGCCAGATCTCCATGCCTACTTTACGCTAGTTTTCCAGACAAGATCTGAAATACAATTAGTTTTTCAAAAGGATGCCTAAGTACTTGCTCATTCTTCTCTTTCTTTTATCCAGCATAGGCATTAAACTTGAACAAAAGAATATATATACAAACCAGGAAATGGGGAAAGAACAAAGGAAAAAAGGATGTATCATAAGTACTGTCTCATAATAACTACTTCCACCTAGAGTACTTGTACACTGTGAAAACATTTCTTCTTTTATAAGCCTAAAATGGTATGGTATTTGGATTTGAGATAAAAGTCTCTCAGGGCAAGTGGAAAGAGAGAGGGGTTTTTAGTTTGTATTTATAGAACCCTTTTTCCTTTTTTTTAAATTAAAGATTCCACAGATGTTTATTAGCACTACTGTCTTTTCTTGCAGATAATTTATAAGAATTGGTCATGCCCTCAGATTGAGAGATTTTTTTTATGTATAAAAAGTATTTCAAAGATGGCAGGCTGTCCCATTGCAAAGCTTTGGCACCTTGAAAGAAGGTGAAAATGCAAACAATGTGAAAACTGAATGTCCTATATTTACCTCAGGTTTAAGGAAGAAAGCACTGCTTATAACAAATTATTTTGCTTTTGTGGCCCATATTTTTTAAAACTAAAATACAACATTCATCCTTTCATTCTCTATATAATGTGAATATTTGACCTAAATTATTAAGTTTTCAAGGACATCATTTCAAATAGATTTGACTGATCTGTCTAAAAGAAATACATTTTTCTGATAAAAGTGTTAATAAACCTTGTCTGGCTGTTACTGAATATTCCTTCCAAGATTTTACCACTCATGTTTAAAGGGATGAAATTTTTGGAGAACTGTCATGATATTCTAATTGAATTTCACAGAAATAGTTTAGTTTGACCCAAGACTGGTGGTGAGTGAAAGAGTAAATAGAAAATCCTAAAAGCCATTTTCTGTGGAATAAGCAGGGTTTTTTTTCTCATAGAACGCTCAGAACGGAGTTCCGGCACCTTTTTTGGATGGAACCTTGTAGGGTAGGCAAGGCGGGTTGTATGACATGTGTGAGTTCCAGCACCTTTTTCTTATACAAAAAAAGCACTGGGAATAAGTGATTAAAAGTGCTAAATGAAGAAAAGTGGCTGGTTTTACAAATAAACAGCAGTCCTGGTTAATGAAGTCTTTTGAACTGCTATACATTAATTTTGATAACATCCAAAAATAAAGAGATTTTTGATATTTGGCAACAGAAAGTGTATTTATTAAAAGCTTTCTTTTCAGCAAAACATGACAAACAACAAAAGCCTACTTTGAACAATCCCATTATTATAAATCATGGAGGTAATAGATAAATTTACCACCTGCATTTTGAATAATTTCCTTCTCTGGTCGTGTTTTAATGCATATAAGCCCTATTTTATGTGCAAAGCCAGCAGAGAATGCTGTAATATGAAAATGGGCAAGATGGCATGATCTCAGTGTCTTTTCATGTAATGGATCTTTGTTTAGTCCCAGAATCCTTTGTCTTCATTTATAATTTTCTCAGAAGGAAGGAGCATTAAATAAGCAGTTATACTATATCATCAATACTAGAGCAATCCACTAACCTAGGACTCTTTAAGGCTGTGATCCAGACTTAATATTACAAAGCTAGTTTTCTTTATTGTCCTGTATGAGAATATGTCAGCAGGACAATGGTGATATCATAAAAATCATATTATGCCATATCTGCCAGCAATGGATTCTACAGTATGTAGGACATATGGGGCAAAGGAATTAGTGGATATCAAAAATATGACGTTAGGATTCAAAACAAGGACAGCATAAAATAAGGGCATTTCAATACCTCAGCACATTTTATTGCAGATCTCAAAGTGACCATTTTAGAAAAGTGAGATTTTAGCAATCCCATAAAGCAAGATATTATACAACTCACATGAATCAAAAGATTTCAGACTATCTCAAAAGTTGTCAACAAACATAGCAATTGATAATGGATAAAGTGCTTGTAATTCTTTTCATATTTAATCTACATTTCCCCCCACACACACCTTCTCCCCTCATCCTAACTGAAATCCTACTTGATACGGCATAATGTTTGGGTGACATGTCAGCATTTACCAACATCCAGCCACAGCTAGTCTTGAAAGCACACCATGTTCTTCTATGATTTTTGGATGTTGCAAAAAATAAGGTCTAGTTTTTTATGGCTTTAAGAGCCTCTTGAAAATTGTTTAAAAATGAGGCATGTTTCCACACAGTTTGGGGGCCTGCAGCAGCCGTAGAAGAACATTTTCCAAAGCCACTGCAAGAATGAAGGCCTTGTGTAACCCAGAGCTGCCTTGAGTAGGCTGCAGGGGCCTATCAACAGAAAGAGAACACTGCCTGAAGGTAAGTGATATATAACAAATCCTGGGGAATCACACACCTGCATTTAAAAATAAATAAATGAATGTGTAAATAATTGTTTATTTTTTGCTCATGTGTGTCTGTGTGTACGAAATAGCAGCAGAGTCAAGTAAGACATTTTCCAAATTTTTGACACATTAAGCCCAAAAGTTTCACCATCATTGTTCTAGGCACACCATGCTGTGATTGAACTGAGCTGCAGCTCAAGAAAGCTTACGCCTTTTTATAAAACTTGTTTCTGGAAAAGAAGTTACCAGAGTCCTCCTAATGGTTATTTGTTTGTTTATTAAATTTTTATGTCACCCATCTCCCCTACAAAGTGACTCTGGGTAGCTGTGTTTTTTGTTACTATATACCAACACAGTTCACCTCTTACAATCTTCACAAAAAAATGATTTCACAAATCAGTCCCAATCAAGAAAATAATGCTTAAGTTAACATAGAAAAATATTGTTGGTTTGAACACTTCTATTGAAAGAGGCTTAGATGAAGTAAAAATTAAGGTTAAATTCTACACATTTTTATTTGCTCTTATCATTGTTGTTGTTTTTTTGAGAAGAAACATTTTTTAAGTTTTTCTCTGGGTCCTCTACTGGTGTGTTACAAAAAAATCTCTCAAGGAGAGAAGCAACCTAGAACTAAGGAGAAACTTCCTGATAGTTAGAACAATAAGTGGAACAACCTGTCTCCAGAAGCGGTGAATGCTCCAACACTGGAAGTTTTTAAGAAGAAATTAGACAGCCATTTGTATGAAATGGTAGGGTTTCCTGCCTGAGCAGGGGGTTGGACTAGATGACCCCCAAGGTCCCTTCCAAATTTTATTATTATTATTATTATTATTATTATTATTATTATTATTATTATTATTATTGTTGTTGTTGTTGTTGTTGTTGTTGTTGTTGTTATTATTATTATTATTATTATTATTATTATTATTATTATTATTATTATTCGCACAGTCAACCATATGTTCAGACTGGATTTGGCATTTTTGTCTACCTATCGAGTCTTTACCAAGGACCTGGGATAGGCAGATGTGGATGTTTGATGGTATTACAGATGTAGCAGGATGGAAGCAGTTCCTACTAAGGCCACCTTTTGCAATTGACTAATGGAGAATTTGTCAATGCCAATGGTGTTCAAGTGGTGCTCCAGTTGTTTTGGGATTGCACCAAGATGCCTATTACTATTGGTAGTACCCTTGCTTGGCTTTGCCACAGTCTCTCTATTTCTATTTGTAGGTCTTTGTATTTTGTTATCTTCTCCAGTTCTTTCTCATCTATTTTGCTGTCTCCAGGAACTGCCACGTCCACTATCCAGACTTTTTTGTCTTTCTTATCGACAATTGTTAAGTCCGGGGTGTTATGTTGCAGGTGCTTGTCTGTTTAACTTTATCATTTTCTATGACTTTCTCTATTTTATGATCCCACCAGTTCTTACTTACAGGCAAATGATATTTCTTGCAGATCTTCCAATGCACCATTGTTGCTACTTTGTCATGCCGCTGCTTGTAGTCAGTCTGTGCAATCGTCTTGCAGCAGCTTACCAGGTGGTCCACTGTTTCTTCAGCTTCTTTGCATAGGTGGCACTTACTGTCTGTTGCTGTCTTCTCAATTTTGACTTTGTATGCACTTATCCTTAAGCCTTGGTCTTGTGCAGCCAGAATTAGTCCTTCGGTCTCTTTCAACAACTTTCCTGCTCTTAGCCATTGCCAGGTCTTGTTATTATCTGCTTTCCCAGCTTTTTTAAAATGTACTGGCCATGTAGTGCTTTGTCTTCCCATGCCTCTATTCTGTTCTTCATTTGGTCTTTCTTGTAGGCCAGTTTGGTCTCTCCAGTAGTCAGTAAGCCTTCCTGATATACTAATTTCAGTGCATCTTCATCATTGTCCTTCAGATATTCTTCCAAAGCCATTTTTTCTTCTTCAACCATCTGATGTACTTGCAGCATTCCATGTCCACCTATTTGCCTTGGTAGATAGAGTCTGTCAATGTCACTGCGGGGATGAAGGGCATGATTCATTGTCATTATTTTTCTGGTCTTCCTATCCATTGCTTTTAGTTCTGCTTGAGTCCAGTCCACTATTCCAGCTGCATATCTAATAACTGGCATTGGCCAGGTGTTGATTGCCTTCATGGTATTTCTTCCATTAAGTTTGGACTTTAAGATCTTCTTTACTCTCTTGATGTATTCACCTCTAATCTTTTTCTTGACTTCAGTGTGCTTGATGTTGCCAGTATTTGTAGTAATCTTCCTCATCCAGACTCTTAATGTTATTTTCATGGGGCATCTTTAGTCCTTCAGTTTCACTATTCTTCCTTGTTTGAGAGTAAGTATGGCACATTTGTCCAAGCCAAACTCCATTGCAATATCTTGGCTATATATACAGACAGTTCAGCAGCGATTCTATTTTAGATGATTTTTTTCATACAGCTTCAGATCATCAATGTAAAGGAGGTAGGATAGTCTGGCAGATGTTTTTGATGTTTGATAGCCATGTCCTGAGTTATTCAGTATTGTTGACAGAGGAAACAGTGCAATAACAAATAGTAGTGGTGATAATGAATCTCCTTGGAATATTCCTCTCTTGATATTAACCTCTCCCAGTGTTTCACCACTGACCTGCAACTGTGTCTTCCATTGTGCCATCGATCTTTGCACAAATTTTCTGATGTTTCTACTGACTTCTGTTAATAATAATAAATTATTATTATTATTATTATTATTATTATTATTATTATTATTATTATTATTATTATTATTATTATTATTTCTTCCTGGGATCATTTTATGCCAGGAATAAAACACATGGAGATTTGATTGACTTGGATATGAGGTTTATTTCCAAAAACGCAATGTATAAAATCAAGTTTCAGAGGCAGTTGCACCTATTCCTCCCTCAAAGCCCTTTATACAGAAAAATGTTCCTTTTGTTCCTCAAAATCTTTTTGGAATTTCAAGAAAGTCATCATTCCAAGTGGGAGTGCTTTGCAGTCAGGCCCCCTCCTGTGTTACGGTTTCTACTTGTTTAGCATTGCTTATTGAAATGACAATCTCTTGAAGGAAAGAATCTTTTATTTAGTCAAGGAGACCTCCAGCTTAGCTTAGCCTGGAAGGGTTGTTGCATCTGATTAGAGATTGTTTCCCAATGTTTCCCAATGCATTTAAATCTTTGTGTTGAGCCCATTGTAATTTTTACCCTGGCAAAAAGACTGAATGTCAGGAGGACTTGATTTTCTTCTCCAAGTGCTAGGATTTTGCCACCTGGTTTTCTTTCCTGGCCTTTCCAAACAAGAAAGAAGAGGAATTATTGGAAAATACTAAGAAAAGTCGAGGGTCATCCCAATGTTCCATAGTATAAACATTAACAAAATTCTACAGAGCAGACATACAAAACTGTCCATCTTAACCATGGCACCTAAATTAGGCTGTGGTCTTGATTTGTACCATTGCTTGGAGCAAGCATAGCTTGTTCTGGTGGGAAACAAACACCCAGTCTATTATAAGTGTCTGTAAAATTTGGAAAATAATTGTTCTGAGAATTTGGGACATTAAAAACTGGGCAACTGATAATCCAAGTTCCCCATTCCTGAAATATATGGTCACAATTACTATTTAGTGAGTTGCATGAAAAATGTGCATTCCTAGCCAAACTTTATGTGTGAGTGAGTTCTTAAGTAAACAGATAATGGCATTATCTTTGCATGGTGCAAAATTAAATACTTAATATTCATGTGCAGTCCTTTACAGATATTGAATAAGAAAATATCAGATACGAAAATTGGGACACCCTTTCATTGTAACCCCTCCTATAGCACAAATAATAGTATTCAAATGTGTGCTGTTGGCAGATAAAATACGGTTGTTGGGTTTGTTTTTTTTAAAAAATTGCTTTTAGTTTTTTCCCCCAAAACTTTTCTGGTTCTAACACTTCTTTGGTCTCCTTGGACTGTGAAGACCATTTCAAAACATTCTTGTTTGGTAAGTACTTCATGGTTGATTGGGTACATGTTTTGGATTTTCTTGCTGAAATATCTTAGTTCTTTTCAGCTCTGGCTTCTTTAGCAGCTGTTGATATTTAGTTGAATCCACATATACAATATTTCACATGCCATTTTTGTCTCACAATCTCCAAGAATGATGGAGCCATCCTTGTAATAGTTAGCAACATATTCCTTAGGTCAAATGCTTTGCCTTTTTTCTTCCAAATTTATATTTCATAATTATAACCAAACAACTCAATTTTTGTTATGTGACTCAGTTTATCGTACTCTCTCCCCCTCTCTTTCTCCCTCTAGATTTTTGTATGCAGAATCAATTACTTTTGTGATATAGTGAAAGAAGTGTTTGTTTGTTTATTATTTATGAATGTATTTGCTATGTATCTCATTTTGAAGTGACTATCCTTATAAAAGATGTACTATCTACGGAAAACTATTGTAGTATTAGTTAACTTTTCAGCAGGTCATATGTGGTGATCTGTGAGCTCCATTTTTCAGTTTTGAACAGTTAAGGGCAAAGATCAATTTTTGCTCTGCCAAGCTAATGGAGACGTTTATATAATCTATTCAGTGTCGTCCTTTATGCTAAAAGCCTTACATGTTTGGTGGTCATATGACTATGTTTAACAAGTTGATTGGCTCGGCCTAGCTTTGATAAACATTTTTTCAGTATTGCTATTTAAGTGGGGGCTACATTGCTCAGAATAAGAGAGATTTCTTCCTGCACAGTATGGTCCATTCCTCCAGTCAAGAACTTAACATAACCTAGCAATGTACATAAGCAGTACTGCTTAATTGCTGGAATTAACTAATTTGGCCTCTATTCAATAAGGGAAGGTGAGATATTCAAGAGTGAGGGGTCCTTGGTGTTGTCTGAGCTTGGTTCTTTTCTTGCAGGTGTTTCATTACACAAGCCAGGTGTTATATCCCTGATTTCAATCCTGAGCTACAAATATTCTGCTTTACTGATATTCAAGAGGAGAACAGAAGAAATAAAGGTAGAAATAAGTAATGTCTTGAACAGCCAACCACAAGCATGCTTGCAGATCTGCATGCATGTATGCAAGTATTTTACATTAATATGATGCTATGTGTGCATGGTGTCAGTAAAGAAACTTTTTATTTATATATTTCAATAATAATATAACTTGTAACTACTTCGCACTGATTCCTATCAAACAATTTTCTTTCCAGTTACTGAAAACCAAAGAAGAAAAGGAAATAAAATAGTTTTGAGGTGTGCCTTTAAAGTCAGATGGCACTGCAAACTGAAAAACAGGATAATTTAAAATCTCCTCGGCAAGTCACTTCTTCCAAAAATTTCCCCTAAAAATAACTGTCATTATCCCCCAAGCCTACTGATTTATTTTTTAATTCCATTTATATTCCGCCCTTCTCCGAAGACTCAGGGCGGCTTACAAGCTTAGCAGTAGCCTTCATTCTATGTATATGCCTGCTTATTAGGGCTTTCACCCCTCCCCCCCAAGCGGCATTATTACAAAGTCAGCTTATTGCCCCCAACAATCTGGGTCCTCATTTTACCTACCTCGGAAGGATGGAAGGCTGAGTCAACTTTGAGCCTGGTGGGATGCGAACCTGCACTAATTGCAGGCAGCTGGTGTTACTTAAGGAGGCATTAGCCCACTGCTCCACCAAGGCTCTTTTTCCAAGCTCTCCAGCTCAGAATTCTTAACCATTCTACCCAAAACATCTTTCTTCATTCTGGAACTAGGGAAATAAGATTATAAAGTGCTATGGACCTTTGCATCTAAGCCAGAAATGTAAATTTTAACAATACTGATACTTGTTCCAGTTCTGAAATACAGGAAGTAGAATGTCACCATGCAATCTTGCACACAAAGAAGGTTGTGATAATAAATTTATTAAAGCCAGTGAAGCCAAATCTATAGAAATTTAACGGGAAAAGGGAAGATAAAAATTGCATACACAAAATTACAAAATTGTGTGCCATAGGTAAACTAGTCACTTATTACCTATTTGAATATGTTTCAACATATATCATAGTAAAGAGGTTGGTTGGAGAAAGATCAGCTGGACTTCTCAACTGAAATTTGTAGGTTGCCTCTTCTCCTTCCCTTAAGCAATTTATTTAACTCCTGAATTGTATGGCACTTGGGGAATAAGTGAACTGGGAAAATTTATTGTGCTTTACTTGACCAAGAACAATACTCTGATATGCTGGGTTTGGCCAGCAAATAATAAATTATCTAGAGGGTAAACCCATCTTAATGACTCTTAGTGGAATAATAAAGGTGCAGTCTGTTTTTCATTAGTTCTGTCTTTGTATATCTGGAATTACATTACACAGACAGCTCTTTTGGGAAACAAAAGCTGAATTTCATCTATTCAGGCCTTCTGGCACAGGGTCAATTTATGAAATGTTTAGGGGCATTGTTGCACTACCCTACAATTAAATTCTCACAGATGGTAAATGAAAATGGGTTGGTTTGGCCACATGAGATAAATTCAGCTGAAAAGAAGTGCCTCCATTTTGAGTATTTTTTCCAAATCCCCAGGCCAGATAAAGAATTGAGTAATAGGAATGATTTAATACTAGAAAATTTTAAACTCTTGATTGGAAACAAATATAAATATGGACAGATTTATTTTTAAAAAATAATAACTTGGAAACCAGTTTATCTTACCTCTCGGACCAAGATGAGGTGGCTTAAGGTTATTCATTTTTGAGGATAGTGAATGCCACAAAGTAGAGGAAAACACATAACAAGTTCAGATATGTTTGTGAAAAACATGGTAATTTTATTTGATTTTTTTTTTAACCATGACCTCTGTTTCCCACCTCAAAAAGGAGAGAAGCTGTGTTGTCTATTTTCAGCATGTATGATTGTAGAGCATTCCAAGTTTTGAAAGAAAAAAAAAACACCACGAAACTTGGGACCGTGTGCCCCACAAAGCATAGACCATATTCATTGGGTGAAGTCTTATATTACAGTTTTATAATTTTGATTATTTCTCATAACATATTGTAAATGAATTGACATGTGTTCTGTCTTACACTATTACTCCTTTCAATGGAGCTTGGACACTTTTGAATGTTCAGCTGTGTACATAAATCTGAAAGCTAAAATGATTCTTTATTCATTTAATTGTTATTTAGTAAGGCAGCAACTGTACATCTGATTGGAATTAATTCATGAAATAATACTTGCATTAAAGCATTATTGACATTTCAAGAGACTGCAGAGTGAGTACTAATTCCTCTGTAAATCATCCACCATGTCAATTAGGTACCCACATAACACTGTTATATTAATTTTTACAGTTATTGTTTATGCCATTTTGGAAATCACACAATAACAACCAGTATTTATTCTAGATGAATTGAAAGCATTTTAGTAGTAGTCAATTGATTCCCAATAAGTATTTTTCAACTAAAATGTAAATTAAATATGTATTTGTAAAGCATCCACAAAAGCATTAACTCTAAGAAGAGGTATGAAGTGGCAATACCCAGTATCAACTCAAAGTTTGCAGTGCTACAGCATGTTAAGTATCCTTGGCAAGCTGCTCAAATAAGATATAGAAAACAGTTTACTTGGTAGCAATTATCTGATAAGAACTAAGGGCTACCTGCAAATGTTCAAATACACTCATCCACTCATCCACCACACAATAATTTCCTGATCCTATATAAATTATCATAGCTGCATTGATATAAATAGAGCTGTGTATTTTTACTTAATATCGAAGAATTCAGAACTTCTTCATACATATTCATAACAATGTTTTAAGGGGTGATCTGAAGGTATATTTTCCTTCAATTTTTTTTGATAAAGTGATTTCACTTGAATATCAGCAAAACAGAAAAAAAAGAAATCAGCTTCACTAGAATTCAATTGTAATTCAGGCAATGAATACATAGTTTTCTTTTAGGCACAAAGGGAATTTTCATAGCTAAATTAAATAAATCTAGATAAACCCAACATATGTATATAATATATGCATGTAAAAAATGTGGCCACAAACAGAAAAACTGCATAAATATTTTTAACCAACACATATTACTAAATGAGTTTATGGTCAGCGAGAAGCATTTACAGTGACATATACATCAGAAGTGAAATGGTGCCCTTCTTTCCAAATGAATAATAAAGAACTAAACTGCTGGTCTTAAATATGTTGCTTATGTTGTACAGGAACCATTTGCACATAAATACTTTGATTGTCAGTGATGCCCATTTGCCCATGCTCTGCTTTCTTTTCTTCAGCCTTAAAACTGATGGGGTCAGAAATTGGAAGATAGTGCAGGTGCTTTGTTCAGACAAGCATCAAAGAAGAACAGAGGCCATACTGTTCTGCCACAGCTTTGTCTTTTCTTGAAGAAATGTTCTTTGACCTCACTGTGCTAAAATGACATTGAATGCTGTAGAGTTGAAAAAAGAACCTGTTTATCAGTTGAAATATTGGATTGCCTCCTGATTTAGTTAAATGAAAATTTTGATAAAATGGTAAACATTCATGCTTGCACCATGGCTTCACTTTTCAAATAAAGACTTTTGTCAACTCTGCAACAAACCTGGCTGAAGACATCTTGCTCATTTTTGGTTGCCATAAGATTGGGGGGAGGAATGGGAAGTTTTATGGTAGCCTAAACAATTCTCTATCCCATGGGAACCAAGGTCATTTCTGTTCCCTTGGCTGGTGGATTGAACCAAATGTTAAAAAACCCGCCAAACTATTTTATTGGGAAATAAAGTAATTGCATAGACAGTGGGGTGGGAAGTTTAAGTTTGTAATAATGTTACTTTTGGATGGAACTTTAGTCTTGGTTTCACTTTTGACTGTGCCGATGTTTTGTAACCAATCAACACGTTCCTAGAGGAAACCACAAGCCTCAGAGTTCTGCTTTAATTGGTCTCATCTATCAGAACCATGACAACTTTATTATGACTTTTGTCTTCAAAAGTCACTATTCCATCACATTCTGGGGAACAGTTAACATCTTATTTTGACCTTATTTTCAAGGGTACATATTTAATCAATAGTTTGAGCAAATGGCTTCTTTCCCTAGCAGCAAAAGAATTTACAGAGCTAGCATGGAAGTGCTTGAAATGAAGCAATTGCACCTCTTATTTAATTTTGCCAACTGTAAAAAAATGAGAGCCACTTTGGTGTGGTGCTTAAGAATCCAGGCTAAAACCAGGAAACTGAGAGTTCTAATCCTGCTTTAGCCACAAAGCCAGCCAGATGACCTTGGAATGTTCATTTTTTCAGCTCTACGAAGGAGGCAAACCTCTTCTGAAACTGGTCAATAAAACTTCAGGGATTTGTCCAGGAAATCACCAGGAATAAAAAAAAAACCTTGACTTGAAGATATACACCCCCCAAATGCCAAAGATATTATTGGCAAAAAGGCAACAATATTACTCAGGACTCTTTCCATCCCACACCATTACTGTAAATGTGCAATGTTTACTAATTTGTCTCAGATCTCACTGGGTCCCATCTCTTGAATGACAAGTCATGTGATGGTCACTGATAATACAGGAATTCAGTATTGGAATAAACTCAGGTAGAGGCTTTCTGGGCCTCAAAGTTATTAGTTTTTGACACAAAGAAATGGTACAAAAATGAAGTTGAATCTAAATAGTGAAACCCATGCTTTGCATGGCTTAGGGTTGGGGTTCAGCCTGAGAATTTCAATTGGGTTCTGAAATATCTATTGGAAATGAAAGGAAGTCAGTGCCAATAATACAGACAATGCTGAATGAGACAGAACAACATCATGGCTTATATAATAAGGCATATTTTCCCCACGATGACTAATTTGCATTTTGGAAGGGTAGGGGAGATTTTTTATCAAATTTTGTAATGTGCACATTTGGAGAATAAGTTTAGAAGACAGTACCAACTTTTAAATACTTTTTGTAAAGAAAGATTTTTTTTAATATTTGAGGTCTATGAATGCTTTTAATATAGTAATAAGAGTCAGTTAAGTGGGCAGAATATAAATAATCCAAATAAATAAAAAATAAATCCACATATATTTATTAAAAAATCCCAAATATCCTGATGTCAGCTGACCAAATGCAGTATATTAAATGCATTCTAACTACCTTTTGAAACACATTTCAAGATGACTTTATCAGCAATGAATTTTATGCCATATGCTGTTTTCCAGGTAAGTAATGTAATAATTACTTTTTAAATAGCATATGCATAAACATTTATGTTTACCTCATGTTACATGGCTGTGAAAGAAGGGGAATGCAAAATGTGTGGTGTCATCATTATTTTAATTTGTAGGGCAAATTAATGCCAAGTAAGCTCTTTTTTCATTCTATAGATAGGAAAAGAAAGTGCAAATTGCATATCAATTCCTGATTCAACCAGATCTACTTTTGCTCAGGAATGTATCAGTTATGGGTTGACTCTGTTTACTACAGCAGGTATTATGAAATATAAATTGTATATTTTCTTTCCAGGGAATAACTGTTCTCATTCAGTGTCATCCAAATATTAGCTAAACCAATACTGTTCAGTTCAGGGATGTGTGAGATGTGTTATTACAAAGAAACTGATTAGCATTTCAATAAAACACAAATGGGAGGATTCCATTAATATTAACCAAGAGTCTTTTTTTCAAAAGATAGATGCATGACCTGTTGAGGCAGGCAATGATGCTAGGCACAGTCCTACCATTAAATAGTAAGAAGTAGCTGCTTGACGTAACTGACACACAATGGAATGAATCGTGTTCATCACTATTCCCCTTAGAAATTGCTTGCTCTTCTCCAATATTAAAGTAAAATCCAGATATCAAGTGCAGTTGGCATGACATGGCACGGCAGAAGAGGATTTGAGAGAGTAAAATGGTTTGAGCCATCTCTGAGAATCCCCACAAATCTATTCTTATATTATTTTCCTTTTATTATGATCTCTGTCATAACTTTCTGAATTACAGATGGTGGAGTTATCATATTAATTCAGGAACAGGAAGATATGGCATTTGCCTAAATTATTGCAACCTTTACTCCTATAGTTTCCTTATACCTTTCTTCTTTTCCTAAATGATAATAACAGCCTTGGTGGAGCAGTGGGCTAATGCCTCCTTAAGTAACACCAGCTGCCTGCAATTAGTGCAGGTTCGCATCCCATCAGGCTCAAGGTTGACTCAGCCTTCCATTCTTCTGAGGTAGGTAAAATGAGGACCCAGATTGTTGGGGGCAATTAAGCTGACTTTGTAATAATGCCGCTTGGGGTGTGTGTGAAAGCCCTAATAAGCAGGCATATACATAGAATGAAGGCTACTGCTAAGCTTGTAAGCCGCCCTGAGTCTTCGGAGAAGGGCGGGATATAAATGGAATTAAAATAAATAAAAATAAATAAATAATGTGTGTGAGGAGTAGTCAAGTTTTAGGAACAGTTTTTCTCACATGGGAAAGTGAATTGGCAGTAATTGTGTGCATTGATTTATTCTCATAAGGCAAAGTTATAGTCCAGGCTGCCTGACTGAGTGAATCTCTTATCTGCTGCAAAGGTTCTTAATGCTTTTTGTAGGAGTTTGTTTTTGGGGTCCCAATCACAATGACATTTCTTCATGATCAGCTTTCTCCATTGATGCCTTTCCATTTTAACATTATATATGACTAGAACATCTGCAAAACAATGCCTCCAAAGGCTATGCCACCAGAGAATTTAGATCAGACATGTCAAACACAAGGCCCGGGGGGCCGGATCTGGCCCACGAAGTGGTTTTATGCGGCCCGTGAAGCCATCCTGGAAACAGTGAGGGAACGGCTCCCACTGCCTTGGCCCTGGCCCAGAGACCCTCCTTCTGCCAGAGACCCTCAGATCTGTCCCACTCCTGCCCAGGCCCCCACAGGCACCCTTGATGCGAACGATGTAGAGCTGACCATGCCCATCCAGTAGGCCATATGCACTCTAGCCACGCCCACCCAGTAGGCCACGCCCACACTGGCCATACCCACCCGGCCCCCTGAGGGCAACTGCAATGCTGATGCGGCCCTCAATGAAATTGAGTTTGACACCCCTGATTTAGATACTGAAGACTGAAGATACCGAAAATTGTAAGGATACAAGATAATTGTTATGATGCGTCCCCCATTCCCAAATCTGCAACAGGTCAACAATCAAGTTGACCAAAGCAATCTGAATATGATATCCTAGCTTAGAATTTTTATCCATATGCATTTGGAGTTGCAAGGAGTTCTTATCTGACAAGTGAGTATATGAATCTAGCCTATAATTAGAAAAATCTGGGCCAATAGAAAGCATTTTCAAGGGAATTCTTACAACTATATCCTATATTTAAAGAAGCATTGAATATTACTGTTAAACCTACGGCTGGTGTGAACTTGAAACGTTTAATTCTCTAAGAGGAGCAAAGGTGAAACGAGCTTATGGAAGCTCTCATCTTTCCATACAAAAGCATAGCTTTGCATGGTTGTGATCATCAATTTGACTTTTTGACCCCGTTCTCCTGAATTGCCTGCAAATGCTTAACATGCCTATGTTTTCTTTAAAAAGGCAATCCCTCAAACATAAAAAAAAAATCCAAGCCAATTTTTTTCAGCTCTGGGTTCAATGATAATGTCCCTTATAACCTTTGATGGTTGACTGATGTCTATGTGTTTGTTTAAAGAGCAGTCTCTAGCATTTTAGCCTTTTCATCAGGGACCTCAAGTGGCAAGTTTGGCATATTGTTAGGGAACCACAAATAATTATATCATTTTTTAAAATTGCATTTTTACTTTCAGATGAGGGAAAGGGCTTGTAATAATTTTGGCTTCAGAGGCCCAACAATTTGGTAGGTTTGGGCTAAGTGGAGAAACTGGTGAGTATTTTATAGGAGAATGTCTTTTGCCAGTCCTACTTCTTCTGAGTGCATGAGCCATATGGCACAAATCAATATGGTTTCCAAAACAGCCGTTTCATGTGACCTATTTTCCGAAATGAGTTGGATGGAACAGAATACAGAAAGACATCTCCTGAAATATATATTTGAACTAATTCCTTTTGTAGCCTCTTTAGAATTTCATCTGAAAAAAAGAAACAAGCATAGCATAGTATATCTTAAATATGCATACCAAATTAAATATCACTAAGCTGTAGAGAGTAATTAATTAAACATTTGGGAAATTGAATTTATCAATGGATCACTGGTTTTTTAAACCGTAAGCTTTTACCTTCAGCAAAATTAAAAAGCAACTACTTATATTTGACATCTCATTAGTAAAAGTCCCTTTGCTATCTATTTCTGGGGCTGTGTGATTAGAGGAAAGAATTATGTTGGGATGTGGGCATAGAAGTATAAACCAGTTTCACAAATTAGCTATGTCAGGTTGTTGAAGAAAGAGAGGTAGATCGTGTGATCTTTTCTATGGTCATTCGGGTTTTTCCCCACATAGAATTGAAGGTATAAGAGCAACGTTTCAATGAAATCTCATCCGTCATCCTCAGGCTGGTGGCTTCAGCTTCGTTCTTCTGGGAGAAGTGTGTGGTAGTGGCTGTTTGTTCCTCTTTTTTAAACTGCCAGAGGGGGTGTGTTCTGTGGGTGGAGGTGTGCTCTGATTGGGTGGGGGGTTAGCTGTGTTCAGATTGGGTGGGAGTGTGTTTTGAATGGGGGCTGTGTTCTGATTGGGATGTGTTTTGAGTGGATGGGCTGGTCTCAGCTGCCAGGCTTAGACCTGAACTAGTGAGTTGTGCTGCTTTTGTTCAGCTCCGTGTTTGTGGTGGTGCCATGTTTTTATAGTGGGTGTCAGTTTGCTTATTGTGTGGTTTGGAGGGGTTTAAAGTGGCTGATGTTGCAGCTGTAGTTAGGTTTCTGTTTTGTGGTTGTGTGTCATTATCGTTGTTGGTTCGGATTTGCTTTTTGAATGGTTATGTGGTGGTGATGTCATGTGATGTTATCATGAGTTTGGGTCTGGTAATATTCTTGGTGGTTGGGACTCATCTGTCAATCAAGGCGGGTTTCCAAATGGCTGGTAGGCGAGAGGTATCATCTCGTTTGTTCATGCTGTGGGGGCATTTTTCTATCTCAATGGCTTCTCTGATTATTCTGTTGTTAAAATGTTCAATTTTGGCGATAGTTTTGGTTTTTTTAAAATCAATTTCATGTCCCGTGGCTTTAAAGTGTTGGAACAGGGATGAAGTTTATTCTCCCTTTCTGAGTGAGTTCCTGTGCTCTTTAATGCGTGCACTTATTCTTCTGTTGGTCTGTCCGATGTATGTGGTGGTGCAGGTGGTGCATGGGATTTCATATACTCCTTGGTTTTCTAACCCAATTATGTCTTTGGGGTTTCTTAAGATGGTGGATATTTTTCTGTCTGTGTAGAATGCTGTTTTGATCTTGTGTTTTTGGAGGATCTTGCTGATTCTGTCTGTGGTCCCTTTTAAGTATGTGAGGAGGGCTTTGCCATTTTCTTTCTTTTTTATTGAAAAGTTTTATCATACATTTTATCTTTAACAATCCCCCCTACCCCTCCCCTATCCCTCCCTCCCTACAACCTCCCCCCTCCCCTCCCCCTCCCAGAGCTAAGTACAAGGTATAAAAAACAAAAAAAAATCATAAACATCCATATGCTAACAACCATAAACTCTAAAATCTATCTCTCTCTAGCTCATATAGGATAACTACAAACACTATTAATATAAAATATATAAAAAAGAGGAAAAAAAAGAGAAAAGAAAGGAAGACTTATTCAAATGCTACATGAAACTTTTTAGTCCCATATTTATTCTGGATATACTCGATCCATTTTCTCCACTCCATAATATAACGTTCTTGCGAGTGATCTTTCAAATAAGCCGATATCTTTGCCATCTCTGCCAGGTCAGAAACCTTTAAGGTCCATTCTTCTATAGTCGGCAGTTCCTCCTTCTTCCAATACTGACCTATTAAGAGTCTTGCTGCCGTAATTAAATTCAGCATCAACTTAGTGTCCACAACTGTAACATCTGTAATTATTCCCAACAAAAAAAGTTGCGGACAAAACTTTATCCTTTGCTTAAAAATCTTCTGCATATTCCACCAAATTTTTATCCAAAAAGCCTTAACCTTTTTACAAGTCCACCATATATGAAAATATGTTGCATCTTCTTCACCACACCTCCAGCATTTAGGCTGATAGTTCGGATACATACTTGCAAGCTTTTTAGGATCTAAATGCCATCTGTAAAACATTTTATAAAAGTTCTCTCTTAAATTTTGAGCTTGTGTGAATTTTACATTCCTCACCCAAATCCTTTCCCACGTGTCCATTGTAATAACTTCTTGGATGTTTTGGGCCCATTTAATCATACAATCTTTAACAAGTTCTGTTTCTGAGTCAATTTCTATCAAAGCAAGATATATCCATTTAATATGTGCTGGACCCTGATTTCTGATTTGCTTTATCAGTCATTGTAAAACCAGTTTTCTGATCTTCTTTCCACCTGGCCCGTAGCTGAATATATTGAAACCAAGTTTGGACAATCTTCTCATCTCGCAAGAGGCTGTATGGTTTCAGACACCAGACATTTCTTTCCAAACTTAAAATCTCCTTATACGTAGTCACATCATGTTTAAAACCAACATTTATATTTTCTATTGCGTGTTTTGGGATTGCCCACAATGGTATCTTTCAATCTAACTTATGTCTATACTTCTTCCAAACTCTCAACAATGCCTGTCTTAAAATATGCACTCTAAACACATTATCTACCTTCTTATCATACAACAAATATGCGTGCCAGCCAAACAACAAGTCGTGGCCCTCAAGATTTAATAATCTCTCTTGTGTCAAATTAAGCCAATCACTTATTCCTGCTAACGCAGCAGCTTCATAATATAATTTAAAATTGGGCATTTTAAGACCACCTCTTTCACGAGTATCCTGCATAATCTTAAGTTTAACTCGTGGTCTTTTCCCTGCCCAAACAAATTTATTGATACCTCGCTGCCATTCCTCCAGATTAGAATCTTTCTTAAGAATCGTTATCATTTGAAATAAAAATAAAAATTTAGGCAGGACATTCATTTTCACTGCTGCGATTCGCCCCAACAAAGACAGTTGCAATTTTTCCCAACTCTCCATTTCTTTTTGAATTTTCCCCCATAATTTTTCATAGTTGTTTTTATATAACTTTGTATTAGAGGGCGACAGAAGCACCCCCAAATATTTGACCCTTTTAACAATCTCGAATCCAGTTAATCCTTCTAAGAGAGCCTTTTGCGAAGCTGTCATATTTTTGGCCAGAATTTTAGTTTTTTGTATATTAACTTTAAATCAGAAACCTTCCCATATTGCATTATTATCTCCATCAGGTCCACAACAGAGTTCTCCGGCTGGGTCACTGTAACAACCAGGTCATCTGCGAATGCTCTCAATCTATAATCCTGATCTCTAATTTGTATACCCTTAATTTTTGGCTTTGCCATTTTCTTGTACTCTGTCTTGGGTTTTTGTGGGTGTCTCTCTTCGGATTAAATTGGTAATCATGTTTCTTTGGAATCCATTGGCTGTTAGTACATTAGTGAGAGTGTGTAGTTCGGTTTTTAGGTGTTGTTCGTCAGCTAGGTGTTTTGTTCTGGAGATGAGTGTCTTGGCTACGGAGTT